>NC_058524.1:12784166-13402083 GCF_904849725.1 Hordeum vulgare subsp. vulgare | reverse complement strand
CCACTAATGAGAACATATAAATTAAGTACTCCCTCTGTATATTAGTGATCTAAAAGGTATTATATTTCTTTACAAAGGGATTTACGTACGTCGACGTTGTACTGGGTTAGCGGACATGTAGATAGCAAAGACATTGTCACAATAAACCACCATAGACTTGGCGATAGGATGATGGAGCTCCTACAACAACTCAGGCAGCCAACGACATGGGCAACGACCCGGCACTCCGCCTCAGCGTTGGACCTGGAAAAATTAAGTTGTCGCTTCGACGACCAAGATATCAAATTATCCCCAAGAAATACGCAAAAAATAGAGGTAGAGCGTCGAGGGTCTGCGCAACCGGCCGAGTCTGTGCCGGAATATGCTACGAGAGTGGAAGGCAAGGATGGATATATGTGTATGGAGGTCTAAGTCTATGGTACCTTTGAGATAACGAATGATGAGTTTGACAAGGTTATGGAAACGCGGAGCGTGCATGAAGAGGCAGGCCTGCTAGATAGCGTAAGACAAGTGAGGACGTGTGATAGTGATATAATGCAGATCGCCGGTCAAGCTGCGGTAGAGAGTAGGATTGTCTAGGAGATCACCGTCGGAGATGGAAAGCTTAACACGAGAGTCGATAGGTGTGCGAAGGGGATGACAATCAGACATACCAACTCGCGCAATAATATCCAAAGCATACTGTCCTTGACAAATGTGTAGACCTGAGGGCGAGTGAGTGACGACATTGCCAAGGAACTGAGAGAGGGTTCATAGATCGGCCATAGAGAATTCACAATTGAGAAGAGTGATGATGTAAGTAAGGAAAGAAGTGGATGATACGGTGAGAATAACATCGTTGATATAGAGAAGAAGGTAGGCGGTGTGGGTCGTTGACTTGTAAGTGAAAAGAGAGGTATTACATTTAGAAGCAACGAACCCAATAAAAGCAGTAAAGGCGGTGAAACAAGTGAACCATGCGCATAGGACTTGTTTAAGGCCGTACAGAGATTTCTTAAGAAGACAAATGTGAGACGGGGTGACCTTGAGTGTTACCATGGTGCAAGTGAACCGTGTACTGCATGATTAAACTCTTCGGGCGTGAGCTCCCCCTGCATGACCTCAATTGGGATGGCTTCGTGCCCATCAAGGTCAAGGTGTTCGTCTGGATTCTGCAGCATGCATGGTAACACTCGCACGAGGGAATTCCTACATCGGATCAGCTGTCCCTTTTGCCCCGGTCAGTGTGAGACGATCGCGCACTTGTTCCTCTAGATCCCCCGCTTGCGTCCGATGTGGGAGGGCATCCTTGGCCGCCTCGGTTTTCCCGTTGATTGTTGTGTTTAAAATATCTGGAGTGCCTTCATCACCTGCCACCCTTCCTGGAGCCGTCCGCTCCTCAGCACGGCGATGTGTTGTTTCCTTTGGGTTGTTTGGAAGACTCAGAACCGGATGGTGTTCGATAACATCCGGACCTCTATCTTGACTTGCGGCGTCCGGTTCAGGAGCACCTCCGACTGTGGTGGTGTGGGCCCCCTCCCGTACAGAATGTGCTCCGTTGCTGATGTGGTCTGAAGCTATCTGTAGCTGACTCTCTCTCTCTCTATCTATCTCTATCTCTATCTCTATCTATCTATCTATCTATCTGCTCTACAGAGATTTGTAACAACCGCCCCCGATGTCCACTGTCATTATTATTAATACAAAATGAGTACAGGTGGGCAATGGCCCCCGTTGACTGCTCAAAAAAATAGAGGTATAGCCAGAGACGAAGTGTGCAACGCGTTACGTGTTTCACACTATTTTGACAAACCAGGCATACTTCCTTCTTCAGTATGGCACAGCGTGTCATTCTTGTTTAGACCCAGATAGGAGTACACGCCATCAGGTCCCCAGGTGGAGCGGCGGCTTGTGAACCAGAAACCATGTGCAACAGATACTTATGGATTTCACCTGCCCAAAGACCATCGAGTTGTTCTATCTAGAGTCAGCTCAAGCTAAGGCTCAACTAACTGGTGATGGCGATCCATCGAGGTTTGGAACTGGTGAAAAGTCTAGATGCCAACTTGTTATTGTCTTCATTACAAGTTTGTTCAAGCTTGCAATGGTGATTGAAGTGTAGGAAAAAAAATCTTAGCGGGTCACATTCAAAAAGCTTTTCGTATAGTTTCAGTTTCTTTCTCTCAATATCACAGGAAAGCTAAGGCTTTGTGCAATGCAAACTTAAAGAAATAAACCATTTGTTAAGCATTGATGCATATTTGTAGAGTGTAGATGTTTAATTAGACACCCCTCATATAGAGATAAATACTTATGCTTAAGAATAAATCAGTTTATATTAGTAAGCATCTTGCATTGTAGAAGGCTTAATAGATTGTCACGCGATCTGGTTAGACATATCTTTGATTCAAATTCCACTTTCATTTTGATTTTAAAAAAGTGTGCCAAGTGGCTTTACCTAGAAAAGAAAGAGTCAGCTCAAGCTGAGGCTTAACTAATTGGCTTAATTCCATTTTTTATTAACAGAAAAAAAAGTGAACATACATTTGAGAGGAATACATCGGTCGTTCATTTCCAATCTGTTGAAATATAATCTAACATAAACGTAATTACCTATACACCTGGGTAATAGGTAGCAAGTACATATTCTTTTTCATCTAATTTTGTTTTAGGAGTATTCTCAAAATCAAATTGTTCTAGGAGCAACGTTTACAACATAACTTGTAGCAGGCGTAATGGATCAACCATCTCCTGCTTCTTCAACACTTGGTACTTCAACACCCTCTTGTCATCACTAGCATCTATAGAGATCATTGAGGCTTTACATGCTTCTCCTTTGACTAACATATTTGAAAGAATTGTCGTCACATGCTTTCGTACCCACATCTTTATAGGCCTCGCACCGTGCACCTATGAGCATTCAAGAAGGATGCATGTGTTACCAAGTCAAATAAACAAGTGCTCAAATAAAAAAATTCCTGTTAAAAACTAGATATTATGTCTTTCTCGTTGTGTGATTGTAGTAAGAAGCAATGTTTACCGTGTTGTGTGATTCCGACAAAATGACCTCCACGGCACCATCTGTCGCGGATAGAAAACACACTTATTAGCCATCATAGCGACAATACTCTTCATTTGAAAGTTCACAATTTCCCTCAACTCGTTGCGTGAAAGCGGCTCAAATATCGCAATCTCGCTGAGCTGTTGATAAGATCAGGCTTGAAGTGTTTCTCAACCTGCATGAACAAGTATTATATGACGGTCAATCACTGAGAACTTTACAAGAGACAGTATGGGAATGATTTACATACCTCTTTCATGAGAAGATCACGTTTCTCCTGCCACTTCAGCTGATAGGTGCTCTGATCCTAGATTTGAACTCATAATAATGATTGTATTCTTGAAATCTACTTCTCGTGCTTTGTCATCAATCAACATACCATCATTGAGGAGTAGAACAAAAACCTTGAGTATCGAGGGATTTGACTTATCCACCTTGTCAAAAAGGATAACACTATATGGCTGGCGCCTGACTATCTCAGTGAGTTGTCCCTCTTCTTCATAGCTTTAGGAAGTTAAATGAAAATGTGAGATATGATAATGAAGCGTAAAAAAGAACACTCTTGCAACAAGTGTACAAGTCAAACTGTAGGCAACTGAGGAACAACGATAAGCAATTGAACAGCCATGACATGCAAGTTGAGATACTGTTAGCAAAAGTTCACGGATACAAATAGCCTAGTAAAGTTGATTGCATGTAGCACTAAAGACGACTCATATTTTGTGTGATTTTATCGTTTTTACGGAAACAAATCTATCATGCAAGACCAGCTGCTTGGCTAAAAAGGAGTTGATTCTCTATAGCACTGAAATTGTCTCCGTTGCACACACAAGTTGTCCAAAAAATTTTTATCAAAACATATTCATATTTGATCTAGTTTTGAAACATTCATTGTAAGAAATCCAACCGTAAAAATGAATCTCAATTTTGACACTAGGTTCAAAAGATATATATTTTTGAAAAAAGGAAGGAAAGTAATTAATTGTGCTTAGGAGGGAACTAGTCGGCGTGCGAGTTTCTTTTTAGGTTCTGTTCGCATCCGCTCGTGACAGTGTGCATTTTTTATTTATTGCCATGCAAGACACATAGTAGCACGACATTTAATATGATACGGTATCATAATATGATACTCAATCCACTCTTTCTTCATTTAATTCTATGCTATCTCATCAAAATTGCCTAGTTGGTACGCATGATATTACCTATGATACTCCCATTACGGGCAGCCTTAGCTGGGCCGAACCATGAGGGTATTGTTTACATTTGTTTGTTGATTCCTGGCGCGACTGGTATATTAACCCATGCGAATCAGCTTAAAAACACGAGGTGGGACAATAATTCAACACTGCAGATTAATAGGTTGGTGGGTTTTTGGAGACAAGAGCCGTAGGGATGGTCATGAGAGCATCTTCCACCGTCGCGCTATATAAGTGTTATGCTGAAAAATTAGTATTTTTTACGCGCGCTATCGCCCCGGGTGCTCCAGCGAAGACGCAAAAACCGCGCGCGTGGCATATCTAGTTCAGCGTGTGGGCCGAAACGTCATCGCGCGCTGTTTATTTACCGCGTCTGCTCCCGCGCGCTGGACTCTCGAGCGCCCCGCTCGCAACTCCACCCACCCCATCCAGCCGCTGGCGACGGCGCCGCCCGCGCCACCCCATTCCTTCCGGCGACTGTTCCGGCGCTTCCCCGGCCTCTCCCCGCGCCGCCGCTTCTTCCTCCGTCTCCCTCTAGTCACCGCTGCCCCTCGTGCCGCCGCAGAATTATTTATTGTTGATTTATTTTGTTTGTGTATGATCTTCTTGCTTGTGTTTGGAGCGTATATGATGTTTTGCAAGAGCGCGAGCTGCATTTTAGCGCGCCTGCTGGAGCTACGTGCACGCGCTAAGTTTACAGCGATCGCTGGAGCCAGCGCTCCCCGCCGTGCCAAGATATGCGATAGGCGCGTTGCAAACGTATTTTTAGCGTGCCGCGTGTTGGGCGGCTGTTGGAGATGCTCTGAGCTTGATTCCCCAACTGTAACTTATTAGGCAGGTGAAAATTTGGTCGTGAGTTTTTCTTTTGAGCAGAGTACAATCAAAGTCGCTCACATACATGAGCGTACACTCACCCCTATGAATGCACACACGCACACCCTACCCCTATGAGCATCTTCGAGAGACTAAGCCGGCACATCATCTTGAGATTGACGAAGTCGCCGCTGACGCCTTCGTTGTCGACGGGAACGTCTCCTCCCACTGAAAGCACTTCGCCGGAATACCTGGAGTAAATCCAGCAAAATGCAAGCACCAACGTCAAGTCTGGGACTTGAACTCTCGTGGACAGGGGATACCATAGTCCTCTTAACCATCGAATTTGGTCGTGAGTTTGACTCCCCATGACATCACTTATTTTCATACAAAACTTAACGTGCTCACACACCTCCGTTCTTTTCTTGCCTATCACGCCTGTTTGCTATGTTGCACAAGATAATTACAACAAAATCTTTGTTGTGAAAAAAATTATGACAAGAACTTTGCTGCAAAAAATATCCTACAATACAACCAATGTTGCAAAAAATATTCCGCAACACAACATATGTTACAAAAAAATCTACAGGTGTTACACGATCCTTGTTGCAGAAAATATTCTATAACAAATTATGTTGCAAAAAATCTACGGACGTTTTCACAACATGCTTTCTGTTATAATTTTTTTTGCAACATAATTTATGTTGCAAAAGACCTGTCAACCACTTTTTAACACTAGATCTGGTGGCTAGCGCCCCGACCGATCTTTTGAAAAAATCGGCCGGCGGACGCGTTACAAGGCCCTTATAATATACACGGACAGACCGAATAATGGAGAAAGCGTATCATCCTGTATTAGTAAAATAAAAGTAGGTTGGTATAGATTATAGCAAAAAAATTGCAAAACTATAAGTGTTTTCAAGTCTACCTTGTTTTTCAACTTATATTGTTCTAGGAGTGACGTTTACAACATGACTTGTAGCAGGCCTAATGGATCTGCCATCTCCTGCTTCTTCAATACTTGGAACTTCAACCGCCTCTTATCGTCACTAGAATCTATGGAGACCGTTGAACCTTTACATGCTTCTCCATTGACGAACATATTTGAAAGAATTGTCGTCACATGCTTTTGTACCCACATCTTTATAGGCCTCGCACCGTGCACCTGTGTGCATTCAAGATGGATGCACGTGTTACAAGCCATAGAGATAAATGCTCAAATTAACTAATTTTCAGTTAAACTATATATTAGATCTTTCTCGTCTAGTGATTGTGGTAAAAATTTATGCTTACCACGTCATGTGTTTCGGACAAAATGACTTCCAAGGCAGCATTCGCCACAGTTAGAGAAACACACTTATTAGCCATCATAGCGATGATACTCTTCATTTGGATCATCACAATTTTCCTCAGTTCGTTGCATGAAAGCGGCTCAAATATCGCAATTTCGCTCAGTCTGTTGATAAGATCAGGCTTGAAATGTTTCCTAGCCTGCATGAACAAGCATTATATGACGACCAATCATTGAGGACATTACAAGGGAAAGACTAGGATTGATTCACAGACCTGTTTCATGAGAAGATCGCGTGCATTTTCCATTGCGTTTTCTCCTACCACTTCAGCTGATAGGTGCCCTGATCCTAGATTTGAACTCATAATAATGATTGTATTCTTAAAATCCACGTCTCGTCCTTTGCCATCAACGAGCATACCATCATTGAGGAGTTGAACAAAAACTTTGAGTATCGAAGGATTTGCCTTATCCACCTCCTCAAAGAGGATGACACTATATGGCTGGCGCCTGACTATCTCAGTGAGTTGTCCCTCTTCTTCATAGCTTTAGGAAGTCAAATGGAAAGGTGAGACACGATGGTCGATGAAGCGTAAAAAAGAAACACACTTGCGAAAAATAGTGTACAAGTCAAACCTTCGAGGTCCTCCAATGAGACGTGACAAAGATCCACTCTCAGCATATTCAGACATATCAAAACGAACTAACATTTTCTCATTATTAAATAGCTTATCGGCAAGAGCTTTAGCAAGTGTTGTCTTTCCAACACCCATGGAGCCCAAAAAGAGGAAAGAACATATGGGTTGACCAGATTTATCAATGCCGACCCTAGAACGTAGCACTGCTTGTGCAACCATGGTAACCGCTTCATTCTGACCAACAACTCGCTCATGAAGTCTGTCTATTAGATGGGTCAGCTTTTCCTCCTCTTGACCAAGTGTAGTGATAGGAATTCCAGTCCACCGGCTCACAATCTTGAAACAATATTAGAAAAATGGTAACTAATCAACAGCATAATAATAATGAAATAGTAGAGGCAGTGATTAGGAATGACCTGTGTGATATGAGCTGGACCAACGAGTACCTCCCCCGGTGCATTTGTTTCTCTTTGTTTGCTGACACCCAACTTTACCATAGTGCATGCCTCATCCATGAGATCAATTGCTTTGTCAGGGAACTTGCGACCTGGAACAAAAAAAAAGGTCCACAATTTTCTTCAAGATGCACCAATTTTAAAAGAGTAACTCTGGACGATTTCACGAGCATATACCTGTAATATAATGGGCAGCGAGCTCGACAGCAGCAACAAGTGCCTCGTCATCGATGTTCAAGCCATGGTGCTCTTGGTACTTGTGCTTGAGTCCACGCAGGATGACGAGGGTGGCTTGCATGCTCGGCTCTCCGACTTCAACCTTCTGGAAGCGCCGCTCAAGCGCGCCATCCCGCTCAATGTACTTGTAATACTCCTGAGAGGTGGTAGCACCCACGCAACGGAGGCGACCTCGGGCCAACGCCGGCTTGAGGATGTTAGCAGCGTCAGCGCTGCCCATTCGGTCGCCTGCGCCAATAAGCATATGCATCTCGTCGATGAAGAGGATCAGTTTACCGTCTTGGTCCTCTGCCTGCTTGATTGCCTCCTTCAAGCGCTGCTCGAACATGCCGCGCAACGTGGTCCCAGCGATCATCGCCCCGACATCGAGCACCGCGACGCGCGCCCCAACGAGAAGGTCGGGGACCGTCCCGGCGGCGATGCGTCTGGCGAGGCCCTCGACGATGGCCGTCTTGCCGACTCCAGCGGCTCCGACGAGCGCGGCGCAGTTCTTGGTCCGGCGGCAGAGGATGCAGATGAGGCGGTCGATCTCGTTGTCGCGGCCGATGACCGGATCAACACTGCCGGCGTCCATGATGGTGAGTCTGTAGGGGAGATGAGGCAACAGATCGGCGTCGACGTTGTATAACTTCCACGCTGCCCACACGAAAGCAGCGCCAGAAAGGATCGCGGCCACCTCGTCCTTCCGCAACATGCTTGACGTGCCCAAGAAGAAGATCGAGCTGCCGCACGCGGAAGAAGAACCCTTCTGTTGGATTCCATCGATATATATATATATTGGCTATTGCACCCTACGCCTAGACTAGACAGATAGGGTAGACGTACATGCACACGACTCCAAACGACCTGGATTCTGATAGGGTAGACGTACAGAAGCGCCAGAAAGGATGCATTAGTTTGATCGGTGCTGGGGAGTGGAGCCGATGGGTCTGGGGTTCAGGCTCGCTAGTGGGCTCGTCTGGACCTGGGGCGTGTTGTCTCTATAAACCTGCACCTGTTTAGCTGTCAGTTTAGGTTTCAGTTAGAGAAAATAAAGCAGCTGCTGGATGAGCCTGTTTGTGCAATAGCTGATCCATTGCTTTCGCTAGGTTAGTTAGTCAGCTTGCTTGCCAAGTTAGTTAGATAGTTCAGCCGCCATGTGCGCATCGTGGGATGAAACAAGCTCAAGCGAGCGTGGCGGCGTCGTGGGAAGTGGCGAGCGGGCATGAGATGGCATGCCGAGAAGCTCGGATCACGACCCGATTTCCCTTGTATTCAACAGCATAAATAACGAAGAAGAAGAACAGAAAAGTTGCAAGTTTTCGCAACACAAACCACCTCTCTCTCCCTATCCGAATTCAGAGCAAAGTTGTTGTCGCCGGCTGACAATTGGTATCAGAGCTAGCGTTCGGGAGCGCCATGGCCAGCAGCAACAAGGACGGAGAGGCAGTGGAGAAGGGGGGGGGGGCGCAAGTCGCCAACAAGGTCGCGGTCGCCAACGCCGTCGCCGCAACCACGCGAAAGGAGCGTGATTCGGAGGGGCGGCAGCGAGGTCGTCGTCCACAAGCGCGTGATCCGCGACGCCGGCGCAAGCTCCCACATCGTCTACCCCACACTGACGTCGACAAATTACATCGAGTGGGCACAGGTGATGAAAATCAACATGCGCGCGCAAGGCCTCTGGGAGGCCATGTCCGGCATGGGAGAGCCGGGAGATCGCGGGGACATGGCGGCCCTGTCGGCATTGATCCGAGCAGTGCCACCGGAGCTGGTCCCTATCCTCGCCTCCAAGGCCACCTCCGCCGAGGCGTGGGAGGCTGTCAAGCTGATGAAGATGGGGGTGCACCGCGCGCGCAACGCGACGGCACAGCGCCTCCGCAGGGAGTTCGAAGCGCTCGCGTTCAAGGACGGCGAGACGCTCGACAGCTTCGCCATCCACGCCACGAACGTCGCCAACAATCTATGATCCCTGGGAGACAAAGTGGAGGAGGTAAAAATCGTAGAAAAAATCCTAAATGCAGTTCCCCCTAAATACTCACAGATAGCCTGCTCGGTCGAGACGCTGCTCGACCTCGAGGAGCTGTCTGTGGAGGAGCTGATCGGCCATCTCACCTCTGCTGAAAAGCGGTACGGGGGCGGCTCGTCGGAGGGAATGGGATCCCATCTCCTCCTCCCAGAGGAAGAATGGATCGCGCGCGGGAAGAAGATGAAGGAGCAGGGCTCCAACTCCGGCGGCGGGAGCGACAAGAAGGGTCAGGGCAAGCAGCAGAACGGCAAGGGTCGCTCAGACCGCGATATGTCGCAAGTCAAGTGCTACAACTGCAACAAGTATGCAGGGCACATCGCACGAGACTGCAAGGAGCCACGGCGAGAACGCAAAGGACATCAGCAGCAGCCACGTGCGCAAGCACATCTCGTCCAAGCTGGCGAAGAGGAGAAGGCCGCCCTCCTCATCCGCACCTCCAACATCAGCGACGACGACGGACCGTCACTGATGATGGCGCAAGTGAACGCGCCAACGACGCAGCCGGACGGGGACGACATGCGTGATGAACAGGCGGTCGAGCACGCCCTCCTCGCCAATGATACGCGCCGCGACGACGCCTGGTTCCTCGACACAGGGGCGAGCAACCACATGACGGGGCATCTCTCTGCCTTCTCGGACCTGGACACCACCGTCACGGGCACGGTGAAATTCGGGGACGGATCGCTGGTGGAGATAAAGGGGCGCGGGACCATGCTCTTCGCTTGTGCAAACGGTGATCACCTCGCCCTGGCCGACGTCTACCACATCCCTCGTCTTCGCAGCAGCATCATCAGTCTCGGGCAGCTCGAGGAAAGCGGCTGCAAGATCACGATTCATGGCGGGTACCTGAAGCTCCATGATCGGCGCGAGCGCCTACTCGCCACGGTGCCCAGGGCACGGAATCTGCTGTACATCGTCACGCTCGTCATCGCCAAGCCGGTCTGCCTCGCAGCAGTTCGCGGTGACGAATCCTCGAGGTGGCACGAGCGCTACGGCCACCTCAACTTCGACGCACTCCAGAAGCTCGCGCGGCGTGACATGGTGCGCGGGCTGCCCACGATCGACCACGCAGGACAGCTGTGCGACGGATGTCTCGCTCGGAAGCAACGACGTGCCTCTTTCCCACAGCAGGCGAGGAAGCGCGCCACGGGCCTGCTCGACCTAGTGCACGGCGACCTGTGCGGGCCGATCACGCCAGCGATGCCAGGAGGGCGTCGCTATTTCTTCCTGCTGGTCGATGATCTAAGCCGCCATATGTGGCTCACGCTCCTGACAACGAAAGACTAGGCGGCAACGGCCATCAAGCAATTCAAGGCCGGCACGAAGGTGGAAATAGGGCGCAAACTGCGCCTGCTCCGCACAGATCGAGGGGGAGAGTTCACGGTGGCCACGTTTGCGGCGTACTGCGCAGATGAGGGCGTGGGACGGCAGCTCATGGCGCCGTACTCACCCCAACAAAACAACGTTGTAGAGCGCCGTAACCAGACGATCATCGCCACCGCACGAAGCATGATGAAAGCCATGGCGGTGCAGGCCAGATTCTGGGGGAGGCGGTGTCCACCGCCGTCTACCTTCTCAACCGCTCGCCCACGAAGAGCGTCGACGGCAGGACGCCGTTTGAGGTATGGCACAGATACAAGCCCGATGTAAGCTACATGCGTGTATTCGTCTGTGTGGTGCACGTCAAGAACACGAAGCCGCACCCGTCGAAGCTTGAAGACAGGAGCAAACTGATGGTATTCTTCGGCTACCAACCCGGGATGGCGGCGTACCGTGTCTTCGATCCTGTCGGAAATCGCGTCCACGTTACATGCGATGCCATCTTCGATGAAGGAACCCGCTGGGACTGGGAGGACAGGCGGGGGCACAGGAGGCTGGCCCGTTTCACGTCGAGCTTTTCTCCTAGCCGGTCACGAACACCTTCCCTGCAGGATCGGGCACGACGGGTGAAATCCCTGCTCCTGAACCAGCTACGCCCGCACCCGCGCCAACACCGAACACCTTCGCTGACGACGGCGCGTCAGCGGGACGCCCCTCACCACAGCCAAGCGCCAGCACCATCACGGGAGCGACAGACACTCCTGCACCACGCCCAGCGACGCCTCCTACTGCTCCGCCCCCACTTCACCCCATGCTCACGCGGGCACGGGATGACATTGTACAACCTAACAAACTGTATGATGACTTCATTTTGGCAGCGGAGGCGGACGCATACGATCTAAGTGAGATGTGTCTCGCTGCTGCAGAGGAGCCTGTCAGCGTGGACGAAACGCTCTCAGAGGAGTGCTGGAGCAGGGCCATAGACGACGAGCTGGGGTCTATTCGCGGCAACGGCACGTGGGAGTTTGCCACACTCCCGCGCGGTCACCGTGCGATAGGCCTCAAATGGGTCTTCAAGGTCAAGAAGGACCCAGACGGCAACGTGGTCAAGCACAAGGCGCGCCTCGTCGCCAAGGGCTACGTCCAACGGCAGGGGGTGGACTTCGACGAGGTATTCACATCGGTAGCAAGGATGGAGACCGTGCGGCTGCTGCTCGCGGTGGCTGCCCATTGTGAGTGGCGGGTGCACCACATGGACGTGAAGTCCGCGTTCCTCAACGGCGACCTCACGAAGGAGGTCTACGTGCACCAGCCACCAGGTTACGACAGCGTCGGCAACGAAAACAAGGTACTGCGACTACGCAAAGCTCTCTATGGTCTTCGTCAGGCACCGCGGGCATGGAAGGCAAAGCTGGACGACTCCCTCGTCTCGCTTGGCTTCGAGAGGAGCCCGCTTGAGCACGTCGTGTACAAGAGGAGCAATGACAAGGCAACTCTTATCGTTGGCGTCTACGTCGACGACCTGATCATCATGGGCACCTGTGAGGAGGAGATTGCAACGTTCAAGGAACAAATGCACCACCTGTTCGACATGAGCGATCTCGGCCTGCTAAGCTACTACCTCGGGCTGGAAGTGAAGCAGGAGGCAGGTGAGATCACAATTTGTCAAGGTTCCTATGCAGTGAAGATCCTAGAAGCGGCAGGGATGGCTGGCTGCAATCCTTGCCACACCCCGATGGAATCATGCCTGAAGCTGTGCAAAGGGAATCCTGCTGACGCTGTCGACGCCACGCGCTACCGGAGCATCGTCGGGAGTCTCCGGTACCTCTGCAACACCAGGCCCGACATCACTCACACCGTTGGGATGGTGAGAAGGTACATGGAGCCTCCTACAACGGCACACAGGGCGGCTGTGAAACTTCTTCTGCGCTACATCAGTGGAACGACAGGATTCAGATGCTGCTATCTGAAGGGGAGGACACCAGATCCTGTTCGGACATGGTTCAGTGACAGCGATCACGCCGGTGACCTCGATGATCGGAAGAGCACAACTGGGTACGTCTTCTTCCTCAATTCAGGCATCATCACATGGACGTTGCTGAAGCAGAAAGTCGTCGCGCTCTCGTCCTGCGAGGCGGAGTACATTGCGGCGGCAACAGCAGCGTGTCAGGGGGTATGGCTGAGTCGACTCCTTGGCGAGTTGATCGGCAAACCCCCGGCAACGATGAAACTGCGGATAGACAACATGTCTGCAATCGAGCTCTGCAAGAACCCAGTTCATCACGAGCGGAGCAAACACATCGAAACTCGCTATCACTACATTCGCGAGAAGGTGGGTGAAGGCAAGGTGGACGTAGAGCACATCGGAACCAACGACCAGCTTGCCGACATTCTTACCAAGGCACTGGGATGCACAAGGTTCGTAGAGATGAGGCTCAAGCTTGGAGTCATGGAGTTCTCATCAGGGCGTCAGGTTTAAGGGGGGGGGGATTTGTTGTCTCTATAAACCTGCACCTGTTTAGCTGTCAGTTTAGGTTTCAGTTAGAGAAAATAAAGCAGCTGCTGGACGAGCCTGTTCGTGCAGTAGCCGATCGTTGCTTTCGCTAGGTTAGTTAGTCAGCTTGCTTGCCAAGTTAGTTAGATAGTTCAGCCGCCATGCGCGCATCGTGGGATGGCACGAGATCAAGCGAGTGTGGCGGCGTCATGGGAAGTGGCGAGCGGGCATGGGATGGCATGCCGAAAAGCTCGGATCACGACCCGATTTCCCTTGTATTCAGCAGCATAAATAACGAAGAAGAAGAACAGAAAAGTTGCAAGTTTTAGCAACGCAAACCACCTCTCTCTCCCTATCCGAATTCAGAGCAAAGTTGCTGTCGCCGGATGACAGGGCGCCCGTGCGGGCCGTTCGGAACCTGGCTGCCTCTATTGTGTTTGTTGGGCCACTGTTGAATAACGCTCGTGGGCCTCTCTGTGGGCTGCCTCCCATCGGCTTGTGGGGCCGGCTTTGCGAGGCTATTTATAGGCCCTCAGGTTTTCTAACCCTTTTCTAGGGTTTCCTAATTCTAGATTAAACGTGTGCCGTCACTTTCTCCCCATCCACCGCATTGTTCATTTCCCACCTCCCCTTCCCTGACTGTCCCTCTCGATCGTGGAGGTGGTTTCCATGAACTAATCTCGGGACTCCTCCGACGTAGCAGTGTCTGGAGGCAAGCGACGGCATGAGGGATTGACAGAGCCGGTGCTGGATCTGGTTTACGAGGCGGCTCTCCCCTCTAAGCTGCATGCGGAGCTGTAGGGTCACGCAGTAGAAAACAATATATTTTGGACCTACACACCAGCCCGGGATCACTACGAAGACACATACAAGGTTGATCTGATCGTTACCAACTCATAGAGCAACAGAAGGAGAGTCGATGAAGATCAGCGATGCAGATCCACGCAGCTAAGATTTTACAACCTGCCAACCGCGAGGGTGTTCTCCCTCGAACAACCCTTTGGGAGGCTCTCAGACAAAAACTCGGACAGTCCCTCGGACAGCCCTTCGGGAGGCTCTCAGATAATCCCTCCGACAGTACCTCGGATAACCTTTCGGGAGGCTCTCGGCCAGAACCTCCACATGTCTCTGGAACCCAGATCGAGAGTACCACCTCTCTACGGGGTTGCACACACCCGGTGTCAACTATCTAGCAGTGATTCACCGTCTAGAACTAGGCATTTTCGATGACTAGATTGCCTTTCGGCATGCTAAACTATTTCATGGGAGAGAGATAGGAAGTCACATCATTACATGGCATGTATTGAGAGATAAATTGGGTGAAATGGAGAGCTCTCTTGACATCTATTTATAGTAGGAGGCAAGGGGTAGAGGCTACGGGAAAAAACCAAAACAGCCTCCCCATGATTTCACCCACTACTTTACGATAGGGGTGTCATCAACCCCACTTTAGAGTATCTAGAGGGTCGACAACATTTTGGCACCCCCTAAAATAAGTTTGGACACTTTCCGGAACTTTTCCGGTATGAAATTTTGTCTCCGAAACATTTCTGTTTTCTGTCTGAAACTTTTCTGCCATCTTCGAAACTTTTTAGGTAACACTCTGTGGGTCTCCCTGTCTATTACTTAGAAGATAGATGGTCCTTATCTATACTGTGTTGTTTACAAAAGGAAATACTTATATATATTGTGTTGCATCATCCCCTCCTCTTCGGGGAAAACCCCAACGCAAGTCACAAGTATCAGTTACCGTAACACCAAGAGGGTCCAATGAATATTTCTCCATCATCGGAGGAGCAAATCTCAATGTTGAGTTATCAAGTCTCTTGTCATACTTTTAAATGAACCTGAAATCCGCCATAATAGCCACCCTTTTACGGATGACATTTAACTGACCCAAAATTCATGAAGCAAGCATGAAGAAACTTGAGACTATCATGGTCTACGGAATTAAATGCTAAATTTATTTGTATTATTTACCATTAACATGTGACGAATGTATATCATAGCATAACATCAATTTGGGTTAATTCAACACAAGTGTTCTTTTAGCATTGTGTCCTTAAAATTACCGGCTTAGTCATGCCGATGATCAAGAAAACGCGACCATCATGCAACACTTGAGCTAGTCTTAGATGCACTACTAAGAATACATTTTACCATTTATTATTCCACACATGCATATGGATTTCCCTATGTGACTTTATGGATATACGGACACAACGACCATTGCAGTTAGATCAAAGAGTACTTTATTATTTCCTCTAGGGAATATCTCCTACAGACTTCCACTCTCACTAGAGTCAATAATCTTGACAATGCTAATGCACTCTACATCTATAGCATACCGTTAAAAATAAGCTTCGCATCTGGTATAGTCTTTGGACCTGACAGTTTCGTGTGTATCTTTGGACATCCTCGTGTTTCACACTTTCACAAAATTCATAATTTATGTGGACTTGGATTTGTATATATGTGAATCACCAGTTGAACTTTGATTCCTCAGACTGAGCTCTGGCACAACTATCTACAATAGTCTTCCATTGATAAAATTCATCTTGAAACCGTACTAAGTTCATGAATAAACTATATGATCCAATGCCCTTTTTTGTCGCTTCCTAAGCAGCAACATACTTAGCCTTAATTATAGAATTCACCACAGTAACTTGTTTTCAACAATTTCAACTTACCATGTCACAATTTTGTGCATTACACATAACACTTAATTGAAATCAAAATTCGATTTGAGCAATGATGAAGATTGTATCATTGTAACTATTTACAACGAGATCATATAGATGTAACTCGTTACAACGTACTCCTCATAATCTCCGCTTGTGATAAAACATGGCATTGCTGCTACTATAGTACCCAACGACATTTTTCATTGTTGTCCCATGATCAACACTTTGATCATGGTGGTACCTTACTCGCAATTAGTTTGGGGTACTTGACATATCTGGTTGTTTTACATACCATTGAATACATGATTGATTGAAACACAATAGTGTATGAATCCTCAGTCATGTACTTTGCTCATCAGTATTTTTAGGACAACGAGTCTTGCTAAAAACTCTTTCCATGTGACTTCGGTAAGGATTTTCATGCTAAATCATTTTAACATTTTGTCTATAAGGAGTTTTGGCTTAGCCCTATGATGCAATTCTATCTCTATAGATAATTGTGCCTAATACCGAGATACCTAACCCTTAGGACTTTCATTGAAAAACTATTTTTAGTGAAGTCCTAATTCGTGTCAAGAAATTTATATTATCTCTATTCACTAGTAGAAAACATGCCTTTGGTTCGAAGCATTAGTCCCGGTTGGTTTTTGAACCGGGACTAATGCTGCCACTAGTCCCGATTCATGAGGCTAGGCTTTAGTCCGGGTTTATTAGGAATCTCTAGTCCCGGATTGTGTTACCAACCGGGACTAAAGGGGTGGTGGCAGGGTTGCGTCAGGAAGGGCCCATGCGAGGGTCATTAGTCTCGCTTGGTAACCGGGACTAAAATTATCACTATAAATAGTGCTTCGTCCACCCTGAGCCCATGCTCTCTATTTTCTCCTTTCTCTCCTCTCTTCTCTTCCCTTGATCGAGTTCATCCTCAATTTCTTCCTAGATTTGTCAAGATTTGAGGCATTCCATCCATTCAAGTTTTCACAAAGGTTAGCAACTTTGTACTTTCATCTCTCATTCCTAGATTAGCTCGTGCAATGCTCTATAATTATAGTGATTTGTGGGATTTACTTTGGGAGTAATTATGTGGAAATTTACTTCATTTAATATGCAATTTGGTCTCAAATTACCTTATCAGTTTGCATGTGTAGGTGTGGTTTACTTAGTGCCTTCCCGTCCCCGTACTAACCACCGTCGATCGCTCGCACCGTCTCGTCGCCTGCACTGATAATCCCCAAGTGCAAGGAATCATCGTAGCAATTTCCAAAGGTGGAAGTGATAAGTATGGAGTGTCGAACCCACAAGGATATAAATGTAAGATCAATATTCTCTCAAGTCCTATCTGCCATCGGTACGACTCTACGTATGCCAAACGTTTGCTTCCAACTAGTAACGAGAAATAAAACTACATTGTGGGTATGAAGAAAATAGGTTTGCATGATAACGGGGAACTAGAATATAAAAATAGGTGTTGTTATCATAAAATTAGAATATATTACAATATACTACAAACAACGAGTGTGGAATAATGATGGGTCGGTGTGTGGAATTGTCCTAGGAAATTGTTAACAACATCGGTAATCATTATTGCAATTTTATATGAGGGAGAGACATAAGCTAACATACTTTCTCTACTTGAAACATATGCACTTATCATTGGAACTCTAGCAAGCATCCACAACTACTAAAGATCTTTAAGGTAAAACCCGACCATAGCATTAAAGCATCAAGCTCCCTTTATCCCATATGCAACAACCTACTTACTCGGGCCCGTGCTTCTGTCACTCACGCCACCCACTATAAGCGAATCATGAACGTATTGAAACACCCTACAGCGAGAATCCTTTACATGTGTGCGGCGTGGAAGGCACCATAGGACAACATCAAAATAAATATACAACTCACACCAATCTAGATCATCAATCAACCCAAAGGACAAAAGATATCCACTCAAAACATCATAGGATGGCAACACATCATTGGATCATAATATGTGGCATAAAGCACCATGTTCAAGTAGGGGATTACAGCGAGGTGCGGGAGAGTGGACCGCTGAAAGTAGATGAGGATGGTGATGAATAAGGTGGTGTTGATGAAGACGATCACCGCGGCGATGGTTCCCTCGATGGCACTCTGGCGCCACCGAGAGGGAGAGAGAAAGGTTCTCCCTCTTGTGCTTCCTCCTCCATGGCGTCCCCCTGAGTGGGGAGAGGTTCCCCCTCTGGTCCTTGGACTCCATGGCGATGGTGGAGACCACCAGGATGATGAAGATGGCCTCCGGTGAAGATGACCCTCTCCGGCAGGGTGCCGGAGAGGGCCAAGATTGATCTTTCGTGTCTTTGGAGGCTTGTGGCAGTGGAACTCCCGATCTAGGTTTCTTTTTGGAGGTTTTGGCATTTATAGGAATATTTGGCATTGGAATCACGCCAGGAAGGTTCCCGAAGGAGTCACAAGCCTGGGGGAGCGCCCTGCAGGCTTGTGGCCTCCTCGGTCACTTCATGGCCCAAATTTTTTTTATATTGTCCAAAAATATTCTCCCTAAATTTTCAGCCCATTCCAAGAACTTCTATTTTTGCAAAAAAACAACACCACGGTAGTTCTGCTGAAAACAACGTCCGTCTGGGTTAATTCTAATAAAATCATACCAAAATCATATAGAATTGTAGTAAACATGGTGTGAATACTTCATAAATTATAGATGTGTTGGAGACGTATCAGCATGCCCAAGCTTAATTTCTGCTCGTCCTTGAGTAGGTAAATGATAAAAGAAATAATTTATAAAGTGTGAATGCTAGCAAGTGCCCAAGTTTGATCAATGATAATTTCCAATCACTTTTTCTAGCATCATTTTATATCATAAACAGTAGCTCATCTCATAAAACTTCTCACGATGAAGTAACAAGCTGTTCACTGTTAAAGTGTAGATCATAAAGTTTCTTGAAAACTAACAAACTATGCTTTTAGTCACCAAACAATTGCAATTCATCTTATTTTCAGGAAGGGTCTTTGTAAGAGCTTTGGTTCGGCAAATTCCACATAGTCAACTATCATATAGTCTTCCACGATTGCTAACACCCAAAGCATATCTTTAGAGAAAATGGCATCTGTCGAACATAGAGAAAGATAGGGGCTTAAAGTTTCGCCTCCCAACTTATTTATCAAATAGATAATTGTCAATAATAATAATTCATGATCAAATATATTTGTGTGGATATATATGTCTAGATCATTCCCCAACACACGACGCTTGTCAAGAGAAAAAGGCAAAATATAGGAAGTGATGAAGATCACCATGACTCTTGTAAAAGGTAAGTACTAGAAAGTAAAAGATAGGCCCTTCGCAGAGGGAAGCAGAGGTTGACATGCGCTTTCTGTTTTTTGGATGTGCAAACCCTTAATGTGAAGGAACGTCACGTTGTATTGCCCTTTGTGATAGCAACCTTTATTATGCAGTCCATCGCTTTTATTTCTTTACCATCACAAATTCGTACAATGCTTATTTTCCTTTACAATAAAAGATCATACATATTTAGAAGAATTTTTTATTGCTTTTTGCACCGATGACAACTTATTCGAAGGATTTTACTCAATCGATAGGTAGGTATAGTGGCCTCTCATGGCAAAACTGGTTTAAGGGTGTTTGGATGCACAAGTAATATTTCCACTTGGTGCGGAAGTTTTGGCTAGTATCAGGTGGAAGCAAGCACCACATGTTGAAGGATCCATAACAATATAACTTCTATAGAAATATACCCAAGCATAAATCATTATGTTATCTTCCTTGTCCAACTTCAACTAATTTGCTCAAGTTTGAAAATAATTAATGGGGCTCACAATCATAGAAGATGTCCAATATAGTTAATTTATATGTGAAACCTCTCTTCCTTCAATATTTTTTCATGAATTGTTCAAGTGACCAATGCGGTGTTTGCTAACTTTCAATAAATTTTACCACCTATACTTCTTATATGTGAAGTCAGTACTCCCGATGGGATAAGTATATGAAGCATATTTAATTTCAGATTTATGATATTCAACTCGTTCAACCATTTACTCATAGGATATAAGTGAAGCACGAGAGTGAATGGCAAACTACTCCAAAAAGATAAAAGTGAAGATTAATGCGTAGTCAACTAAATAGCCATGTGACGATTATCTCTTTTATTCGAAATTTCAGATCCAATTCTTTTATTCAAGAAGTTTCACTCCAAGAATAGCACGCATTATGCGGATGAATAGAAATTTTGGCTCAACATAGGCTAACCGATAATTGTTGATGAAGAGAGATGGGATGTGTAGCATCCCCAAGTTTAGATGCTTGAGACTTCTTGAAACATTTACTTGGGGCGCCTTGGGCATCCCCAAGCTTGAGCTTTTGTATCTCGTTCAATCCTCTCATATCATGGTTTCACCTATTCTCAAAAACTGCATCCACACACAACTCGAAAGGAACTCGTGAGATAGGTTAGTACACATAAAAATAAATCAACACTTCATGTACTGCCAAGACAAGTTGCACAATAATTTTCAAACATCATCTACGGTTTATTATCATTTCCACAATTTATATCTATCAATATAGGGTATGGAAACTGTGGGATAAGCAGATAACAAAACTATGACAACAATCTGTCCAAACAGAACAGTTTGTAGCAATTTATGATAACATTGTACGTATGTAACTCAAAAACTTATGAAAATTTAGGACATGCTATAAAACTTATATGACAACACAGTGCAAAAATTTCAGAAACTTTCCACGTTCCAGTAAAATATGAAAATTCAAACACTACAGCAAAAGTTTCTGTTTTTACACAACACACATCAAACATGCAATGCAAGCATCCTAAAGGCAATTCTTGGAGCTTTTTATTGAAAAACAAGATTATAAATAACACCTAATAGAGAACAACAAAATAAAATGACGCTCCAAGCAAAACTCATATTATGTGACGAATAAAAATATAGCTTCAAATAAGATATACCGATAAAGTTGAAGACGAAAGAGGGGATGCCTTCCGGGCATCCCCAAGCTTAAACGCTTGAGTCTTCCTTAGATATTACCTTGGGGGTGCCTTGGGCATCCCCAAGCTTAGGTTCTTTTCACTCCTTATTCTCCTCATATCAGTGTCTCACCCAAAACTTAAAAAATTCATGTAACACCATGTGTTTATCTCTCCTGACTGATTTAACCTAGCTTAAAAATTAGGACCAAATTTTTTTTCGATGCTTGTGATGCTTGATGTGATGTTTGTTTGCTTGCCTATTGCTTGTGTTTCAATCCTATGCTCCTACTACTCTCCAAACTCACCTCTTTCACCCAAACCCTTGCCTAATAATCATGCCATATGTGTAGGACCAACGACTATATTTACCAAACATTATTTTCACCAAATAGCATTTCCTTGATTTAAGCTTTCAAAACCCCTTGAGCTGGGAGTTGTACTACAACTACTCAAATTAGGGAAGTTATTTTGCACAAATTATTTTATTTAAAACCCATTATCAAAATGGCTTCACAAAACCACAATATTATTATTTTAAAAGTTATTTTACTATTTTATTTAAATACCTTTCTGAGAAGCCAGAGATGGCCCCTTATGAAGGAAAGTTATTTTTATTGCTTTCAAAATATTTGAGAAAATTTAGGGAAACTCAGTGGACATATATCTTCCATATATATGAGTTTAACCACATGGTCATGTTCAAAATATTAGGCAGAATCCCTCAAAACCCTTCCTGTCTATTTCAAGCTTTTGAAATATTTCTATAAGAAATATTCACAATAAATCCCAGTAATATTCCAGAATGTCACACAAGTTATATGTGACTGTCTTGCCAAGTGTCATCTCAATCCAAGTTGATTTGATTCCCCTAATTATTCCAAAACCATTTCTGTCCAGATCCAAATTTGAGCAACCCTACATTTGCCAAGTATCTCCAATTGTTCTAAAATTTGGTGGACATGTTCTAATACTCCAATAATGTGTCCACACCAAGTGGTGTATCAAGCAGAATAGAAGAACTTGTCCCAAGACCCTCAAAACCCTCTTTGTTGATTTCTGACTTTGGGAAACTTTACATTATAATGTTTCTCCAATTGATCCCAAACTTTTTGGGCATGCTTTAATGCTCAAATAATGCCCCACACCAAATATTGTATTTGTGGGAATTAATTTGAATAGTTATGTAGGTAGAAGGCCATTTCTGCCCATTTCATGGGTATTTCAAGTCTACATTGGGAACCTTCTCCGCCAAATCCCAAATTTGGTGTTCAATCTTATTTTCATCTATTATGTGATCATGTTAAGTTTCATATCAATTGGATTATATCTGGTAGCCCTAACGCCCATCAAACACCTTGTGTGCAATCACCAAAGTTGCTGCTCGGCCCCTTCCACTATTTCCCTTGAGCTTAAACTTTTACCACAGCTCTCTACAGTTACCGTTTACCTCTAGTAACCTTGATAGGTCCACTGGTAAATTATTGGAGAGTGACTCCATGTAGTTATCTCTCATTTTTACCTTGCCAGCACCATTTTACCCCTCTTGTTGTACTTCTGCTGAAGCCAGAGCCCCCACATTCTTCCAGGGCATCTCTAATATGCCAATGCATCATTTCAAATAAAGATATAGCATGCTCTTTGTGGGAGAAATGAGCAGCACCTTTGAAACTTGATCTCTGGCTGAAATATAGCTTTGAACTGCAGTTGCTAGCTAGACACCTCCTCTTGAGCTGAAACTTTGCAGAAATGTAGTCCTTCCATGCCTAAGACTGCTAGGCATGGTTTCACTTCATCATCTCTCTAGTAAGTGCTCTCACTGTTAGCCTTAAGTTTGCTGCTACAAACTAAATTGGAGTCAAACCCGAGTCCAACCAGCTCCACAAGTTACCAAACTCCTCAGTCTCACCCAAGAAAGCATGCCCCACCTTGCAGACATCTTAGACGGGTCATAAGGGCCCCCTAGACGCAGGTGGCCATGGTGACCACCTCCCTGCATGCAGAAACGGTGCTTTGCACCTTGACCTCTTGTTGTAGCCCAGGTCCAGCAACGGTCGCGTGTCCCAGCGCACCGCAGAGCCTCCCTATACCCCCACGTCTCCCCCCGACGCCAGAAAACCCCGAGGGTGGGCTTTACGCGTGTGCTCTCGCTGCGTCGAGAGCATCCCGAACGCTCTCGAGCTCCTCCTCGGTCGTCCCTCTCCTTTTGACCGTGCCCCGCACCCACTCTTGCTCTCCTTAACTCCCCTCCTCCCTGGCAGCCTCCCGAACCAACATCGAGCTTCTCCCATGCCCTGTGATTTGCCCCCCCATGGCCGAAGTCATCTGCCAGCCTTGCTCGAATCCGAGCTTTTCGGGCGTCCCCCCCTCTGAACCGCACCCTGGAGACCCCTGAGCCGTCGCCAACCTCCACGCAGCTTCCCTTCCTCCGTGGGTGGCCGTGGCGTCCTCCCTCCACTACCGTCAATCGCGCCCACCCCGGTCAGCTGTCGGCTCATTCCGTCGCTCCCCAGCGGAGGAAGAGGCCCCACTGTGGAGCGAGTCACCGCCACGAGCGCATCGCTGGCCATAGGGATGGAGCGCCGGTGCATCGGCCTCGTCTCCCCTGGCCCTGCCACGCGAGAAGGCCACGCGGGGAAGAAGGACCTGACAGGTGGGCCAGCGACCCCACGAGTCAGTCGCTGCTGACGCGTCCAGCCGGGCCCGCGTGGTGTATGTGGAGGCGGATCTACCGGAAGCCGTCTCGCCTGCGACCAAGGCGGTTTTTGCGAAATACGCCTTCGGCGTGGCCCCTCGCTCGCCCAGTCGCTCTGCTGGGCTGGCCCACCTTCTCCCACCGCCTGTTGGCGCAGAATAGCCTGCGGTAGGAATTCCTTTCCATTTTTCCTTTTACCTAAAGTTGAAAAACCATAGAAAATTCATATGAGCTCCAAATGTGACTATTCAAAATTCTGCAGGTTTCTAGAGTCATGGCCTATCCAGATCTATGCATTGCACATTTTTCGAAGGATATATTCTGTAGTGTTATTCTTCAAATTCCAATCTGAATATTTAAACACCACTTTCCATAATTCCTAGAGAGCCCAAATCAACTCCAAATGGAGTGATTCCAATTTCCAGACATATTAAATCATTCCCTAATTTCCTAGCCTAAGTGAACATTTTTTATGCCTTGTTTATGTTGCATTAAATAAATTGTGCCTATTCCTATTTATTCCACATTGTAAAATCCCTAGAATATTCATACCAACTCTAAATCTAGTGAAACAACTTCCTAAATGTTTCTAAATTCTTGCTCTGTTAAATGAGTGCCTCCACTTATTTTTAGCAGAACGTTTTCTATATGCTTCTTAAAGGATCACCTATTCCTCCTTTCGTACATTCAAAATCCCTGATGGCCCAAATCTCCTACATAACGCTTTAGGTATTTTTCTTATGACCAGAGAGGTCGAAGAAAAATAAAACTACCATTTTTATAGCACTTTTGCTTCTGCTTGCTGCGTGGCTTACTATGATTATTTCCGACGATAATTGACGAAGTAGACGGAGTACTCGGAGTTGGACCGGAAGACCTCGAAGACCCCGAGGACTTATATGAGCAAGGCAAGAAGCCCTTTGACCATGTCTGAGTAAATATTTTATGCATGGCATATAGAATAAGATATTTCCGATGCATGTGATCATGATATAGTCGGAACCCCTCGGTATGATGTTTCCGATGGCTCCTCTGGAGCACTTGTATTTGAGCATGACCCTACCATCTATGAGGGTCACGCTGATAAAATGTTGACAAATAGTATCAGTGCTACGCATAGGTTGAGCATATGCATGATGATGGTAACTATAAGATAGAATCAAATGTTTTTCGAAAACCCCCGTCGGGTGCCACTAATGCCCAGGGTGATGGTGTTGAGCTAGATGACCACTTGAGAAAGTAGTGGTGTACCGGAAAGGTCTTGTGTAAGTGGTTTTGAAAATGGGATTAGATTTATGATGTGTCGATCATCGCAACCTTACATGTGAGACCACGATACCCTTTTATGGGACATGGCTTTGTTGATTAGTTTGGTCGGTGCTAACAAAGAGCCACATTAATTACTTGTGGCGGAGTGATATGTGGTCACTCTCGTGACGGGGTCGTACTAGGTAGGTCGACTATGCCATTTTTACGTGATCCGGGCACACCGTTGGTCCCCACATGGGTGATACGGTCTAGAGTTGGTGCTCGTAAGACGTACATCATGTGGGCTGGGTACCAATTGAGTGGACTCTTTGTCTAGTATCGTCAGGGGAAAGGCAATGTTCGGGCACTTACCTCGGGTATGTGATATATACCGCGAGTCGTGGATGACACGGAAGTTTCCAGGATCTCGTGGGTAAAGTATGCAACCTTTGGAGAGTGTAAAACTATTCGAATAGCCGATGTCCAAGGTCAAGGACAGTAGGCTAATCCTGCTTAGACTACGTCCAGTCGTTTCCGCATAAACCAAGTGTGTATGTGTGTATAAAGGTGTTACATGCGAAAGATGTTATGACAAGTCTGGTGACATGGCATATAGGGTGAACCTGAGGTGTTCAGCCCTCTGCAGATATGTTGATATCTGTAATATGTTCTTATATGATTACCATCTACCTTATGATGCATGATTATACCTCCTCTTGAACATGTTTATTTACAAGTAAAAATCTGATTTCCACAAAGGCTGCATATTACCTTTATCGAACCAATTGCATTATCCATATCATGGAGTGTTTGCAAGTACATTCAAAGTACTCATTGGCTTGCCACTTGTTATTTCATTGACCAGGTATGAGAGAACAGGAAATGGTGAAGAGTAACTTGGTGACGTTCCTGCGAGGTAGGACGCTTCCCAGTGAGAATGCTTGTAGGTTAAGGCTGATGGCATGGGTTCACGCTTTTGACCAATATTTCCGCTATTGGTCAAGTTTGGTGTGTTGGCCTTGAAGGCCCTATATATATAAGACTTGACCACAGTGGTCATTTATTGTATCAAAAGGTATGTATGGATGTAAGACTCTTGTTATTCAGTTTCTGTGTGTTCGATGAGCATTGATCTTTGGTATCACTGAGCACATTCATTCGTCAATCTCGGCTCATAAGTCGGGGTCCCCATAGACCTGGTATCAGAACCATCCTGACTATAGGAAGCCCTTAGTTAGCACGGACGTTAGTTAGGACAAAACTGATTTCCTTACCGTGCAAAAGTACTGTGACAGCCCGATGCCGACGTTCCAGAAGCTTCCCCTTTTCTTTCCGTTTTCGTCGTGTGGGTATTTTCAGTTGCCGCATCATCATCGCATCATGCGCATCATCAGCATTGCATCGGCATCTCCGTTGCCGCCAGTTTTCAAAACTTGCATTCGTTAGTAGTCGCCGGTTCTCGTCGTTGTCCGTTCCGAGCCCGACCGCACTCGCACGCGCCCGCGGCACCGTCGAAACCCTTTTTTAAAGTGCATTTAAAACTTTCTCTGATCGGGTTGAGATTTGACGTGCGGTCGTAATTAGTTGTAGCTAGGCCGCCTGTCAAGTTTCATCGCAATCGGAGTCCGTCTAGTGCCCGAACGGTCGACCGTAGCGGCACCGTATTCGGTCTATCGTCGGACATTTTCCGGTATTTAAAATCTCGTTGCCGGGCTGCCCGTTTTCTCTCTCATCTCCGCCTAGCCTCTTTGCACAGTGCACCGACCCTACGCATAGCCTAGTCCGAAAACCTCCCGGAACCCGAACCGGGCGGTCGTGACCGTTGGATCCGAATCAACCCCGTTTTACTGCAAATCGTCATCGATTTGTTCATTGGACTCCCTAACCTAATTATCTCGACCATCCGATCTAAATCGGAGGGTCGAGATGCCCCCAAAGCTAACCCATTTACGATATTTAGATCAATCGCTGACCTAACCCCCAAAATCTAGGACTCCTGCCCCATCGCGCCGCCAGCCAGCCACGAGTCACCTCCCACCTCGGGATCTCCCAGATCCACAGCCGTTCCGACCACCTCCTGCAATTTTTTTTCACCAGCCAGCCCAATCCCTCCATTCCATCCAACCAGCAACCTCTCCATCGATCCTCGGATCCGCAGCCTCTAGCCCACAGCTCTTCTGCTTGAGCAGCCGAGGGCCCTCGCCTGCGCATCCCCTGCCAAGCCGTCGTCGGCGACCGCACGGGCAGGCCGACCCTCGCCGCTCACAGGAGACGAGAACCCCCAGCAAGAACTCCTCGCTACGCCTTCCTTTGTTTTTTTTCCTTTCTCTCCCTTCTCCTTGTTCATCTTTGTGCCTCTTTCTTCCCTGCAGGACCCGAGCAGCCATGGATGCCCAGCTCCTCGTCGGAGCTCCGTCCGCGGCGTGGGTGCCTGGATCTGGCCATGCGGGGCCAGATCCGTCCATCACCGGCCCTGGCGAGCGTCCCCAAGCCCGACTTTGTGGCTCCCGTTGCCGTGCTGCAGTCCCCACCGCCGTCCTCTGTTCCTCGCCGTGGCCAGTTCATCTGCACGTGAAAAACTGTGTTGTTTTTCGTAGATTCGTTCTAGAACGTTGAGGCTATCTAAAACCGATGTTGTAGTTTACCACGAGCATGTGAGTAGGCGAGTTGGTTAGTGCAGTCCTTTGTAGGAAAGGGGTCTGGGGTTCGAATCCCAGCCACCCCCTATTTTACTTGGTTTTTATTTTTATTTTTTATTTTGACAAAGATGGACGTACACACATCTCCGTTCCACCCAAGCAGCCAAGGATCGAATCCCTGGAGAGCCCTTTCTTTTTGTTGTTCTGCCAAGGATCGAATCCCTGGAGAGCCCTTTCTTTTTGTTGTTCTGGTATTTTTTCTGTTGAGTGCGTGTTAGCATAGTTTGCCCATGGCGCTGGTTCATTTCAGGCCGCACTGTTCCAATGAGATTCAGCCCAATATCTTTTTTTCCCGTTCTGCGATTTGTTTGCTAAACTCGAGGGATTTCGTGAAATTGCATTGATTTTAAAACGTGTGTAACGTTTAAACCGTGCGACAGATCGGAACGAGTTATGTACGTTAAACGTGTAGAATTTCGCTTAGATTAATATTTTCCAACTCTCATGCATATTTAAATTTGTTAGGCGTGATGTTTGCTTCGATTTGCATGTCGACGTGTTGAAAACGGTTTAGGTCGTAACTATTTGTCCGTAGCTCCGTTGGAGTTGTGCCATATATGTAAATGGACCAGAACGACGAGTAGAATCACGTGTTCTACTTTGTTTTGCTATTTAACAAACTTAAAATGTGATTAGGACAAATCTGGACAGAATTAGAATTTAACACGTGGGGTCATTTCGGAGATGCTATATGTCGTTTCCGACCTCATTTAAAATGCCTAGCTAGGTAGATTAATTTGTGCTTCACCCCCTTGCCATGTTAACAACCTTTTAGTATTGCCGAGTACCTAATCGGGATAGAACTAAATAACTAACGTGGAGTTTCGTCAAAATGCAACTCGTTGCATATTGAACTTCACTTAATGTGTAGTGTTTGTTTGTGGGATTTGTCATGCCATGACTTGCATGTATTCACTAGCTCATGCATCATATGTGGTGTGCATCGTGTGATGAATATCGTGTGTTGATGCTTGTTTCCGTTTCCTCCGTATCGATAGAGTTCCGCAAGCGTGTCGGATGTGAGGACCCGTTCGACTACGTCGGTTCGTCTGCTTCACGGAGGCATTCTTCTTCCAAGCGGGATCTCAGGCAAGATGATCATTTCCCCAGATACCATTACTATCATTGCCATGCTAGTTTTACCGTTGCTGCCGTCTATGTCTCGTTGCCTACCACCTGTTAAATATCAGCCTCTCAACAATGCCATGATAACCTTCAACCGGTTCGACCTAGCAAACCACTGATTGGCTATGTTATCGCTTGCTTAACCCTGTTGTTAGCATTGCTAGTTGCAGGTGCAGATGCATCCATGTGAAAGCATGGGTTCCTTGTTATATCACCATAATACTGCTATTTAATTTAATGGACCTATATACTTGGTAAAAGGTGGAAGGCTCGGCCTTTCTAGCCTGGTGTTTTGTTCCACGTTTGCCCCCTTAGTTTCGGCTACCGGTGTTATGTTCCATAAATGAGCGCTCCTAACACGATCGGGGTTGTTATGGGGACCCCCTTGATAATTCGTTTTAGATTAAAGCTGGTCTGGCAAGGCCCAACATTGGTACTACATTTACCTAATCACCTAATAAAATTGCATAGGGACTTCCCGGGCCCCGAGGATAATTTAATCATCCCCCGGGCCAGTGCTCCTCATGAGTGTTGGTCCAAAATAGAGCAGCTTATTAACGCTACCCGGGGCAACTCGGCGTTTGGCGTGGTAACCATCGCTCATCCGTCGTGTCCTGAGAACGAGGTACGCGACTCCTATCGGGGTCGTCGACACGTCGGGCGGCCTTGCTGGATTAGTTTTACCTTTGACGAGATATCTTGTGCATCGGGATTCCGGTGATGCTTTGAGTAATCTCAGAGTTGAGGTTTTCCACTAGGGAATCCGACGAGATCGCGAGCTTCGTGATTGAGGGTTTCTATGCGGCTTGTGGTAATTTGTGATGGACTAGTTGGAGCACCCCTGCAGGGTTAAATCTTTCGGAAAGCTGTGCCCGCGGTTATGTGGCAACGTGGAAGCTTTGTTTAACACTGGTTCTAGATAACTTGAAGTTAACTTAACTAAAATTGGCCAACTGTGTGCGTAACCGTGACTGTCTCCTTCGTGAGTTCCTTCTCCGATCGAGGACACGGTGGGGTTATGTCTGACGTAGGTAGGTGTTCAGGATCATTCATTTGATCATCAGTAGTTCACGTCCGCTACGCGTAGATCTTCCCCCTCTTATTTCTGGTACTCGTAAGTTAGCCACCATATACATGCTTAGCCGCTGCTGCAACCTCGCCACTTAACCATACCTCACCCATTAAGCTTTGCTAGTCTTGATACCTTTGGAAATGAGATTGCTGAGTCCCCTGTGGCTCACAGGTTACTACACCACCAGTTGCAGGTACAGGTAAAGGTTACCCGACGTGAGCGCGTTGATTGTTCATTTGGAGTTGCTTCTTCTTCTTCTTCATCGATCTAGGATGGGTTCCAGGCCGGCAGCCTGGGATAGCAAGGATGGACGTCGTTCTTCTTTTGTCGTTTATTTTCGTCCGTAGTCGGACCCTGCTCTTACTCTTGATGATTATGTAATGTACTGATGTGACTCTGATGTAGCTTGTGGCGAGTGTAAGCCAATTCCATATATCTCTTCTTTTCAGTACATATGTTTGTAACGATATCCATTCTTGCGACACGACGAGATGCGCTTCTATCCCTGACGAGGCCCTCGTGCCAAATTGAGGATAGGGTCGCATCTTGGGCGTGACAAGTTGGTATCAGAGCCCGTACCGACCTAGGAGCCCCCTTGATTGATCGAACTTGGCCGAGTCGAGTCTAGTGAAAAACTATTTGAGTCTTAGTTATATATCGGAGAGTAGGATTCTTTTTTTCTCCTCTTCTATGCTCTGGTGAGGAATCTTGACGTAATATTTTAATTCTACTTATCTTCTCACTAAAAAAAAAATTCAGGATCACGTGGATATTTTTGGAATCTATATGATGCCGATGTGACACAGTTTTGTCTTGGTGCCTCGTGTCTGACTTGATTTTCTTCCGGGGAGTTGAGCTCCAGGGGATTCTTGAGCACATCGTTATCATTCAGATTGCTTAGTATCTCAGGACGAAGGATGTTCGTAATTGCTTCAATACTAGTAGTGGCGAGATAACCCCGATGTCCCCAGTACTGGTGCAGATTGTTCGGGAGTACTGCCATACTTTGTATCGTTGTGATCACGAGGGTCTGTTGTAGATGAAGGTCCGAGATTTTGGTCGTGTGTTGAGGATGTGATACAAGTGACGGTTTAGTATAGGAGTTGTGTGATATTACTCCTTGTATCCGTGTACCAGATTGCATGACCAGATATTTCGGGAATTCATAGGTGGGAATTCAAGTAGTTGCTTATAGGACAATCTTCCAACAAATGCATGATGTTAGGTTGGGGTTCGACATCTAGTGGATTCGTTTGTTCACGGTCGACTTACAGTGGTACATGTTGTGTCTTAAAGAGTCCTTGTAGCTTGCTACGACTCGGGGACGCTTCGTATGTCAGGTGCACTGCCTTGCACTTGATGGCTTTTGTAAATCGTGCCCGTGCGATCTTGTCCACGAAAATATCGAACGGAAATCTTTCTCATGAGTTTGTTCTGGCTAATTGCAAGCCGCATCCTTGTTTTGTTGAATATGGCAATTCAAGTTGCTTCGATGTCAAGTGGTGATTTCAGATCTTTTCTAAGCAGTGTTCTCATGTTCATATGAGAGTGCTAATCCTTTTGCTCAATCAATTGTCATATCAATTTCGGCCACCGGAGTCGTCATGTTAATTCTTTTCCAACCGGTGTGCTTCTCTTCAAGTGCATTCCATCCTCTTTAATTTTTGCAAGATCATTCTCTCATTTTATGCCGGAGTCATCTCATTTGTCTCAAGCTATTTTGTTTTTCCCCGCCCTCCCACCCTTTTCTTCAGTAATTCAATTTCCATCTAAGAGTTTTCTCTTCTTTGTGCTTCCGCTGTCTGTTCTTTTCTCTCTTATCCGGTGATTCGTTGTGAAGATTCTCAGGAGCGTCGTGTTCATATTTATTGAATCTTGTCATCCCTACCGGTGATTTTAATTCAACTATCCGTGTTCATCATATCTTAATTTCCTCGTAATTCTTTTCATGTTGGAGATTCTTTCAGCCTATCTTGGTTATTCATTTCTCTCTTTTCATCCGGAGTGTTGAAGATATCTCGGAAGTTTCGTGTTTTCAATTCTTTTAATTCTTTCGAGGTGTTCAACCTCATCTAGTTCTCTTTATACCGGTGCAATATCTCTCTTCTAAGCAATCTTTTCTAACGGTGGTTTATTTGAGTGGGCCCATAACCCACAGGTTTTCCCACGATCTTACCTGGCTCTTTAATCTTTTCCGGAGATCCTTAATTCTTTTCATCTATGACGTAAGTATGAATTTCATCAGTCATATTCCTTCTTCTAGATCTATTCGAATTAATTCTCATATTGGTTCAACCTTTCATTCTTCATTATTCCGGAGTGTCTCAGTATTCTTGGTGTTGTTTCTCGTCATCATTCTCAGTTTGCAAAATCTGAAGGAGTGTTTCTATCAAATCTTGGTCCATTCTCTTGGAGATTCATCATTTCAGCTTCGCGTTATCATCTTGAATTTGTTCCCAATCATGAGTAATCCCTTTCTTCCTATCCGGTGCTTCTCTGAGTTGTTTTTATTTCTCGTTCCTCCGAAGGCTATCATTTTAGAAGAATCTTCGTTCTCAGCTTTCAGCTTTCATCCTCAATTCTTCTCCATTGTTGTCTCGTCGTTCGTCTCTCGTTTATTCCGGTGTCTTGTTCAAGTTTTTTGTTAGGTGGATCATGATCTCTTCATTCTCATGTATCTCCATTAATTCGTGGTGTTCCCATTCAATTGTGAATTCTTACCGGTGTTTCTTGCAACATTTCTTCTATTTTGTGCTTTATTTATCTCTCTGTCTCTTCAAGATTCTTTCAAGAGGAATAAGTGGTATGCTAAATACGTTGCTTGTCATCATTTAAACGTGATGAAGGATGAGCATAACATAATTCTTATTCTTGTTCTTCCTTCTTCCAAGAGATTTCAATTCTTCTTCCGGAGTGGCTCATGATATCAATTCCTTTTCTCAAGTGTTCTTATCTTTTCTTTTCCGGAGTTCCAAGTTCTATCAAGTATCTCTTTGTGAGGCTTCATCTAAATCCTCGCAAGGTCATAATCTTATTCTTTCCACCTTCATGTCTTTGCATCATTCATTTGTATACGGTGGTCCTTCTTGGTGGTTCATCAAGGATGTGATTCATTCTCATGTGTTCTTCAAGATTCCTGTTGGAATACCTCAAGTATTCTTTCTCTTCCATTTTCGGTGCATTTGTTCTTCCTTTTTCCTTGAGGTGGTATTATAGCCTTCTTGTTAGTGTAGGAGCCTCGAAGAGTTTTCCTCTTAAGAATGAGATAATTAAACCCACCAATTCTATGATCATGAGATATTTCAACCCACGATTTCTTCATCAAGCTACCTTGGTTTGGATTTCACCTAAAGCCTTTCCTATGGATTGTTGCTATCATGGTGCTTCTCATTAATCCAAGTTCTCGATGTATCCTCTTGGTGTAAGAATTGTTCATATCTTGTTTCTCCCAATCAATCCTTGTTTCTTTTAGTGGTTGGTTGTCACCTCATATTTGTTGAGATGATTTTCATAAGCCCACTACTATCTTGTTCTTTTCGTTGTTGGTTTTCCAACTACTATGTCAATTCTCTGTCCGGAGGCTCTTCAATTCTATGGTGATGGTAGTTGTCATTCTTTTCTTCATTCTCCTCTTCTGCTTGAGCTAGTTCATATCCTATTGTTTCGGAGGCAGTGTGATATTGCTCTTTTGGGTCAATCTTGTTGTTCTATCAAGATCTTGGTGTTCCCTTGCTCTATTTACTTGTTTGTTGCGAATATTGTCTATTTCTTCCACCTTTCCGAATTTTTTGTCCCTTTTTCCAACCGAAGTGCTGCCGAAATTTTCCGTGAATTCTTGCTTCTTTCCCATATCATTCCTCGTCACCTTGCAACTTTCAAGGATCGTTGGTTTCACTCGTTTGTCAAAGAAGCGACTAAGTTTTTACCTCTTGTTCTTCCTCATCCTCTTCCCCCTTTCATTCTTGGATCTCGGGGCGAGATCCTCTTGTAGTGTAGGAGAGTTGTGACAGCCCGATGCCGACGTTCCAAAAGCTTCCCCTTTTCTTTCCGTTTTCGTCGTGTGGGTATTTTCAGTTGCCGCATCATCATCGCATCATGCGCATCATCAGCATTGCATCGGCATCTCCGTTGCCGCCAGTTTCAAAACTTGCATTCGTTAGTAGTCGCCGGTTCTCGTCGTTGTCCGTTCCGAGCCCGACCGCACTCGCACGCGCCCGCGGCACCGTCGAAACCCTGTTTTTAAAGTGCGTTTAAAACTTTCTCTGATCGGGTTGAGATTTGACATGCGGTCGTAATTAGTTGTAGCTAGGCCGCCTGTCAAGTTTCGTCGCAATCGGAGTCCGTCTAGTGCCCGAACGGTCGACCGTAGCGGCACCGTATTCGGTCTATCGTCGGACGTTTTCCGGTATTTAAAATCTCGTTGCCGGGCTGCCCGTTTTCTCTCTCATCTCCGCCTAGCCTCTTTGCACAGTGCACCGACCCTACGCATAGCCTAGTCCGAAAACCTCCCGGAACCCGAACCGGGCGGTCGTGACCGTTGGATCCGAATCAACCCCGTTTTACTGCAAATCGTCATCGATTTGTTCATTGGACTCCCTAACCTAATTATCTCGACCATCCGATCTAAATCGGAGGGTCGAGATGCCCCCAAAGCTAAGCCATTTACGATATTTAGATCAACCGCTGACCTAACCCCCAAAATCTAGGACTCCTGCCCCATCGCGCCGCCAGCCAGCCACGAGTCACCTCCCACCTCGGGATCTCCCAGATCCACAGCCGTTCCGACCACCTCCTGCAATTTTTTTTCACCAGCCAGCCCAATCCCTCCATTCCATCCAACCAGCAACCTCTCCATCGATCCTCGGATCCGCAGCCTCTAGCCCACAGCTCTTCTGCTTGAGCACCCGAGGGCCCTCGCCTGCCCATCCCCTGCCAAGCCGTCGTCGGCGACCGCACGGGCAGGCCGACCCTCGCCGCTCACAGAAGACGAGAACCCCCAGCAAGAACTCCTCGCTACGCCTTCCTTTGTTTTTTTCCTTTCTCTCCCTTCTCCTTGTTCATCTTTGTGCCTCTTTCTTCCCTGCAGGACCCGAGCAGCCATGGATGCCCAGCTCCTCGTCGGAGCTCCGTCCGCGGCGTGGGTGCCTGGATCTGGCCATGCGGGGCCAGATCCGTCCATCACCGGCCCTGGCGAGCATCCCCAATCCCGACTTTGTGGCTCCCGTTGCCGTGCTGCAGTCCCCACCGCCGTCCTCTGTTCCTCGCTGTGGGCAGTTCATCTGCACGTGAAAAACTGTGTTGTTTTTCGTAGATTCGTTCTAGAACGTTGAGGCTATCTAAAACCGATGTTGTAGTTTACCATGAGCATGTGAGTAGGCGAGTTGGTTAGTGCAGTTATTTGTAGGAAAGGGGTCTAGGGTTCGAATCCCAGCCACCCCCTATGTTACTTGCGTTTTTATTTTTATTTTTTATTTTGACAAAGATGGAACACATCTAGCCGTAGCTAGCACACGTACACACATCTCCGTTCCACCCAGGCAGCCAAGGATCGAATCCTTGGAGAGCCCTTTCTTTTTGTTGTTCTGGTATTTTTTCTGTTGAGTGCGTGTTAGCATAGTTTGCCCATGGCGCTGGTTCATTTCGGGCCGCACTGTTCCAATGAGATTCAGCCCAATATCTTTTTTTCCCGTTCTGCGATTTTGTTTGCTAAACTCGAGGGATTTCGTGAAATTGCATTGATTTTAAAACGTGTGTAACGTTTAAACCGTGCGACAGATCGGAACGAGTTATGTACGTTAAACGTGTAGAATTTCGCTTAGATTAATATTTTCCAACTCTCATGCATATTTAAATTTGTTAGGCATGATGTTTGCTTCGATTTGCATGTCGACGTGTTGAAAACGGTTTAGGTCGTAACTATTTGTCCGTAGCTCCGTTGGAGTTGTGCCATATATGTAAATGGACCAGAACGACGAGTAGAATCACGTGTTCCACTTTGTTTTGCTGTTTAACAAACTTAAAATGTGATTAGGACAAATCTGGACAGAATTAGAATTTAACACGTGGGGTCATTTCGGAGATGCTATATGTCGTTTCCGACCTCATTTAAAATGCCTAGCTAGGTAGATTAATTTGTGCTTCACCCCCTTGCCATGTTAACAACCTTTTAGTATTGCCGAGTACCTAATCGGGATAGAACTAAATAACTAACGTGGAGTTTCATCAAAATGCAACTCGTTGCATATTGAACTTCACTTAATGTGTAGTGTTTGTTTTGTGATTTGTCATGCCGTGACTTGCATGTATTCAGTAGCTCATGCATCATATGTGTTGTGCATCGTGTGATGAATATCGTGTGTTGATGCTTGTTTCCGTTTCCTCCGTATCGATAGAGTTCCGCAAGCGTGTCGGATGTGAGGACCCGTTCGACTACGTCGGTTCGTCTGCTTCACGGAGGCATTCTTCTTCCAAGCGGGATCTCAGGCAAGATGATCATTTCCCCAGATACCATTACTATCATTGCCATGCTAGTTTTACCGTTGCTGCCGTCTATGTCTCGGTTCCTACCACCTGTTAAATATCAGCCTCTCAACAATGCCATGATAACCTTCAACCGGTTCGACCTAGCAAACCACTGATTGGCTATGTTATCGCTTGCTTAACCCTGTTGTTAGCATTGCTAGTTGCAGGTGCAGATGCATCCATGTGAAAGCATGGGTTCCTTGTTATATCACCATAATACTGCTATTTAATTTAATGGACCTATATACTTGGTAAAAGGTGGAAGGCTCGGCCTTTCTAGCCTGGTGTTTTGTTCCACGTTTGCCCCCTTAGTTTCGGCTACCGGTGTTATGTTCCATAAATGAGCGCTCCTAACACGATCGGGGTTGTTATGGGGACCCCCTTGATAATTCGTTTTAGATTAAAGCTGGTCTGGCAAGGCCCAACATTGGTACTACATTTGCCTAATCACCTAATAAAATTGCATAGGGACTTTTTGCCTAATCACCTAATAAAATTGCATAGGGACTTCCCGGGCCCCGAGGATAATTTAATCAACCCCCGGGCCAGTGCTCCTCATGAGTGTTGGTCCAAAACAGAGCAGCTTCTTAACGCTACCCGGGGCAACTCGGCGTTTGGCATGGTAACCATCGCTCATCCGTCGTGTCCTGAGAACGAGGTACGCGACTCCTATCGGGGTCGTCGACACGTCGGGCGGCCTTGCTGGATTAGTTTTACCTTTGACGAGATATCTTGTGCATCGGGATTCCGGTGATGCTTTGGGTAATCTCAGAGTTGAGGTTTTCCACTAGGGAATCCGACGAGATCGCGAGCTTCGTGATTGAGGGTTTCTATGCGGCTTGTGATAATTTGTGATGGACTAGTTGGAGCACCCCTGCAGGGTTAAATCTTTCGGAAAGCCGTGCCCGCGGTTATGTGGCAACGTGGAAGCTTTGTTTAACACTGGTTCTAGATAACTTGAAGTTAACTTAATTAAAATTGGCCAACTGTGTGTGTAACCGTGACTGTCTCCTTCGTGAGTTCCTTCTCCGATCGAGGACACGGTGGGGTTATGTCTGATGTAGGTAGGTGTTCAGGATCATTCATTTGATCATCAGTAGTTCACGTCCGCTACGCGTAGATCTTCCCCCTCTTATTTCTGGTACTCGTAAGTTAGCCACCATATACATGCTTAGCCGCTGCTGCAACCTCACCACTTAACCATACCTCACCCATTAAGCTTTGCTAGTCTTGATACCTTTGGAAATGAGATTGGTGAGTCCCCTGTGGCTCACAGGTTACTACACCACCAGTTGCAGGTACAGGTAAAGGTTACCCGACGTGAGCGCGTTGATTGTTCATTTGGAGTTGCTTCTTCTTCTTCTTCATCGATCTAGGATTGGTTCCAGGCCGGCAGCCTGGGATAGCAAGTATGGACGCCGTTCTTCTTTTGTCGTTTATTTTCGTCCGTAGTCGGACCCTGCTCTTACTCTTGATGATTATGTAATGTACTGATGTGACTCTGATGTAGCTTGTGGCGAGTGTAAGCCAATTCCATATATCTCTTCTTTTCAGTACATGTGTTTGTAACGATATCCATTCTTGCGACACGACGAGATGCGCTTCTATCCCTGACGAGGCCCTCGTGCCAAATTGAGGATAGGGTCGCATCTTGGGCGTGACAAGTACTTACAAACCTGCATCTTTGTCACCTCTCCTAAATTTCAAAGGAAGCGGAGGTTTTTGCCTTAACACTTCCACCCTTGTTCTCGTGACTCTCCTCATATGCTTTCTCGAAACTTGCAAACGGTCGCTAGCACCCTTATGCCCTCTGATCATCGGATTACTTTAAATCCTCGTGGGCAACTTGGAAGGAAGCAACCTTTCCAAGCGATCACCCACGTACTTGGAAGACCAGGATGGCAACGCTACGACCAGAAAACACCAACCGAAGCTACCTCCATGAGGAACGAGGACATCGATACCTAGAAGATGGCGACACCCTCGACAGAGTCCCAGAGTGATGCAACCTTACCTACGATGATCAGTACATAAGATATGCAAGACCATGATGTGCATTGCTGACAAATCAACCCTGTCGTTATCAATGTTGTGTCGACCACCACCGGTGGATGAGAACCTCGCCATTTGGTCCATCTCACCTTAGTGAGTAGGAAAACGGTTCTCTTCATCCCCCGCTCTAGGTGTTGATATTGTGATCAACATGACTGACGGGTCGGAACTCTATCATGCCTTGCTGATGCCATCACATAAAGGTTGTCCACTTGGAACTCTCGATGCCTTGGAAGGCAAGAAGACAATGACAAGAATATGAAGACAACCACTACATGAATCATCTTCTTTGCCGTCTGCCATCACAAACGGCAAAGAGTAAATCCCGGACGGCAAAGACAATATCGCAGACGGCAAAGAATCTCACGGCCGGAAAAAATTCTGCGTCAGCCTACGACGACATCGTACCTTCTTTGCCGTCTGTCTCCCCAAAGCGGACGGCAAAGAGCTTTGCCGTCAGCTTTTCATAGGAGCAGTCGGCAAAGTGGTCGAGACGACAGCCGACAGGCGTTGCCTCCGTTAGGGCTAACGGAGGCTTTGCCATATGTCTCCCCCTCTTCTTTGTCGTCTGCCTCCCCCCCTCTTCTTTGCCGTCTGCCTCCCCCCTCTTCTTTGCCGTCCGCCTCCTCCTCCTCCCCCCTCCACTCTTTGTCGTCTGCCTACCCCTCCCCCTCCTCTGTGCCCTCTTCTTTGCCGTCTGCCCCCTTGGAAGCAGACGACAAAGATACTATATAGCCAGCTGCTACTGCCCAGGTTGCATAGCTGGGCGCCACGTGGCACCTTTGCCGTAGGCCAGCTGACGGCAAAGGCCTTTGCCATCAGCTGGCAGACGTCAAAGAGCCTATATTGTCACATTTTTATTTATTTTTTCTATTTCATAGCACATATACATATAATTCATATCACACATATGATAAATAGGTCACAACACATATATGATATACATATAAAGCTCATCAAAGCCATTTGTTCATCAACGTACATCCCATATATCAAAAGAACCAACACATACAAAGTTTCATCCATATATACATACATATAGTTGCACATATATTGTTCATCCATATATACATATACATATACATATAATTCCACATTGTTCATCAACTCAAATAAAAACGGAAACTAAAGCACTCCAAAGCCAGCTTCCATGCATGTAGTACATCCAATCTGCAAAATGGGAATAAGAAAGTTAGAAGAAGAACAACAACAACATATATATGACAAATAAGCTAAATTGAAGAAGAAAGAGAAGAAGGAAGAAGAGAACAAGGAGAAGAAAAACAAGAAGGAGGAGGAGGAGGAGGAGGAGGAGGAGGAGGGGAAGGGGAAGGAGAAGGAGAAGGAGGAGGAGAAGAAGAAAAAAGAAGAGAAGGAGAAGGAGAAGAAGGAGGAGAAGAAGGAGGAGAGAAGAAGAAGGAGAAGGAGGGCTCCTTCTCCTTCTTCTCCCCCTTCTCCTTCTTCTTCTCTTCTCCTCCTCCTCCTCCTCCTTCTTCTCCTTCCCCTTCTCCTTCTCTTCTTCTCTTCTTCTTCTTCTTCTTCTTCTTCTTCTTCCTTCTTTTCATTTCTCCTCTTCTCCTCTTCTTGGAGCTAAATTAGCTAACTATGTCTTTTTGGAGCTAAATGGGCTAATTATGTCATTATAGAGGAAAACAAGCTAAGTATATAATATCAATGAGCTAACCAAGGTTCTTATGCCATTTTGAGCTTATAATGTCTTTTAGGAGCTAAATTGGCTAATTATATCATTGTTGGGGAAATTAAGGCAAGGAGAATATGAAAGAGGAGAAGAAAGAGGAGGAGGGGGAGAAGAAGAATAAATAAAGAAGAAGGATGAGAAGGAGGAGGAGGAGGAGAAGGACTAGAAGGTCCTTGGCCTTCTCCTCCTTCTCCTCCTCCTTCTCTTCTTCTTCTTCTTCTTCTTCTTTCTTTTCATTTTTCCTATTTCTTCTCCTCTTCTCCTCTTCTTGGAGCTAAATTAGCTAACTATGTCTTTTTGGAGCTAAATGGGCTAATTATCCCATTTTAGAGGAAAACAAGCTAAGTATATAATATTAATGAGCTAACCAAGGTTCTTATGACATTTTGAGGTTATTATGACATTTTGAAGCTAAATGGGCTAATTATGTCATTGTTGGGGAAATTAAGGCAAGGAGAATATGAAATAGGAGAAGAAAGAGGAGGAGGAGGAGAAGAAGAAGAAATAAAGAAGAAGGAGGAGAAGGAGGAGGAGGAGGAGAAGGACTAGAAGGTCCTTGGCCTTCTCCTCCTTCTCCTCCTCCTCCTCCTCCTCCTTCTTCTTCTCTTCTTCTTCTTCTTCTTCTTTCTTTTCATTTTTCCTATTTCTTCTCCTCTTCTCCTCTTCTTGGAGCTAAATTAGCTAACTATGTCTTTTTGGAGCTAAATGGGCTAATTATCTCATTTTATAGGAAAACAAGCTAAGTATATAATATTAATGAGCTAACCAAGGTTCTTATGCCATTTTGAGCTTATTATGGCATTTTGGAGCTAAATGGGCTAATTAATTATTTCATTGTTGGGGAAATTAAGGCAAGGATAATATGAAAGAGGAGAAGAAAGAGGAGGAGGAGGAGAAGAATAAGAAATAAAGAAGAAGGAGGAGAAGGAGGAGGAGGAGGAGAAGGACTAGAAGGTCCTTGGCCTTCTCCTCCTTCTCCTCCTCCTCCTCCTCCTCCTCCTCCTTCTTCTCCTCCTCCTCCTTCTCCTTCTCCTTCTCTTCCCTTTCTCTTCTTCTTTTTGTTCTTCCTTTTCATTTCTCCTCTTCTCCTCTTCTTGGAGCTAAATTAGCTAACGATGTCTTTTTGGAGCTAAATGGGCTAATTATCCCATTTTAGAGGAAAACAAGCTAAGTATATAATATTAATGAGCTAACCAAGGTTCTTATGCCATTTTCAGCTTATTATGGCATTTTGGAGCTAAATGGGCTAATTATGTCATTGTTGGGAAAATTAAGGCAAGGAGAATATGAAAGAGGATAAAAAATAGGAGGAGGAGGAGGAGGAGAAGAAATAAAGAAGAAGGAGGAGACGGAGGAGGAGGAGGAGAAGGACTAGAAGGTCCTTGGCCTTCTCTTCCTTCTCCTCCTCCTCCTTCTTCTCTTCTTCTTCTTCTTCTTCTTCTTCTTCTTCTTCTTCTTCTTCTTCTTTCTTTTCATTTTTCCTATTTCTTCTCCTCTTCTTGGAGCTAAATTAGCTAACTATGTCTTTTTGGAGCTAAATGGGCTAATTATGTCATTGCTGGGGAAATTAAGGCAAGGAGAATATGAAAGAGGAGAAGAGAAACTTACCGTAGTGGTCATCAAGGAGGAGAAACACCTGAAGAAGGGTCGTGCGATGCCGCTCGAGAGTTATTCTGCACAATAGATATTTTGCAATGTCTCAGTTAGCATGATGACACTCAATTATTAATACTAGTTTATAATGAAACTCACCGTGCCAATCGAAGAGAAGATGGGCATCGACGGAGGGACTTGACCGCTCTTCTCGCACAGACCCTGAAGAGTGGGTCGTATTAGTTAGTAATGAAACAGGCATTACACACATGATTTGGCTAATGTGTAAAAAAAAACTTACCACAAAAAGCTCGTACAGGGCCCGTTGACCCGCCTCATTCCGGGACCTCTCCTCCTCAATCAATCGTGTCGTGGTCTGGTTCCTCTCATCAAGAGCAGCCTGACTTGCCAATCTCTCTTTCTCAAGAGCAGATTGGCTTGCCAATCTCTCTTTCTCAAGAGCAGCCTGGTTTGCCAATCTCTCTTTCTGAAGAGCAGCCTGAAACACCATTCCTCGTTACCACTGTAATGATCAATGGTGACACACATAATGAAATGGATGAAAGTGTTCTTAGTCCGCACAACTAACCTCGATGGCAAGATCGACTGGCCGACGATGCATTATCTCAGGACAGCTGCTCGACTGGCATGCCTTGATCTCCGGGAGAGTGAGTGGACAACGTATTATCCCATCTCCAATGGCTATCGAGCCATGGGGCCTCCCGCCACCAGATATCATCACCAGCTCTGGATCCAAAGGTTCCTGGCTAGGGCTAAAGTCATCCCATTTCGTAGCCTTCCCCGCGTCCCTGTATGCCACGAGCTTCTGGTGGATGATATGTTGGTGAAGTTATTGGGATCATCCAGGTCATACTCAGAGAATGCCTTCGCCTTCTTGTATGAGGCAGTATGGGCCATGCCATAAAGGTCGTACAAGTGTGGCATCTCCGTCTTATTGTGATGCGCCTAAAAGAGAGGAACAAAATATTAGCATGAAGAATGAATTGCATGAATCATGAAGCAAATCACATACCCAGTTTCGTCTGAACTGAAGTAAGTTGGTGCTGCCTTGATGGTGTAGCACACCAACCATTTGGCTACGCCGATCGTTCGCATTCTCGTGGACGGCTCGCCAGCTGCCTGTAAGTTATTAGAAATAATTTTTAGCGCTACGCCTATGAATGAAATCAAGAAAACTACGTAGAAGGACTTAAGAATAGGTAATTACCTTCATGTATTGCTCCTTCTTCAGAAACTTTCCGCGACAATCCTTCTTCTGCTTCTTAATACCACGCGTGGCGTAGTAATCTCGAATAGCCTGCGGCCGAGCCTCGTGGCGCAAGTTCTGTAGTAACCGCCTACACTCGGCCTCAAGAACCCTGGCCGCCTCCTCCTCATATCCATCCTCAGACCTATAGAAGGTCTGCAATCAAACGTGAAAACACCGATTAGTACAATAATTAGCTATATTGTTAATTTTAGATTCTGTAAAAGGATAATTACCTAAAAGCTCTTGATCACCATCTCGGCCCTCGTGTGGCACAAGGCACCATCTATAATCTCCTCCGGTGGGGCCTGCGCAGCCTGGTAGTGCTCCCAGGAAAATCCTAGTGTAGGAACCTAACCCTCACCAAGCAACGTGACAAACCCCAGGAAATTTGTCCGGCAAAGCACACCAAGGACGGAGTTCGGCCTGCGGACTCCAAGAGGGTGTACCCATCCCCTGCAGTATGATAAGGTCAACGCATTAGATATTTGAACATACTTGAAGGCAGAAGCTAAAAAAAGAGTAAATGTACTTACCTATCTCCTTCAGGTTTAATCACCGGCCTCTGCTCGCGGGTAGCCGGCGCGACCGGGAGACGTGTACTACCACGCTTGTACACGGTGGCCCCGTCCACCTGCACATCACCCTCACTATCCGTAAGCTCATCCCCGCCCCCTGAGCCACCCGGACCCTCGGTCCAATCCGGCAACTCGGTATGATCCGGCCAGGTCTCCCATCCGGGCCTCTCCACGTCGGGTGAAGCCTCCGGAACCGTAGTCTCGTGGGCCGAATGCACCTCGACCCGAGGCTGCTCCTGGACCGGAGTCTCATGGGACGAATGCCCGTCAACACCAGGCTCCTGGAACGGAGTCCCCGTAGCCTTCTCCGCAAACGGGTCGACCATAGTAGTCCTATGCTCGGGTGAATGAGCTGGTGGTGGTGGCGAGGACGGCCTAACAGTCCTCCTGGATCTTCTGCGGCCACCACCTCTCCCTGTACCCTTCCCCTTCTTCCCTACCCGACCAGCACCTCTCCTAGTGGGCAATGCCGCCGATGAAGAAGAACCCACGGGTGGTGTCGACAGACTTTCTGCCAAGGCTCTACGGAGAGATAGGGGTGGAAGGGAAGTACCACCCCTCGTGCGGGGCGCCTGGGAAGAACCCATCGAGCGATCTGGACCAGCGCGCACCATCTTTCCACACCCGGTGACCTGCCATGATAAAGATTGAAATAAATTAGTACAACATAAAAAATTGAATAACTGACATGAATAATAATATGTACATGAATAATGAAGATTAAAAAATATATAATTTAAGTCCATCTTCGCCTTCGACGTCGCCTCCCGTGCACGCGGTGTCGCCATTCATTCAACCCCCCGCAACGGCCGCTCCCTCCTCCCCTACGCCGCCGACTCCACCATCTTCCTCGACGGCGAGCCCAAGGTAAGTCTCCACACCTATTTTGTGTGGGGTGTTTTGAGGGTTGGGGATTGATTGGATCTTCCGCGGCAGTTGTATAGCAATAGGATGGTAGTTGCCTCATTTTTTCATTCCAATTGCGAAATGGGAGGGTGGTATCGGCATGCCCACAAGCAACTCGCAACCTTTGTGCACAACCCAGCAGTTTATGAGAGAAATTTATTGCTTCAACCATTTCCGCATACAAGCAAAGTACTAATTAAATCTGAGTTCGGTGCAGGTTTTCTGATATGTTTATCTTTCCACCTTTTCAGTTAGTTGATTATGGTCATGATGGATGTCTTTTGATGCTCCAAGTCTGTTTGGATGAAGTGCTGTTGAATGACAGGGAGGCTAAAAACTTGCAGTTGAAGCATGATCTTTTATCCTCTACTTTCAGATATTGTCTGGATAAAACTTACTTCAGCACTTGTTTCTGTGAGGCACTGATGCGGATAAAAACTGCTACAGATGGCCTCCTTGAGACTCTATCGAGTGTACTGGAACTCTCAGCAGCCGAGAAAGTCGGTATTGGTCTTGCACTGTCAGATTCTGATAATTCAGGCATGAAGCTGAAAGGTAAACACTAGGTGGTGAAGTTAAACTCTGTGTTGAGTGTGTCAGGGTTGCTTCTTCTATTTTCAGTTGTTCGTTGACATCTACTCCCTCCGTTCCAAAATATAAGACTTTTAGGGATTTCACTAGGAGACTACATACGGAGCAAAATGAATGAATCTATACTCTAAAATATGTCTATGTACATCCGTATGTAGTTTATAGTACAATCTCTAAAAGGTCTTATATTTAAGAACGGAGGGAGTACATTATTTTCATCATTCCAGGGCAACAATTTGCAATTGCTCAAATTGAGGAGTTGTGTTTGAATCCTGATCAATCGATACCAAACGACCAAATTCATGAAATTATCGTCTTCCTTCACCAGACCGATGGCCTGCCAAAGCATATGGATACTTTTAGTAACATTGCTTCTTTTCTAGAAGTTGGACAGAGTCCTTTTTTTGCTCCCATCCCCAAGGAGCAGTATGATGCTCAGTCAATAAATCCTTCAAGGTGTTTAATCTTTCACTAACCAAAATCTTTATGTTTTGGTTCACCTCATGTCCAATTGCTTACTTGTATTACCACCTTATTTTCTGTGTCGTGCAGACATTTGGAGATGTACTTAGATAGCACAAATGATGACTTCGAGTCACTTCTTTCTGAAATTGGGAAAGAAATAAGTATGGCGGACATCGTAATTGAGTTGGGTTATGGATGCACTGTTGACAGCACACAGTGTAAGGAAATACTATCCACTTTTCAGCCTCTCGATGATTTGGCAATATCTAAGTTGCTCGGGGCAGTTATTGGCACTCAAAATAGTCTCGGAGAGGCCCATAACACTTATGCAACCTTTGTATCTGCTATTCGGAATACCCACTTGAGTGAGTCACCTCAGTTCCTTTTCTTCGCTTCACGCTTTTGCATTCTAATAACTTGGTTGTTCTTTCCCATGTAGGTCCCAAGTACTAATTGGGTGCATGTTATGGAAAACCTTGATCATGAGGGTTTCAGTATTCCTGTTGAAGCAACTTTCTGTTTACTGATGAATATATACGGCCGTGCTTGCAAGGTAAGCATATATGTGCTCATTTTCAGGCATTTCAACAGACACACATGCTTGGCTGACAAATTTCTTAAATAATACAGGATCCCTTTTCACTTCATGCTGTTTGTGGGCCAATGTGGACAAACACAGAAGGCCAGATATCATTTTTAAAGCATGCAATCTCTGCCCCTGCTACTATTTTTACATTTGCACATAGTTCAAGGCTGCTGGTACTATTTTCGTAACATGTGGCTTTACTCATGACAAGACCACGTACAATTCATACATCTAACAGTTGCAATTTCTTTTAGGCACTTCCGGACTTTGCAAGTCTTATTCCAGGTAATCATGCTTGGTCTTGCCTTGACCTTCTAGAGGAGAACCACGACAGTGGCAAGGAGGTCTATTAGGATGCATTCTTATAATTTATTTACTAATGTTTGTTGCATGGATGATGTGCTCACATACTTTTGGAGACCATGGGGATGATACAATTACTTGCAGGGAACTAAACGAAGAGAGGATTACACTGGAATAGTTTGGTGCCTGGATACTCTGTCACTCTTTTTTTGGTATTCATAATTTGACACCTTCCTTTTTCTTTACCTTAGATGTGCATTTATTTGTTTCAGTCTATCGGTAGGGACTTTATATGCTATGTGGATGTCAAGAAGAATTAGGTGACCTTATTACACTGGAATTTTAAAGCCATGAGTTTGTGCTGGACAGTTTTATTTGTCTATTGTCATTTGTCTGCCAGTTGGCTCATACAAGTGAGTTGATTGTAAGGACATGAGGGAGGGGGGGGATGCGCGGGCTTTTCAAATACAAAATTCATGATCGAAAAGTCAACAATCTAACCCGGTGCAACGCACGGGCACTTTTACTAGTGAAACTAAAGTGAGAATTACATTTTCGGAGCATGTTAAAGAGATAATTGAAAGAATTATGATTCTGTTATTTTTATGACCAACGTTATTAAATAACATGATCATGATTTTTTATTATTATATGTGCATTTATTTCTATTTTCTGCCCAACGGTGATATAATTTTAATTGCACAAACAGTTGTTTGTTTTAATTTTGACCAACGTTGGCTTAATGCATGCAATTGTTGTTATGATCTCATTTCATTGTGGTTTTTAGGAGGGTATTACTCGATGAGATGCATCAAGGATGTTCCAAACCTTAGAGGTGACAACTACACTGAATGGAGAAAGAATGTTGACTTGGCTTTCGTTTGTGCTGAGATGGAGTCGGTTGTGGACACTCCAAAGCCGTTTAGACCAACAAAGTCAGTCAGAGATACAAATGATGATGATGATGCTTGGGACAAAAAGAGGAGGGATCATGCTCCACTAGAGATGTCGCGCATGGCATCCTTGTTGGATGTGTGCACGCCGTCGACCACATGCCCCGCCACCACTGTACGAAGGCAGCTGTTGTCAGCGATCGCCGTGGCCACCACTCCATCACCGACCGCTGTTGTCTCCACCCCACCAGCGGCCGCCTTGGCCGCCACCACACTATCGTCTGCCTTGGCAGCCACCCCACCATCAGCTGTTGGGGCCATAACCTGCTCCGCCACTGCCGCCGAAGCCCAGCCGCTCGGCTTTTGCGTCATTGGCCTTGCACGCTACATCAACTTCCTATATGAGGAGGAAGAGCACCAGGTCGAGCACGCAAAGAGGCTCACTGCCATTGTGGCTGCAACAGACACCACAACTGTGGAGCAGAATGAGGAGATCCACATCGAGTCACTTCGATTTGAGGAGGCGCGTCAGGAGGTATGGAGGGTAGTAGCGACAAGCGAGGAATTCGTCTCTTCCAGCTCGTCGGTAGGCTCCTCCTCCTCTTCCTTTTATTGAACACGCTCGGTAGAGGGGAGGCTACTCGTAGTACAAAGCCCCTCTGTAGTAGTATTTAGGGGCTATTTTGTTCGGTTCATCTAACTATAGATATGGTTGAACTGAACCAAGTACATATAAATTAGGTAGTATAGAAATATAGTTGAACTAGCTATTTCAGTACGTTGCTAGCAATAATTGAGGAAAAGTTTGTTCGGTTCATGTGTCGAGTTGAACTATATTGTACAAAAACCACTTCTTAATCAATGAATGAAATCTATGTTTACTGAATATCAGTTGCTAAATTGCACCGTAATAGTGATTTTGTTCCTGCAAATTCTTACAAAAGTTAGTGTTAAAATTAGGTTAAATGTCAATGTTACTATATCGATAGATGCCAATGTTTCCTATTTGTCAAATAGCAATTTATCCAATATGACAAGTGCAAATCTAAATTCATTGTTTGTACTAAGCACACAGGTCATCATACATAAATGTTTGTGATGTCGCAATGAAAAAAAACCTTCGCACTAAATTTTGACTTAGCTTAGTAACGAAAGAATCATTGTCCTCGGCCTGCATACGGGTATTCAATCTGAAAGTTTGCGATGACGGTCAAAGGACAAGCCTCTTCGATGAGCGTGTCGAAGCTGCTCACTCGCCTCCCGTCTAGTCAAACACATGTCCGCATGCTACCTCCTAACCAATACAGAGTGCGATGCATGGCAACACGTAAATGGTTAGTACAACATCCATGCTTTATAAATAATGTGTCCGTTTGCGATGGTAACGTGACAAGTTTTTGTTTCAAAATGCCTTGGTTGGCTATTTATAATGTTTGCGCCTTCGCTTAAAGTCGACATAAGTAATACCGCAACATATTTGTGCTAGACGAGGCCCTGCCCAACTTAGACCGTGACTGTAGTTCTAATTTGAATTATGTATATTAAATGCATATAAAACTCAATTAGTATATAAAAAAGCCAGACGAACCCTTAATAATTTCCTACTTTTGCAGTACATACCTATTGGTCTATGTTGGTTCTAGAAAAAAAAATCAATGATAGAAGAGGCATTGGATGTCGTTTCACCCGCAGATGAGACATGCATGTACCCTATCAGAACCACGTAGCTTATAGTGAGAAGCTCCGGTTTATAAGAGTCTTGTGCCAAAACATGTCCAAGTTGGTATTTTGTTAACACAACATATGTGTGCCTTGTCATGATACCATGCCAAGTTTCATGAATTTCTGACAAGTTATAGATTTACGGGAATTTAGAAACCAAGTTTCTCGATGCTTGCGGTCGAGCCAAGATGCTGAGATGTGTGAAATTCATTTTCATTTCTTGCATGGGATCTAACACATGCATCCAAGGACACATATATGTTTTTTCAACCCATTTTGGTGTACTGGACCTTGTGATTGTAGATCAACAATGAATTATGCACATTGAATGCACAGAAATCTCAATTAATGTATTCAAAAGCTAGATGATCACTTATTTTTTTCATTTTTGAACTTCAGACCTATTTGTCTTTGTTGTTTCTATGTAAAAAAATCAAGAAAAGTAGAGGTATCGAATGTAGATTCACCCGCAGATGTGACATGCATGTTCTCTATCGAAACACAAAGCTTCTCGTGAGAAACTTTGGTTTGTAAGAGGATTGTGCCAAAACATGTTCAAGTTGGACAATTTTTTACCACGACATATGTGTGCCCTTGTCATGACACACCATGCCAAGTTTCATGAATTTCTGGCGAGTTTTGGATTTACGGGAATTTGAAAACCAAGTGTCTCAATGTTTGTGGCCGAGCCAAAACACTGAGATGTTTGAAATTCTTTCTCATTTATTGCATGGGACCTAAAAATGTAGCGAGGGAACCGTATATGATTTTTCAACCAATTTTCATGCACTTAACCTTATGACTCCAAATTCATTGATCAATCTATTCAAAATATATATTTAATGATCAATGATTAATCCATGGTTGAGCACATATTAAGTCATGTGTCACATGTTAAATTTGTTGGAGATGTTACACATGATTCCAAATTCATTGATCAATGTATTCAAAATATATATTTAACGATCAATGATTAATCCATGGTTGAGCAGCTATTAAGTCATGTGTCATATTTTAAATTTGTTGGAGGTGTTACCTGCTACACCTATAGTCTATATAAACGAAGCTATGTCCTTTGGCACTTCCATGTGGAAATTGTGGAAGCGTGTCAACCCTCCGAGGAGAGCCCGCATGGGTATATATGGATTGTATGAGAAAAGCCTCTCGTAGGCGTTTACAGGTTTGTTACATAATCAGAAACAGAAGAAGAGATAGAAAGATAAACAACCTATAACCAATCCTATCTCCTATCTAAACAACCTTGGACTCTAAGAAAGAGATCCAACCGGGAAAGAGAGAAACATGACAACAAGTCACGGTAAACAATATGAATATGTAATCTGTTTAACGCTCCCTCTTATTCACAACTGTACCAAGTTGAGATTATGCCTGAACTCTTCAAAGCTTCTGGTTGGCAAGGCTTTTGTGAGCCCATCAGCAATTTGCTCTTTGTAAGGAATGAATCTGACCTCAAGTTGTTTACTAGCAACACATTATCTTACAAAATGAAAGTCTATCTCAATATGTTTGGTTCTAGCATGGAAAACTGGGTTAGCAGACAAATAGGTGGCACCAAGGTTGTCACACCATAGACAAGGAGCTTGAACCCGTGACACTTCAAGTTCCTTGAGTATAGACTGAACCGAGAAAACTTCTGCTATTGCATTAGCTAGTGCTTTATACTCTACTTCGGTACTTGACCTAGAAACAGTTGCTTGATTCTTTGCACACCATGAGATTAAATTTGGCCCATAAAATATAGCAAACCCACCAGTTGACCTTTTGTGATCCAAACAGCCAACCCAGTCTGCATCTGAGAAGGCACTAACAAGTGTAGAGGATGTCTATTTGAATGTGATACCAAAAGTGATTGTGTTCTTTATATACCTCAAGATTCTTTTGGCTGCTGTCCAATGAGCTGTGGTAGGGGCATGCAAAAACTAACATAACTTATAACTAGAAAAGAGATGTCAGGTCTAGTTAAGGTTAAGTACTGGAGTCCTCCAACCAAACTCCTCTACCCGGTAATATCCTCTTGATCCAAGAGTTTTCCTTCAGTCAAACACAAAGTTTCTGAACTAGATAGAGGTGTTGGTGAGGGTTTGCAATCTGCCATTCCAATTCTGTTCAACAGTTCGGTTGCATATTTGGCTTGAGATAAATGAATACCATTGCTAATTTTGTTTACCTCAATACCCAAAAAGAAGTGTAAATCTCCCAAATCTTTGAGAGCAAATTCAGATCTAGATCTTTAAGTAAAGCAGTTACTGCCCCCATTTGAAGAACTAGTGACAATGATATCATCAACGTATATAGGGACAAATATAGTAGTTTGATGCTTGTTATAGATAAACAGAGAGATATCAGACTTTGATGGAACAAACCCAAGTGCTTGGGGCTTCATGTTCAACCGTGAATACCATGCTCTAGGTGCTTGTTTTAATCCATGCAATGCCTTGTCAACCTTACAAACATGAGAAGGTGCATCTCGGTTTTCGAACACAGGAGGTTGTTTCATGTAAACTTCCTCTTCCACAACACCATGAAGGAACGCGTTTTGTACATCTAGCTGTCTAAGGCTCCATTTCTGGACACGACAATTGAGAAAGCAAGATGAATTGTGGAAGCTTTAATAATTGGACTGAATGTGTCCTCATAGTCTATCCCATGCCTTTGCTTGTAACCCTTAGCTACAAGTCTTGCCTTGTAATGATCAATCGTGCCATCATATTTCTTCTTGATGCGATACACCCATTTGCAGTCAATCAGATTTCTGCCTGGCTGAGGGGGGACAAGATACCATGTCTTGTTTTTCTTTAATGCCACAATTTCATATTCCATAGCTTCTTTCCATCTGGAATCATCAAGCACTTCTTTCAAGCTGTTAGGTTCACCAGTAGTACACAACTTGCCAAATTTTGAGAATTTTTTGTAATTTAAGCGAGTAGTAACTCCCCTTTGAAGTCTGGTCTATTGTGCCACCGGAGAAGTCACTGGTGGTGATGCCGCATGTATCATAGGTGGCGATGGCGCAGGAGATCCTCCCGTATCAGCTGGTGACTCCAAGCCGGAGGGAGAGTCTACTGCTGCTGCTGCGGATCATGGCGCCGCCGCGATCGAGGCAATGCATCATTTTGCTGCTGGTGAGGCGGTCGAGGCAATGCATCATCTTGCTGCTGGTGTAGCTGAGAGGTGTCTCTCCCTTGGCTTCCAACCTGCATGTGGACGCACTCGTCTAGGGTGGAACCTGGGGCGGCACGCCCGGATCCCGGGGGATATTCACCTGCTTCCTGCGGGAGCAATGCCGAGGGAAATCCTCCTGCGTTGCGATGTCAGTGCTAATTGCACCACGTGAATCTACAGCAATAGACTCAAGGAGAGTATGAGTAGTCACAGTTTGATCAGTTCTGCTTGTTACACCCCCATGATCAAGTCCAGTAAGAGAAGATGGAAGGAGAAGAATTTCTTGTTTAAGAAGGGCGCCGACATTTGGATGGAGTTTTTCAAATGGAAATTTGTTTCATCAAAGATGACATCATGTGAGATATAAATACGACCTCTGGCAACATCAAGAAGTGCTATTAGTTTTCAAATTTATATAGTTTAAATTGGATTTTTTTGAAATTTGTGTGAATCACTAGCACAAATAATAATAAAAGTAGACAATTCGGGATTCAACTGTCTTCTCATTAATAACTCGGAGTACATCACAGATACAATCAAGGTAGTTCCGCTACGAACTACAAAACATGAAAATGCTATGCTACCCTGCCTGCAGGCCCACGATCACGACCACGCCTCAGTCCTCTGGATAGTTCACGTTGAGACGGACTGTCTCCTTGTCGTACTGCCACGCCACCTGGGTGCCGTCGGGATCATCTGTCTCTGGGGTACCTGTACCTGTTGGGAGTTTTGGAGGAATCCGTGAGTCACGGGGACTCAGCAATCTAAGACCTTGGTGCCATAACTAGTCATGTTATTAGGTAGGGTAAGGGTGAAGTGTATAAGGCTGCAGCATCCTAAGCTTGTTTTAGTGGCTAACTTACGCAAAGGAATTGTAAAGGAGGTCTACACTAGCGATCGGGATTACTTGATCACTAGGTGATCCTGAACACCTACCTATGGCATGCATAACCCCACCGTGTTCCCGATCGAAGAGAGATCTTCGAGGGGGACAGTCACAGTTACACACACATTTGGCAATTTTATTATCTTATGTTAAAGTTCTCTAATACCGGATGTTAACAAAATATTCCAAGTTGCCACATAACCGCGGGCACGGCTTTCCGAAAGATTAAACCCTGCAGGGGTGCTCCAACTAGTCCATCACAAACGAACACAGGCCGCAAAGGCATCCTCTATCCCGAATCTCGTGATCTCGTCGGATTCCTTAGAGGAAAACCTCAACTCTGGGGGAAACCAAAGCTTCACTGGGATTCCTATACGCAAGATATACCGCTAAGGTAAGGCAAGGCTAGCAGGACCTCCCGGTGTGTCGACGACCCGATAAGAGCCGCGTATCTCAGTCTTAGGACAACACCGTCTATGCAAAGTGGACAAGGACCAAACCTCAAGTTTCCCTGGGGTGGTCTTGCCGACTGCTAGGTGATTGGACCAACACTCATGAGGAGCACTGGCCCAGGTTGTTGATTAAATTCCTCGGGGTAGCTATTCCCTATGCAGGTTATTAGGTGATTAGCAAATAAAACCAATGTTGGGTCCTGCCGGACAAGCCTTAGCACTACGCGATTTATCGAGGGGGTCCCCATAACAACCCCGAACGTGTTAGGAGCGATCATTATGGAATCAAACACCGGTAACCGGTAACTAAGGTGGCAATAACGGAACAAAGCACCCGGCAAAAGGCTAGGCCTCCCGTCATTTACCAAGTATATAGGTGCATTAATTAAATAACAGAATTTAAGATAATGATATCAAGCTCATGATATCACATGAGTCAAAGAACCTGCAACTAGCAATGCTAACGTTAGTAGCTGAGCAAAGCCTACTTAGCCATACAAGTTTTGCTCGGAAGGGGTACAGTGTTTGGGCTCATGGCATATGAAGAGGCAATTTAATTTCAGTGGTAGGCAGCGAGCAATATGACATGGAAACGAAACTAGCATAACAAGTCTAGAGATGGAATCAAGGTCATATCATCTTGCCTGTGATATCCTCAGCTTGGAATGGTTCTGGTTCGTCCTGCACGTACTCTCCTGACTCCGCGTATTCGTTCTCCGATCCCGGTGCTACCCAACATAAGAATAACAACCAATGAACAGTATCACCACAAGATGCAACAAACACATGATGCATGAGATGAAAAATGAGCATGCATCACTATTTCTATCACTAGCACAAGCGAAAGAAACTACTGCAAGTTTCTGCACAGAACTGTACACTAAGCTATATTGACATGCATGAGGATGGCATGAACAGATTCGGCTCGTGAAAACGATGCAAAACCATATAAAGAACATTGCAAACGGAGCTACGGTTCAACGGGAATCAACGAAACAAGATATGAAGCTCTACGTGGAAGAATCAACACCACACCCACAATTGGCACAAATCTGGTATTTCCAGGTTGCCAAGACATAAAACAACCCAACATGAATGGATTGGAGCAAGGAAGAACACCACAACATCAACTAATCACCCACAATCAACAAAATGACTATACTACCTAATCTACCATAATCTGCATCTTAACTCTTTGGGAGCTGCATGCAACATAGCTACAGGTCTTCAAACATGACAAATAATATATGTGGCTGTTGCCAACCAAGAACACTACGAGCACCAGCAAGAATCACAGCAAAAGGAATTAAACACAAGAAGATACAAGGCCACAAACTTTCCCAAAACCATCAGATCTCACGGACTTAGTGAAAATTCCTGCACCTGACTTTCTGTCTTTGTTCTGAAGCTTTTTGACAGCAACCAAAACATAATCTACAGGGCTCCAAATGAGATGAAATTTGACAGGAAGCTTCACAAACATATCAGGCCCAAACTTCTAGCACTGAACTAAGTCTAGTTCACAACACAATGACCAGCACTTCCTCATCTATAGGAGAAGAAAATGTTTCCAGATTCCCAGACTTGGTGAAATTCCAGATTTCACTAAGCTGGACTTTTTCAGCCACATGCCCACTTTGTCTAGGCATAGTTTGCACACAAATTAACACCAAGTGATAAATGACACAACTATGGTGTAGAGCAAAACTCCTACTACTATCACACAAAACCTCATGCCCTTAGGCTCCACCTATTCCATGGAAACAAAGAGCAAACTTGCAACAAATCTGAATATGTCAACTCCATAAAGTATCCCAATGGCAAAACTATCTTCACCACTGGATTCCTTGGGAGATCCTACCCCAAAATCATATATAAAATGTGGGCACCTACTTGGAACAAGTGACCACAAATTAAGGGAGAGGAAACTACTCCAAATCATGCCTAGTGAATGGGCATCATTTCATGTAGTTCCTACTAAAACAACTACTACAAAGGTTGAGCTCATGTGCACAATGACAAAGTGATATGGGGGTTTGAACCCCATGTTTGTGTCATGCACATCAACTCCACCAACACTTCTCTCACTATATCCCCCCCCACACACACATCATGCCCTTTCTCATATTTAACATGAGGAGGTGCACAAGTTGCAAATGGGGCTGTTTCCACCACACACATATCATCACCACAATCCTCTTCACAAGCACATGAACCCAAGAACAACATGAGGGAAAAGCTACTATGCAAGTAATATGGATGCATCACTTACATGCACTTACTAGGAACCACTCATGTGTGTGCACTACCTACACACACATCATCTCAACACACACACACCTACTCATATGCATAACATCTAGTAGCCACCAAACCACCTACACATACTATCAAAGCAAAGAATACTAACACATGCATAGGACACATACACACACATACATACATACACTAGCACCCTACATGTGTGTGCAACACACACACAAACAATCTGCCACCTATCTAGCAACATAAGCAAGAACAAAACATGCCACCTACACATACATCATCTACTAGGGGAAGCACCACACTCACTTGTGCTAGCTTCACCACTCATCATCTCTACACACTACCATGCCCCACACACATGATCTGCCACTTCTCTAGCAGGCAAAAGGAAAATAAAATGCCACTTTGTTACCTATTGAATTAGACACAAAGTATAGCAAACAATGGCAAAGGGGAAAAAATAAGAAAGAAGGAAAAAAAAGGGACAGCCCTGGGATCGAACCCCAGTGCCCCTGGTGCACGGCAACAACACAATCCAATGTGCTACTATCAGCTGCTCGACAGAGAATGATGCCCAGACAGGTAAACTTACCTCTGGTGGCTAACTGTGCAGGAGCAAAGCAAAATTAAAAAGGGTGCCGAGGGGGATCGAACCCGCGCCTCTCAGCAGGCACACAGCAAGCAGCACCACCACGTTACGACACGGCATCTGACTAAGAAGGCGCATCAAAACAGAAAAAGAACCCCTCTCTGCTACTGTGCTCCGACGGGCTTGCCGGAACAGGGGAGGGGTCTCGCCGGTGATACACGTTAAATCGAGCAGTGGCTCGTGGATGGGAGGAAGCCTGCACCCCCACGAACCCATTCCCTAAGCTAGTTGTGCCCGAGAGTAACCACATCGTCCTAGTTACGTAGCGCGGCGGCGCCGGCGACAGACAAGCAACACACCGACGATCTACGGCTCCTACTGGAAGTACTACGGCAGGGAAGGGGGTAAGAGAGGGAGCTGCTCACCCAACGGAAGGAGAACGCGGCCGAGAACAGAGTGGACGCGGGGGAAGAAGAGGAAGACGCTGATCTGGCCTCCTCGTCGGGGAAGAAGCCGCTGGCGTGGAGAAGAGGAAGCAGGGGCTCCTTCGTCGATCTAGCCGCGTGGGTGGAACCGTGGATATCCCCGCGTGCTCACCGAGTCGTCGGAGGAGAGGAAGGCGCTCGGACGCGACGGCGAGGCGCAGCTCAAGCCACGGCCATGGCAGAGGGGCCTTTCCCTTACCTGGCGTGCCTTGACATAGAGAGAGATGGAGGGGAAAAGGAGGTGGCGGCGCGAGAGGGGGAAACCCTATCTGCACGGACGCCAAGGGGGGTTCCCTTTTATGGAGGAGAGGGGCGAGGGGGCTCCTCGACGTCCGTGACGCCGTCAAGCGCCGTTGCTCTGAACCTGCGGGGGAGGAACACTGACGGAGAAAGGGGCGACAGGCGCCGTCTACACGACGCGCTGGGCTGCGCGAGAGAAGGAGAGAGCGGGCCAGCTAGGTGGGAGGAGGCCCACTAAGGCGGCAGATAAGAAAAAGGATCATGGACTGTTTCCTTATAAAAGAATTAACCAGAGAAAGAAAATAGACACAAGGTTGTATGTGGTGGGAAAAATCAAACTAAAAATGGCCCTGGTCATGAAAATAAATAACCTGATTAAATAAAATACAAATGGTATTTTTGGAGCAACTAAAATAATTACAAAACATCAATATAGTTTCTGTTTTGTGTTTACTTTGCACCTTTAGAACACTCTACAAATCACCAAATTTAGCACCCCGATATATCCACATTATTTCCTAAACAAAAGACAATTTTAAATCAGCTTAGGAGCAAGTGAAAATTTGAACTTGAGATTAAAAGAGAGAAACGGGGTCTTTGAATTAGAGAAGGGCTTTGAAGTAAACAACCACCACATCACTTCTACTCACCCCAACATCTCATCAGCATCACACATGAATTCACAAGATCACAACATGACAAGGAAGCATAAGACCACAATGCAACATCACAAGGCATGGGCATGAAATGATATGTTATGCATGCATGCAAGGGAAGGAAGTAATAAGGGACACACATGAAATCATGGCTCAAAATGACATCATCATAACCATGACAAGGTGGACCCACTTGTAATAGGTTCCAAATAAGGCAAGGTTACATCTGGGGCACTACAGTTATACAATTTGGAAACGGGGCTCCAAAGGCATTTTGAGCAACATGGTGCATATGAGATGTTCCAAGAGCTGAAACTAGTTTTTCAAGCTCATGCCCGTGTCGAGAGATATGAAGTCTCCGACAAGTTCTTTAGGTGTAAGATGGAGGAGAACAGTTCTGTCAGTGAGCATATACTCAAAATGTCTGGGTACACGGTCGTCTGACTTCACTTGGAGTCGAACTTCCGGATGACGCTATAATTGACAGAATCCTCCAGTCTCTCCCACCAAGCTACAAGGGTTTTGTGCTGAACTACAACATGCAAAGGATAGAAAAGACCATTCCCGAGTTGTACTCGATGCTGAAATCTGCAGAAGTAGAAATCAAGAAAGAGCATCAAGTGTTGATGGTCAATAAGACCACCAGTTTTAAGAAGGGCAAGGGTAAGAAGAACTTCAAGAAAGACGGCAAAGCCGTTCGCGCACCCGGTAAGCCAGATACCGGGAAGAAGAAAAAGAATGGACCCAAGCCTGAGACTGAGTGCTTCTATCGCAAGGGAAAAGGTCACTGGAAGCAGAACTGCCCCAAGTACTTAGCGGACAAGAAGGCCGGCAACGTTAAAGGTATATATGATATACATGTTATTGATGTGTACGTTACCAGCGCTCGTAGTAGCTCCTGGGTATTTGATACCGGTGTTGTTGCTCACATTTGCAACTCAAAGTAGGAACTGCGGAGTAAGCGGAGACTGGCCAAGGACGAGGTGACGATGCGTGTCGGGAATGGCTCCAAGGTCGATGTGATCGTCGTCGGCACGCTGCCTCTACATCCACCGTCGGGATTAGTTTTAAACCTTAATAATTGTTATTTAGTACCATCTTTGAGCATGAATATTGTATCGGGGTCTTGCTTAATGCGAGATGGCTACTCATTTAAGTCAGAGAATAATGGTTGTTCTATTTGTGTGAGTGATATATTTTATGGTCATGCTCCGCTCGTGAATGGTTTATTCTTGACGAATCTCGATCGTGATGTTACATCTATTCATAGTGTGAGTACCAAAAGATGTAACGTTGATGATGATAGTCCCACATACTTGTGGCACTGCCGCCTTGGTCATATCGGTGTTAAGCAAATGAAGAAGCTCCATACTGATGGACTATTAAAGTCTATTGACTTTGAATCATTTGACACATGCGAATCGTGCCTCATGGGCAAGATGACTAAGACTCCATTCTCAGGAATAATGGAGAGAGCGACCGACTTATTGGAAATAATACATACTGATGTGTGTGGTCCAATGACCGTTGAAGCTCGCGGTGGCTACCGTTATGTTCTCACTCTCACTTATGATTTGAGTAGGTATGGGTGTATCTACTTGATGAAGCACAAATCTGAGACGTTTGAAAAGTTCAAGGAATTTCAAAATGAGGTTGAGAATCAACGTGACAGAAAAATTAAGTGTCTACGATTTGATCGTGGAGGATAATATTTGAGTCACGAGTTTGGCACACACCTAAGGAAGTGAGGAATTGTTTCACAACTGATGTCGCATGGCACACCGCAACGCAACGAGTGTCTGAACATCGTAATCGCACTTTATTAGATATGGTACGATCTATGATGTCTCTTACCGACTTACCGCTATTATTTTGGGGATACGCATTAGAAACTGCAGCATTCACTTTAAATAGGGCATCGTCTAAATCCGTTGAGACGACACCGTATGAACTATGGTTTGGCAAGAAACCTAAGCTGTCGTTTCTAAAAGTTTGGGGCTACGATAATTATGTGAAGAAACTTCAACCAGAAAAGCTCGAACCCAAAGCGGAGAAATGCGTATTCATAGGATACCCTAAGGAAACTATTGGTTATACCTTCTATCTTAGATCCGAGGGTAAAACCTTTGTTGCCAAGAACGGATCCTTTCTAAAGAAAGAGTTTCTCTCGAAAGAAGTAAGTGGGAGGAAAGTAGAACTTGATGAAGTAATTACACCCCCTCTCGAAGCGGAGAGTAGCGCAGCGCGGGAAATTGTTCTTGTGGTGCCTACGCCAACTGAAGAGGAAGTTAATGATGATGATCATGAAGCTTCAGATCAAGTTGCTACTGAACCGCCAAGGTCCACAAGGGTACGCTCCGCACCGGAGTGGTTTGGCAACCATGTAATGGAAATCATGTTGTTAGACAACGGTGAACCTTCGAACTATGACGAAGCAATGGCGGACACGGATTCCAACAAATGGCTTGAGGCTATGAAATCCGAGATAGGATCCACGTATCAGAACAAAGTATGGGCTTTGGTGGACTTGCCCGATGATCGGCGAGCCATAGAAAATAAATGGATCTTCAAGAAGAAGACTGACGCAAACGGTAATGTGACCGTTTACAAAGCTCGACTTGTCGCAAAGGGTTCTCGACAAATTCAAGGAGTTGACTATGACGAGACTTTCTCTCCCATAGAGAACCTGAAGTCAGTCCGAATCATGTTAGCAATTGCCTCTTTTCATGATTATGAAATTTGGCAAATGGACGTCAAAACAGCATTCCTTAATGGGTATCTTAAGGAAGAGTTGTATATGATGCAACCAGAAGGTTTTGTCGATCCTAAGAGTGCTAACAAGGTATGCAAGCTCCTGCGCTCCATCTATGGGCTGGTGCAAGCATCTCGGAGTTGGAACATTCGCTTTAATGAGGTGATTAAAGCGTTTGGGTTCAAACAGGTTTATGGAGAAGCCTGTCTGTACAAGAAAGTGAGTGGGAGCTCTGTAGCTTTCCTCATACTATATGTGGATGACATATTATTGATGGGGAATAATATAGAGTTGTTGGAAAGCATAAAGGCCTATTTGAACAAGACTTTTTCAATGAAGGACCTTGGAAAAGCTTCATAAATATTAGGCATCAAGATCTATAGAGATAGATCGAGACGCCTCATAGGTCTTTCGCAAAGTACATACCTTGACAAGATATTGAAGAAGTTCAATATGGAAAACTCAAAGAAGGGGTTCTTGCCAGTTTTGCAAGGTATGAGATTGAGTAAGACTCGGTCACCGACCACGGCAACAGATAGAGAGAAGATGAGTATTGTCCCCTATCCGCTTCAGCCGTAGTCTCTCTAATTTATGCCATGCTGTGTACCAGACCTAATATAAACCTTGCCATAAGTTTGGTAGGGAGGTACCAAAATGATCCTGGTATGGAACACTAGACAATGGTCAAGAATATCCTTAAGTACCTGAAGAGGACTAAGGAGATGTTTCTCGTTTATGGAGGTGACGAAGAGCTCGTCGTAAAGGGTTACATCGATGCTACCTTCGACACAGATCCGGATGACTCTAAGTCACAGACCGGATACGTGTATGTTTTGAATGGCGGGGCAGTGAGCTGGTGCAGCAGCAAGTAAGAAGTCATGGCAGCATCTACATGTGAAGCGGAGTACATAGCTGCTTCAGAAGCGGCTCATGAAGGGATTTGGATGAAGGATCTCATCACCGACCTTGGAGTGGTCCCAAGCGCGTCGGGTCCGACGACACTCTTCTGTGATAACACTGGGGCCATTGCCATAGCCAAGGAGCCCAGGTTTCACCGAAAGACCAAGCACATCAAACGCCACTACAACTCCATCCACGACCATGTCCAGAGTGGAGTAATAGATATTTGTAAAGTACACACGGATCTGAATATTGCAGACCCGTTGACTAAACCTCTTCCTCGAGAAAAACATGATCAATACCACAGTGCTATGGGTGTTCGATACATCACAATGTAACTAGATTATTGACTCTAGTGCAAGTGGGAGACTGTTGGAAATATGCCCTAGAGGCAATAATAAAATGGTTATTATAATATTTCCTTGTTCATGATAATCGTCTATTGTTCATGCTATAATTGTATTAACAGGAAACAGTAATACATATGTGAATAAATAGATCACAATGTGTCCCTAGCAAGCCTCTAGTTGGCTAGCTCGTTAATAAATAGATGATCATGGTTTCCTGATCATGGACATTAGATGTCATTGATGACGGGATCACATCATTGGGAGAATGATGTGATGGACAAGACCCAATCCCAAGCATAGCACGAGATCATATTGTTCGTATGCTAAAGATTTTCTAATGTCAAGTGTCTTTTCCTTCGACCGTGAGATTATGCAACTCCCGGATACTGTAGGAGTGCTTTGGGTGTATCAAACGTCACAACGTAACTGGGTGACTATAAAGGTGGACTACGGGTATCTTCGAAAGTGTCTGTTGGGTTGGCACGAATCAAGATCGGGATTTGTCACTCCGTGTGACGGAGAGGTATCTCTGGGCCCACTCGGTAGAACATCATCATAATGAGCTCAGTGTGACTAAGGAGTTAGTCACGGTATGATGTGCTACGGAACGAGTAAAGAGACTTATCGGTAACGAGATTGAACAAGGTATAGGTATACCAACGATCGAATCTCGGGCAAGTTCTATACCGACGGACAAAGGGAATTTTATACGGGATTGATTGAATCCTTGACATCATGGTTCATCCGATGAGATCATCGTGGAACATGTGGGAGCCACCATGGGTATCCAGATCCCGCTGATGGTTATTGGCCGGAGAGTGTCTCGGTCATGTCTGCATGCCTCCCGAACCCGTAGGGCCTACACACTTAAGGTTCGATGACGCTAGGTTTATAGGGAATTTTTATACGAGGTTACCGAAGGATTTTCGGAGTCTCGGATGAGATCTCAGATGTCACGAGGAGCTCCGAAATGGTCCGGAGGTAAAGATTGATATATAGGATGGATGGGTTTGGACACCGGAAATGTTTCGGGCACCACCGGCGAAGTGCCGGGACCACCGAAAGGGTTCCGCAGGCCCACCGGGAGGGGCCACAAGCCCCGAAAGGCTACATGGGCCAAGTGCGGGAGGGAACCAGTCCCTAGGTGGGCTGGTGCGCCCCCCACACTCAGCCCATGTGCACCAAAGAGGGAGGGAGGGGAAACCCTAGGCGCTGGTGGGCCTAAGGCCCACCTAGGGGTGCGCCATCCCCTCTCCTCCCTGCCCCCTCTCCATCTAGGGCTGCCGCCCCCCTCAAGAGGGGAAACCCTAAAGGGGGTGCCACCCCTCCCTTCCCCCTATATATAGTGGGGGTTTTGGCCTTAGGAGATACGGTTTTCCATATCTCTCTCGACGCAGCCCTGCTCTTCTTCTTCCTCCTCTCCCACGGTGCTTGGCGAAGCCCTGCCGAGAGACCTCGTCTCTCCATTGACACCACGCCGTCGTGCTGCCGGAGATCTTCCCCAACCTCTCCCTCCTCCTTGATGGATCAAGGTGCGTGAGATGTCACCGGGCTTCACGTGTGTTGAACACGGAGGTGCCGTGGTTCGGCACTAGATCGGAATCACACCGCAATCTGAATCGCCCCGAGTACAACTCCATCAACCGCGTTCTACCAGGTTCTTCAGGGATCTCACCCGAGCTATGATCCGGTGATGGTTCCTGCTCTTTGGGTGTCCACCGCCCGCACCTCAGTACAGCGGCAGCTCTTTGGTGGTTGATCAGTTAGATATTATTCGAGAGATGTATTAGTGATTTATTCAAGATTATATATTCGATAATATTAAGTGGATTATTCGATGATGCATTACTTAAGTGGATTATTCAATGTATTAGTGATATTATATATATATATACATGATGATCTTGCTAGCTAAAGTGAATACTAAATTGTTTTATCTTTTTCTCGCTTAGTTAAGCTATGGATGGTAGAGATAGAGACCATGATCAACAGCATGTCTTGTACGACATGATACGCTCTGGCACCGAAGAGAATGAAGAAGCAGATGATTGCTCACAATACCTTAACCCATCCGGTGAGGGATCGAATTGAGGAAGAACAACCCAGAAACAAAGGGGAACCATACGACGATGATGCTGAAGAATTTTTTCTCGAATTATCGAAGTCCGGCGAGGTATATATTTGGCCTTTGGTGTATTAATAGTTATGTATGTGTTTATATATATATATATATATATATATATATATATATATATATATTAACGAATCTCCTCTTTTAGCCCTCTGGATCGAGCAAATCTTCTACAAGAAGGGCAGTACGAGGCCCGGTCAAAAAGTTGCCTGAGGGCACAAGGTACAATATTGACGTGATAACATTCGGTGGACAATCAACTGATCTCAAACGTAATGCAGATAAATTTGTCCTTCAACGCGGAGTTATTGTCAGGGACCAAATCCCTATCTCCATTCAAGAATGACAGAGGCCAAAGCAAGATCGGGAATTTAGTTTTGTGGACGAAAGAGCAAAAAATCTACTTTGGGATACGCTCATGACACATTTCACCCTACCAGAGCATTTCTCAGATGAACAACGTGAGGAAGTCAAGAAGTTTGCTCTTAAGAAGATGGACACCCAATTCTGCAACTGAAAGAAAAGGTTATGGGCCGACTATGGCAAACAAGGCAATACTCCAGAATTCACTAGACAATACGAGAAGACAAAAGATCACTGGGACTTATTTGTGGAGTTCAAGCAATCAGAAACAGCTAAGGAGCGGGCGATGATAAACAAGTGAAATGCTCAGAAAAAAAGAGCATCACCATTCTCTGGGGCCAGGTGCCTACAAGTGTGGCATTCCTAAGTGGGATGAATTCGAGCAGAAGATGATTGATGCAGGGGTCACTTCGCAAACATCCAATTGGCCTGAAAGTACAGGAATTGGTTTTATGGGAATGATGGAAAGTTGGACCCAAAGACAGGGACGCTTGTGGAGCAGGCAAGTCTTGAACATGCCTCTCAAGCTATACTTGGTGCAATAGAAGATGCTCGAACCAGGGTTTCCAGCCCGAGAGAGAGAACGACGAGCTTACACGCGCCCTCAAGAATCCTGAACACCCGGGACGAACACGAGGCAAAGGCGTTATTCCGTGATTGAGGGTTTTAAGGACTGGGGCGACTCTTACAAAAGCCATGCGAGAAATAAGAATCAGGAGTCAGCCAAGAAGAAGGAGGATGTTGACCGGCTTGCGGATTTGGAATGCAAATTCTTGCGGTAGCAGGAGTAGATCGACACACTTAGCCAACAAAGGACGCCTCAGCTGGCAGAGCAACCAGCATTTGATAGTACCGTCCCATCAATGTCGAAAAGCAGTGTGGGTTCCACGGGGGTCCTTGCTGACGATGCACTGCTGGCTCGCTACCCCGTGGATGAAATTAGAGAGACGCAAAGTTGTGAGCTACACATGAACTCAAGAACATATCCATAAAGGCAGTGGTCGGCTATGCTTTAACAAATCCCCCTGGTGCAACCTTCCATTGCACTCTGATTCCACCTGGCTATGCTTGTGTCGGGGTGGATGAAGTGATTCCGTGATATGAGTCACTAGAGCTCGACATTCCTAGAGGTGAAGGGGAGCATACACTACAAGAAGTCATACGTGGTCTATGCTTATGGAGAAAGGACTGCATCGTCTTTCCAAGACCATCGACTCCTCCTCCATGTCCGCCGCGCCAGCCGACTCCACCCCGCTAGCCCGACACGGAGCGCGGCACTAGTCCGCCACCGCATCAGCTAACTCCACCGCGCCAGCCGACTCCATCCCACCCCGGCATGGAGCCCAGCAAGAGTCCGCCACCGCGTCAGCCGACTCCACCCCGCCAACCCGCCACCGGGAGGCCACTTCATTTTCTGTCGAAGAACTAGAGTCCAAAGCGAAATAAGCCAAGTAAGAAATGCATCCCTTCTTCCCGCCCAAAGTTGGCTTACGAGAAGACCACAGAGGAAATAGACGAGACAGTGGCTGCTGAGTTGCAGGCCCATAAAGACAAGAGAAAGCATGTACCAAAGGAGATAACACCTCTGCAAACTGTCAAACGCGTTATGTCCAATCTTGCGGACCAGCCGCCTCCGAAGAAAGTTGACTATGATCGCTCTATTACCAAGTCATATCAAAAAGGGCAAACGAAGGGGGCGCTCCTTATTAAAAGAAGCTGGAAAACCATTCCCCAGCTAGGAGAAGAACATGTGCAATCGATCCCGCGCTCAAGGTGGGTACCAATGAGTTCGTAGTCAATCTCGAGGTTGCTGAAAAGATGGCTAGAGAGGCCGGTGTCACTGTTGCACAACTCCTAGGAAACAAAAACATTCCTGCCACGACGGAAGGGGATAACCAACTAGTATGGACATATCAACCTAAGAAACCTCTCGTCAGGTCTGAGCTTGTCAAGCAACTATGAACGAAAATGTACAGATTACATACCTGGTACATGAATGAAGCAGAAGTCGGGCATACGTCCCTAATGGTGAAAGTCAAGCCAGAGCATTTCTTCACTGCAAAAGATTTGTGGATTGATATGCCAAAACTTTGGCAGTTATACAATCAAGACGCACTCGACAAATCTCTCCTTAGTTGCTATTGTTTGTAAGTGATTTCTTTCTGTAATTCAAGTCCCTAGCTCATCGGCTCGTTCCTAATTTTCCTTTAATTATCCGCACTATATTATTTTGTGTGTGTTGTTATGCAGAATGAAGATGTGGGAAATGAAAAGAGATGGAGTATATGGCATTGGCTTCATTGACCCAAATACCATTTATGACCACAAGCTAATACAATTCCCAAAAGATACAAAGAAGAAATCGTTCCGGGTTTTGTAGTTACTAAGTCACAATGAAAAAAATATTATTTCCTTACAACTTCAAGTGAGTGTTACTGTCTTGTATTATAAATCTTATTTTGCTTATCCGATCGATGTTAAGTTTACGTATAGTGCTTCATGAGTTGCATGTATGCCCGTTTATACAACACAGATTCTACTGGATCCTGCTAGTCATTATGGTTGACGAGGGAAGAGTTCACATATTGGACTCGCTAAGAAAAGACCCGGATGAGTACATGTCCCTGAAGTTGATGCTCGACCGGTAATTTCAATCATTATCGCACTATGTCAGCCTCTTTAGTTCATTTCCTGATATCAATTAATCAATGACTCATTTTATTCTTTTTCTTTGTCGGGCAGGGTTTGGAGCCGGTTCATCAAAAATGTTTGTGGTGAATGGAAATCAGAGCTGCGATAGACAGCGTCAAGGTAATTAAGTAGTACTAGCTAGCTATGTCAGTGCATCTCTTTAGTTCTAGTTTCAATATCATTATAATGCTTGATTATTATCTGACTGAATTCTATTCTCATAAAGTATTGGATGCGGCAGCAATCGGGGAATAATTTATGTACATACTATGCTTGGGAGAACATTCGCTGCTTTACGACCGAACGGGCCACTATTCCAGGAACTCTTCCGTTATGTAAGTATTCACAATTTTTATATCATGGTCTAATATATATACGCACATACTCCCTTTGTTCCTAAATAGTTGTTGTTCGAAAGAACTAGGTTAGTTCTCTCCAACAACAAATATTATGGTACAGAGGGAGTATAAAATATTCATATTGATCTCCTTCTTTAAAAGATGTCGCACAAGCGAGAGGAACTCCTCCAAACGGAATGCATACGAGCACTTCAAGAGGAATTTGCCGGATTTTTATTGGGGCAGGTCATAAATCCCAAGGGAGAATATCACTTCACCAATTAATACATGCATGTAATTGATCCGCAAGTTGTAGCAGAAATTGTATATACCAGATTGTATATATGTGTGTATGCATATATATATATATATATATATATATATGAAAAATACATCCTACCACCCAGGGGTAGTTACCCCACGTGTTCCATATACTACCACGCGGGAGCATATATACTAATTTATCATTCCTATTATGTTCATATATTATATATAAGATTTTTCAAAGTGAGCTACATGAAAAAATTACAAGTTGATCCATAGTTTTTATTATATTTGTGAAATACGCATATATTTGTATGTAGAAAAGAGCATACACAAAATATGATACATACTACCAAACAAATAGTATATATACTACCTAAACATGATTATATACTACATATTACGCATACATACTCTCCGATTTGATAGATACTACATACAACATACAAAACACAAGTGGTGGTAACTACCACCGGTGGTAGATAAAATTTGTCATATATATATATATATATATATATATATATATATATATATATATATATATATATATATATATATACACACGTCCTACGAGAAATTCTATAATATATGTACCAAATTCTATGATATATTTAAAATAAAAAAGAATTAAATGAAAAATAGAAAATGAAAAGCAAAAATAAACAATATACCCTAAAATCCCAAAACCCCAAAACCCCACATCATTGAATTCTTTAGTCCCAGTTGGTGTTACTAACCGGGACTAAAGGGTCCCTACCCCTCGCATGCTATGTCTCGGTTTGTGACAAATCGAGACTAGGGGGAGGGGGTCTTTAGTCCCAAGTTAATAGTCTCGATTGGTGAACCGAGACTATAGGTCATTACCAATCGGGACTATAGCCCTGTTTTCCACTAGTGAGGACAGGGCCTATAGTCCCGACCCGTAAGGGGCTTTAGTCCCGGTTCAACAACCGGGACCAAAGGGGCGGGACTAAAGGCCTAACCTTTAGTCCCGGCCCTGTTCCAAGCCGGGACCAAAGGTGCTCCACGTGGGCGCCTCGGAGCGTCCTCAGGGGCAGGCCCTTTAGTCCCGGGTCTTTACACGGACCGGGACTAAAGAGTTTCAGATTTTGTTTATTTTCGGGTTTTAGGGTTTTAGGGTTTAGGTGTTCGGGAGATTAACGTGATGCCTCGTTTGGTGTTCGGGAATTAGTTTTCATATAATTCTAAATAGAAATAATTATGCATATATATATATATAAGATCAACTTATCTTACAAGCGAGCATATATATACAATTATATGGAGATCTGAATTATGGGGACTAGAGCCCATCTATTCGATTACATGGACCAACATCAGTAATGGCCCCTAGCTACACTAAATTGTCCTTTGTCATCTATAGCTTTCGTCCTCAGAAAGGTCGCAAGCTCCTCTGCAACAGCAATCGCGCGTTGCTCTGGTAGGGACTTCTCCGTCATGGCCGTGTACTATATAAGAAGAGGAGATGAATATGAATATCAATCATGATAACAAAGAATGACGTGTAAAAATAGAGGTGTGAATGTTCATTGCTTACGTCGAATCTGTGATCCTTGTGCTCAGAGGTAAACGTGTGAATGGTCTCGCAAACATAGTATCCGCATAGATGCGTCCCCCGTGGCTGCTGGTCGCACTTTACGAGAATAGAATATATATAATCAAAATAATAATCTAGCATCATAAATGTATTGAAAATAGAAGTATATCATACTACTACTTACCTGAGCCGCTCTAAAGGTCAGCTTCTCAGGCTCGATACCGGGAGTCACGCACTTGAACCGCTTCCAAACCTTGCCCGACAAGGATAATGATTTGCTAAGTTTTTCATTAATTGATATATCAGAAAATCATCGAAAGAGACCGATAGAGCGCAAGAATGATTGAAATTACCCTTGGAGCATGTCCTGCAGGCTTTGGAACTGTTCCAAGGGTCTCGATAATGGGTCGAAGGCATCAACTCTTCCCTTATCAATTTAAATTTCCAACAGAATCCAATGGAAGCTGCACATGTATATATATATGTGTGTGTGTGTGTGTGTCAGTAACTTATCAATTACACTTATAAGTGAATGGACACAACAGAGTAAAGACACTCACCTGAAGTTGTATGGAAACAGTATGTGGTCACAGAAATTTTGATCCGTTAGAAACCTTAGAAGGTTTTCCTCCGTCTTCTTGGGTTATCAGTTAGCGTCGCTATATGTATTTTATCTGGGTCAATAAACCCAATATTTAAGATGTTCCTATTTTTACAATCCAGAATCTTCATTCTACATAATAGAGTACAAGTTATATATAGACAATGAATTGAAATAACTAACAAGTTATATGTAGACAAAGAATTGAAAAACTTACAGACAATAGCAACTCATAAGCGATTTGTCGAGGGCGTCGGCATTGTACATATGGAAGAGTTCATCAAAGTCGATATGGATTTCTTCGGGGCGGCCGTAGTACTCCCGTGGGACACTCACCACGATCATCGTTCTCCGATTCTTTGATTCACTTAAGTACCATGTATGCAAGTAATGCATATTTGTTGGGAGATCATCTTTGCTGACCAAAGGCGCTCCCATGACAAACTGTGGCTTAGGGGCTACCACAGCCTTGGGTAACCTGTCGTCTTGGGAAGCTAGAATGTCTTCAACCGGGATACCCCATTCATTCGCCCACTTCTTTGCTAATTCCAAATCTTGCCCCTGCACCAGAGGGGGGACATTCTCGGGTAACACCCTGAGGGGTGGGATCGACTGTTTGGCCTGTTGTCCAAGCTGAGGAACGTCTGATCTTTTTTTGCTTGTAGTTGAACTTGATTTGCTCCCACTTGCACTTGCACGTGATCTGCTCTTTTTCACTTCCTTCTGCAATGTGAGTGTATAGTCATCAGGCTTATGGTGTAAGCCATACAGTGATGGAAGGGTCGTGAAGTATTTTGCATATGCTATTTGCTTCTCGGTGTATTACGGGCGGGGCTCGGGTTCCTTCTTTTTCATCTGCGCATCATGATGTTCCTTTGCTATCCTGGCGTTTTCCTCGGGGGTACGATCATAAGGTCTGATAGGAAGATTAGCATGAGGTACCTTTGGGAGGGGCGACAGTTTGCGTTTTGGGGGGCTCCGTCGCTTAGAAATCATCGCCGGAGCGTTCTTGCTGGCACGCTTCCGCTTAGTATCCGGAGCAGGCGGCGGCGGAGACGGACGACCCAAGTCCGGCGGCGGTGATCGAGATGGACTCGTGTTGTGTTGGCCGACGTCATGTGGAGGGCTTGGAGGTGATGGAGGTGTAGGTGACCTGCGACGACTCGGAGGCGGTGTTGTCCTTGGGGCCGAGCCTGGAAGCTTGATGTAGTTCTTGTCCCATAGGATGACTCCACCCAGTACTTCTCCGAGTGTCCTCTCATCTTCGGGTCCAGCTATGTCGAGCTCCATATCATGAAACCCCGACTTTAGCAAAGCCAGCTGGAATCTCACGGCCATGCCAGCGTGCATCAGGGCCAGAAGGTAAAGCTTGTCCGACGGCCACCTTCATAGATATGTTCTTGAATTTCTGATGGAGTTCACATGATGTTGACTCCTTGATTCCATCCACGGGATAGCCGGGACCGCCCTCTATCATTCTTCGTGCATCGTCGGGCGGGGCCTCAGATTCAGCCACGCTGCTTTTCCGCTTAGATGGGGCGCCGGTAATATCAAGTGCAGGATCTTCCTGGCGCGCTACTCCTCTAAGCTCATCAATCTGCTTCTGCTGCTCGTTAATCCTGGCAAGCAACTGGTTGAACTTGTCATTCTCCTCATCCTGCTGCCGCTTCTTTGCTCTCGCTCGGCTTCTGTAAGTGTCTTGGTCTCTAGCAAACCCAAGCCACCACGGGTAAGAAGGACCGAAGCCTCGCGTTCGTCCTCCATGTTCGTCATTGCCGAGGACCAGTGTGAGCAAATCTTTCTCTCTATCTGCAGTGAACTTTCTTTTTCCCTCCTTAATTTCTTTCACTATCTTTTTCCAATTCTCCCTGGGTATCCTAAGACCATCACTGCAGATGAGGTCCCCTGTTTCTTCGTCGTACAAACCACCATGCGCAAGGAACCAATTTCTTGCTCTCAATTCCCACTCATCACGGAGTGGTTCACGTATGATGCCTTTAGCTAGCAGATCTTGCTCTTTCTTATCCCACTTTGGGATGGCAGTCTCATAGCCCCCTGGCCCCAGCTTGTGGTGATATTTCTTCTTGTCGGCATTTATCTTGTTCTTTTCTGATAATGCCTGGGCATCTTCTGACTCCTTGTACTCTTGAAATGCCTTCGAGTGTTTCGCCTGCTTGGCTAGATACCCCTCGAATACTGGCACTTTCTTTGTCTTCAGATAGTTTTTCCATAGCTTCTTCTTCCAGCTACGGAACAATTCGGCCATCTTTTTAGAGTCCACTGCTTGACTTTGGCCCTCAGTTTGTCTGCGGCGTCTTCATTCTCACATTCTGGCAGGTTGAAATGTGACATGAGATCATTCCAAAGATTATCTTTGTACCTTTCGGCGACATAGTCACTATCGGCTGCCCCTTTGCGCTTGTTCCACTCCCGGACGCTGATCGGGACGTGATCCCTAACGAGAACTCCACATTGCTCCTTGAATGTGTCAGCAACATTCTTAGGAAGCTTGGGTTCGCCCGTAGCCAATATCACCTCAAAGGTGTAATGCGTCCGTGCATCCAACTTTCTAGTCGGGCCTCGTTTCATAGCTTTGCTCGATGTGGAGGCCTAAGAGGGAGAAACATTTGTCAAATGAATGTATATGTATACAATATACAGCTATCTCCAATATTTTTCACATATTACAAGTGATTGTTGAACTTCATATGTATACCTCGCCGGACTTTATTATTTCTTCACCGGCTTCTCCATCAGTGGAGCTATCACCTTCTCCGTCATTGGACCTATCTCGTGCCCCATCGGCTTCATCTTCGTGTCGCTCGACCTCCATTCCATATCCAGAGGGGTTTAGATATGACGACGGAGATTCACCTGGTTCAACGTCGGGGCCGTCTTTGATTATATCTTCGAGAAGTTCTTCCTCTTCGAGGTTAATTCCTGATATGTGGATCCATAGTTCTGCAAAAATGGACATTTGATTAAGTAATAAACTAACAAACTATATAAGAGGGGTTGGAAACTTCGAAGTGTCGTTTTATATAGGAGGACCTTTAGTCCCGGGTCTTCGCTAGAACCTAAACTCTAAAATATGTCTAACGGATTCTCTTAACCTTTAAGGATTTAACAAAATGGCGACATTCCAGATGTGTAGAAAATGATCCTATTTTTACTGATCTCATCTACCCTTCTATATGTCACTTTGTCTAGTGTCAGAGGACTTTGTTGAACTTTGTACCAAAAAAGAATTATTCTATCAGGAACTCCATTCCAAAACAACTTTAGTCCCGGGTCGTGGCTCCACCCGGGACTCCTAGATTTCTGCATAGTATTCAAAGTAGGAGTACTTTTCCAATTTGAGCATTCAATAAGCAAAACCAAATCGTAAAATAAAGGAGTATTCAAATTAGCATGCATTCAATTATAAGCAAAACTACATCATCTCTTTTGTCCGTACATCGTCGAATATTATCACTAATACTCCTCGAATACTATCATACATATAGCATCACTGATACAGCTAGAACCGTAGCGCCCGACGGGTATCGTCGCAGGCGGTGGACACCCAAAGAGAAGGAACCATCACAGGATCATAGCTCCAGTGAGATCCCCGAAGAACCTGCCAGGTATGCTCGAACCTGCCCTCCAACGCAACCATGTAGCGACGGACGTGCTCATCCTCCTCGCTGACACGGTGACGTACCACCTCCGCGGTGTCCGGAAGCCTCGGCACCATCACTGGCCCACGCGACCGCCACCAAACATGGATCGGGTCAACAACGGGCTGGCTCCTCACCAACCTACGCCCCCCGGAAGGTAGCACCTCCCAATACCAGCCGGGCGGAGCCCAGTCCCGGACATGGACCCTCTGATCAAGCAGGTGTCCTCCGCCGAGTCGACGACGAGGATGCGGGATAGGCATCGTAAAATGAACTAAAAAAATAAACTAGTTCTATTAATTTTCTTCCTAAAAATAAACTATTAACACTTCAGCATATACAATAGCAAAATTAAACTATTAACACTTAAGCATGTACAATAGCAAAATTAAGCAATAATCTAAGAAACACTAATTAAGCATCTATATACGTAGAAATGTCTTCTTCTTCTTCTTCTTCTTCTTCTTCTTCTTCTTCTTCTTTCTTATTTTCTTCTCCGCTTCTTCTTCTACTTCTCTTCTTCTACTTCTCCTCTTCTTCTATTTTTCCTCTTCTTCTCCTCTCCTCCTCTTCTTATTCTCCTTTTTCTTCTTTTCTTCTCCTCCTCTTCTTATTTTCCTTTTTCCAAATATTACTTTCTTATTTTTGTTCATCTTTCTTCTTCTTGTAACCCTAACCTAATTCTAAATATTACTAACCCTAATAGTCTAGCACAAACCTAATAAAAATAGGAATTAAATAACAAAAAAATCTTTTTGTTTTTCTTCTTTTCTTCTCCTTTTTCTTCTTTTCTTCTCCTTTTTCTTCCTTTCTTCCCTTTTTCTTCTTTTCTTCTCCTTTTTCTTCTTTTCTTCTCCTTTTTCTTATTTTCTTCTCCTTTTTCTTCCTTTCTTCTCCTTTTTCTTCCTTTTTCTCCTTTTTCTTCCTTTCTTCCCTTTTTCTTCTTTTCTTCTCCTTTTTCTTCTTTTCTTCTCCTTTTTCTTATTTTCTTCTTTTCTTCCCCTTTTCTTGTTTTATTCTCCTTTTTCTTCTTTTCTTCTCCTTTTTCTTCTTTTCTTCTTTTCTTCTACCGGACGGAGTGTTGGGAAGGAGGGGCGGGGGGCTTACCGGCCGGAGGCGTCGACGACGGCGAGGAGGACGGCAGGCGGCGGCGAGGAGGACGGCGGTGGCGAGGAGGATGGCGGCGGCGAGGAGGACGACGGCGACGGTGAGGAGGACGGCAGGCGGCGACGAGGAGGACGACGGGCAGCCTGACGGCGTCGTCGAGTTCGTCGGTGTGCCGCGCCGGGCAGGAGAACGAGGAACAAGGAGGGAACTAAATGCGATTTGGGTTGGAAATTTTCTAACTCCCGCTTATATAGGTGGATCTTTAGTCCCGGTTCGGAGCTCGAACCGGGACTAAAGACACCCTTTAGTCCCGGGTGGAGCCACGACCCGGGACTAAAGACCCTTTTTCGGCAGACCAAAAGGCGGGAAGCAGGGGCCTTTAGTCCCGGGTCGGGGCTCGAGCCGGGACTAAAGATACCCTTTAGTCCCGGGTGGAGCCACGACCCGGGACTAAAGGCCCGTGCTCGGCAGGCGGCAGGCGAGGGGCTTTAGTCCTGGATGGAGCCACGACCCGGGACTAAAGCCCCTCCGCTGGCTGCACGATAAGTTTAGTCCCACCTCGCCCAGCGAGGGGGACTAACACTAGTTTATAAGCCCCGTCGCAGCATCTCCATCGAGCTCCTCTCTAAACTAAGCTTACGGGCCTAAACTCACTGTAAATTTGAAAATTGAAACTATATTCAAAATTATGGAGAAAATTCAACCTCAATTGAAAGTGAGGTCAATTTGAATTTAGGTTGAATTTTCTCTATAAATTCTCATATAGTTTCAATTTTTTTCTAGTTTCAAAATTAATTATTTTGACTATCCAAACTATTATCTATTTTGTTATTTTCAATTAAAAACTATGTTTATTAAAAATTCTTTTTGCATATTTGAGAATTTGACAAAACTATGAAAATGAAAAGTGTTTGAAATTGAATAAATAATTCAAAACTATTTTCTATTTTCAAAATTAATTATTTTGACTATCCAAACTATTAACTATTTTGTTATTTTCAATTAAAAACTATGTTTATTAAAATTCTTTTTGCATATTTGAGAATTTGACAAAACTATGAAAATGAAAAGTGTTTGAAATTGAATAAATAATTCAAAACTATTTTCTATTTTCAAAATTAATTATTTTGACTATCCAAACTATTAACTATTTTGTTATTTTCAATTAAAAACTATGTTTATTAAAATTCTTTTTGCATATTTGAGAATTTGACAAAACTATGATAATGAAAAGTGTTTGAAATTGAATAAATAATTCAAAACTATTTTCTATTTTCAAAATTAATTATTTTGACTATCCAAACTATTAACTATTTTGTTATTTTCAATTAAAAACTATGTTTATTAAAATTCTTTTTGCATATTTGAGAATTTGACAAAACTATGATAATGAAAAGTGTTTGAAATTGAATAAATAATTCAAAACTATTTTCTATTTTCAAAATTAATTATTTTGACTATCCAAACTATTAACTATTTTGTTATTTTCAATTAAAAACTATGTTTATTAAAATATTTTTGCATATTTGAGAATTTGACAAAACTATGATAATGAAAAGTGTTTGAAATTGAATAAATAATTCAAAACTATTTTCTATTTTCAAAAGTAATTATTTTGACTATCCAAACTATTAACTATTTTGTTCTTTTCAATTAAAAACTATTTTTTTAGCTAGTTGACCCTGAAATTGAAAAGCACTACAAATGAACTCTGAAAATGTTGAAAGTTGGCATGCTATCATCATTTCACACACATAGTATGTGTTAAAACGTTGAGAGGGCTACGACAAAAACTGGATGCACTTCGTGTACAAAACAGACAATCTCTCTCGAAGTATTAGGGTTTCGAACGAGAACTCATCTCTTACAAAGGGATTTCATTTTTTTGAACTTATTTGAACTCCATACCTTTTGTGTGTTCAAAATGCACCATTCAAAGGCACATCACAAAATTTCAACAATTTCTGACTTCATTTAGTATTCTTCGTGCATTTACTTATTTTTTTGAGCTAGTTGACCCTAAAATTGAAAAGCACTACAAATGAACTCTGAAAATGTTGAAAGTTGGCATGCTATCATCATTTCACCCACATAGCATGTGTTAAAAAGTTGAGAGGGCTACGACAAAAACTGGATGCACTTCGTGTACAAAACGGACAATCTCTCTCGAAGTATCAGGGTTTCGAACGAGAACTCATCTCTTACAAAGGGATTTCATTTTTTTGAACTTATTTGAACTCCATACTTTTTGTGTGTTCAAAATGCACCATTCAAAGGCACATCACAAAATTTCAACAATTTCTGACTTAATTTGGTATTTTTCGTGCATTTACTTATTTTTTTGAGCTAGTTGACCCTAAAATTGAAAAGCACAACAAATGAACTCTCAAAATGTTGAAAGTTGGCATGCTATCATCATTTCACCCACATAGCATGTGTTAAAAAGTTGACAGGGCTACGACAAAAATTGGATGCACTTCGTGTACAAAACGGACAATCTCTCTCGAAGTATCAGCGTTTCGAACGAGAACTCATCTCTTACAAAGGTTTATTAAAATTCTTTTTGCATATTTGAGAATTTGACAAAACTATGAAAATGAAAAGTGTTTGAAATTTAGTACATTCCATACATGCATTACATAAAAGGTTTAATACATTATTACATTATTGCACCAATATTCCTATCTATTATTTCTGTTTTCTTCTGGGTCGTAGCCATGGAGAATCTTCATCATTCAGTAGGATGCTTGGGTCAGTTTTCACTTTGAAGGGTGGAATTTCATGAAACTTATTATAATCTTCTTACATGTTTGTCTTGTCATCTACTCCCACGATGTTTCTTTTCCTTGAAAGAACTATGTGGCGTTTTGGCTCATCGGACGATATCTTCTTTTGCTGATTTCTTTTTCTCGTTTTTGTAGACATGTCCTTCACATAGAAAACCTGAGCGACATCATTGGCTAGGACAAATGGTTTGTCCATGTATGCAAGATTGTTGAGATCCACTGTTGTCATGCCGTACTTTTGGTCTACAACTACCCCGCCTCCTGTCAGCTTCACCCATTTGCATAGAAACAAAGGGATCTTAAAAGTAGGTCCATAGTCAAGTTCCCATATCTCCTCTATGTACCCGTAATATGTTTCCAAACAGTGCCCATTCTCGTCTGTTGCATCAAAGCGGACACCACTATTTTGGTTGGTGCTCTTTTTATCTTGGGCAACCGTGTAAAATGTATTCCCATTTATATCATACCCTTGGAAAGTACATATAGTCGAAGATGGTGGCCTGGCCAAACAGTACAACTGATCTCCAACGGTGTCATCATTCATGAGATGTGTTTGCAACCAACTGCCGAAAGTCTTCTCGTGTCCCCCTTTAAGCCAAGAGTCAGCCTTCCCCGGGTTTTCGGAGCGTAGAATATTCTTGTGTCTCACGATATACGGAGCCACCACGATGGAATTGTGTAGAACTGTGTAGTGTGCTTGAGAGAAAGAATGTCCGTCCATACATACTTTTGCTTTCCTTCCTAGTGTGCCTTTTCCTATCAGCCTACCCTCATACCGAGATTCAGGAACACCAATCGTCTTAAAGTCAGGAAGAAAGTCCACACAAAACTCAATGACCTCCTCTGTTCCATAGCCCTTGGAGATGCTTCCTTCTGGCCTAGCACGGTTACGAACATATTTCTTTAAGACTCCCATGAACCTCTCGAAGGGGAACATATTGTGTAGAAACACAGGACCGAGAATTCTAATCTCTTCAACTAGGTGAACTAGGAGGTGTGTCATTATATTGAAGAAGGATGGCGGTAACAACAACTCAAAGCTGACCAGACATTGGACCACATCAATCTGTAACCCTGATAGACTTTCTCGATCGATTACCTTCTGAGAAATTGCATTGAGGAATGCACATACCTTCACAATTGTCAGGCGAACATTTTCCGGTAGAATTCCCCTCAATGCAACCGAAAGCAATTGCGTCATAAGCACGTCGCAGTCATGAGACTTTAGGTTTTGGAATTTTTTGTCTTTCATATTTACGATTCCCTTTATATTCGACGAGAAGCCAGTCAGGACCTTGATACTGAAAAGGACTTCAAAGAAGATTTCCTTCTCTTCCTTAGTAAGAGCGTAGCTGGCACGCCCTTGAAACTGTCCTGGATGCATGCCATCTCTTCCTTTATGACGTTCCTGGTCCTCCCGTGCTTCCGGTGTATCTTTTGACTTCCCATACAAGCCCAGGAAGCCTAGAATATTAACGCAGAGATTCTTCGTCAGGTGCATCACGTCGATTGCCGAGCGGACCTCATGGACTTCCCAGTAGGGTAGCTCCCAAAATATAGATTTCTTCTTCCACATGGGTACGCGCTTATCAGGGCCGTTAGGAACAGGTTGGCTGCCAGGACCCTTTCCAAAGATTACTTTTAAATCTTTGACCATATCAAATACTTCAGCACCAGTACGGATGACAGCTTCCCCCGGGGTTCTGCCTTGCCATTGAAATGCTTGCCTTTTTTCTTTAAGGGATGCTTGGGCGGAAGAAAACGACGATTGTACGGGTACACATTCTTCCTACATTTGTCCAGATATATACTTTCTGTCTGATCCAAACAGTGCGTGCATGCATTGTATCCCTTGTTTGACTGTCCTGAAATGTTACTAAGAGCAGGCCAATCATTGATGGTTACGAAAAGCAACGCTCGAAGGTCAAATTCCTCTTGTTTGTGCTCGTCCCACACACGTACACCTGCTTCGGCCCACGGTTGTAAAAGTTCATCAACTAATGGCCTTAGGTACACATCAATATCGTTGCCGGGTTGCTTTGGACCTTGGATAAGCACTGGCATCATAATGAACTTCCGCTTCATGCACAACCAAGGAGGAAGTTTGTAGATACATAGAGTAACGGGCCAGGTGCTGTGACTGCAACTCTGCTCCCCAAAAGGATTCATGCCATCTGTACTCAGACCTAACCATAAGTTCCTTGCGTCAGCTGCAAATCTCGGGAACTCTCTCTCGATTTTTCTCCACTGCCGACCATCAGCAGTGTGCCTCAACTTATCGTCTTTCATACGATCTTCCATGTGCCATCGCAACAACTTCGCATGATCTTTATTCCTGAACAGACGTTTCAACCGTGGTATTATAGGAGCATACCACATCACCTTGGCAGGAACCCTCTTCCTGGGTGGCTCGCCCTCAATATCACCAGGGTCATCTTTTCTGATCTTATACCGCAATGCAGTGTATACCGGGCATTTATCCATATTCTCGTACTTCTCACCGCGGTAGAGGATGCAGTCATTAGGGCATGCATGTATCTTCTGCACGTCTAATCCTAGAGGGCAGACAAGCTTCTTTGCTTCGTACGTGCTGGCGGGCAATTCGTTCTTTCTTGTAAGCATCTTCTTCATTAGTACCAGCAACTTTTCGAATGACGAGTCAGTCACACCGGTCTCTGCCTTCCACTTCAGCAATTCCAGTGTGCTACCCAGCTTCTTCTGGCCATCTTCACAAGTTGGGTACAACAATTTGTTGTGGTCCTGTAACATCTGCTCGAACTGCAACCTCTCCTTTTCTGTGTCGCAACCTCGCCGTGCATCAGAAATGACCCGACCAAGATCATCAGCGGGCTCATCTGGTTCCCGTTCTTCATCCTGTTCTTCTTCTTCATTGTCTTCCATTGCGGTATCAGCATACTCAGGGAACATAGATCGGTAGTTGTCATCATCGTTCTCTTCTTCTTCATCGTCGTCTTCCATCATAACCCCTCTTTCTCCGTGCTTGTTCCAAACATTATAGCCCGACATAAAACTGGACCGAACCAGGTGGCTCTGAATGACTCTTGAGGAAGTGTAATCCTTCTCATTCCGACATTCAACACATGGACAAAACATAAAGCCACCACCATGCTTGTTCGCATCGGCTGCATCTCGAAAAGAATGCACGCCTTCTCTGTAAGCGGCTGTGCGTCGATCACCGTACTTCCATGGATGGCTCATCTGCATTATACGACAGTATATCAAATACAATCACGGTCCTAAAAATTAGTACCGCATGGTCTAAATGAGGAAATATAGTTGCTAACCTTTTAGAATAAGTAGAAATAAAGAGGAAGAAGTTTAAGTGTGGCTCAGGCATCTCATATCGTAGTTGTGTTCGGTGAACTGAAGCGGCATCGCTCTAACACACATTTCAACAAACACCTCTAGTGCATCAAAAAAAATGGAGAGCTAGCACACACCCACACTCTTCCATTCAAGAAAAATGCAAGGAAGAGGGGAGAGGGGGGCTGTGCTATATATAGGCAGAGGACTTTAGTCCCGGTTTGAGACACAAACAGGGACTAAAGGTGACGCACATGCGGGCTGCACACCGCGTAGCCCTTTAGTCCCGGTTTGGGACACAAACCGAGACTAAAGGCTCCTTACGGGCCGAGACCAAAGCCTCATGGGAGGCATTGCGATTTGGGGCGACGTGGCCGGGCCTTTAGTCCCGGCCCAGAGGCAGGCCGGGACTAAAGGGTCCAGGCCAAAGGCCCGTTTTCCACTAGTGTTCTACTAGCGTTTATGAAGAGAGAGATGAAATGAGGAAAAGGAGAGCCAGCCGTGCTGTGCATGGGACTAGACCGACACATGGTTGGCTCTTGACGCGCGTGGAATCGACCGGGTGATCTCAGTTAAATAAATGTTCTAATAAATGTATAATAGCGTTTTGACCGGGTTTTCCCGTCAAATAAATGTTCTTCCATATCAATACGAGAGACAGCAGTAGCCACGTATGGGGATAGTGGTGTTAATTGGATACATGTATCGATACGTGATACAAGTTGGAAAGAATAATTCTTGATATACAAAAGATTACATGGATGGGTTTATACGGGGAGAGTTGCCATATTCTATACATGTGTCAGAGGCCGACGTGGGCTCTTCCCAGATCTTATAAACAAGGTGTGCAACGTTACACATAGAATTAGTCTAACACCCCCCTCAGTCGGAACTCCATGTGGATGGATGTTCAGGCTGGAACGAAAGTCGTTGAACACCTGTGATGGTAATCCTTTTACAAATACATCGGCAAACTGCGAGCTCGTCGGGACATGAAGTACACGAACTTCACCCAAGGCAACCCGATCTCTGACAAAATGCGGGTCAATCTCTATGTGCTTGGTGCGTTGATGTTGCACTGGATTGGAAGCAAGATAAGAAGCACTAATGTTGTCGCAATATACCACCGTTGCACGGGTTGGTGGTAGATGAAGCTCATGCAATAGTTGACGCAACCAGCAAGATTCAGCGACGCAGTTTGCCTCGCCACGGTATTTCGCCTCTGCACTGGAACGGGAGATAGTTGGCTGCCGCTTGGATGACCAGGACACAAGGTTAGAGCCAAGGAAACACAAAATCCAAACGTGGACTTGCGTGTGTCCGGGCATCCTGCCCAATCTGCATCAGTGTAAGCAACAAGATCCATGGACGGTGATCGGTAGAGTTGGAGGCCGTAGTGGGAGGTGCCCAGTAGGTATCGGAGGATGCGTTTAACAAGTGTCATGTGAGCGTCGCGTGGAGCACGCATGAATAGACAGACTTGTTGAACTGCATAAGCGATGTCCGGCCTAGTGAGGGTGAGATACTGAAGAGCCCCGGCTAGACTGTGATACTGGGTAGGGTTGGAGAGAAGGTGGTCGTCCTGGGAAGAAGTTTTGGAGCTTGTGTCTATTGGTGTGGAAACTGGTTTATAGTTTAGCATCTTGGCACGTTCAAGGATCTCGAGTGTGTATTGTTGCTGGCAGAGGAAGAGACCGGAGGAGTTGCTGGTAACATTAATGCCTAGGAAGTGGTGCAATGGGCCTAGATCCGACATGGAAAATTCGGATTTGAGGGAGTGGATGATGGAGGAGAGAATGGTGGTGGAACTCGCCGTCAAAATGATGTCATCCACGTAGACAAGTAGGTAGGCAAGGGAGTTAACATGGTGCATGATGAACAGGGAGGAGTCGCTCTTGGATGCGCGGAAGCCCAAGGACAGGAGGAATGCTTGGAACCGAAGAAACCATGTGCGAGGAGCTTGCTTGAGCCCGTAGAGGGACTTGCGAAGAAGGCATACATGGTCGGGACGAGTGGCATCGACAAATCCCGACGGTTGGGAGCAGTAGACCGTCTCATTAAGGTCACCGTGAAGAAAAGCATTTTTGACATCCAGTTGATGGATGGGCCACGACTGAGAGGTGGCAATGCTGAGCACCACGCGAATGGTAGAGGGCTTCACCACAGGTCTGAAGGTTTCGCCATAGTCCACACCTTCTCGTTGAGTGAATCCACGGACAACCCACCGAGCCTTGTACCGTGCTAGGGATCCGTCAGGGTGAAACTTGTGACAAAAAATCCACTTGCCCGTGACAACGTTGACACCTGCAGGCTTAGGAACCAAAGACCAAGTAGAGTTATCCATTAGGGCATGATATTCATCGAGCATAGCTTGGTGCCAATGGGGGTTTTTGAGAGCGGATTTATAGGGGGGTGGAATGGGTGAAATAGTGGTGGATGGTGCAGCCTCAAGGAAGAGGGACGGGGCATGAGATAGCCTGCTTTAGCGCGAGTGAACATTGTGTGTGCGTTGCGGGGTGGCTGTACGGGTTGTGCATGGGGAGGAAGAGGTGGCAGAGTGGGAGTGGCTGGAACGGAATGCGAGAGAGATTCGGTGGGGTCGCCTGGGCCGTTGGCAGGCGGATGGGAGGAGGATCCCGAGGATGAGGCGGGAGAATCGTGGGTGTCAGGCGCGGCAGGCGAAGCGGAGGGTTGGTGGGAGGCACGCGAGTCGTGGGCGACAGGCGTGGGAAATGAGGCGGGTTGGTCGTGGGTGTTGACCCGGTCAGTGGGAGAGAGGCGCGTGGCAGCGGGAGACTCGGTGGTGGGGTGACTGCGCGGCGGATCGGGTGGGGTTGGCGCGTGGTGTGCGGACGACGAGGAGGGCGCCAGATCCGAGAGATGCGTCGGAAAAACAGATGGCCCTGTGTGTGCGGATGGTATGGAAAAACGGATTCGTCGAATACGACGTGACGGGAAATGATAACACGGCGAGTGATCAGGTCGTAGCACCGGTATCCTTTGTGTTTGAGGGGATAGCCTAGGAAGACACAAGGTGATGAGCGGGGGGATAGTTTGTTGTCCATGGTGGCGTGTAGATTTGGAAAGCAAAGACAGCCAAAAACACGAAGATGTGAGTACTCGGGTTGCACGCCGTGGAGTAAATAGTAGGGTGTGTACGGCGTGATGGCTTTGGATGGTCGGCGGTTGAGAAGATATGTAGCTGTGTGGAGTGACTCGACCCAAAAGGGAGGTGTTAAGTTAGCATGGAAGACGAGCGAGCGCACAATGTCGTTTGTGGTTCGAATGAGTCGTTCGGCCTTGCCGTTTTGAGGGGATGTGTGTGGACAGGAGAACCGATACGCAATGCCATTAGTGGAGAAGAATGTGCGTAGGGATGTGTTGATAAACTCGCCGCCGTTGTCACATTGCATACTTTTGATAATCACGTTGAATTGAGTGTGAACGAAGGTAAAGAAGCGTTGGAGGACGGGTGTGACAGCCCGAGACCGACGTTCCAGAAGCTTCCCCGTTCTTTCCGTTTTCGTCGTGTGGGAATTTTCAGTTGTCGCATCATCATCGCATCATGCGCATCATCAGCATTGCATCGGTGTCTCCGTTGCCGCCCGTTTTCAAAACTCGCATTCGTTAGTAGTTGCCGGTTCTCGTCGTCGTCCGTTCTGAGCCCGACCGCACACGCACGCGCCCGCGGCATCGTCGAAACCCTGTTGTTAAGTGCGTTTAAAACTTCCTCTGATCGAGGTGAAACTTGGCACGCGGTCGCGATTAGATGTAGCTAGGCCGCCTGTCGAATTTCGTCGCGATCGGAGACCGTCTGGCACCCGAACGGTCGCCCGTAGCGGCACCGTATTCGGTCTACCGTCGGACGTCTGTCGGTGTTTGAAAGTTCGTGCCGCGCCGCCCGTTCTCCCTCTCGTCTCCGGATATCTACACAACACGGCCACGTAGCTCGTCCCGCGTTTGGAATCGTCCGAATCCGACCTCGCGGTTGGATCCGGTTCGCGATTCCGGTTAACCGAGCCCCCCATTTGTCTATAAATACCCCCCCCCCCTCCTCCTTAATTTTCGGACAACCTCTCTCTCTTCCTCGTTTTCCACGCAAACCCTAGCCGCCGCCCCACCTCTCTCTCCCCTGCCGCGCCGCCGGGCCCGCGAAGCCCATCCGGGGCCGCCAGGCCCGAGCCGCCGCCGCCCCGGTCTGCTCCGATCTGCCCGAGCTCCTCCCGGCGCCGCCCACGCTCCCCAAGCCCCGCCGCCAGCAAGATCTCGCCGCCGGCCTCTCCTGTTCGGCTCGCCGCGCCTGACCGGAGCCTCTGCCGGCCGGAGTTGTCGCCCTCGCGCCGCCGCCACCTTGCACCTCGCCGCCGCCTCTCCCTGCCCCGGCGCCGCCGTGCCGTTCCCGCCGCGTTACCCGTCGCTGCGCCAGCCCCACGTCCAGATCCGGCGACCTCGAGGCCGGATCCGCCGCCGACGGCCTTGGCCGGCAGGTCCCTCGCCGGAATCCGGGGCAGCCGCATGCCCTAGGTGCGGCGTCGTCGCTGCGTCGGGAGCACGGCAGAGCTGCTGCCTCGACCGAGCCAGCCCCGCTCGGCTGGGCCCCGAGCAGGCCCCGGCTCCCGCAGCGCCTCCGCCCGAGCCCACCTCGGCCCAGTGCCTCCCCAGGCCGCTCCGATCTCCAGCGCCCGCCAGTGGGCCCCGCGGCCGGCCCAACTCGCGAGTTCCATCGGCCCAAGTGGCCACGCAGGTGAGCCCAGCAAGCCTATCCCTCTCCCAGGGCGTGAATTAACTATGGTGCGCCTCCAATTCGGCCCGTTAGGATTTTAGGTCGTTTTCGGAATTGTTTATATTCCAGAAATTAGGTATATCTTAGAACGTCCGTAGTTTCTAAACCGTAAGTCGGAACGACGCGTGTTATATATCGTTTTGGGGTAGCTTCGCGAGTAGAACACGTTTATCCAACATGCATATTTGTTTAACGCTGTTTAGGATGCCTAATGCTTTGTTTTGTGTGCTGTTACAATAGGTTTCGATCCGTAGTTATTTTTCGCGCGTGTCCGGGTTGCCCGTATGCCATCGATTTAATGTCCATGTTTTAGGGATCATATTTCTACGTATTTTAGAACGGTCACTCGTATTTTTCCGTGTAGGGTTTTGCCGGTAGTTTATTTTCCCGTTTAGAGGTATTATCTCGCATTATTGTGTGGCGTTATTGTGTGGATTTTTCTGTGCAATTACTTTTAGCTTTTGAGGAAGTTAGTTCGCGAGATATTTTGCCGTGAAGCCCTTTTGTTTAATCCGTAGGTTTTATTCCGGGCCTCGTTTGAGTTAGTTGTCAACTAGTGATTTGATCTTGGGTGTTTTGTTTAGGCCCTGGTATTTTTAGTTGCAATAGAAATGCATGTTTAGGTGTTGTTTGCTTGCTCTCAAGTTGCTAGAAATAGTGCTGTTTCAGAGGAGCTGAAATATTTCTAAGTCTGGATTCTGCTATTATTTTGTTGCTTTCTTGTCTTGCTTGTATCTTGTGTTCTATAGCTCTTTTGAGGTTGGCCCAATGGAGTTAGTTGTACCCCTTATGTTTCTCTAGCATGCTGTTAAGTTTCATGCCATTTGGACTCCTGTAGCTATAGGTTTTTCTGCTGTCAATATTGCTTCAGGCTGAAAAGTGCACTTTCAGGAGGTGTTATTTTCACTAAGTCTGAAATAGTGCGTGAGGTGCCATTTTGTGTCTTCTTTTCCTAGTGCTCCTTGCTGCCATGTTAGTTGTTGTTAGTTGTTTGTAGTAGGGTGTCTTGCCCTCTTCCGTGCCATGCTTTGCTTCAGCTTATCGGAGTTGTGTAGCCAAAGTTGTGGGGCGTAGAAAGTGCTATGTGGCTGTTTTTGGCAGATTGTAGTGTTTTCTCGTTTTGCTCGTAGTTTTCGAACCGTAGCTCCGTTTTGATCGTGTCCTACATGAAACTTGCTTAGAATCTCGTGCAGTTTCATTTTCTCTTGCTGTTTGAATGCGTTGAAGTGCTCGTAGCCGCCGTTGCACACATTTTGCATTCATGCCATCATATCTTGCGGTGCTCGTAACTTTTGATCCGTAGCTCCGTTGGAGATGTTCTTTACGTGTAGGTTGCTTGCCTTGACGCGTAGAATCACGTGAACCTATTTGTTTTGCTGTTTAACAACCAATTAAATGCATTAATTCAGATCTGGACAGGATTGTAAATTAACTTGTGAGGTCGTCTCGGAGATGCTATATGTCGTTTCCGACCTCATTTAAATGTCTAGATAGGTAGTTTAATTTCCGCTTCACCTCTTGCAGGTTTGACAACACTAATATTGCCGAGTAGATAACCGGGAGTGAACTAAATAATTAACGTGGAGTTTCGTCAATATGCAACTCGTGCATATTGAACTTCACTTAATGTGTAGTGTTTGATTGCGTGAATTGTCATGTCGTGCCTTGCATGTATCCAGTAGCTCATGCATCATATGTGTTGTGCATCGTGTGGTGAATTCGTGTGTTGATTCTTGTTTCCGGTTTGCTTCGTCTCGATAGAGTTCCGCATCGTGCCGGATTGTGAGGACCCGTTCGACACGTCGGTTCGTCTGCTTCACGGAGGCATTCTTCTTCCAAGCGGGATCTCAGGCAAGATGATCATTTCCCCAGATACCATTACTATCATTGCCATGCTAGTTTTACCGTTGCTATCGTTTACGTCTCGTTGCCTACCACCTGTTAAATATCAGCCTCTCTACAATGCCATGAAATCATCAACCTGTTCACCCTAGCAAACCACTGATTGGCTATGTTACTACTTGCTTAACCCTGTTGATAGCGTTGCTAGTTGCAGGTGCATTGCTTCCATGCAAAGCATGGGTTCCTTGTTATATCACCATATTTTATGCTTTCTATTTTAATGCACCTATATATCTGGTAAAAGGTGGAAGGCTCGGCCTTTCTAGCCTGGTGTTTTGTTCCACCTTTGCCCCCTTAGTTTCGGCTACCGGTGTTATGTTCCATAAATGAGCGCTCCTAACACGATCGGGGTTGTTATGGGGACCCCCTTGATAATTCGTTTTAGATTAAAGCTGGTCTGACAAGGCCCAACTTTGGTACTACATTTGCCTAAACACCTAATAAATTGCATAGGGACTTTCCGGACCCCGAGGATAATTTAATCAACCCCCGGGCCAGTGCTCCTCATGAGTGTTGGTACCACCTGAGCGGTCCGGCGCCCCTCTGGTCACCCGGAGGTTTAGCGATCCCGACGTCTAGCTCATCCGCCGTGTCCTGAGAACGAGGTACGCGACTCCTATCGGGATCGTCGACACGTCGGGCGGCCTTGCTGGATTAGTTTTATCTTTGACGAGATATCTTGTGCATCGGTATTCCGGTGATGCTTTGGGTAATCTCAGAGTTGAGGTTTTCCATTAGGGAATCCGACGAGATCGCGAGCTTCGTGATTGAGGATTTCTATTCGGCTTGTGGTAATTTGTGATGGACTAGTTGGAGCACCCCTGCAGGGTTAAATCTTTCGGAAAGCCGTGCACGCGGTTATGTGGCAACGTGGAAGCTTTGTTTAACACTGGTTCTAGATAACTTGAAGTTAACTTAATTAAAACATGCCAACTGTGTGCGTAACCGTGACTGTCTCCTTCGTGAGTTCCTTCTCCGGTCGAGGACACGGTGGGGTTATGTCTGACGTAGGTAGGTGTTCAGGATCATTCTTTTGATCATCTGTAGTGATGTCCGCTATGCGTAGATCTTCCCCCTCTCATTTCTTGTACTCGTAAGTTAGCCACCAAATATATGCTTAGTCGCTGCTGCAACCTCACCATTTAACCATGCCTCACCCATTAAGCTTTGCTAGTCTTGATACCTTTGGAAATGAGATTGCTGAGTCCCCTGTGGCTCACAGATTACTACAACACCAGTTGCAGGTACAGGTAAAGGTTACGTGACGCGAGCGCGTTGATTGTTCACTTGGAGTTGCTTCTTCTTCTTCTTCATCATCGATCTAGGATGGGTTCGAGGCCGGCAGCCTGGGATAGCAAGGATGGACGTCGTTCTTCTTTTGTCGTTTATTTTCGTCCGTAGTCGGACCCTGCTCTTACTCTTGATGATTATGTAATGTACTGATGTGACTCTGATGTAGCTTGTGGCGAGTGTAAGCCAATTCTATATATCTCTTCTTTTCAGTACATGTACTTGTAACGATATCCATTCTTGCGACACGACGAGATGCGCTTCTATCCCTGACGAGGCCCTCGTGCCAAATTGAGGATAGGGTCGCATCTTGGCCGTGACAACGGGGGATGTGTCGGATTTGTTGCGTAGGGGAAATGTCCATGAGAAATGGGTGTAATCATCTAAAATGACAATATAATATTGATAGCCGGAAAAGCTTACAATCGGTGACGTTCACAAGTCACAATGTATTAAATCAAAAGGAGAAAATGTTTTGCTATGAGAAGAAGGGAAACGGAGGCATGGCTGGCGCCCGAGTTGACAAGCACTACATGGAGCATGAGGGGCCTTATTACAATCACTAAGGAAATCACGAGAAAGCGAGGAGAGGGTATGAGCACTAGGGTGACCGAGCCGGCGGTGCCAGAGATCCGAGGTGGTGGTGAGGAGTGCAGACGCCCGAGCCGGAGGGTTGCCAATGAACGGGTAGAGATCACCGGTGCTAGCGGAGATCATGAGTACTTGACGAGTGCAAAGATCCTTCACAAGAAAACCACAAGGGAAAAATTCAACAGAACAAGAGCTGTCGTTAGTAAATTTGCGGACGGAGATAAGACTGGTAATAACATTGGGAGAGACGAGAATATCGGTAAGACGAAAGTTGTGGGGTGGTAGAGTGGCGGAGCCGGTGGCCGTGACAGGTAGGTGGTGGCCATTGCCAACCAGTATGCTTGATGGAACATGTCGTAACGAACGACTAGACGAGGTCGGGTTACCTTGGCTGCCGGTCACGTGCAAGGAGGCGCCGCTGTCCATGTACTACTCGGGGTGGATTGGTTGTGGATGCCGGAGTTGCTGAAGGCGGCGTTGAGCCTGGCGAGGTGTTCCCACGACGACAGAGGGTATGGAGAGTGAGGCGGGGCCGGCGAGTGCATGGGTAGGCATGAGCGTGCGCGCCGGGCCGGGGCCCGAGAACGCCAGCGGCATTTGGAGGGACCCAGCCGGGGCGGGGCGACGGCAAGGCCATGCCGTAGGGCGCAAAGTAGCCTGTGAAGGGTGAGAACGCCGGTTGGGAGGGCTGGCCGCGACCGGAGGAGTCACCGCGCCCGCGACCATGGCCACGTCCACGGCCTCGGCCCCGATCACCGTCGGCGGAGCGATCACCGCGTCCACGTCCAGAGGGATGTGGGGGTGGATGCGGAGGGCCTTGGGGGCGGTTACCACCAGAGCGGTCGGACGGGGCGCGGTCGGCTGCGGCAACACCAGAGCCACGGTCACCGCCGGGCAGGGCGAAGGCCGAGGCGCTCTCCTCAGCGGCGCGCTGCGCCTGCGTTTCCTCGGCGAGGACGACGAGAGAGAGGACGGTGTCGAAGGGCAGCTCCTGGTCGCCGAGGACGACGCAAATGGTGTCGAGGCGCTTGTCGAGGCCGTGAAGGAACTGAGTGGTAAGATCGGTTTCAGTGACGGCGTGGTCGATGTCGGCGAGGCCGTCGGTGAGGAGCTTCATGCGGCGGGCGTACTCGGAGACGGAGAGATCGCCCTCCTTCAGGTTGCGGTATTGGCGGTTAAGAACCATGAACCGGGCGGCACGATTGGAGAGGAAGAAGTCAAGGATCTTCTTCCAGATGGAATATGTGGTGGTGGCGCCGACGACATAATCGATCATGGGATCGGCGAGAGTGGGTAGAGCCAGAGGGCGACGTGGGCGTCGAGCTCTAGATAGGCGGCATCGGTGTTGGGAGGCGGTGGGTGTTCGATGAGGTAGAGGACGCCGTAGCGGACCAAGACCATGAGGAAGAAGGATTTCCACTTATGATAATTGTGGTCGGAGGGGTTCAGAAGGAACTTGATGTGGTTGATGATGTGGTCGGAGAAAATGGGGTGGCGAGGTGGTGGTGGCGCCGGTGTTGATGGTGGCGGTGGGGAGGTGAAGAGTGGTGCGAACTGAGATCCGGTGGCTGGAGAGGAGCCGTGGAAGATGAAGGGCGGCGGCGGTGGTGGTGGCGCCGCGGGAGAGGCCGAGACAGCAGAGGCTGCGTGGGACGCCATGGAGGATGCGGCGGCCGGTGTGGAGCCGGAGCTCAGAGCAGCGGAAAAAGAGGAGGAGATAGCGTCGGGCTCGGCCATGGAGACCTGTAGTCTGATACCAAGTTGGAGAGAATAATTTTTGATGTACAAAAGATTACATGGATGGGTTTATATGGGGAGAGTTGCCACATCCTATACATGTGCCAGAGGCTGACGTGGGCTCTCCCGAGATCCTATAAACAAGGTGTGCAACGTTACACATAGAGTTAGTCTAACAATACGGCCGGGATAACCCAATTTTCTGAAAATCAGGATACAGAGATACGTTTATGCTCCTTCTGTTCCTAAATATAAGTCTTTCTAGAGATTTCACTAAAAGACTATATACGAATGTATATAGATATATTTTAAAGAAATATACATTCAGAGTGCAGACGGTTGGAGGCCGAGCGGCCTGCAGGCCGTAATCGTGCATACGTGCATTCAAGCGATGCGATGTGCGTTTATACACTGGCTTATATCAAAATACAGAGGTACCGAATGCACTGGTGCTGTCGTTGTACATGTCCCTCAGGCGCTACCGTGTGTGTGCATGCACGTAATGTGCCTGTTGGGCTGATTTAAGAAAACAACACGAGTAGGTCGTGGGGCGTTGTTGGTCTATTGAGGTATTAAAATCCTTGGATATGGGCCCATCTGCCAGTTCAGATAAATTAAATACAGGAGGTAGATGTTATCCATCTCGGTCTGATATGTTCCCCTTTTACGTGCTTAGCGGTGAGGCGAGCGATTCTTCATGAATGGGCTTGAGTTCTTCTTCGAGAAAGCCGAATCTAGGTTAGTTTCCTGCATGACATTATACCCATTGTTCTTTTCCAATGCTCGTGAAAAGAGGTTACTTTTTTCACTCGATCTTTCCTTCGGGTCTCACTGGAATTAGATTTGTTATCCTGCAGATTAGTTCCAAGAGGGGATGCGGGTAAGATCTTGGGTGACAGTTTAGTTGTTGTGGAATCAGTAGTTGTTTCCATCCACGAAGCTTGAGGGCGTTCCATAGATGTGATTTCTTCTGAAGCAATAGATGGGGACGGTGACCAAGAGCAGATCCGAGAGGTGGGGGATACTAAGGTAGTCGGCGACTCAAATGACATGGCTGATCATCGCAACACCGTTGGGCGTATGGCAGAGGATGGGGACGCGGAGGGTGTGCTCATCAACAACTTTAAAGGCTCCTGCTAGACTCGCTGGTAACACTCTTCAAAAATCGTTGTCATTTATTTCTTTTTGAGAAATTTGTGCCGGCTTGCATGCTGTTTTTGAAACATTGAACACACTATGGCGGTGAGTTGCAGCGGCGGGGTTAATAAAAAGAAAGAGAATCCTGCATCTAAGCATTTGTCTCTTGCCGTTCATTGTTTTTTACTGGTATATATGAAGGTTTCAGTGTTAGTTTATTTTGCCTTTTTTGTTAGGGGGTGGGGGGGGTGTGGTTGGGGTTTTGGCGGTGTAGGGCAGAGTCTGATCGGTTTGTGTGATTGTAAGGTCGTAGTTTGTGTGATTGTGTGATTGTAACGTGTGCCCACGTCCATGCCAGGTGAGTTGCAACTGTGTGCAGCTCTTGTGCCTGCTGGGTACCTAGCCGCACTTTCTAAATCCTACCGAATACGGTCACCATGTATCGGTCTATTACGCAGAATACAGATAAATACGCTGGTTTGGTACCAGGGTGGCACGGATCACAGCAAACACTGACGAGGCTGACTTCGGCCTTCAGAGAGCGCGGCCACCAAAACGCATTTTCGTATACATTCACTCATTTTGCTCCTATGTAATTTTCTAGTAAAATCTTTTAAAAAATTTATATTTAGAAATGGGGGGAGCATATATGAAAATGTAAGGAGCTTCCATGTCAAAGCATGCGATTACTCCCCTTTATTTTTCTTGCACTTGTCCATTTCCATCGGTTGATATATACTGGGATTTTCCAATGTTTGGTGCTCTCAATCAGTGTATCAACTCTCTCTTTCTCACTTTTCAGCTGAAGAAGAACATTGACAGTCATCTTTTGACATGAATTCGCGCCCATGCTGAAACTTTGAGAAGGTGCACCTTTACTTTTGAGAGGATTTCACGTCGAACGCTCCAAAATATATCGCAGCAGTATCCCAGGACCAGGAGTATCAAAAACTAACTTTCTTTTTTTAAATAAAAAATTTGAGGGATACGTATCGCACCATATCGGGGCAGTATATGTATCCGGCTGGAAACGCGTCGTTTCTAAAGTATCCGCGCAATTGACAAGGGAAATTGTTGCATGATCTCATTTTGGCCTCATCTTGATAATAAAAGGACCGCATGCATCTCTCTCATGAAGAGGTCGGAGGTATTCCTCCTTTTCTAAAAAAAGAAGAAAAAAAACTTGATAATGTGATTCTTGGTTCATGGATTAGGCCATCTCTTTCTTCAACCTTGGAACATCTGGTACGAGCCAAGGAGTGGGAATCCTTCCATGGCCTGTCTGCCACTTTCGGTTTTAGCTCGGCATGCAGGTTTCTAGATGCCGACGCAGACAGCTGAAGAGACGACGGTGCCAGCTCATGCACTCTGCAAGCTGAACCTTGTCGTTCAGAAAGATGGGCTCGAACTCATCCCAGACTAGCTTGGACTGGATATGGTGCTCCTTTTGTGAGTGATCCGTAAGCTCCGTCGAGTTCTCTTCTGCCTCCACTTTCAGGCTGTCATCCTGCTCATGCTCCATAGCTACACCTACACAGTAAGAAAACAGATAATCCATATCACTATCGGTAGTTCAGTACTCTGGAGGGCGTGTCACATCCTGCTCCAACACCTACGAAAGGCACGATCGACCACCCCACTGCAACCCGTCCTCTCCTCAAGGTCGACTTGCTGGCGCCCATCAAGTGCTCGATGGAATGCATGCCCGGACATCATCGCCGAGGGTAAGACGCCTCCGTGGAGGGGTTATGGGACTGAGAGGACCTTGATTTTGGAGGCTCATATTTTTTCGAAAAGGAGCGCTTAATATTACTTAAAAGTTTGGAGGCTCAGATGATGCATGATGCATGTGGTTGTACGTCAAATCAAGTTGACAAACAGGAACACGTTAATCAGAACAACTAGTAGTCTGATTTGCTCGGATTCAAGGGCGGCTCTTAAGGTGTACGTATCAAACTGGTTCTGAATTTTTTTTTTTTCAATGGAAGATTGCTTGGGGATATTCTGATGGTGGTGTTGCACTTAGGAAACTAGTTGAGGTAAATATTGTACATTCTCCTGGAGTTCACTTAGCTGTGCAGTATGAAATTGGGGTACCACTGAATCAGTTTTGTGAACCAATTGAAATGTCACTGGCTGAAGTATTCTACATGCTGCTGGATACTCTTGAACACAATTTATCCATGGTCCAGTTCTGGCCGACCTAACCTACCTGACTTGGTGGTCTCCTGAAACCTCGCACTTGTTGTTTCTCGTTGTTTCTGATCTGGGAGATATGATGAGTGGTTTGCAGAATTACATGTTCTTATCACTGTATGTCACAAATAGTGCAAGGTTTATCTCACCATGGGATCCTGGAACCAAGATCCACAGGCTAATTACTGCTGCAATTTTGGTTGGCTTAATGCAGTTTCTGAGGATATCAGTGTGTTGGCAAGTTCAGCAAGAAGTGGCAATCTTGGGGAATTTAAGTATGCCAATGCAACCTACTGACCTTCATGCCTATTTCAACATTTGTTGTGCTTATTCAAGCTATGAAAATACTGTACATTATTACTCCAGTGGGAGATGGCTTGGTTTTCCAGGATGGGCAACTTGCAGCCTGGACTGTGGTTGTGCATTCTTGGGCAGGAAAATGGTAGGAAGGCTGGTGTGCATATAACAGTAATTTCACTGGTTTGGCTTCTACTATTTTCCTCAGTATCCAGCTCACTGTTTTTGTATATTGTTGTGGGCTTGACAATCAGTGCAACTGTTGTTTGCTCCCAAAGATCACCCATGTACTATTAGTGAAGTGGTTTTTCTTGATAGTTCTGTTTCCTTGGGGTCAAGGAGATGATGTACTTGAGTTGAGGAATGAACTGTTCTTGCGGCATAAATTGTTATCCCTTCGGAACCTTGGGGAGCAAGCAGAAAGAAGCAAATACCCAGAGTTAATTAGTACGAAGAGACAGTCCGGTAAAATGCAACTAATTATGAGTTCAGTGATTGGGCAATTTTTGAGCGATTTGGAGTTTACAGGGAGTGGTAATTATACAGTACAATCAATGTTCGGCGCTATCGAATTGCAAGTGATTGGTATTCTATTCGTGCAGCCAGAGTGTACAATAATCGCTGGCCCTTGTTGCTATTACTTGGAGATTTTGGCCCTGATTCAACAAATCTCAACTCGAATAGAGTATGTACTTGCATGTTTTGCATACATGACGGCACAGGGTAATTCTTGTTGTTCTTGGGTTCAGTTTGTCGCGCAAGAGCCTTGGGATCAGTTTAACTGGGGATGTTCTGCCGGTGGTAATGAACACGGTTTTGAGATGCAGCAATTAATGGAGGATTGATTGGATCTTCAGCCGTATGATGGTGATGTCAGACCTTCAGTCGTTTGGCACTCTTGGAAATGATTGATATGATAATAGGTTCTGGCAACATTTCATTTGACCTGACAATTGCTTGTAGTACGAGCTATGCATGGGTCAAGGCATTTTTCCAACTGATAACCCAAGTGAGTGCTCTGCTATTATACTGATTGCCTGGGTGCCCTGTTCTCTTTGTACGTTGGATGTATCCAGTTTTTCGTGCGCATTCTTCAGAAGCTCGAATCATTGGTACATGCTGGGTCAATCAAGTGTCTTTTATCTGATTGAGGTTCTTGGGCACCCATTCAACCTCGCGTTCTACTTCAACCAAGGCCATGCTGACCAACACCACTCCCTCAACCACTCAACGGGTTTTTCGACCGGACCCCGATCAGCCACGATAACGACTATATCGACCTTACTCAAGGAACTGCGAGTACCATTCGATCCCGATATCGACCTTATTCATCCTTGCAATTTTTCTGTAAATTTCACTAGTTGTTGTATCTGAATTTGGTTGATCAAGTGAAATTAGTAGCGAGATCCTCACAACTAGACCACAGAAAATGCCTCGTTCCCACAATTCTTGGGCCATTTCATTTAAAAAACACTGAATTTGGTTGATCAAGTGAAATTAGTAGCGAGATCCTCACAACTAGACCACAGAAAATGCCTCGTTCCCACAATTCTTGGGCCATTTCATTTAAAAAACACTGAATTTGGTTGATCAAGTGAAATTAGTAGCGAGATCCTCACAACTAGACCACAGAAAATGCCTCGTTCCCACAATTCTTGGGCCATTTCATTTAAAAAACATGGTTTCTTTCAACCCATCGTTTTCATCAAGTAAAAAACAAAAAAATCGCAATATTGTTTTAAAACCACTGCAGACAATATGTTCCCCTTTCTACCATTTTCCATTCCGATTTCAGACTAAACATACCATTACAAGCATAAAATTTCGAATGACAGAAGAACTGAATAATGAATGCTTGCATCAAATTTGTGCCAAACCTAAAGGAAATTTATTTTGCAATGAACATCAGATATTTTGACTATGCATACTGCAAACATAATCCAGGCCTCCGGTAAGCTGTAAGCGAAAAATAAAACCTTATGCGCAAAACACTATGTGCAAATCATACACAATTCCACAATTCCAAATGACCTACTTTCGAGCACACTCCTACATTGCATCCTTCCAGCTACAATTTTTTCTGCTGCTACCCACCCTTCCAGTTACAAAACATAATCCAAGACCACCCTTTATTCCACCCTTCCACCTTTATACCCCAAGGAACATGTAACTGATGCACACAGAAGAGAAATGGCGCACATCATTGTGGCTCTCATCTTCCAGCGTTGGTTAGGTACGCACATCTGGCATTGGATTCTGAAATGTCGATCCGTTGCAAGGCGATTGTCGCTTTCCGGGCCTATTTGGACGCCGCATTCAAGACTGCATGAAACATTAGAGTCCCAGGGGTCCTAGGGGTGCCGACGCTGCTAAAACTGATCTGCCTGCTGACCTATTAGTTGAGAAAACTATTGTCCATGCCTCCAGTTCCTGCAATAGCACGAGTTTGTAAGACACTTGAACATCATTAAAAGAGCAACACAAAAAATAATATGAAGCCCAGGGCATGTAAAGTAGTTCATTCCATACCAAAGTTCCTCAGCTGTTCGATGGTTCCCTGGCTAAGAGACTTATCAAACTTAAGGGGCCCGAGAATTCCAGCAGTGATCCTCCCCATTGCATCACCTTGAGATCTGCAAATAATGGAAAAGGTGCTCCAGCTCTTCTTCTTTTACCACAGGCTCAATCTGCATGTTCAAATGGATATAAGTAGTTGTGGTACCTAGTAACAGTGTATTCCCTACTGGTTTTGACAAAAATATTGAAAGAAGTATTCCTACCGGTTCTTTAACAGAAAACTCTACATAACTACATTATCCATCATCCACTTTGCATTCCCAGTTTCCCACCGCCTAATTGACCTTTATTTATTTTTCCATTCCAGTGAGTTGATTTCTCAAGCAAGGTTTTATTGCATGTAAACCTTCAATTCCAGCCTGAAGGTACCACCAAATATCTGCCTATTAGAATACAGAGAAGGAGAGCACCAAATTAAACACAGAAGTATGGCAGCCATGGATATACCGTAAATCTCTCCACTGGAAATCGTCCAGAACCTTCTCTGCACCTCCCAACTTAGGTTGGTCACTACTTTTGCCTGACACATGCAGATTCCTGAAGCTTTATGCCTGCATTTATCATCCCTACTAATAGGATCACCACTACAAGGGGAAGGTCAATCCCGTGCTTCTTCTGTCCCTTCAAGTGCGAACAACTAATTTCTTAACAGAACTGACACAACAAGATCATCTGGCACCCCCCAGCTCAAACTTTGAATTTTTGTCATTGTCTTCAGATCTTCCTTCTATAATATTAGGGGATGAGGGGAAAATGAGGAACACTTTTCACACAAAAGAAAGGAATAAAACAAGAAACGAAGATCTTCCTCGGCCATCTGAAAGAAGGACTCGGAACATTTCTCCGTGTATTGTTTCAGTAGTAATAGTAACCAAAGTAGAGCTTTTACAATCTAGAAAGTTGCAAATGCTTACCATCCTTGTCAGTGACGTGAGATGGTGTGAAAAGTTTCCCAAGTGGACCAGAAGATAAATCCTCCAGTCCTCTCAAGAGGCCTTCTCCTGGACCACCATCATGTCCTATAATACCAAAATGATGCAGTAAAGACTCAGTATACCTCAGTCCACCTCAGCATCTAACGGGAACAGATAGCTCAAACTCTTTCAGAGAAGACAACAGGTTGTTAAATAAGGAATCAGGAAATGTGGCGCTATGATTGGGCCGAACTCCATCAGCTGAGAATGAGGCAATTCTTAAACAGTATTGTTCCTGAAAGGTCACCTAAAATGCAAAATTACAGGCAATATTTAATCAAACAGAAAGTTGAACATTCTGTTTCACTGTTAATCTTGAAGAAAAAACACCATAAGAGGCTGGCATGTGATGATTGTTTTCGAAGCAAACTTTGGAGGTGATGGAAGAGTGGTCTCAAGACGATAAAATGAAAATAAAGGAATTCCAGTACTGAATTCCAAGTCCCAAATGGATAAATTGGAGGACAATTTTTTAACCTGATAAAGTAACATAATAGACTAGGACCTGGGACGGTTGATAACTTGATATGATAGCAATAGTACAAAGAAGAAGGCATAATCAGTATTCACCAAAATCAGGGATGGGCAAAGATTCTTGTGGAACAGCTTGTATAAATGGTTGTATCAATGTCCACGGAGGACGAAAATATGTGTCTGACATAGAAATATTATTCATACATGAGACACAGCAAAGGTATGTATTCCTAACAGGTTCTGACAAAAAGATTGAAAGCATTATATCCATAGCTCAAATACAATCTCCATCAATGTTATATGAGAAGTTCACATTGCCGAAGTAACATAAGAAGTGCATAGATACAAATTATACTGGATTTGCATCTAACTTAACAGAGTAAGTAAATGACTATAAATTTCATGACTTGTAGTTTCGTCACTATAAACAAGGTATGTATCTTACCTCAGAAACAGCCGAGCAACCTTTATGCACGACAAGTTTTTTGAACTCACCCTGTATGAAATACTACCCTTCAAAAATAATGAGAAAAACAGTTGTTATCATGTCACTAGGTGACTACGATACAAAAAATCTCCGACAAGAAAGCCTGAATAATTATGTAATCAGAGAAGCGTACAGTAATCAATAGACAAGCAAAAAATGTACCCGTGAGAAGAACAGTGATTGCATTAGAAGTTCAGGCTGAAATTCTGTTGACGCAAACAAAATTTCAATGAACAAGTCACTATAGGTATCTATAAATAGTATATTCATAGTTGATTGGGCTGCTTGTCCTTACCAGCATCTTCAATGCAAAGGAATATGTGGTTTACAAGAAAGGACGCCATGGAAGATCCTGCTGCTTCTGCACGGCAAAATAGAAGGAAAAGAGTAAGAATGCAAAAAAATATCCATATGTGTTATGGCTGATAATTCTACTACATAGAATGCGATCATAAAAACTACTCCCTCCATCCCATAATATGAGAACGTTTTTGACACTAGTGTAGTGTCAAAATCGCTCTTATATTAAGGGACGGAGGGAGTACATGAGAAAAAGAAACCTGTTGAGACTTTGGATCTGAATCTGCTCTATCTAAGCCCTCAGATACCCCAGTTATGACTCGAAGAAAAGCCCGTAAAACTGACAAAAATGCGTTTCAGGTTTGACTGATACAAACAGGAACTGAACGACAAGCTAAAGTTTTATGGTCAATAATTATTACAAAGTTCACTTAAAGCAGGACAGAGAGCTCCAGTAACATGCAGCTGAACCTCCAGGCCAAGTGGACTGTTCTGCTCCGTTCGTTGCAGAGTTATCTGATGCTCGACAAAATTTATAAGCGAGGAAGCCAAGACATCAACTAACAAATTCTCGAAGTTGACAAATCATATTCGAGACACTCACATTAGAATCCCCTGGTATCCCTGCCAAAAACTTTTCACCGCCTAAGAATATTTGCTTTGCACCATCATCATCTCGCTTGTTATATTGACTGCCTGAAGAGTTAAATCATGCATTGGCAAACATGTCAGGATTGGGTAATGATCAACTGAAAGTAACTGCCATTCGAATTTCTGTGAATTTAGACAAAACATATGGGAGATTAGAAATTGTGTATACTATTCTTCATTGATTATGTCCTAGTACATTAGGTAACAACAACACAAGAAGACATTAATTTGCTGGGATAAACTAGGAGAGTATCAAACTATCAAACGATGAAAACATAAATGAATCTTGCCCTGCTGGAGAAATCCCTTGCTTCTTTCAAATTTACAACCTATAATATAAATGATATTTCAACCATCTTAATTCCGTGACATCTTTCAGAAAAACCTGATCATCTGTCACAGTTGTCCATGTGAATAATATGTTTGACCCTGGGTTCAATACTGCATTCATTAGCGAAAGAGAGGTACCTCTGATGCCTGTTCTCCTCCCACGCCACCTGCAGCACGCGACTCGTCTCCCGATAAACGAACTGCAGTGACAACACAAAACTGCATACAGTTACCATCTATATATATATACTGCCTGCCTTCTGCAGAATACTACTAGTAATTATCACCGCCTACCTGAGGAAAGTCCAACAAATATACTGTATTAGACACAGCAATACATCGTGGACTCCTCATGTACCATGTCAGAGACACACTATGAAACCAAACCAGCGTCGGCGTCCCAATGGATGAGCGTTCGCACGAGAGAGAGAATGAGGCCGGGAGCGCACCTGCCATTGCCAACGGACTCCGGCACCACAGTGTGGTCCAGGGGGGGCGTGCTCCTCCCTCCGCTGCTGCTCATGACGAGGAGGGATGGGGAATTGAGATGCGCGCTGCTCTTGGTGGCGTTCGCCAAAGGGGCGTGTCAGGAGCCGGGGAGTGAGGCGGTCGGTGGCGGCCTCGAAGGGGACGACCAGCGCGGATGTCCACGCGGCCCCTCTCCATGACCGGCCTCCCTGCTGCGGCCGGGCTCCCCTAGGCATGCCCCGTGCTGCGCCCAAGCGATCGGACTCCCGATCCCCTCACCTTCCAATTCCCCCTGCAGCTCCCGATTCATGCTCCGACAGGTGAGACGAGGGGTGGACCAACGCGCGGCGGTCACGGGGTGAGTTGCCGGTACGCCCAGGTAACCGCGGCGAGGGCGGCCACCGCGAACCCGGAGACGCAGAGCGCCGCGGCGGCCACCACGAGGAGCACGAACCCGAACGTCACACAGATGCGGCTGGTCAGGGGCGCCATCGGGCCGAGGAAGACGAGCGCCACCACTGCGGCCGTGAGGGTCAGCCCCGCCAGCACCAGCAGCGCCGCGCCGGCGATGAGCAGGGTCAGGAGGCCCGCCACCTGCGTCGATGTCGGGAGGTGCGCTCGCACGCGCTGCAGCAGCGTTGTCGATGGGTCGTCCAAGTCGGTGTGCCCCTGGCCGCCGCGCCGAGGCCACGCTGCCCGCGCCGCGGGAGACGGGCGGCTAGCAACCCATCAAGCCTCCGTACGCCGAACTTGTCCAGGGGCGGCGGCGGGGAGAGCAGCCAGTGTTACGCCCCCTTCGGTCGTGGAGCGCGTAGAGGAGGCCGGGGAGGGATGGGGGATAGGAGCACGGCGGCGGCGGCGGCGGTGGAGGTTGGTGAGGGGAGGGGGAAGCAGACAGAGCTGGGCAGGTGGGCTGGCGGTGGGGCTGCCCACACGCATGGAGCGATGGAGGAAGAATATTAACAGGTTTGCTTGCCATCTTTTGGCATTTTGCATAACTTGGTCTGGACATAAGAGCGACTCCAACGGCGCGGCCACCCATTTCGTCCCCTTTAAATCGTCGCCAACGCAAAAATCGATCTACAAAACAATTTCAACGAAAAGATCCAAACAAACACGATTTTTTTCGAATTTTGTCCGTTTGAGTCACCCGTCCGTCTAACGGACAAGATGCGGACACTGGTGACCGGTGAACGAACCCAACGCACGAGATGCAAACGCGGCTGACGTCCATCTCATGCCGCCTCTCTGGCTGGAACCAACACGCAACCTCCTCCCCAAAGCTTTCAACTACACTCAGGATCGGGCGGGCGGGGCAGGGTATCGGATCAGAGCGCTCTTGTGTTGCGTTGCTTGATGCCTGCTCTTCTTTTATTCCCCTGACCTGCTACCGTTGGGGTGGTTTTCTGTTTCTGGGGGCGAGGGGAATGGGACGGGGAGGATTCGTGTTGTGCCGTCTCGCGGACTCCTCGATCTCCATCTCGATCTCGACAGGAATCTGTGGAATCCTATCCATAGGTTTCGATCTCGATCTAGATCCAGCCCATTTCCTCCGCGTCCACGCCATCGATCGCCGTCGGGTTTGCCGGCGGCCCGCTCAAGCATTGGTGGGACTGGGGCATCGGTTGGCTGCTCTCCAAGAAGCTTGGCTTCGCCGGCGACGTGGAGATGAACGAGAGGAGGAGGCGGCAGACCGCTGATAGGTGGTACCAGGGCGGACACGACAGGGGAGGAGCGGACGACGGGAGCGCCCAGTTTTGTCCGTCGTGAACCCATTTGTTGCCCAATTTTGTGTCCAGTTTGGATTGAGATGGACAACGAGCGGACAGCAGGCGGACACGCGTGTTCGTTTGGGTCATCCCGTTGGGCCAGCTTTTGTGTTCGGATTACCCAAACGGACAAAATGGGTCGTTGCGTGGGGTTGCTCCAATGTACCAATTTAAACAGATGCGCGTGAGTCCTTTTGCATCTGAGATTCATTTTAGGCTTAAATTTCAATGTCAAATACATCGACGTGGATACGAAGCGGACACGCGCCTCGCGCGCGCGAGCTCCTTCCCCTGGCTCGCAAGTCGACGTTACAGTCTCCCCTTCTTATCCCCTTCTCCCACCCGCCGTCCATAAGCATACAAATCCTAGGCCAACGACCCCATTTTCCCCGGCCACCCCAGCTCTCCAGCAACAAAGCAGCAAATCCACCGATGGGGTGCCTCCTTTGTCTCGGTGCGGCAGTACTAGTGGTGGATCTGCGGCGGCGACTGTGAAATTTTACGCATCCCGCCAGCGGGATTTGCCGAATCCGGCCACAGGCGGACTACACTTGCCATGGACTGGATGGGTGCCGGTCCACCAGGCCTGAGCAATCCCTTGGCGCCGCATGCAGGCGCTCAATCCGTCTCCAGCCGCTCGAGTCTCGCCCGTCGCAGGTTCATCGGCAAGGCCAGACCGGTCGTCGCCCTGGCTCGGCACTGGCCCAGAAGCTTGCCGCCTCACCATTATCGTTCATAATGTGCGACGACTGCCCGTTGTAGGTCGTCCATCGCGTTTCTTGGACTTCGGAACATCCCGGTTGGGTGTTTGTGAAGTGCACAACCGACGGGGTGTGATTTTCGTTCGGTCTTTTGCTCTTTGATGATTCGATGCAATTTTGGTAGCTTATTTGCTCAATTGTGTGTAGTATGAATGTAACTTTTGGTATTGGGAAAAAGAATACATCGATCTATTGATCTCATGAAATTTGCTAGATGTGCGTGCACTTCTATCTAGAATTAAAGATATAGATGAGATTAAAGAAGAGACCAAAGAGGAAGCAACCTCATACTTCTTTACATCAAAGAAGAAAGACATTGTTAAGCTCAAAAATCCACAGATCAATAACGAAGACATAGAGAAGATCTTAGTTCAGCTAGTAGGAGCAGTTATGGAAGTTCGTTGGTCTTCTAATCTAGCGAAGACTTGGTAAAAAAATGTATCTACCGAAATGCATTTGATGAAATAGAAATAACGTTCAAATCTGGAAAAATGGATGCTGGCCAGCCGCGAGGACGAGATTTGGTTCATTCCATTGGACACACGGCCGAACCATTTACAAAATGAGCGGACATGTCGACAAAACGCGGACAAAACACAAACAAAATGCATGTGTATTTGGGTTGTGTGGTTGGAATTGCTCTAAGAACGGGCAAATCTGATCCCTGGAATGTCCACGGACATGTTTGCATAGTAATCCTCAAAAAATGTAACCTATAACCAGATACTTTCAATTATAATGCCCATGTCCGATGGTTTGTTGCTCCCCTCGTAGTGTCGGTCCCCTCGCCGGCGAGGTAGAGTAGGACATGGGACACTAGTCGGCTCACGGGAGTTGAGATCCCATCGCCTCTCATACCCTACTCTTTCTCGTCGAAGTCCGTAACCCGAACGGTGTCAGTGGAAATGAGATCGATGACGGATCCCTCATGGGAGGCGCCGACGTCCACCAAGACGTGGTTGCGGCGCCCACACTAGTTCATCATACGGGGCGCCGGAGAGTGTGACTCCGCCTCCGCAACGTCCACCGCCATGAGGGCTTCCGCCACCTCCCGTGTCTTCTACCTCGCACGGTGCGGACGTCGCGTCACGTTTGCGTCCGAGTGTACCAACGAAGGGGTTCCGCGTCCGCCGCCGCACTCGGTCACCATACCGACAACACCACCTCCGATGAGGCAGAGATGATGGAGCCATGCATCGATTGTGCGGACACTGTGGATTCCCGATGGAAGTAGTCCGAGCGCTTTCGTCGGGCGGCCACCTGCCGGGAGTGGTGGGGCGCAAGTCGGACAATCATCTCCTCCTCGCGGCCGTGTGGGATGAGCCCGGGGTCAACGGATCTGGAGGTGAAGGACTCGGATCCGTTGCCCTCCATGTCGGAGAAGGCCGGAGATCACCGAAGGTGAGCTCGGGTGGCGGAGGGGAGTGGAGGAGAGGGGAGTGAAGTGGCTAGGGTTTTGTCCGATAAGCGGACGGCAAGGAATATATGTGGGGTCAGGTGGGCCAACGTGGGCTAGGTCCAACGTGACGGATGCGCCTAGGGCGCCCCCATATCCACCCCATATTTGGGTTGAATATGAGGGGTGTTGGTCGGTCTGAGCGTTTGAGGTCCATTTGAGGCACCTGTCTGGGTCGCTTTTTTGTGACCTGTCAGTGACCAAGCGACCTATCCGGGCATTTGAAATGGTTTTGAAAGGTCCAGTTGTAGATGCTCTAAACGAAAGGAAAAGAAAAATTAACATTTGTATAGTTTGGTTACATTTAGGCTATCTCTCTAAGGAAAACAATTTTTATGTTTGGTTGACTACCTTGAAGTTGTTAGACCAACTACATGTTGTTTGGTTACAAACGACATAAGATGTGATCATCATTGTCTTAGTCCTAGCTAGAAAACAAATGGTACTTTATCCTAACTACTATCAAATGACAGTAAAAGAGCCATATGGCTGAATAGGAGAAAGTTCATCCATGCTAGCTAGGTGGAAGTCCATGCTCGTCCTCTTCTTGTTGATGTTGCTTCTTTCTTGTGCCGCTGCCTCTTCTTCCTATTCTTCAGATTATTATCTTACCTCTGTTATTCCATATTGTCCGTGACCACTCCATCTTTTTGTTATTCTAGACTTCATTTTCAAATGCCTCCACACTATGGCTGGAGCTGACAACATCATCGGGCGTCACATCTTCCTCCTTCAACACAAGTTCATCCCAACCTCATTGAAGATCCAGTTATGAGGGATGCAACATGTAAGGACAAGTTTAACCTAGGTAGGGTAAGGGTGGAATGGCTCCTAATTTAGGATGTTAAACATATTCTTCAGAGCTCCACCTCTCAACTGTCAATTTAGAGCTAGAGTGTCTGAGACTAAAAAGTTCATGTGAAGTCCTAGGATAGTTCCTAAAAGAGAACTCGTTCATATGGTACCTGGTTTTCGTGAAGGGTAAAAGAACAACAGGTCAACATGCATAGTCAACATCTCTCGGGTAGAACTTGCCATCGGGAATATTAATGTCATAAGTAATATTGCATTTAATGTTTTGGGGATCATATTAGCATGTCTACCTTATGGACTAGTCGTGGGGAGAAAGGAATAGAGAGATTAGCCACATCAGATTATAATATAATTTATGATGTATCCGGAAACGAGGTAACATACATATATATCTCCACTTACATAGAGCTCCCTTCTACCTCATCTTTAATTGCGGTGCCACATCAAGTTTTTGTCTATGAGACTATGCTAAGAGCCAACTATCAGGATTGCCCTAAGATATAGTGCAATCGGGCTGCTATATCTAATTAAATTCAACAAATGTTTAAGTATAACTTAAGATATATTGCACTAGGTCTGCCTTGAGGTACATGAATGCATGCCCATGAGGGTAGACCCGATTCTCATAAAGAACTATATGTTAGTCATGACACCTAAGAAAATGTCATATTTAACCGTGCATAATGATGAAAGAGAGAGTTACCATATCTTAATCTACATATATTTGTTACCATCAAGGTCAAGATAACACATAATTTTTCTCGCATAATACACAAAAAATGAGAGATCTTATGATACAACAATAAGATAAAATGCATTGGAGGGTTATATCTAAGTGCATATTAAAGGGATCTAATGCGCATGGGTGGTGTTTTGATACATGCAATACTATTGTTCAGCTATGGACAATTGAAAGGGTTATGAAAGGGTACATGCATGCATGCATGCATACATATTGTTGATGTGCATACCATGTAGTGCAATGAATCTACACTATGCTTGTTGACACATAGTTGAAATGTGGTGGAAAAAGTACATGCATGCATACATGTGTTAACATGCATATCATGTGTAGTCCGACAATGGTTGCATGATGAAGTTATACCGCGTCTATCAACACGCCTGCCATCTTGGGGCCGGCCTTATTGTTGGAATTCACAATGATACTCGCTGACCAAGATGATGTTATCATGGCATGTTTCATTAACTTGGTGTCTAGTGAAGATGGGGTGTATACTACACACTACATTGACCATGCCAACTTCTGCCCTTTAACACCAATGTCGTGTGCATCTATATTACAACAGTTTGTTGATTATGTGAGAGGGATCGAGGGCATTTAAGAGTAAATAATGACAAAAAATGTAGGCAAATAAAGAGCTACACGCACTAACATGCATTAATTAGTGCATTCAAAGTGGATTTTGAATCTTGTTAAATTCCATGGCATTTTATTATGACATATTTCACTTCAATTAAGGTACACAAATGCATGTTGTGCATACGCATTGTTGAGCTGACAACAATTGAAATGGAGTTGAAAGGGTACAAGCATACATGCATGTATACATATGTGTTGATGTGTGTATCTTGTGTAGTTCAGTGATGGTAGCACAATAAAGCTATGCTATACGTGTCAACACGTAGTTGAAAGGTGGTTGGAAGGGTACATGCATGGACACATGTGTTAACGTGTATATCATGTTTGTCTGACACATCAACTGTTTTGGGATCGATGTGACATTGGAGTTTCTGCTAATGCTCGCCATCCAAGATGATATGGCCGAGGCATGTTTTTTTTTTAACTTGGTGTATGGTCAAGACAGGGTGTACACCACACATTACGTTTATCATGCCAACTTGTGCCCTTGTAACACCAACACTATCTCCCTCGACACTACAATAATGTGTCGATTACGTGGGAGGGGTGAAGTGGGTTTAAGAGTAAATGGGAACATCAAGTTCTGCTACTGCAACAAAAGACCTTCCAATGGCATCAGAAATAGGACTGTTGCTTGATACTCCTCAGCAACGGCACCAGGAATTCTTCAGCTGCGGCTACGCCTTAAGGGACTTCCTAGGCAAGTATGCAAAGGATTTCCCCCGTGGCCTTGGAGCCTTGCGTTGGTGTTCCCTCGAAGCGGAAAGGGTGATGTAGCACAGGGACGGTAAGTATTTCCCTCAGTTTGAGAAGCAAGGTATCAATCCGGCGGAAGAGTATCTCAAGATCCTGCACAAACACAAAAGCTTGCACCCAACGCTATGAAGGGGTTGTCAATCCCTTATAGATTGTTTGCCAAGTGAGAACTGAAAGCAACAAAGTAACAAAGCAAAGTAAAAGCGGAGGTGTAAACGATGGATGTGAATAGACCCGGGGGTCGTAGTGTATACTAGTGGCTTCTCTCATGAAAGCAAGTAGATGGTGGGTGAACAAATTACTGTCGAGCAATTGATAGAACTGTGCAGAGTCGTGACGATATCTATGCAATGATTATTTCTATAGGCATCACGTCCGAAACAAGTAGACCGATACTTTCTGCATCTACTACTATTACTCCACACGTCGGCCGCTATCCAGCATGCATCTAGTGTATTAAGTCCATAAGAACAGAGTAACGCCTTAAGCAAGATGACATGATGTAGAGGGATAATCTCAAACCAATGATAAAACCCCCCATCTTTTTACCCTTGATGGCAACTGCTTGATGTGTGCCTTGCTGCCCCTACTGTCACTGGAAAAGGTCACCACATGGCAGAACCCAAAACCAAGCACTTCTCCCATTGCAAGAATCATAGATCTAGTTGGCCAAACAAAACCCAAGACTCCGAGAGACTTACAAGGATATCAAATCATGCATATAAGAAATCAGCAAAGACTCAAATATATATCATAGATAATCTGATCACAAGTCCACAATTCATCGGATCTCGACAAACACACCGCCAAACAAGATTACATTGGATAGATCTCCATGAAGATCATGGAGAACTTTGTATTGAAGATCCAAGAGAGAGAAGAAGCCATCTAGCTACTAACTACGGACCCGTAGGTCAGAAGTGAACTACTCACGAGTCATTGGAGGGGCGATGATGATGATGATGAAGCCCTCCACCTCCAAAATCCCCTCCGGCAGGGCGCCGGGAAGGATCTCCAGATGAGATCTTGGGGAAACAGAAGCTTGCGGCGGCGGAAAAGTATTTTCGAGGCTCCCTTGATTTTTTGTGGAATATTTGGGAATATATAGGCGCAAAACCTAGGCCAGGAGGCGGCCAGGGAAGCCACAAGTTTGCCCACCGCCGCCTCCCCCCTGGTGGCGTGGTGCAAGCTTGTGGGCTCCCTGGGGCCCACCTGGCTTGGCCCAAAGGCTCCCTGGTCTTCTTTCATTCGGGAAAAAAATCATTTCGGGGATTTTATTCCGTTTGGACTCCGTTCCAAAATCAGATCTGAAAAGAGTCAAAAACACGGAAAAACAGGAACTGGCACTTGGCACTGAATCAATAAGTTAGTACCCAAAAAGATATAAAAAAGGTACATAAAACATACAAAGAAGACAAGATAACAGCGTGAAACCATCAAAAATTATAGATACGTTTGAGACGTATCAAGCATCCCCAAGCTTAACGCATGCTCGTCCTCGAGTAGGGAAGTGATAAGAATGAATTTTTGATGCTTTCATGCTACCTAGCATAGGTGTCCTTTGTAATTCCTCTTATGTGACGTGAATGTTCAGATCCATTAGATTCAAAACAATAGTTTGCTATTGACGTGGAAACAATAATAATTCAAGCAAACTAGTAAGGTAATCATGAACTTTCAAAATAACTAGGCCAACAGAAAGTTATCTCTACAAAAGCATATAATCTGGCTATGCTCTATCATCATTGCACAACGAATTTAAATCATGCAAAACCCCGGTATTGGCCAAGTAATTGTTTCACACCTTTACTTTCTCAAACATTTTCAACCCTCATGCAATACATGAGCGTGAGCCATGGTTACAACACTATAGATGGTGTGGAATGTGGTGGGGGTTGCAAGACAAAAAGGAGAAGATAGTCACATTAACTAGGCATATCAATGAGCTGTGGAGATGCTCATCAATAGATATCAATGTGAATGTGTAGGGATTTCCATACAAATGATGCACTAGAGCTACAAGTATGTGAGAGCTCTTAAAGAAAACTAGTGGGTGTGCATCCAACTTGCTTGCTCACGAAGACCTAAGGCAATTTTGAGGAAGCCTATCAATGGAATATACAAGACAAGTTATATAATGAGAATTTCCCACTAGCTATATGGTGGTGACAAAACGAGAGACTCTCAATCATGAAGATCATGGTGCTTTAATATGCACAAGTGTGGAAAAAGTGGTAGCATTGTCCCTTGTCTCTTTTTCTCTCTTTTTTTTGGTGGACTCTTTGGCCTATTTTTTATGGGCTTCTTTGGCCTCTTTTATTTCCTGACATGGGACAATGCTCCAATAATGATGATCATCACACTTTCAACTCAAAACTTAGAGCAATTATGACTCTATATGGAATGCCTTCGGTAGTGTACCGTGGCAATGATCTAGCATGGCATAGACATCAATGGAAACATCATGCTAGCTATCTTACGATCATGCAATGGCAATGTAGACGTGGTGGCACATGTCATGGTGGTAGTTGCATGGCAATGTATCTCGGAATGACTTTGAAAAATCCATAGTAGGTAGGTATGGTGGCTGTTTTGAGGGAGGCTAATGGTGGGTTTTGTGCACCGGCAAAAGTTGCACGGCACTAAGAAGATAGTGATGGTGGAAGGTGAAAGTGTATCTAAACCATGGACTCAACATTAGTCATGAAGAACTCATATACTTGTTGCAAAAAGTTTTATTAGTAATCGAAACAAAGCATTCAATGCATACTCCTAGGGGAAGGGTTGGTAGGTATAAACCATCGCGCGATCCCGACCGCCACACAAAGGATGACAATCAATATACTAATCATGCTCAGATTTCATCACATAACGGTTCACCATACGTGCATGCTACGGGAATCACTAACTTCAACACAAGTATTTCTAGATCCACAACACCTTACTAGCATGATTTTAATACTACCATAACCACAACTCAAAACTAATTGAGATGAATCAAACTTCTCTAACTATTCAATGCACATGAAGGAGGAAGTTTTCGTATCCCTTTCGATAACTACCCCTTTTGAGACTACTTTCAAAGCATAGATCAACTACCAAGCCACGCACCGCTGTGCTCTAAAAGATATAAGTGAAGCAGATAGAGCAAAAGTATCTAGCTCAAAAGATATAAGTAAAGCACATGTGAGCTGAATTGTCTACCAAAAGATATAAGTGAAGCTCGACAAAATCACGGCATGTGCATGTATCTCTCTCTAGGTGTGCAGCAAGGATGATTGTGACACAACAAAAATAAAAGACTCCTACGATACAAGACGCTCCAAGCAAAAACACATAACATGTGGTGAATAAAAATATAGCCCCAAGTAACGTTACCGATGGATTGAAGACGAGAGAGGGGATGCCTTCCCGGGCATCCCCAAGCTTAGGCTTTTACGGCATCCTTGAATCTCTTGGGGTGCCTTGGGCATCCCCAAGCTTGAGCTCTTGCCACTCTTTATCTTTTTGTCCATAAGAACTTCACCCCAAACTTGAAAACTTTACAACACGAAACTTAAACAGAAACTCGTGATAACATTAGTACAAGAAAGCAAACCACCACTTCCTTAGGTACTGTAGCAAACTTAAATTCTATTTGTGCTGATGTTGGGTCACTGTACTTTCAATCTTCCATGGCTAATACCCCCCGATACTATCCATAGTTTTATCAAAATTAGCAACCAACACAACAAAAACAAAATCTGTTAACAGCAGACCAGTCTGTAGCAATCTGTATGTTTCGTATACCTCTGGTACTTCAACAATTCTGAAAAATTACGACGGTCAGAATAATTTGCGTATCAATCAGCAGCAAAACGAATCAACTCAAAATCTCTTACAGAAAAAAAATTAAAATTCTTTTCGTAAGCAGAAAGTTTCTGTCTTTCCCAGCATGACCAAACGATCATCCTCAAGACTAATCATAACGGTTTTGCTTGGCACAAACGGAAAAAGAAACACAAAAAACACAATCATAACAGAATTATGAAAGTGTGGAAAACACAAAACAGAAATAAAAAGGATAGATTCGTTGGGTTGCCTCCCAACAAGCGCTTTTGTTTAACGCCCTTAGCTATGCGAAAGTGATGGAATCACGTATAGTCATCTTTGGTGCTCAAACCATAGGTAGCCCTCATCATAGATTCATAAGGCAATTTTATTTTCTTTCTAGGAAAGTGCTCCATGCCCTTCTTTAAGGAAAATTGAAATCTAATATTCCCTTCCTTCATATCGATGATAGCACCAATAGTCCTTAGGAAAGGTCTACCAAGAATAATGGGACATGAAGGATTGCAATCTATGTCAAGTACAATGAAATCCACGGGTACATAGTTCTTATTTGCAACAATAACAACATCATCGATCCTTCCCATGGGTTTCTTGACAGTAGAATCTGCAAGATGCAAATTAAGAGAACACTCTTCAATCTCATGAAAACCAAGAGTATCACATAAAGACTTTGGAATCACAGAAACACTAGCACCCAAATCACACAAAGCATTGCACTCATAGTTTTTTATCTTGATTTTGATAGTAGGTTCCCACTCATCATGAAGTTTTCTAGGAATCGAGACTTCTAGTTCGAGCTTCTCTTCAAGAGATTTCATCATAGCATCTACGATATGCGCGGTAAAGGCTTTGCTTTGGCTATAAGCATGTGGAGTGTTTGCAATGGATTGCATCAAAGAAATGCATTCAAACAAGGAGCAATTATCATAATTGAATTCCTTGAAATCCAAAGTGGGAGTTTCATTACTACCCAAAATTTTGACTTCTTCTACTCCACTCTCCACACCTTTATCATCAAGATAGGTGGACTCCGAATCATCGGGGCATTTTTCAACCAAAGTGGATTCATATCCAGCCCTTCCATAAGTAGTTTTGACACGCGAAAACAAAGATTCAAGAGGAGACACACCAAGCACTTTAAGATCTTCGTGATTTGCATCACTAGAACGCACCCTTTTAAAACATTCATGTCTAGCGCGAATTTGGGCGGTTCTTTCTTTGCTCTCATTCATGGAGATACGCATAGCTTTCAAAGTTTCATCCAAGTTGATCTTGGGAGGAGCCCATCTAACTTTCAAAGCATCAATATCACAAGACATCCTATCAATGCTCTTAGCCAAATCGTCTATTTTGAGTAGTTTTTCCTCGATGGACGCATTGAAAATCTTTTGAGAGTTGATGAACTCCTTGATATTACTCTCTAGATCAGAGGGTAATTTGTTATGATTTCCATAAGTGTTGCCGTAGGAATTGCCATAATTGTTAGAGGAGTTACTAGGAAAAGGCCTAGGAACATAGTTTCCTCTAAAAGCATTGTTGTTGCCAAAATTGTTCCTACTAACAAAATTCACGTCCAAACTAGCGTTGCTACTCTCAATCAAAGAAGATAGTGGCATGTCATTAGGATCTACCGTAGCGTTTATACTAGCAACCAAATTCATCAACTCGTCCATCTTAGCACTAAGCGAGTTAATCTCTTCTATAGCGTGCACCTTTTTGCTAGCAGGCGACCGTTCAGTGTGCCACTGAGAGTAATTGGTCATGATATTGTCTAGGAATTTTGTAGTGTCTCCTAACGTGATTTCCATGAACGTTCCACCTGAGGCGGAGTCCAAGATATTGTGAGAAGCGAAATTCAAGCCAGCGTAAAAGATTTGTATAATCATCCACAAACTCAAGCCATGAGCGGGACAATTTCTAATCATAAGCTTCATCCTCTCCCAAGATTGTGCAACGTGTTCATGATCAAGTTGCTTGAAATTCATGATATCGTTACGTAAGGAGACGATCTTAGCCGGTGGAAAATACTTGGATATGTAAGCATATTTGCACCTATTCCAAGAATCGATACTATTTTTAGGCAAAGAAGAAAACCAAGTTTTTGCGCGATCTCGCAACGAGAAAGGAAAAAGTTTCAACTTAATTACGTGATTATCCACATCTCTTTTCTTTTGCATATGGCAAAGCTCAATGAAGGTATTGAGATGGGATGCGACATCTTCACTAGGAAGGCAAGATAATTGCTCTTTCATAACAAGATTCAGCACAGCTGGGTTGATTTCGTACGATTCCGCACTAGTGGCGGGAGCAATCGGAGTACTAATAAAATCATTATTGTTAGTGCTCGAGAAGTCGCAAAGTTTGGTGTTTTCAGACATGATGTCTTCAACAAACAAATAAGCACACAAGCAAGCAAGGAAACCGGCAAAGGGAAACGGCAAAAAGGCAAAAGAAAACGGCGAAGGAGAAAGGCGAATGAGAACGGAAAATGTGAAGTGCGGGAGAGGAAAACGAGAAGCAACTGGCAACAAAAGTAAATGCAAGAGAAGAGTTTGTGAGACCTACTTGAATAGATCTTGATTTCTCCTCCCCGGCAACGGCGCTAGAAATACTTCTGATGTTTGCTGTGTATCCCCGGCAACGGCGCCAGAAATACTTCTGCTACTGCAACAAAAGACCTTCCAACGGCGTCAGAAATAGCAGTGTTGCTTGATACTCCTCAGCAACGGCACCAGGAATTCTTCAGTTGCGGCTACGCCTTAAGGGACTTCCTAGGCAAGTATGCAAAGGGTTTCCCCCGTGGCCTTGGCGCCTTGCGTTGGTGTTCCCTCGAAGCGGAAAAGGTGATGTAGCACAGCGACGGTAAGTATTTCCCTCAGTTTGAGAACCAAGGTATCAATCCGACGGAAGAGTATCTCAAGATCCTGCACAAACACAAAAGCTTGCACCCAACGCTATGAAGGGGTTGTCAATCCCTTATAGATTGTTTGCCAAGTGAGAACTGAAAGCAACAAAGTAACAAAGCAAAGTAAAAGCGGAGGTGTAAACGATGGATGTGAATAGACCCGGGGGGCGTAGTGTTTACTAGTGGCTTCTCTCATAAAAGCAAGTAGACGGTGGGTGAACAAATTACTGTCGAGCAATTGATAGAACTGTGCAGAGTCGTGACGATATCTATGCAATGATTATTTCTATAGGCATCATGTCTGAAACAAGTAGACCGATAATTTTTGCATGTACTACTATTACTCCACACGTCGACTGCTATCTAGCATGCATCTAATGTATTAAGTCCATAAGAACAGAGTAACGCCTTAAGCAAGATGACATGATGTAGAGGGATAATCTCAAACCAATGATAAAAACCCCATCTTTTTACCCTTGATGACAACTGCTTGATGTGTGCCTTGCTGCCCCTACTATCACTGGGAAAGGTCACCACATGGCAGAACCCAAAACCAAGCACTTCTCCCATTGCAAGAATCATAGATCTAGTTGGCCAAACAAAACCCAAGACTCGGAGAGACTTACAAGGATATCAAATCATGCATATAAGAAATCAGCAAAGACTCAAATATATATCATAGATACTTTGATCACAAGTCCACAATTCATCGAATCTCGACAAACACACTGCCAAAGAAGATTACATCGGATAGATCTCCATGAAGGTCATGGAGAACTTTGTATTGAAGATCCAAGAGAGAGAAGAAGCCATCTACCTACTAACTACGGACCCGTAGGTCAGAAGTGAACTACTCACGAGTCATTGGAGGGGCGATGATGATGATGAAGAAGCCCTCCACCTCCAAAGTCCCCTCCGGCAGGGCGCCGGAAGGGTCTCTAGATGAGATCTCGCGGAAACGGAAACTTGCGGCGGCGGAAAAGTATTTTCGAGGCTCCCCTGATTTTTTGCGGAATATTTGGGAATATATAGGCGCAAAACCTAGGTCAGGTGGCGGCCAGGGAAGCCACAAGCTTGCCCACCGCCGCCTCCCCCTGGTGGCGTGGTGCAAGCTTGTGGGCTCCCTGGGGCCCACCTGGCTTGGCGCAAAGGCTCCCTGGTCTTCTTTCGTTCGGGAAAAAATCATTTCGGAGATTTTATTCCGTTTGGACTCCATTCCAAAATCAGATATGAAAAGAGTCAAAAACTCGAAAAAACAGGAACTCGCACTTGGCACTGAATCAATAAGTTAGTCCCCAAAAATATATAAAAATGTACATAAAACATATAAAGAAGACAAGATAACAGCGTGAAACCATCAAAAATTATAGATACGCTTGAGACGTATCAGTGTACACTACCCACGACATTGACCATGCCGAATTATGCCCATGAAACAACAACCACCCCTCTCTCGACATTACAACGATGAATCAATTATGTGAGATACATGGAGGGGTTTAAGAGCAAATGGTGAATGGGGGAGAGAGAAAAGTACACACCCATTTGTGTAAAGATCAATGTAGCATGCATTAGTGCATTTGTGGACTATATCATTAAATATCATGGTGTTTAGTTGTGACATATTTCACTTCAGTTAATGAACCTTGATTCATGCATCCATACCATGCATTATTGTTGAGCTTGCGACGGTTTACATAGATGTGTTGACGTGTATATCATCTCTAGTCCGACCACTACTGCACGGATAAAGCTAGAATATGCATTTTAACATGTAGTTGAAAGATGGTTCAAAGTGTACATGCATGCATGCATACATATGTTAACGTGCATGCTATATGTAGTCCAACAATGCATGCATGCCCATGTGGATAGTATCAGTGCTCTGTATAGTCCCCCTATTTAAAGTAGAAATAGAGTGTTACCATATCCTAATCTGGATATGATTTTTAGCATCAAAACCAAGACAACACATATTTTTCTTGCTCATAGAACAGGTCGACATGCATACCCAACATCTCTCAGGTAGAACTTATCATTGGAAATATTGATGCTATAAGTAATATTGCTTAATTTTTCGGGGATCATATTAGCATCTCAACCTCATGGTATTGTTCGTGGAGAGAAAGGACGGAGTAAAAAATAGAGAGGTTAGCCACATCGAAGTATAATACTAGTTATGATGTATAGGAAACGAGGTAACAACCATATCTCCACTAACATACACTAGTGGGGACAGGGCCTATAGCCCCGGCCCGTAAGGGGCTTTAGTCCCGGTTCACCAACCGGGACTAAAGGGGCGGGACTAAAGGACTAACCTTTTCGTCTCGGCCCTCTTACACGCCGGGACTAAAGGTGCTCCACGTGGGTGCCTCGTAGCGCCCCAAGGGCAGGCCCTTTAGTCCCGGCTCATTACACAGACCGGGACTAAAGATTTTCAGATTTTGCTGGTTTTTGGCTTTTTTTTTGAATGAAATTATCTTTGGGTTTTAGGGTTTTAGGGTTTAGGTGTTCGGGAGATTAACGTGATGCCTCGTTTGGTGTTCGGGAATTAGTTTTCATATAATTTAAAATAGAAATAATTATGCATATATATATATATATAAGATTAACTTATCTTACAAGCGAGCATATATATACAATTATATGCAGATCTGAATTATCGAGACTAGAGCCCGTCTATTCGATTACATGGACGGACATCAGTAATGGCCCCTAGCTACACTAAATCGTCCTTTGTCATTTATAGCTTCCGTCCTCAGAAAGGTCGCAATTTCCTCTGCAACAGCAATCGCGCGTTGCTCTGGTAGGACCTTCGTCGTCATGGCCGTGTACTATATAAGAAGAGGAGATGAATATGAATATCAATCATGATAACAAAGAATGACAGGTAAAAATAGAGGTGTGAATGTTCATTGCTTACGTCGAATCTGTGATCCTTGTGCTCAGAGGTAAACGTGCGAATGGTCTCGCAAACATAGTATCCGCATAGATGCGTTCCCCGTGGCTGCTGGTCGCACTTTACGAGAATAAAATATATATAATCAAAATAATAATCTAGCATCATAAATGTATCCAAAATTAATAGAAGTATATCATACTACTACTTACCTGAGCCGCTTTAAAGGTCAGCTTCTCATGGAAGTTACCGGGAGTCAAGCACTTGAACCGCTTCCAAACCCTGCCCGACAAGGATAATGATTTGCTTAGTTTTTCATTAATTGATATATCAGAAAATCATCGAAAGAGACCGATAGAGCGCAAGAATGATTAAAATTACCCTTGGAGCATTCTTGGTGGCACGCTCCCGCTTAGTATCCGGAGCGGGCGGCGGCAGAGACGGACGACCCAAGTCCGGCGGCGGTGATCGAGATGGACTCGTGTTGTGCTGGCCGACGTCATGTGGAGGGCTTGCACGTGATCTGCTCTTTTTCACTTCCTTCTGCAATGTGCGTGTATAGTCATCAGGCTTATGGTGTAAGTCATACTGTGATGGAAGGGGGTACGATCATAAGGTCCGATAGGAAGATTAGCATGACGTACCTTTGGGAGGGGCGACCGTTTGCGCTTTGGGGTGCTCTGTGGCTTAGGAATCGTCGGCGGAGCGTTCTTGGTGGCACACTCCCGCTTTGTATCCGTGGCAGGCTCAGGCTTTATATCCGGAGCGGGCGGCGGCGGAGCGTTCTTGGTGGAACGCTCCCGCTTTGTATCCGTGGCAGGCTCAGGCTTTGTATCCGGAGTGGGCGGTGGCGGAGCGTTCTTGGTGGCACGCTCCCACTTTGTATCCGTGGCAGGCTCAGGCTTTGTATCCGGAGCGGGCGGCGGCGGAGCGTTCTTGGTGGCACGCTCCCGCTTTGTATCCGTGGTAGGCTCAGGCTTTGTATCCGGAGCGGGCGGCGGCGGATCGTTCTTGGTGGCACGCTCCCGCTTTGTATCCTTGGCAGGCTCAGGCTTTGTATCCGGAGCGGGCGGCGACGGAGCGTTCTTGGTGGCACGCTCCTGCTTTGTATCCGTGGCAGGCTCAGGCTTTGTATCCGGAGCGGGCGGCGGCGGAGATCGAGATGGACTCGTGTTGTGCTGGCCGACGTCATGTGGAGGGCTTGGAGGTAATGGAGGTGTAGGTGACCTGCGACGACTCGGAGGCGGTGTTGTCCTTGGGGCCGAGCGTGGAAGCTTGATGTAGTTCTTGTCCCATAGGATGACTCCACCCAGTACTTCTCCGAGTGTCCTCTCATCTTCGGGTCTAGATATGTCGAGCTCCATATCACTAAACCCCGTCATGATTTCATCCACCCCGACTTTAGCAAAGCCAGCTGGAATCTCACGGCCATGCCAGCGTGCATCAGGGACAGAAGGTAAAGCTTGTCCAACGGCCACCTTCATGGATATGTTCTTGAATTTCTGATGGAGTTCACATGATGTTGACTCCTTGATTCCATCCACGGGGTAGCCGGGACCGTCCTGTATTATTCTTCGTTCATCGTCGGGCGGGGCCTCAGATTCAGCCACGCTGCTTTTCCGCTTAGATGGGGCACCGGTAATATCAAGTGTAGGATCTTCCTGGCGCGGTACTCCTCTAAGCTCATCAATCTGCTTCTGTTGCTCGTTAATCCTGGCAAGCAACTGGTTGAACTTGTCATTCTCCTCATCCTGCTGCCGCTTCTTTGCTCTCTCTCGGCTTCTGTAAGTGTCTTGGTCTCTGGCAAACCCAAGCCACCACGGGTAAGATGGACCGAAGCCTCGCGTTCGTCCTCCATGTTCGTCATTGCCGAGGACCAGTGTGAGCAAATCTTTATCTCTATCTGCAATGAACTTTCTTTGTCCCTCCTTAATTTCTTTCACTATCCTTTTCCAATTCTCCCTGGGTATCCTAAGATTGTCATTGCAGATGAGGTCCCCTGTTTTTTCGTCGTACGACCCACCATGCGCAAGGAACCAATTTCTTGGTCTCAATTCCCACTCATCACGGAGTGGTTCATGTACGATGCCTTTATCTATCAGATCTTGCTCTTTCTTTTCCCACTTTGGGATGGCAGTCTCATAGCCCCCTGGCCCCAGCTTGTGGTGATATTTCTTCTTGTCGGCATTTATCTTGTTCTTTTCTGATAATGCCTGGGCATCTTCTGACTCCTTGTACTCTTGAAATTCCTTCCAGTGATTCGCCTGCTTGGCTAGATACCCCTCGAATACTGGCACTTTCTTTGTCTCCAGATAGTTTTTCCATAGCTTCTTCTTCCAGCTACGGAACAGTTCGGCCATCTTCTTTAGAGTCCACTGCTTGACTTTGGCCCTCAGTTTGTCTGCGGCGTCTTCGTTCTCACATTCTGGCAGGTTGAAATGTGACATGAGATCATTCCAAAGATTATCTTTGTACCTTTCGGCGACATAGTCACTATCGGCTGCCCCTTTGCGCTTGTTCCACTCCCGAACGCTGACCGGGACGTGATCCCTAACGAGAACTCCGAATTGCTTCTTGAATGTGTCAGCAACATTCTTAGGAAGCTTGGGTTCGCCCGTAGGCATTATCACCTCAAAGGTGTAATGCGTCCGTGCATCCAACTTTCTAGTCGGGCCTCGTTTCGTAGATTTGCTCGATGTGGAGGCCTAAGAGGGAGAAACATTCATCAAATGAATGTATATGTATACAATATAGAGCTATCTCCAATATTTTTCACATATTACAAGTGATTGTCGAACTTCATATGTATACCTCGTCGGACTTTATTATTTCTTCACCGGCTTCTCCATCAGTGGAGCTATCATCACCTTCTCCGTCATTGGACCTATCTCCTGCCCCATCGGCTTCATCTTCGTGTCGCTCGACCTCCATTCCATATCCGGAGTCGTTTAGATATGACGTCGGCGATTCGGCTGGTTCAACATCGGGGCCGTCTTTGATTATATCTTCGAGAAGTTCTTCCTCTTCGAGGTTCCTGATATGTGGATCCATAGTTTTGCAAAAAACGGACATTTGATTAACTAATAAACTAACAAACTATATAAGAGGGGTTGGAAACTTCGAAGGCTCGTTTTATATAGGAGGACCTTTAGTCCCGGGTCTTGGCTAGAACCTAAACTCTAAAATACCAGCCTGGCGGAGCCAAGTCCCGGACACTTAAGCATATACAATAGCAAAATTAAACTAGTTCTATTAATTTTCTTGCTAAAAATAAACTATTAACACTTAAGCATATACAATAGAAAAATTAAATTATTAACACTTAAGCATATACAATAGCAAAATTAAGCAATAATCAAAGAAACACTATTAATACTTAAGCATATACACTATACAATAGCATATACACTTCTTCTTGTAACCCAAAATAAATTTTTTCTCTTCTTCTATTTCTCCTCTTCTTCTACTTCTTCTTCTACTTCTACTTCTCCTATTCTTCTACTACTTCTCCTCTCCTCTTCTTCTATTTTTCCTCTTCTTCTCCTCTCCTCCTCTTCTTATTCTCCTTTTTCTTCTTTTCTTCTCCTCCTCTTCTTATTCTCCTTTTTCTTCCTTTCTTCTCCTTTTTCTTTCTTTCTTCCCTTTTTCTTCTTTTCTTTTCCTTTTTATTCCTTTCTTCTCCTTTTTCTTCCTTTATTCTCCTTTTTCTTCATTTCTTCTCCTTTTTCTTCTTTTCTTCTCCTTTTTCTTCCTTTCTTCTCCTTTTTCTTCCTTTCTTCTCCTTTTTCTTCCTTTCTTCTCCTTTTTCTTCCTTTCTTCTCCCTTTTCTTCTTTTCTTCTCCTTTTTCTTCTTTTCTTCTCCTTTTTCTTCCTTTCTTCTCCTTTTTCTTCTTTGCTTGTGCTGGCCGGAGTGTTGGGGAGGAGGGGGCGTGGGGCTTACCGACCGGAGGTGTCGACGGCGCGCGGCGAGGAGGGTGGCGCGCGGCGAGGAGGACGGCGATGGCGAGCAGGACGATGGCGACGGCGAGGAGGACGGCAGGCGGCGGCGAGCAGGACGGCGGGCAGCCTGACGGCGTCGTCGAGTTCGTCGCTTGCCGCGCCGGGCAGGAGATCGAGAGGAAGAAGAAGAGAAAATGGACGATTTGGGTTCGAAATTTTCTAACTCCCGCTTATACAGGTGGATCTTTAGTCCCGGTTCGGGGCTCAATCCGGGACTAAAGACCCCTTTAGTCCCGGGTGGCGCCACGACTCGGGACTAAAGGCCCTTTTTCGGCGGACAAGAAGGCGGGAAGCAGGGGCCTTTAGTCCCGGGGCGTGGCAAGAACCTGGACTAAAGGGGGTCTTTAGTCCCGGGTGGCGCCACGACCCGGGACTAAAGGCCCTTTTTCGGCGGACAAGAAGGCGGGAAGCAGGGGCCTTTAGTCCCGGGGCGTGGCAAGAACCGGGACTAAAGTTTTGCCTATATAGACCCTCGCCCCTGCCCGCCATATCCCCTGTTTTTTGGTTGTTGAAGTGTGACCATGCCATTCTCTTGCCACTCTAGTTAATGCACATGACGTGTTCGATGAAATGTCTGAGCCACTCTACTTAAGCTTTCTCCTCTCCAAGCTCGACCTCCAAGCTCCATTTTCCTTAATATTTGTCTAGGTTTGGTCGTGCACCAACTGCGAGCACCACCGTGGAGAGCCTCTTGTTCTTATCTTCTCTTTAAAATCAAAAAAATCTTACTTGTATGATTTAGATACATACTTGTATAAATTACTCACTTTCATTATTTTTTGTTATTATATAGTGCGATGGTTTTGGTATCCGCCTCCGTCGGCCCTCGTCGTGTCTATGATTCGGATATGGTATATATTATCTTTTATAACTATTTGTTTTATTTAGTGTTTATGACAATTATGACGACCAATGTGACATATATATTTTTAATCTAGGAGGTATGTGAACCGGAAATTCCAACCCACATAAAAATTCTTGTCGAGAAGTTAAATTTGGTTGAAAAAGAAAAACAAATACTTGAAGAAAAAATTGAAAATAATTGAGGATAAGAATATGGAACTGGAGTTGCATGCCGCCGATGTCATCGATGATCGCAAGATGAAGATCGATGTGATGCGGTTGAAGATGGATGCAATGCGTTTGAAGATTAGGAATTTTAGAAAATATGCCATTGATAAAGAGGCTTGGTATCATTATGCTGTTGGATCAATTGTTACCTTAGTTGCGATTTTGATCGCGTTTGTTGTTGCATTTAAATGTTTTACATAGTTGTATGTTGTTTTATAAGAGAACTTTATGTATTTATTTTTTGCAATAATAACATTTGATCACTACTGTTCTTTGGCTTTAATGTGATGATCAACTTGTATTAATTTGGTCATATGTTCTGCAATGGTTTTTTGAACTTATTTGAACTCCATACTTTTTGTGTGTTCAAAATGCACCATTCAAAGGCACATCACAAAATTTCAACAATTTCTGACTTCATTTGGTATATTTCGTGCATTTACTTATTTTTTTGAGCTAGTTTACCCTGAAATTGAAAAGCACTACAAATGAACTCTGAAAATGTTGAAAGTTGGCATGCTATCATCATTTCACCCACATAGCATGTGTTAAAAAGTTGTGAGGGCTACGACAAAAACTGGATGCACTTCGTGTACGAAACGGACAATCTCTCTCGAAGTATGAGGATTTCGAACGAGAACTCATCTCTTACGAAGGGATTTCATTTTTTGAACTTATTTGAACTCCATACTTTTTGTGTGTTCAAAATGCACCATTCAAAGACACACCACAAAATTTCAACAATTTCTGACTTCATTTGGTATATTTCGTGCATTTACTTATTTTTTTTGAGCTAGTTGACCCTGAAATTGAAAAGCACTACAAATGAACTCTGAAAATGTTGAAAGTTGGCATGCTATCATCATTTCACCCACATAGCATGTGTTAAAACTGGATGCACTTCGTGTACAAAACGGAAAATCTCTCTCGAAGTATCAGGGTTTCGAACGAGAACTCATCTCTTACAAAGGGATTTCATTTTCTTGAACTTATTTGAACTCCATAATTTTTGTGTGTTCAAAATGCACCATTCAAAGGCACACCACAAAATTTCAACAATTTCTGACTTCATTTGGTATATTTCATGCATTTACTTGTTTTTTGAGCTAGTTGACCCTGAAATTGAAAAGCACTACAAATGAACTCTGAAAATGTTGAAAGTTGACATGCTATCATCATTTCACACACATAGCACGTGTTAAAAAGTTGAGAGAGCTACGACAAAAACTGGATGCACTTCGTGTACAAAACGGACAATCTCTCTCGAAGTATCAGGGTTTCGACCGAGAACTCATCTCTTACAAAGAGATTTCATTTCTTTGAACTTATTTGAACTCCATAATTTTTGTGTGTTCAAAATGCACCATTCGAAGGCACACCACAAAATTTCAACAATTTCTGATTTCATTTGGTATATTTCGTGCATTTACTTAATTTTTTGAGCTAGTTGACCCTGAAATTGAAAAGCACTACAAATGAACTATGAAAATGTTAAAAGTTGGCATGCTATCATCATTTCACCCACATAGCATGTGTTAAAAAGTTGAGAGGGCTACGACAAAAATTGGATGCACTTCGTGTACAAAACGGACAATCTCTCTCGAAGTATCAGGGTTTCGAACGAGAACTCATCTCTTACAAAGGTTTTCATTTTTTTGAACTTATTTGAACTCCATACTTTTTATGTGTTCAAAATGCACCATTCAAAAGCACACCGCAAAATTTCAACAATTTGTGACTTCATTTGGTATATTTCGTGCATTTACTTATTTTTTTTGAGCTAGTTGACCCTGAAATTGAAAAGCACTACAAATGAACTCTGAAAATGTTGAAAGTTGGCATGCTATCATCATTTCACCCACATAGCATGTGTTAAAAAGTTGAGAAGTCTACGACAAAAACTGGATGCACTTCATGTACAAAACGGACAATCTCTCTCGAAGTATTAGGGTTTCGAACGAGAACTCATCTCTTACAAAGGAATTTCATTTTTTGAACTTATTTGAACTCCATAATTTTTGTGTGTTCAAAATGCACCATTCAAAGGCACACCACAAAATTTCAACAATTTCTGACTTCATTTGGTATATTTCGTGCATTTACTTTTTTTTTTGAGCTAGTTGACCCTGAAATTGAAAAGCACTACAAATGAATTCTGAAAATGTTGAAAGTTGGCATGCTATCATCATTTCACCCACATAGCATGTGTTAAAAAGTTGAGAGGGCTACGACAAAAACTGGATGCACTTCGTGTACAAAACGGATAATCTCTCTCGAAGTATCAAGGTTTCGAACGAGAACTCATCTCTTACAAAGGGATTTAATTTTTTTGAACTTATTTGAACTCCATACTTTTTGTGTGTTCAAAATGCACCATTCAAAGGCACACCACAAAATTTCAACAATTTCTGACTTCATTTGGTATATTTCGTGCATTTACTTATTTTTTTGAGCTAGTTGACCCTGAAATTGAAAAGCACTACAAATGAACTCTGAAAATGTTGAAAGTTGGCATGCTATCACCATTTCACCCACATAACATGTGTTAAAAAGTTGAGAGGAATACGACAAAAACTGGATGCACTTCGTGTACAAAACGGACAACCTCTCTCGAAGTATCAGGGTTTCGAACGAGAAGTCATCTCTTACATGGATACTATGAAAATGAAAAGTGTTTGAAATTTAGTACATTCCATACATGCATTACATAAAAGGTTTAATACATTATTACATTATTGCACCAATATTCCTATCTATTATTTCTGTTTTCTTCTCGGTCGTAGCCATGGAGAATCTTCATCATTCAGTAGGATACTTGGGTCAGTTTTCACTTTGAAGGGCGGAATTTCATGAAACTTATTATAATCTTCTGACATGTCTGTCTTGTCATCTACTCCCACGATGTTTCTTTTCCCTGAAAGAACTATGTGGCATTTTGGCTCATCGGACGATATCTTCTTTTGCTGATTTCTTTTTCTCGTTAATGTAGACATGTCCTTCACATAGAAAACCTGAGTGTCGTGGTATCAATTCCGACAGTAGAAAGGGGGTAAGATAACGGAGCATGATCTATCAAGATGCACATGGGTGACACGGTGGTTTTAGCGAGTTCGGGCCTCTCACAGTGGAGATAACAACCCTACGTCTCGTGCTCCGAAGAGGCTTTGTTTTATCTGTCATGGACATGAGTTACATGGTATAGAGAGAGCCAGAGCTCCAGGGAAGGAATGAGCCTACAGGGGGAGAGGAAGAAGAAGATGTCCCTAGCTATGTGGAGGGGGGTGGCTTATATAGAGTGCGCCACCTCCTCACCTCTTATGTTACAAGATGGGGCATTGATGCCATAATGTCAGCCCACTACAGATGTCTTGTCGACTGTTGGTGTTTGCATGACCGAGTGAGTCATACGACCGAGTGGTTGACTGTCATCCGAGTGGATGGAATGTACTTGTCTGAGTGGATCCGTACCGAGTGGATTAGATGTTGTCACGATCCAGTAGGAATTTCCCTTGTAGCCCTTAAACTAATAATGAGGTGCCCTTAGGTAGGACGTATTGGTCAGACCTATGACCCTACCCTAGGGCTATATCCCCGTCTTTAGCCCCCGAATGGATCAGGGTCCGAGTGGTGAAGGTGTCGATGTAAATCTTGTAGCAGCAGATCGAACTTGAACGTGCTTCAGAGCCTTGCGAAATTATGCGTTGATTGAAGTCTTCATCATTCGCCCTGATCGATTCCGCTGAGTAGTACGTCCGAGTGAACTTAAGAATTGAAGTAGGTCCGAGTGACCAACAGGATCTTGAGACTTTGACTGACTGCTGGTAGTCGGTTGGAATTTGTTGAATCTGTTGAACTTGGATGTTGTTGGTGGACCTGACCAAGCAGAATGCTTCTTTTTTGTATTTCTCTTCCTGTGGGGGCACGCTCAGTGCACCCACTGGGTGTAGTCCCCGAGCCTCTGTCGGACTAGATGAGTTCGGCAGAGGGTTTAGACTTCCAGTGCTCGTCATGTTGAATGTTTGTTGAATCTGCATTATATGATTTCTGGATCAAAGTCAAGTCTCCGAGTGTATTTTTTAACTAAGGCGATACGGGGTCGCAGCTAAGTTCCCGAGTGTGGAGCGTGTCTGTACTCGGAGTAGTTTTAACTTAGGCGATACAGAGTCGCAGCTAAGCCTCCGTGTGTGGAACATGTCCGTACTCGGAATTGTTTTTAACTTAGGCGATACGGAATCGCAGCTAAGCCCCCGAGTGTGGAGCATGTCCGCACTCAGAGTTGTTTTTAACTTAGGCGATACAGAGTCGCAGCTAAGTCCCCAAGTGTGGAGCGTGTCCGCACTCGGAGTTGTTTTTAATTTAGGCGATACGGAGTCGCAGCTAAGCCTCCGAGTGTGGAGCATGTCCGCACTCGGAGTTGTTTTTAACTTAGGCGATACGGAGTCGCAGCTAAGCCCCCGAGTGTGGAGCATGTCCGCACTCGGAGTTGTTTTTAACTTAGGCGATACGGAGTCGCAGCTAAGTCCCCAAGTGTGGAGCTTGTCCGCACTCGGAGTTGTTTTGACTTAGGCGATACGGAGTCGCAGCTAAGCCCCCGAGTGTGGAGCGTGTCCGTACTCGGAGTTGTTTTTAACTTAGGCGATATGGAATCGCAGCTAAGCCCCCGAATGTGGAGCATGTCCGTACTCGGAGTAGTTTTTAACTTAGGTGATACGGAGTCGCAGCTAAGCCTCCGAGTGTGGACCGTGTCCGTACTCGGAGTAGTTTTTAACTTAGGTGATACGGAATCGCAGCTAAGCCCCCGAGTGTGGAGCATGCCCGTACTCGGAGTAGTTTTTAACTTAGGCGATACGGAATCGCAGCTAAGCCCCCCGAGTGTGGAGCATGTCCGCACTCGGAGTTGTTTTGACTTAGGCGATACGGAGTCGCAGCTAAGCCTCCGAGTGTGGAGCATGTCCGCACTCGGAGTTGTTTTGACTTAGGCGATACGGAGTCGCAGCTAAGCCTCCGAGTGTGGAGCGTGTCCGTACTCGAAGTAAGAAGCATCCGGTCGAGTGACGGTGCCCGGAGCGACCGAGTGACGAAGGAGTGTCCAGTAAAATGATGGCGCGCGGGGCGGCCGGGTGACGATGACGTTTCTCGCCGAGTGGTGATGGGCGGAGCTGCCGAGTGGATATGGAAGTGTCCAAGTACAATAGCTCGCAACGCATCGGAGGAGTTTCCCCATGTTCAGAATCTGCATGCAAGAGGTATTAGTGCTAACTAAGCAAGAATTAGAGACATGTCTCCATGTGACAGAAGTTGAACCGAGACAGAGAGTTGTGGAGGAGGCCTAGGGGAGGGATCCATTGCACCACAAACTGCCGGTCTGGCCAGTGTTCGATGACAGCTGAGAGGTGGCGATGAGGACGATGAACAGCTGGCTGCAGTCCAAACGCGGGAGTTGCGGGCCGGCGCAGCCAAGGACGAGGCCGGCATGAGCGCTGGTGATCGGGTTTCCTGCTCGAGACAGCCAGCGGACAAAATGAAGGTTTGCCCGAGTGATTCTTGTGCTTGTCGGACGACCCATCGGCACTCGAGGTATGCAAAATGTCCGAGTGGATCTGGCTAGAACGTGCATCAATGCAGAAGTTTGACTTGGTGCCGAGCGTGAAAATGCAGTCGGTTGCGTCGTAGACGAGGTCGGAGACGACGATGAGCGGAAGGTGCCAGCGTCCACGTGTGGAGTTGCACTCGTCTACCTCGCGGGCGAGGTCGGAGGCGACGAGCCGACGATGGCGCGGGCGATGTCCGTGGCCTGGTGGCCGTGCAGAAGATCCAGTCGGTTGCGTCGTAGACGAGGTCGGAGACGACGATGAGCGGAAGGTGCCAGCGTCCACGTGTGGAGTTGCACTCGTCTACCTCGCGGGCGAGGTCGGAGGCAACGAGCAGACGACGGCGCGGGCGATGTCCGTGGCCTGGTGGCCGTGCAGAAGATGCAGTCGGTGCCGAGCAACCAGCTCGTTTGAAGGTGCAGTCGGTGCCCAGCAGCCAGCTCGTTTGAAGGTGCAGTCGGTGCCGAGCAACCAGCTCGTTTGAAGGTGCAGTCGGTGCCGAGCAGCCAGCTCGTTTGAAGGTGCAGTCGGTGTCGAGCAGCCAGCTCGTTTGAAGGTGCAGTCGGTGTCGAGCAACCAGCTCGTTTGAAGGTGCAGTCGGTGCCGAGCAGCCAGCTCGTTTGAAGGTGCAGTCGGTGCCGAGCAGCCAGCTCGTTTGAAGGTCTCCGCTTGGTTGATGGAGAAGACGTTACCACGCATTGATGGAGGAGTTACTCACGTACACACGATCTGCATGCAAGAGATACGAATTAGCGGTAATTAAGCAAAAGTTAAGATAGGTCTTGCATGCTACGGGCGTTTCCATTTTCCACGACGCATTCACTGCATCATGTTTATTGCTGCGTCGTGTGTCCTACTGGACACAATCTTGTGGCCGTCGAACTCGCTGGGGACGAGCCGTCAAAGACACCGGAGAATAGCTCGGGAGCTTGGTGTGGACGTTGTCGACGTCGCGGTCGGCTTGCGACTGCCGGAGCAGCGTGTCAACGGACATGATGGCGCCGTCATGCAGTAACAGCTCGAGGTCGAGCTGCGGATGCCGGAGCAGCATGCTAGCGGACACGACGACACCAGTGGGCTCGACGGATAGATCGAGGGCGTGCTCGGCTGCCGGAGCAACTCGTCGACGGACATGGCGACGCCGGCGGGCTCTACGGATAGCTCGAGGGTGTGCTCGGCATCGAGCAGCGCCTCGACGGACAAAATGCTTCAACGTCGAGGACGCCCCAACGCAGCTGACCGGATGAAGATCGGCCATCGTGCACGAGGGTTTGACGACAGCGTCGCGACCGGAGATGACCACAGGCGGTCGGCGTCAACGCCGATGCGTGGAAGTGTGGCGTCGGCGCTGCAGAAGAAGTCGGAGACGACGGGCGGACCACGCCGATGCTCTTACATGAGTAAAGATCAACTCATTGTTAGATAATTTGATGTAAAAAGACAAGATGAGAAGAGGAACTCCCTGATACTTAGCATTTTATTGATCCGTAGATTGTGTGATGGTCGGGACTCCCATAGTCTAATATTCGATGATGATTGTTTGATCTCCAGGAGATCATCCCAGAACAGCTTGGGTTAGTCAAGATTGAAGAAAATACCATTTGCATCATGGCTCGATAGACGCGATGCCCCACGGTGGGCGCCAACTGTCGTGGTATCGATTCCGACAGTAGAAAGGGGGTAAGATAACGGAGGATGATCTATCAAGATGCACATGGGTGACACGGTGGTTTTAGCTAGTTCGGGCCTCTCACAGTGGAGATAACAACCCTACGTCTCGTGCTCCGGAGAGGCTTTGTTTTATCTGTCATGGACATGAGTTACATGGTATAGAGAGAGCCAGAGCTCGAGGGAAGGAATGAGCCTGCAGGGGGAGAGGAAGAAGAAGATGTCCCTAGCTATGTGGAGGGGGGTGGCTTATATAGAGTGCGCCACCTCCTCACCTCTTATGTTACAAGATGGGGCATTGATGCCATAATGTCAGCCCACTACAGATGTCTTGTCGACTGTTGGTGTTTGCATGACCGAGTGAGTCATACGACCGAGTGGTTGACTGTCATCTGAGTGGATGGAATGTACTTGTCTGAGTGGATCCGTACCGAGTGGATTAGATGTTGTCACGATCCAGTAGAAATTTCCCTTGTAGCCCTTAAACTAATAATGAGGTGCCCTTGGGTAGGACGTATTGGTCAGACCTATGACCCTACCCTAGGGCTATATCCCCGTCACTGAGCGACATCATTGGCTAGGACAAATGGTTCATCCATGTACGCAAGATTGTTGAGATCCACTGTTGTCATGCCGTACTTTTGGTCTACAACTACCCCGCCTCCTGTGAGCTTCACCCATTTGCACCGAAATAAAGGGATCTTAAAAGTAGGTCCATAGTCAAGTTTCCATATCTCCTCTATGTACCCGTAGTATGTTTCCAAAGAGTGCCCATTCTCGTCTGTTGCATCAAAGCGGACACCACTATTTTGGTTGGTGCTCTTTTTATCTTGGGCAACCGTGTAAAATGTATTCCCATTTATCTCATACCCTTGGAAAGTACATATAATCGAAGATGGTGGCCTGGCCAAACAGTATAGCTCATCTTCAACGATGTCGTCATTTATGAGATGTGTCTGCAACCAACTGCCGAAAGTCTTCTCGTGTTCCCCTTTAATCCAAGAGTCAGCCTTCCCCGAGTTTTCGGAGCATAGAATATTCTTGTGTCTCACGATATACGGAGCCACCACGGTGGAATTGTGTAGAACTGTGTAGTGTGCTTGAGAGAAAGAATGCCCGTCCATGCATAATTTTGCTTTCCTTCCTAGTGTGCCTTTTCCTGTCAGCCTACCCTCATACCGAGATTCAGGAACACCAATCGGCTTAAGGTCAGGAAGAAAGTCCATACAAAACTCAATGACCTCCTCTGTTCCATAGCCCTTGGAGATGCTTCCTTCTGGCCTAGCACGGTTACGAACATATTTCTTTAAGACTCCCACGAACCTCTCGAAGGGGAACATATTGTGTAGAAACACAGGACCGAGAATTCTAATCTCTTCGACTAGGTGAACTAGGAGGTGTGTCATTATATTGAAGAAGGATGGCGGGAACAACAACTCAAAGTTGACCAGACATTGGACCACATCAATCTGTAACCCTGATAGACTTTCTCGATCGATTACATTCTGAGAAATTGCATTGAGGAATGCACATACATTCACAATTGCCAGGCGAACATTTTCCGGTAGAATTCCCCTCAATGCATCCGGAAGCAATTGCGTTATAAGCACGTGGTAGTCATGAGACTTTAGGTTTTGGAATTTTTTGTCTTTCATATTTACGATTCCCTTTATATTCGACGAGAAGCCAGTCGGGACCTTGATACTGAACAGGACTTCAAAGAAGATTTCCTTCTCTTCCTTAGTAAGAGCGTAGCTGGCACGCCCTTGAAACTGTCCTGGATGCATGCCATATCTTCCTTTATGACGTTCCTGGTCCTCCCGTGCTTCCGGTGTATCTTTTGACTTCCCATACAATCCCAGGAAGCCTAGAATATTCACGCAGAGATTGTTCGTCAGGTGCATCACGTTGATTGTCGAGCGGACCTCATGGACTTCCCAGTAGGGTAGCTCCCAAAATATAGATTTCTTCTTCCACATGGGTACGCGCTTATCAGGGCCGTCAGGAACAGGTTGGCTGCCAGAACCCTTTCCAAAGATTATTTTTAAATCTTTGACCATATCAAATACTTCAACACCAGTACGGATGACAGGCTTCCCCCGGGGTTCTACCTTGCCATTGAAATGCTTGCCTTTTTTCTTTAAGGGATACTTGGGCGGAAGAAAACGACAATTGTACGGATACACATTCTTCCTACAGTTGTCGAGATATATACTTTCTGTCTGATCCAAACAGTGTGTGCATGCATTGTATCCCTTGTTTGACGGTCCTGAAATGTTACTAAGAGCAGGCCAATCATTGATGGTTACGAAAAGCAACGCTCGAAGGTCAAATTCCTCTTGTTTGTGCTCGTCCCACACACGTACACCTGGTACGGCCCACAGCTGTAAAAGTTCATCAACTAATGGCCTTAGGTACACATCAATATCGTTGCCGGGTTGCTTTGGACCTTGTATAAGCACTGGCATCATAATGAACTTCCGCTTCATACACAACCAAGGAGGAAGGTTGTAGATACATAGAGTAACGGGCCAGGTGCTGTGACTGCAACTCCGCTCCCCAAAAGGATTCATGCCATCTGTACTCAGACCTAACCATAAGTTCCTTGCATCAGCTGCAAATCTCGGGAACTCTCTCTCGATTTTTCTCCACTGCCGACCATCAGCGGTGTGCCTCAACTTATCGTCTTTCATACGATCTTCCATGTGCCATCGCAACAACTTCGCATGATCTTTATTTCTGAACAGACGTTTCAACCGTGGTATTATAGGAGCATACCACATCATCTTGGCAGGAACCCTCTTCCTGGGTGGCTCGCCCTCAATATCACCAGGGTCATCTTTTCTAATCTTATACCGCAATGCAGTGCATACCGGGCATTTATCCATATTCTCATACTTCTCACCGCGGTAGAGGATGCAGTCATTAGGACATGCATGTATCTTCTGCACGTCTAATCCTAGAGGGCAGACAAGCTTTTTTGCTTCGTACGTGCTGCGGGCAATTCGTTCTTTTTTGGAAGCATCTTCTTCATCAGTACCAGCAACTTTTCGAATGACGAGTCAGTCACACCGGTCTCTGCCTTCCACTTCAGCAATTCCAGTGTGCTACCCAGCTTCTTCTGGCCATCTTCACAAGTTGGGTACAACAATTTGTTGTGGTCCTGTAACATCTGCTCGAACTGCAACCTCTCCTTTTCTGTGTCGCAACCTCGCCGTGCATCAGAAATGACCCGGTCAAGATCATCAACGGGCTCATCTGGTTCCCGTTCTTCATCCTGATCTTCTTCTTCATTGTCTTCCATTGCGGTATCAGCATACTCAGGGAACATAGATCGGTAGTTGTCATCATCGTTCTCTTCTTCTTCATCGTCATCTTCCATCATAACCCCTCTTTCTCCGTGCTTGGTCCAAACATTATAGCCCGACATAGAACTAGACCGAAGCAGGTGGCTCTGAATGACTCTTGAGGAAGTGTAATCCTTCTCATTCCGACATTCAACACATGGACAAAACATATAGCCACCACCATGCTTGTTCGCATCGGCTGCATCTCAAAAAGAATGCACGCCTTCTCTGTAAGCGGTTGTGCGTCGATCACCGTACATCCATGGATGGCTCATCTGCGTTATACGACGGTATATCAAATACAATCACGATCCTAAAAATTAGTACCGCACGGTCTAAACGAGGAAATATAGTTGCTAACCTTTTAGAATAAGTAGAAATAAAGAGGAATAGGTTTAAGCGTGGCTCGGGCATCTCATATCGTAGTTGTGTTCGGTGAACTGAAGCGGCATCGCTCTAACACACATTTCAACAAACACCTCTAGTGCATCAAAAAAAGTGGAGAGCAAGCACCCACCCACAATCCTCCATCCAAGAAAATTGCAACGAAGAGGGGAGAGGGGGGATGTGCTATATATAGGCAGAGGACTTTAGTCCCGGTTTGAGACACAAACCGGGACTAAAGGTGGCGCACATGCGGGCTGCCCACCGCGTAGCCCTTTAGTCCCGGTTTGGGACACGAACCGGGACTAAAGGCTCCTTACGCGCCGGGATTAAAGCCTCGAGGGAGGATATGAGAATTGGGGCGACGTGGCCGGGCCTTTAGTCCCCGCCCAGAGGCAGGCCGGGACTAAAGGGTCCAGGCCAAAGGCCCGTTTTTCACTAGTGATAGAGCTCCCTTCTACCTCTTTTTTAAATACAGTGTCACATCAACTTTTTGTCCATGACGCTATGCTAAGAGCCAACTATCGGGATTGCCCTAAGATATAGTGCAGTGGGGCAATTACATCTAATTAAATTAAACAGATGTTTAAGTATAACTTAAGATATATTGCACTAGGTCTGCCATAAGGTACATGCATGCATGCCCGCAAGGGCAGACCCAATTCTAATAAAGATATATATGTTAGTCATGACACCTAAGAAAGTGTGATACTTCACCATACATAATGATGAAGAGAGAGAGTTACTATATCTTAATATAGATATATTTGTTACCATCAAAGTCAAGATAACACATACTTTTTCTCGCATAATACACATAAAATGAGAGATCTTATGACACAGCAATAAGATAAAATGCATTGGAGGAGTTTTATTTAAGTGCATATTTAAGGGATCTTATGCATGGGCAGTGCTTTGGTGCATTCAACACTACTGTTGAGCTATCGGCAATTGAAAGAGAGTTCAAAGGGTACATGCATGCATGCATACATATTGTTGATGTGCATACCCTGTAGTCCCATGAATCTACACTATGCTTGTTGGCACATAGTTGAAAAGGTACATGCATACATACATGTGTTAACATGCATATCATGTGTAGTCCGACAATGATTGCACGATGAAATTATACTGCGTCTATCAACACGCCTGCCATCTTGGGGCCGACCTTATTGTTGTAGTTCCAGTGATGCTTGTTGTCCAAGATGATGTTGTCGAGGCATGTTTCATTAACTTGGTGTCTAGTCAAGACATGACGTACACTACACACTACATTGACCATGCCAACTTCTGCCCTTTAACACCAACACTGTCTTCGTCAATATTACAATAGTTTCTCGATTACGTGAGAGGGGTGGAGGGCGTTTAAGAGTAAACAATGACAAATAATGTAGGGAAAAATAGACACCTACATGCCGAAATGTCATGCTCGCATGCATTAATGCATTCTAAGTGGATTCTGAATCTTGTTAAATTCCATGACAGTGTATTGTGACATATTTCACTTCACTTAAGGTACGCGCATGCATGCTATGCATACACATTGTTGAGCTAACAACAATTGAAATGGAGTTGAAAAAGTAAAAGCATGCATGGATGCATACATATGTGTTGATGTGTGTATCATGTGTAGTCCAGTAATGGTAGCACAATAAATCTATATTATGCATGTCAACACATAGTTGAAAGGTGGTTGGAAGGGTACATGCATGAACACATGTGTTAACGTGTATATCATGTTTGTTGACACGTCAACTGTTTTGGGGTCGATCTCACATTGGAGTTCCTGCTAATGCTCGCCATCCAAGATGATATGGCCAAGTCATATTTTATTAACTTGGTGTATGGTCAAGACAGGGTGTACACTACACATTACATTTACCATGCCAACTTGTGCCCTTATAACACCAACACCGTCTCCCTCAACATTACAACAATGCGTCAATTACGTGGGAGGGGTGAAGTGGGTTTAAGAGTAAATGGGAACACCAAAACCAAGGAAACACGTATTTTTATCACTCATAAAATAAATAAAATGATAGCCCAATTAAATGCAACAATATAATTTAATGCATTGAAGATGCTAATTATAAGTGCATATATATTTAAGGCAATAATGCATTGATAGTGCTTTGATGCATGCAATAAAATTGTTGTGCTATCATGATTTGGAAGGGAGTCGAAGGGTACATGCATGCTTAATTACTCACTCCACACATATGTGTTGACGTCTATATCATGTGTAGGAGGGCGTTGGCTGCATGATGAAGTCATACTATGCTTACTATATATGCTTGTTGACACGTAGTTGAAAGGTGGTTTGTAGGATACATGCATGCATATACGTGTTAACGTGCATATGCTATGTAATCTCACTATGATTGCACGAAGAAGATATACTACATCTATAGACACGACGGCCGTCTTGGTGGTCAACCTTATCATTGGAGTTCCACGTGATGCTAGCCGTCTAAGATGATATTGACAGGGCATCTTCCATTAACTTGGTGTGTAGTCATACACACTATGTTGACCATGCCTACTTGTTCCTTTGTAACACAAACACCATCTCCCTTAACACTACAACACTGAAAGATATACTTCATATCGACAACAGTTGGAAGGTGGTTAGAATGGTACACGTAGGCATTAGTACACACCCACACAACAAAAGGTTGTGGTAATATGCATTAGTGCATTCTAAGTGGATTTTGAATCTTATTAAATTCCATAACGTTTAATTATGACATATTCCACTCTGTCAGGGCACATGCAGGGCACATGCATGGATACCATGGATACATATTGTCCAGATAACGACAGTCCAAAGGTAGTCAAAAGGGTACGTGCATGCATACATATGTTTGACATGCATATCATGTGTAGTCTGACCACGACTGCACCGTAAAGATATACTTCCTGTCGACACACTATTCTAAGGTGGTTAAAAGGGTACATTCATATCCCGCAAAAAAAAGGGGTACATTCATGCATAAATGTGTCAATGTGCATACCATGTGTAGTCTGGCAACCGTTGCATGACAAGGCTATACTATGTAGTTGAAATGTGGTTATAAGGGTGCATGCATGCATACATGTGTTAACGTGAATATCATGTGTAGTCCGTGTGATGAAGCTATACTACATCTGTTGAGACGCCCGCCATCTTGGGGTTGACATTAATTAGCATTAGAGTTCCCTCTCATGCTTGTCGTTCAAGGTTATATTATGGTGCATGTTTCGTTAACTTGGTGTACAGTCTAGACGGGGTGTACACTTAACACTACATTTAGCATGCCATCTTGTGCCCTGTATAACATCAACATCGTCTCCCTCAACTTTACAACAAAATGTCGACTACGTGGGAAGTGTGGAGGGGGCTTAAGAGCAAAATTGTGGCCAGTAAGATAGAGTAAAAGTACACACCCACATGCCAAGAGATCAAGATATATAACATGCATTAGTGCATTCTTTGATTTTGAATGTCATTAGATTCTATGGCGTTTAAATGTAACATATTACACTTTCGTTTAAGGTATATGCATGCATGACATTGTTGTGCCAGCGACAGTTGAAAGTGAGTCAATACGGACATACGGTACATGCATGCATGCATGCATAAGGCTGGTTGTAATGGGAGTATCATAGCTAGTATCATGCATGCCAACTAAGCAGTTTTGATGAGGTGGCATGAAATTAAATGAAGAAAGAGAGGATTGAGTATCATATCATGATACCGTATCATATTAAATGTTGTGCTACCATGTGTCATGCATGGCAATAAATGACATATTCTATGATACTAACATATGATACTATGCATTAGGGTGTAATATCATACACTAGTATCATATGCATGATACTAGTATATGATACTACCCATTACAACCAGCCTAAATATGTTGTCGTTCTTATCATGTGTACTCCGCGACTATAGTTGCATGGCGAATAACACTTAATTTATCCCTGTGCGGCTGAAAGGGAGCTGGAAGGGTATATGCATGTATACATGTGCTAGTGTGCACATCATGTATATCCCGGCGATGCATATACGGCGCAGCTATACTATATACTATGGTTATCAACATGCCTGTGATTTTTGGGTCGACCTCATTGTTGTAGTTCCCGGTTTTGCTCACTGCCCAAGATGATATTGTTGGGGCATATCCTTTTAACCAATTTATCTCTAGTGTCAATCTCTCTCAACACTAGAACAATAAATAGATTGAGGGGAAGGGTGGGGGAGGGGGGGGGGGGATTAAGAGCAAATTACAATGAAGAAAGTACAGAAAAATGAGAAAGTCATGTGTAGAAAGATCAAGGTAACATGCATTATTGAACTATATAGTTGCATTTCAAATACTATTAAGTTCCATCACGTTCACTTGTGACATCTTCCACGTCTGTTAAGTATTTTCTTGTTGGAATACTTTCTAATATATACTTTAAATCATATTTAAAAAACAACTTCATATTATTTGCAATATCTAGAAATCCGCATTTCCAACGCCAGTCGAATCCTCAAAAGAAGTGTGTGCCGATTCGATGACACATACGTTGCGACAGGCGGAAGGGAGCCAGAAATGATCCATGCACTGGTGCGGAGGTGGGTTGTCGGCACCGGAGAAGGTAGGGGGTTTATACGTAGGAACAAGACTGCTCGACGTTGTAGTCGGCTCGGGTGGGCTAGAAATGATCCATGCGCTAGTGCGGAGGTGGGTTGTCAGCGCCGGAGAAGGTAGGTAGTTTAGACATAGCGACAAGATAGCTCGGCATAGGAGTCGGCTCGGACGGGCCATAAATGATCCATGCGCTAGTGCGGAGGTGGGTTATCGGTGCCGGAGAAGGTAGGGGGTTTAGACATAGGAAGAAGACAACTCAGCATAGTAGTTAGCTCCGGCGGGCCAGAAATGATCCATGCATTGGTGCGAAGGTCGGTTGTCGGCGCTAGAGAAGATAGGGGGTTTAGAGGTAGGGAAAAGATAGCTCGTCATAGGAGTCGGCTCGGACGGGCCATGAATGATCCATGCGATGGTACGTGTTGGATAACGTAGCATAAATTCAAAAATTTCCTACGCATATTCAGATATTCCTATGGAGAGACCAGCAACGAGAGAGGGGTAAGAGCATCTTCATACCTTTGAAGATCGCTAAGCGGAAGCGTTGCTAGAACGCGGTTGATGGAGTCGTACTCGCAGCGATTCCGATTTAGTGCCGAACTACGGCACCTCCGCGTTCAACACACGTGCAACCCGGTGACGTCTCCCGCACCTTGATCCAACAAGGAGGAGGGAGAGGTTGGGGAAGAACTCCAGCAGCACGACGGCGTGGTGTCGATGGAGAGACGAGGTCTTCCGGCAGGGCTTCGCCAAGCACCGACAGAGAGGAGGAGGAAGAAGGGCAGGGCTGCGCTGGGAGAGAGAGGAAACCGTGTCCAAAACAGCCCTGAAACCTCAACTATATATAGGGGGAGGGGGAGGGGGCGCAGCCCTTAGGGTTCCCATGTCACGCCCAAGATGCGACCCTATCCTCAATTTGGCACGAGGGCCTCGTCAGGGATGGAAGCGCATCTCTTTATGTCGCAAGAATGGATATCGTTACAAGTACATGTACTGAAAAGAAGAGATATATAGAATTGGCTTACACTCGCCACAAGCTACATCAGAGTCACATCAGTACATTACATAATCATCAAGAGTAAGAGCATGGTCCGACTACGGACGAAAACAAACGACGAAAGAAGAACGACGTCCATCCTTGCTATCCCAGGCTGCCGGCCTGGAACCCATCCTAGATCGATGATGAAGAAGAAGAAGAAGCAACTCCAAATGAACAATCAACGCGCTCACGTCAAGTACCCTTTACCTGTACCTGCAACTGGTGTTATAGTAATCTGTGAGCCACAGGGGACTCAACAATCTCATTTCCAAAGGTATCAAGACTAGCAAAGCTTAATGGGTGAGGTATGGTTAAGTGGTGAGGTTGCAGCAGCGGCTAAGCATATATTTGGTGGCTAAACTTACGAGTACAAGAAATAAGAGGGGGAAGATCTACGCATAACGGACGTGTCTACTGATGATCAAATGAATGATCCTGAACACCTACCTACGTCAGACATAACCCCACCGTGTCCTTGATTGGAGAAGGAACTCATGAAATAGACAGTCACGGTTACGCATACAGTTGGCAAGTTTTAATTAAGTTAACTTCAAGTTATCTAGAACCAGTGTTAAACAAAGTTTCCACGTTGCCACATAACCGCGGGCACGGCTTTCCGAAAGATTTAACCCTGCAGGGGTGCTCCAACTAGTCCATCACAAATTACCACAAGCCGCATAGAAATCCTCAACCACGAAGCTCGCGATCTCGTCGGATTCCCTAGTGGAAAACCTCAACTCTGAGATTACCCAAAGCATCACCGGAATCCCGATGCACAAGATATCTTGTCAAAGGTAAAACTAATCCAGCAAGGCCGCCCGGTGTGTCGACGATCCCGATAGGAGCCGCGTATCTCGTTCTCAGGACACGACGGATAAGCGAAGCGTACGAGTGCCAAACCTCGAGTTTCCTCGCGGTGGCCCCGCACGGTTCTCTGTTTTGGACCAACACCATCAGCACTGGCCCTCCCTGTATTATGTAGAATTACTCCTCGGGTAGCGCTAACTCCCTATGCATTTCAATTTAACAGAATTATTATGTTGGGCAAATGTAGTACCAATGTTGGGCCTTGCCAGACCAGCTTTAATCTAAAACGAATTATCAAGGGGGTCCCCATAACAACCCCGATCGTGTTAGGAGCGCTCGTTTATGGAACATAACACCGGTAGCCGAAACTGAGGGGGCAAAGGTGGAACAAAACACCAGGCTAGAAAGGCCGAGCCTTCCACCTTTTACCAAGTATATAGGTGCATTAAATTAACTAGTATTTAATAGGGTGATATAACAAGGCACACATGTTTTCACATGGAAGCAACTGCACCTGCAACTAGCAACGCTACACAGGGTTAAGCAAGCAGTAATATAGCCAATCAGTGGTTTGCTAGGTCGTACAGGTTGAAGGTGATCATGGCATTGTTGAGAGGCTAATATTTTACAGGTGGTAGGCAACGAGACATAATCGATAGAAACGGTAAAACTAGCATGACAATGATAGTAATGGTATCTGGGGAAATGATCATCTTGCCTGAGATCCCGCTTGGAAGAAGAATGCCTCCGTGAAGCAGACGAACCGATGTAGTCGAACGGGTCCTCACAATCCGGCACGCTACGGAACTCTATCGAGACGAAGCAAACCGGAAACACAAATCAACACACGGAATTCACCAGACGATGCACAACACATATGATGCATGAGCAGCTGAATATATGCAAGTCACGGCATGACAATTCACACAATCAAACACTACACGTTAAGTGAAGTTCAATATGCCACGAGTTGCATATTGACGAAACTCCACGTTTAATTATTTAGTTCTATCCCGATTAGGTACACGGCAATATTAAATGTGGTTAACATGGCAAGAGGTGAAGCGTAATTAAACTACCTATCTAGGCATTTTAAATGAGGTCGGAAATGACACATAGCATCTCCGAAACGACCTCACATGTTAATTTACAATTCTGTCCAGATCTGAACTAACAAATTTAATTAGTTGTTAAACAGCAAAATAAATAGGTTCACGTGATTCTACGCGTCAAGACAAGCAATCTACACATAAAGAACATCTCCAACGGGGCTACGGATCAAAAGATACAAGCGCCGCAAGATATGATGGCATGAATGCAATATGTGTGCAACGACGGTCACGAGCACTTCAAAACACACAACCAGCAAGATAAAATGAAACTACATGAGATTCTAAGCAAATTTCATATAGGACACGATCAAATCGGAGCTACGGTTCAACAACTACGAGCAAAACATGAAATCATTACAATCTGCCAAAATCAGCCACATAGCATTTTCTACACCCCGCAACTACGGGCTACACAACTCCGATAAACTCAAGAAAGACATGGCACGAAAAAGGGAAAGAAGCACTACTACAAACAAATAACAACAACTAGTATGGCATCATGGATCACTAGGGAAAGAAGACACAAAATGGCATCTCACACACTAGTTCAGACTTGGTGAAAATAACACCTCATGAAAGTGCAGTTTTCGATCTGAAGCCATATTGACAGCAGCAAAACCAATAGCTACAGGACTCCAAATGGCATGAAAATTTACATCATGCTAGAGAAACACAAGGGGTACAATTAACTCCATTGGACCAACCTTAAAAGAGCTACAGATCAAAATACAGAAGCAAGACAAGACAACAACAAAATATAACAGATTTCAGACTTAGAAATATTTCAGCTCCTCCAAATCAGCACTATTTCTAGCAATTTAAGAGCAAGCAAACCACACCAAAACATGCATTTATATTGCAACCAAAAATACCATGGGCTAGTCTAAACACCCAAGAACAACTCCCTAGTTGACAACTCCGTCAAACGAAGCACGGAATAAATCCTACGAAAAAGACAAGAGGGCAACATGGTAAAATATCGCGCGAACTAACTTACTCGAAAGCTAAAACTAATTGCACAGAAAAATCCCATGGATTTATCTACCCCGAAAACATATAAAATATGTGGGGTTGCGTAACAAAATTATTGCCACACGTAAATGCGAGATAATCACCTATATACGGGAAAATAAACTACCGGCAAACCCTACACGCAAAAATACCAATGACCGCTCTAAAATTCATGGAAAAATGGTCCCTAAAACATGGACATTTAATCTACGGTATACGGGCAGTCTGGACATGCACGAGAAATAACTACGGAACGGATCCTATTGAAACAGCACGCAAAACGATGCATTAGGCACTTCAAACTGCCTCAAATAATTATGCAAGTTAGAAATTCGAAATCTACGTGGAATTCTACATGAAAACCAATATATTACACGTCTCGATCCGACTAACGGAATAAAAGATACGGTCTTTTGAAAATCGTCTATTTTTCTGGATTTAAATAAAAATCCGAAAATAACCTAATACACTAACGGGCCGAGTTGGGGGGCAAATTAACTAACAACGCCTAGGGCGTAAATAAAAGGGCTGGGGAATTGCTCACCTGAGTGGCCTCGGGCTGGCTCGGTAGAAGGGGATCTGGGCCGCGGGAGGGAGGAGCAGCCTGGGCCGACTGCTGGCCATCTGGGCCGCGGCGCTCCTGGCGCTGGGAGCGTCCCCTCGTTCCCTCGAGCAGGAGGGCTCGGCGCGCTGGTCGCACGCAAGGGACGAGGAGGCACCGGCGAGGGGGCCGCCACGGGGGCGCAACAAGGCGGGGCTGCCGGAGGGGACCGGATCCGGGGCTGGCCGGCCCGGATCTGGCGACGGCAAGTCCGGCGGCGACGGGAGGAAGACGGCCATGGCGGCGGCTGGCGAACTGCGGCGGGCTAACGGCGGGTGACGCGGGCGCTCGGGAGGCCGGCTGCTCCGGCGAGCCTCTCCGGCCAGGTGTCGCTCCGGCGGCTGCAGGCGAGGGGGCGTGGGGAGGTGCTCCGGCGGATGGAGGAGCTGCGGGATTCGGGGCACAGAGGTTGCGGCGGCGGATGGGCCTCGAGCGGGCCTCGATCGGGCCTGGCAGGCAGGCGGCGCTGGTGGGAGAGAGAGGTTGCGGGAGCTAGGGTTTCGGGGTAGGTGGCGCGCAAAATGAGGCAGAGGAGGGGGCTGTCTAAAATAATGGCATGGGGCCTATATATAGACAAACGGGGGGGGGGGGGGGGGGGGCTAGGTTAGCCGGAATCGTATTCCGGATCCAACCGTACGGTCGGATTCGGACGATTCCGAACGCGGGAACGGTTATGAGGCCGTGTAGAGTGGATATCCGGAGACGAGAGGGAGAACGGGAGGCGCGGCAACAGATTTTAAAACACCGACACATGTCCGACGGTAGACCGAATACGGTGCCGCTACGGTCGACCGTTCGGGTACCAGACGAACTCCGATCGCGACGAAATTCGACAGATGGTCTAGCCATAACTAATCACGACCGCGTGCCAAGTTTCACCTTGATCAGAGAAAGTTTTACGCACACTTTTAAAACAGGGTTCGAACGATGTCGCGGGCACGTGCGTGTGTGGTCGGGCTCCGAACGGGCAACGACGAGAACCGTCAACTATCAAAGGACGCAAGTTTTGAAAACTGGCGGCAACGGGATGCCGATGCAATGCTGATGATGCGATGATGATGCGACAAAAGATAATAGACACACGACGAAAACGGAAAGAAAAGGGGAATCTTCTGGAACGTCGGTCTCGGGCTGTCACATCCCACCCCCAAGGGGTGCGGCAGCCCCAGATGGGAGAGGGGGCGGCGGCCAGGGTAGGGAGGAGGGGTGGTGTGCACCCCTGGTGGGCCTTAGGCCCACCTGGCTTAGGGTTTGCCCCCCTTCCCTGTCCCCTGCGCATTGGGCTGAGTGGGGAGGCGCACCAGCCCACCTAGGGGCTGGTTCCCTCCCCCATTTGGCCCATCTTACCTCCCGGGGTCGTTGCCCCCCTTCGGTGGACCCCCGGGGCCACCTCCGGTTGTCCCGATGGTCCCGGTACGTTACCGGTGATGCCCGAAACACTTCCGTTGTCCGAAACCATCCGTCCTATATATCAATCTTTACCTCCGGACCATTCCGGAGCTCCTCGTGACGTCCGGGATCTCATCTGGGACTCCGAACAACTTTCGGTAACCTCGTATAACAATTCCCTATAACCCTAGCATCATCGAACCTTAAGTGTGTAGACCCTACGGGTTCGGGAGACAGGCATACATGACCGAGACACCTCTCCAGCCAATAACCATCAGCGGGGTCTGGATACTCATGGTGGCTCCCACTTGCTCCACGATGATCTCATCGGATGAACCACGATGTCAAGGATTCAATCAATCCCGTATACGATTCCCTTTGTCTGTCGGTATAGAACTTGCCCGAGATTCGATCGTCGGTATACCCATACCTTGTTCAATCTCGTTACCGGTAAGTCTCTTTACTCATTCCGTAGCACGTCATCGTGTTACTAACTACTTAGTCACATTGAGCTCATGATGATGTTCTACCGAGTGGGCCCAGAGATACCTCTCCGTCACACGGAGTGACAAATCCCGATCTCGATTCGTGCCAACCCAACAGACACTTTCAGAGCTACCAGTAGTGCACCTTTATAGTCACCCAGTTACGTTGTCATGTTTGATACACCCAAAGCACTCCTACGGTATCCGGGAGTTGCACAATCTCACGGTCGAAGGAAAAGAAACTTGACATTAGAAAAGCTTTAGCATACGAACAATACGATCTAGTGCTATGCTTAGGATTGGGTCTTGTCCATCACATCATTCTCCCAATGATGTGATCCCGTTATCAATGACATCTAATGCCCATGATCAGGAAACCATAATCATCTATTGACCAACGAGCTAGCCAACTAGAGGCTTTCTAGGGACACATTATGATCTATTTATTCACACATGTATTATTGTTTCCTGTTAATACAATTATAGCATGAACAATAGACGATTATCATGAACAAGTAAATATAATAACAACCATTTTATTATTGCCTCTAGAGCATATTTCCAACAGTCTCCCACTTGCACTAGAGTCAATAATCTAGTTACATTCTGATGTATCGAACACCCATATCATTATGGTGTTGATCATGTTTTGCTCGTGGAAGAGGTTTAGTCAACGGGTCTGCAATATTCAGATCCATGTGTACTTTACAAATATCTATTACTCCACTCTGGACATGGTCCTGGATGGAGTTGTAGCGGCGTTTGATGTGCTTCGTCTTCCGGTGAAACCTGGGCTCCTTGGCTATGGCAATGGCCCCAGTGTTATCACAGAAGAGTGTCGTTGGACCCGACGCGCTTGGAACCACTTCATGGTCGGTGATGAGCTCCTTCATCCAAATTCCTTCATGAGCCGCTTCTGAAGCAGCTATGTACTCCGCTTCACATGTAGATGCTGCCATGACTTCTTGCTTGCTGCTGCACCAGCTCACTGCCCCACCATTCAAAACATATACGTATCCGGTCTGTGACTTAGAGTCATCCGGATCTGTGTCGAAGCTGGCGTCGGTGTAACCCTTTACGACGAGCTCTTCGTCACCTCCATAAACGAGAAACATTTCCTTAGTCCTTTTCAGGTACTTAAGGATATTCTTGACCGCTGTCTAGTGTTCCATACCGGGATCACTTTGGTACCTTCCTACCAAACTTATGGCAAGGTTTATATCAGGTCTGTTACACAACATGGCATACATAAGAGAGCCTACGGCTGAAGCCTAGGGGACATAACTCATCTTCTCTCTATCTGCTGTCGTGGTCAATGACTGAGTCTTACTCAATCTCATACCTTGCAAAACTCGCAAGAACCCTTTCTTTGAGTTTTCCAATTGAACTTCTTCAATATCTTGTCAAGGTATGTACTTTGCGAAAGACCTATGAGGCGTCTTGATCTATCTCTATAGATCTTGATGCCTAATATGTATGCAGCTTCTCCAAGGTCCTTCATTGAAAAACTCTTGTTCAAATAGGCCTTTATGCTCTCCAACATCTCTATATTATTCCCCATCAATAATATGTCATCCACATACAGTACGAGGAAAGCTACAGAGCTCCCACTCACTTTCTTGTACAGACAGGCTTCTCCATAAACCTGTATGAACCCAAACGCTTTAATCACCTCATTAAAGCGAATGTTCCAACTCCGAGATGCTTGCACCAGTCTATAGATGGAGCGCTGGAGCTTGCACACTTTGTTAGCACCTTAGGGTCGACAAAACCTTCTGGTTGCATCATATACAACTCTTCCTTAAGGTTCCCGTTAAGGAACGCTGTTTTGACGTCCATTTGCCAAATTTCATAATCATAAAAGGCGGCAATTGCTAACATGATTCGGACTGATTTCAGCTTCGCTACGGGAGAGAAAGTCTCTTCGTAGTCAACTCCTTGAATTTGTCGAAAACCCTTTGTGACAAGTCGAGCTTTATAAACGGTTACATTACCGTTTGCATCAGTCTTCTTCTTGAAGATCCATTTATTTTCTATGGCTCGTCGGTCATCGGGCAAGTCCACCAAAGTCCATACTTTGTTCTCATACATGGATCCTATCTTGGATTTCATAGATTCAAGCCATTTGTTTGAATCCGGGCCCGCTATCGCTTCTTCATAGTTCGAAGGTTCACCATTGTCTAACAACATGATTTCCATCACAGGGTTGTTGTACCACTCTGGTGCGGAGCATGCCCTTGTGGACCTTCGCGGTTCAGTAGTAATTTGATCCGAAGCTTCATGATCATCATCATTAACTTCCTCTTCAATTGGTGCAGGCGCCACAGGAACAACTTCCCGCGTTGCGCTACTATCCTGTTCGAGAGGGGGTGTAATTACCTCATCAAGTTCTACCTACCTCCCACTTACTTCTTTCGAGAGAAACTCTTTCTCTAGAAAGGATCCGTTCTTGGCAACAAAGGTTTTACCTTCGGATCTAAGATAGAGGGTATACCCAATAGTTTCCTTAGGGTATTCTATGAATACGCATTTCTCCGCTTTGGGTTAGAGCTTTTCTGGTTGAAGTATCTTCACATAAGCATCGCAGCCCCAAACTTTAAGAAACAACAACTTAGGTTTCTTTCCAAACCATAGTTCATACGGTGCCGTCTTAACGGATTTAGACGATGCCCTATTTAAAGTGAATGCTGCAGTTTCTAATGTGTATCCCCAAAATGATAGCGGTAAGTCGGTAAGAGACATCATAGATCGTACCATATCTAACAAAGTGCGATTACGATGTTCAGACACTCCGTTGCGTTGCGGTGTGCCAGGTGGCGTGAGTTGTGAAACGATTCCACACTTCCTCAGGTGTGTTCCAAACTCGTGACTCAAATATTCTCCTCCACGATCAGATCGTAGACATTTAATTTTTCTGTCACGTTGATTCTCGACCTCACTCTGAAATTCCTTGAACTTTTTAAATGTCTCAGATTTGTGCTTCATCAAGTAGATATACCCATACCTACTCAAATCATCGGTGAGAGTGAGAACATAACGATAGCCACAGCGAGCTTCAACGTTCATTGGACCACACACATCAGTATGTATTATTTCCAATAAGTCGGTTGCTCTCTCCATTATTCCTGAGAATGGAGTCTTAGTCATATTGCCCATGAGGCACGGTTTGCATGTGTCAAATGATTCAAAGTCAAGAGACTCTAATAGTTCATCAGTATGGAGCTTCTTCATGCGCTTAACGTCGATATGACCAAGGCGGCAGTGCCACAAGTATGTGGGACTATCATTATCAACTTTACATCTTTTGGTACTCACACTATGAATATGCGTAACATCACGATCGAGATTCATCAAGAATAAACCATTCACCAGCGGAGCATGACCATAAAACATATCACTCATATAAATAGAACAACCATTATTCTCTGACTTAAATGAGTAGTCGTCTCGCATTAAGCAAGACCTTGATACAATGTTCATACTTAAAGCTGGTACTAAATAACAATTATTAAGGTTTAAAACTAATCCCGACGGTAGATGTAGAGGTAGCATGCCGACGGCGATCACATCGACCTTGGAACCATTTCCGACGCGCATCGTCACCTCGTCCTTGGCCAGTCTCCGCTTATTCACTACAAGAAATATGCTCATACATGATGTTTTTTAAGACGTCGTTGATGAATTCGTCATAAATCTATGACGATTTCATCCGAGATCATCATAAACCATTTGAGGGGATCAAATCTACATATAAATTACGACGATGTGAGTCAAAAACGTCGTAACCACATAAGATGAGATCGTCATAACTTTTACGATGATTGTAAAAATGTCGTAACATGTTCTAACTATGTTGACATGTCACTCATGGGTCCACTCTATCCCACCTCATGCTAGTTTGTGAAGCAACCTACTATTCTGTCATTCCAAAAATTCTTGAAAAATTCTCATAAATACTTTAGATCATATATTTCTCAAATATGTGAAAACCTTTCCTTCCATAGTTCAAAAACAATTCAACAATATTCATTTTCCTATTCTGTTTAGAATAGCACTTTGTGAAGGAAGTGCTATTTCTATTTCTTTGATTACCCTCATATTTTGTGGGCACTCTTTCCTATCCAAATCATTGTCTCATGAAAACTTTCGTAAGGATTTTCCTAGTAAATATTTCTCATCAAATTTTCAAAATTTGTGTTCAGCTAATAGCTTTGTGAAGGAGGTAGTAGATAGGAATATCCTGATGAGTTGAATTTTTTCCACATCATCTATGTGCCCAAACACATAGATTCCTCTATTTTTAATATGTGCAAACTATTTTAAATCACTGATTTTCTGAACCAATCAGAACCCTTCCCACGGATCGATGACATGGCGCCCATCCATCCATCCATCCATGTCTTCATCCCACATCCATCCATCCATCTATCTACAAAAAAACACTAAAAAAGCAGCCCAAACCCTAGGTCAGATCCCCCCCATCCTAACCTTCCTCCCTAGTCCCCATCTCCTCGTCGTCGCCGCCGCCACCTCCTCCCCGTCGCCACCCCTCTCCCGATCCCCACCTCCTCGTTGGAGGACATGGACCGCGGGCTGTCCTCGTCGGAGGCGGCGGCACGGCTGCGCGCGCACGGCCCAACGAGCTGCTCGACCACCAGGGGCCCTCGGTGCTGCAGCTCGTGGCGCATCAGTTCGAGAACACGCTGGTGCGCATCCTTCTCGCCGCTGGCGCCGTCTCGTTCGTGCTCGCGCTCTGCTCGTCGGCCGGCGCGCTCACGCTCTTGGCCTTCGTCCAGCCGCTCGTCATCTTCCTCATCCTCGTCGTCAACGCCGCCGTCGGGGTGTGGCAGGAGACCAACGCCGAGAAGGCGCTCGAGGCGCTGCGCCAGATCCAGTCTGACCACGCCGCCGTGCTCCGCGACGCCGAGTGAGCGCCCGCCCTACCCGTGCGCGACCTCGTCCCGGGGGACGTCGTCATGGTCCGCGTCGGGGACAAGGTCCCTGCCGACATGGGCGTCCTCAGGCTCGTCTCGTCGACCCTTCGGGTCGAGCAGGGGTCGCTTACCGGCGAGACCAACTCCGTCAACAAGACGGCCCACGCCGTGCCGGCCGACGACGCAGACATCCAGGCCAAGGACTGCATGGTGTTCGCGGGCACCACCGTCGTGAATGGCAGCGCCGTCTGCCTCGTCGTGCATACCGGGATGGCCACCGAGATCGGCAAGATCTACTCGCAGATCCACGAGGCCTTGCAGGAGGACGACGACACGCCGCTCAAAAAGAAGCTCAACGAGTTCGGCGAGGCGCTCACCAAGATCATCGGGCTCATATGCATCCTCGTGTGGCTCATCAAGGTCAAGTACTTCTTGACCTTTGAGCTCGACGGATGGGTGCCCAGGAACATCCATCCATCTATCTACATCCATCCATCCATCCATCTACATCTAAGCAATCGTTTTTGTTTGCTAATGTGATAGGTAATACTTGGTGTGGACCGGCTAGACATGATTAAAGGTTTCCTGCAAAAGGTGTTGGCCTTTGAGAAATTTCTTCAGGAAAACGAGGAATTGGATTCTGAATACAAAGTAGTTCTACTGCAGATTGCAGTGCCAACCAGAAGTGATGTACCTGAATGTAAGATTCATTTCTATGGTTTATAATTTGTTCGTGCCTTCTATGCAAATAACTCGTATAATGGACATGCAGAATATTTACTTACTTGAATGGATTTATAATTTAGTACAATGTGATATCATGCTTCAGAAATAATATACCTTCTAGGCTTCTACTAGCTGAAGTAATGGAACTCCCAAATTTGTTGCTGACACTTCTTGTGAATGAAATAGAAGATGCGGTAATGCTTGAAGTGTTTTGTCTAGAACATAAATTTCTGCATGATTGGGTTCCTTAGAATATTTCAGAGTACTGTTTTTAGTAATCATTGAACGCATATTACTATTGGTAATTCTCTACTTTTAATTTGCAAAATAAAAATGCCTCATTAAGATTTAAGGGTCCAAGTCCCAAGAGTCTAATACCACACACACAGTCGGCCATTCTTAAATTTTGCATCCTAATGAACTTCTTTTCTGACAGAAAATAATGCTACCCCTTTTCTTTTCTTTTCTTTACTTACTTGAATGCTTTTATTGGGGGTGAGTTTTCTTTAAATCTTGGTTCCGACGAAATGGCGTGGCGAGGCGTTTTTGGATTCTTTTCGATGGAGAGGCTGGGATTGGCCGGTGCTTGGGGGCGGTGCCGGATCCTTCCGCGGTGGAAAGCCGAGGGATTCATCTGATTCCGCCTAGGTCAGGCGCTCTGAAGGAACCGGCCGCGTCGGCGGCTTGGGGAGCTCTTGCCGATCGTCGGCCAGACCGACTAGGATTGCGCGTTCCGTAGATTCGTGCGCGACTCGGTTCTCCTCATTGCCCCGTCGTCTCTTTAAATACAAATTAGTCGCCCGCGACGTGGTTTGCTGCGTGTGCTTGTCTGACGACACCGTCCTATTCCTGTTATGCCTTTGGTTTGAAATAAAAAAAACAGTTGAGGTTTCAGTGTAGCTCTTTGTTGGATCTGCGACTGCAATTCCAGCCACTGTTGTGGCTTTTGAACGCATTGTGGTTCGAGAGGTTTATCCACCTGCTTCTTGAGCAGTTTTATCTTGCACACATTTGTTTGTTATTTAGTACATGTGTTATTATTGCCAGCTAACGTGTGCTTGGCTTCTTTCAGGATTTGGACACTTCGATCGACAAGACCGCCCCGGCCGTTGCTCAAGATAGTTGACAAGTTTGCATAGTCACCAACATGGAGATTATTGACTTGTGTTCAGATAGCGAGGACGATGTTAAACTGTGTTCAAAAGGCATCCATGTAATGTGTCAGACTGTGATGCGACGATGGCGCACTTGATTGGAGCATCATGTAGCTAGCTCTGCTCTGCTGAATAATTCCTAATGCTCCTTGTGTGTTTGCAGGCGGTGGCACGAGTCTTGACGCTGTCGCAGCTGCCATTCAAGCGTTGGAGGTACGCACTGTTCCCTGTAGATGGATGGAGTGTCCATCTATACAGCTTGTCCGTTAACATCTGCAGCAATTACGGATTATGCAAGTAAACATGTTTTAATAGTTTAGAAGACCTGGCCGGAAGCACATTTCTCTGTTAAATAGCATTATAATGACAACAAAAAATTCGAAATATGCTCATACATGATGTTTTTAAGATATACTGATAATGACCCCCTGAACAGATCTCCTGTAAACAATGACCCCCAACCAAGCATGCACGTGCCTTATTTATTCAGATATACTGATAATTATTGACTACAGTTAAGGCATTGAGGGTCAGTCCCCGAGTCTGGTATAGGCATTTTTTATTTATGCAGTTGTCCATCTAGAATGTCTGAAAGTGTAGCTCTCTTGTGATATCAGCTGACGCCAGTGACATTTGCCATTACAGAAGATGATTTTGTCCTGTGTCATGCTTCCAGGAAAAGTTCAAGCTCATACGAGCCAACGATGATGCTACTGTGTTGGACGCTCTCTCATTCAGCATCCCCAAGATCAGACTGCTTCCCAGCTTGACGGTCGGAAAGAAGAACTCTGTTCAGGTACATATATTCGGCAGTAACATATATTGCAGTATATATTTTTACATCTGTGTTATTGTCAAAGAGAATTAGTCAGCTATTGTGTTGTCATGAATAGGCTGACACTGGATCAAATATTCATTGTCTTGCACCTATTCTTCAATTTTGCAGTTAAGTTTGATGCTTCCTGGTTGTCTATTATGTTATTGTTGTATAGTCTCTTTCCATCATGGAAAGCATGCCATGGTCGAGCAAAACATGCTATGATGCCAACATCCAAATGGATGAAGATGTAGGATCTGGATTTTACATTATTGTTGGTAGTCGTGAGCTGTTCTAAAAATATGTTTTGACTTCTGCTTGTCTCTTTCTGCTGGGTGTGCAATGCCTAATCTTTAATGCAAATATTTGTGTCCATTATTTTTAATGCCTAATTTGAATGCAAATATCTGTTCTAAAAATATGTTTTGACTTCTGCTTGTCTCATTCAAGGTTTTTATGTCAATTACAGTAGTAGTATGTTTTTTTTGCATCGATTACAGTAGTAGTACGAACTAAAACAAATAGCTGTATTGTAACTTTTATGCATCCATCCATACCTAGTAAGTAGCTGTTTATATTATTATGGCAGATTCTTGTCGAAGTCACCATTGATGCAAATGGCAGTTTGGATGGTGCGTGCATGAGTTTTGTGCAAGAAGATTATTTTGGAAGCACATCGACTTCTTTCATTACAGAATTTTGAACACTAGGATTCCCAAACGAGAATTTAGCTTTACTCTGTATGGTTCCATAAGGTACAGCTTTAGTCTCATGCAAAGCCAGCTGCGTTTTTCATATTCATTACAGATTATTTTGGTGTTTTTTGGCCAGTTGGGTGGGATTCTGTTGATATGGTAGTTTCTCTTACCTGGGGTGCTTTGTTGATCCTATTCATTTTGTTAACATCTCGTTATCTTAAGGAGAAATCTATTCATATCTGTACAAAGTTCCAATTTCACCATGTTAGAAAAAAAAAGTCTATACTTGGCTGTGTAAAGCGTCCAACTTACAGTTTTGACTATTACTTTTCATGAAATAAAAAGCAAATCAAATGCCATTTGTTCAGTAGTAAATACTTCTATAGTAAACATGAAGGGAGTGTATCAGGCGTCAGGTTTGTTGATAGCAGAGGAACACTGGTCAATAACCAAAACTTGAACGGGAAAAGGGCCTGAATTACATCATCCAAGGAACATAACTCTATCATATGGAATTGTAGCCTTTATCTTGTTTCATTTTGGTCTGACTTGATGTGGTGCTATCAGGTTTTTGCCCCATACTAGATGTTTCATTGAGCATCTATAGCAGGTTTCCTCATAATGTCCCAGTTCGCTCCTCCTGTTTTCAATGTGATGTTTCGTTGCTGGTGTTTGTAACTCCAAAATAGACCATATACTGTTATCTTTCCGTTAAGTCATTATTAATGGAAAGGTGGGGGGTTGAGCGGTTGGAAAAAAAAGAAAAAAACTGTATCATGTGTGCAGAGCATAATTACCACATGAGACGATGAGTTGTATTAGGCACATACAAGTACAACTTTACTAAAGTTGAGAGTTGAGACACTTATTCTGGGATGGAGGGAGTACATTTTTATTTCTGTTGCACTAATGTGGTTTGGTATTAAGGTCAATGTTTTGGGGTATGTGATCTTGGTGAAAATATATTAGGTGCACACAGTAGTTTGATCTTTGATTATCAATGTACAGCGCTCAATTAAGTCATGTATGATCCTTTTCACAGTTTTCTTTTTTCGGAAAGATCCTGTTGTCTTTTCATGACTTACATTTGAGCCTATGAAATATGCTAAAATTGTCTATATTTCCTCCTCAAAAGCATGATGTAGGTTAAATTGACCTTGTTAATGTGTTATTTCACTGTGAGTTGCTTACAATGTAAAATTCACTTTCCATATATGCAATCTTTTCTTTGCTTCCTGGGACTTTAGTAATTTGGATGGGAAGACATCTCCTTGATCTGGATAAAACATGGATTATATGTATTCTATATATTTATTTAATGATTAGTTTTTCCCGTCTGATGATGATTTCTAATCTCATGCAGGTTTTTGATCTGAGTCACTCGTGTCTTTTGAAGTCAGCGAGGGATCCCCTTATTTCCTCTCTTGCTACTTCTGGTTCATATATTGCATAAAATTCGGAGATTTCACTTGATACAAGTGGAACATCTGGAGTTTTGTGCAAATACTTCCTATCATGTGAATCAGTGGTAGTTGGTTTAACTGGTAAGACTCAAACTTCTCTCATCTGAGTTCAGAAACATTTGTCGCTTCAAGGTTTTCGCCATGGATTGCTTGTTTTTGTGCCTTGTTTCTATTCTTGATCTGTATCTTGTAGCTCTTAAAATTATGATTGTTTCTTCTATAGGACCTCCAGGCCTAAGAAAGTTGAAGTGCAAAGCCTTGAAGCCAATTGTGTGATGCTCTACTTGTCCAAGAATGCATATTATATATTGTAATAATAGGCATATCTGCTTTGTAACAGATTGGAAAAATTGTAATATACTACCTTCGTGTTAATTTGATGAATTTCACATGTTCTTTCTGCTCTATTTGAAATATTCATATCGTATGCGATTTGAAAATGTGTGAAATGAAAACCTGACGAGAACTTCTTGACATATTGGACAAATTATGAGAAGAACATGACAAGTGGGACCTGCACACAAAACTGAAATTCAAAAGGCCAAAACTGAAATTGGACCAAATGTATTTTGGCACTAAAAGGCCAGGGCCCAAATTATAATGACAAGAAAAAAATCGAAAAATATTAGAAGTGGCTGTAAATAGGCTAAGTCCCAAAAAGAAGCCCAACAAGAAAAGGCCCAAAAAATAAAACCAGCCCATGTGATCAATTGAAATGGGTTGGGCTGATTTCAATCATGATGTTTTGATTTCGTCGTAATTTTGCCACGTAGGACTGCCACGTAGGACTGGGTTTGATTGTCAATGACGATTTAGGATCGTCGTAAAGGTTACGACAATCCAGGAATCGTCGTAAAAGTTACGACGATTTTGATCAAAACATCGCTGTTCTTCATTTCCGACGCTCCGTCTTTTACGCTTGGTTTTTCGTCGTGAGATCGTCGTAAATTAAAAACCGTGACGATGTAGTGACGAAAAAATAGCGTCGTGTATTAGCATATTCCTTATAGTGATTCCGCAGTTCCTGCTTTGAGTTGCAAATATGAGCAACAACACCGATATCAAATACCCAGGAGCTACTACGAGCGCTGGTAAGGTACACATCAATAACATGTATATCACATATACCTTTAACGTTGTCGGCCTTCTTGTTCGCTAAGTATTTGGGGCAGTTCCGCTTCGAGTGACCTTTTCCCTCGCAATAGAAGCACTCAGTCTCAGGCTTGGGTCCATTCTTTTTCTTTTTCCCGGCATCTAGCTTACCGCGCACGGCAACATCTTTGCCGTCTTTCTTGAAGTTCTTCTTACCCTTTCCCTTCTTGAAACTAGTGGTCTTGTTGACCATCAACACTTGATGCTCTTTCTTGATTTCTACTTCTGCAGACTTGAGCATCGAGTACAACTCGGGAATGGTCTTCTCCATCCCTTGCATGTTGTAATTAAGCACATGGCCTTTGTAGCTTGGTGGGAGAGACTGGGGGATTCTGTCAATTATAGCATCATCCGGAAGTTCGACTCCAAGTGAAGTCAGACGACCGTGTAATCCAGACATTTTGAGTATGTGCTCACTGACAGAACTGTTCTCCTCCATCTTACAGCTAAAGAACTTTTCGGAGACTTCATATCTCTCGACACGGGCATGAGCTTGAAAAAACTAGCTTCAGCTCTTGAAACATCTCATATGCTCCGTGTTGCTCAAAACGCCTTTGGAGCCCCGTTTCTAAACTGTATAACATGCCACACCTAACCAGAGAGTAGTCATCACTCCGCGTTTGCCAGGCGTTCAGAATGTCCTGGGCTGCTGCGGGAGCGGGAGGGTCACCTAGCGGCGCATCAAGGACATAAGCCTTTTTAGCTGCTTCAAGGATGAGCTTCAAGTTGCGAACCCAGTCCGCATAGTTGCTACCATCATCTTTCAGCTTGTTTTTCTCTAGGAATGCGTTGAAATTGAGGTTGACGTTGGCCGTCTACAATATTTATAAAGACAACTTTTAGACTAAGTTCATGACAATTAAGTTCGTTTAATCAAATTAAGTATGAACTCCCACTTAAATCGACATCCCTCTAGTCATCTAAGTGATACATGATCCATGTTGGCTAACCCGTGTCCGATCATCACGTGAGACGGACTAGTCACCATGGTGAGCAACTTCATGCTGATCGTATTCAACCATACGACTCATGTTCGACCTTTCGGTCTCTTGTATTCGAGGTCATGTCTGTACATGCTAAGCTCGTCGAGTCAACCTAGGTGTTTCGCGTGTGTAAATCTGGCTTACACCCGTTGTATGCGAACGTTAGAATCTATCACACCCGATCATCACGTGGTGCTTCGAGACAACGAACCTTTGCAACGGTGCACACTTAGGGGAATACGTTCTCAAAATTTTAAGAGGGATCATCTTATTATGCTACCGTCGTTCTAAGCAATAAGATGAAAAACATGATAAACATCACAATGCAATCATATAGTGACATGATATGGCCATTATCATCTTTGCCCTTTCGATCTCCATCTTCAGGCATCGCATGATCATCATCGTCCCCAGTGTGACACCATGATCTCCATCATCGTGTCTCCGTGAAGTCGTCGCGCCAACTACTACTATCACTACTACTATAGCTAACCGTTAGCAATGAAGTAAAAGTAGTAAGCACATGGCGTTGCATCTCATACAATAAATTAAGACTACTCCTATGGCTCCTGCCGGTTGTCATACTCATCGACATGCAAGTCGTGAAACCTATTACAATAACATGATCATCTCATACATCATACATGCAACATCACAACTTTGGCCATATCACATCACATGTCAAACCCTGCAAAAACAAGTTAGACGTCCTCTAATTGTTGTTGCAAGTTTTACGTGGCTGATTTGGGTTTCTAGCAAGAACGCCTTCTTACCTACGTGACAGCCACAACGATGATATGCCAAAGCTATATACCCTTCATAAGGACCATTTTCATCAAATCCAATCCGACTAGAGTAGGAGAGACAGACACCCGCTAGCCACCTTTATGCACGGTCTGCATGTCTGTCGGTGGAACCAGTCTCACGTAAGCGTACGTGTAAAGTCGGTCCGCGCAGCTTCATCCCACAATACCGTTGGAAAAGAATAAGACTAGTAGCGGCAAGCAAATTGACAAATCATCGCCCACAACTTTTTTGTTCTACTCGTGCATAGAATCAACGCATAGAAAACCTGGCTCTGATATCACTGTTGGGTAACGTAGCATAAATTCAAAATTTTCCTACGCATATTCAGATCTTCCTATGGAGATACCAGCAACGAGAGAGGGGTAAGAGCATCTTCAAACCTTTGAAGATCGCTAAGCGGAAGCGTTGCTAGAACGCGGTTGATGGAGTCGTACTCGCAGCGATTCCGATCTAGTGCCGAACTACGGCACCGCCGCGTTCAACACACGTGCAGCCCGGTGACGTCTCCCGCACCTTGATCCAGCAAGGAGGAGGGAGAGGTTGGGAAAGAACTCCAGCAGCATGACGACATGGTGTCGATGGAGAGACGAGGTCTCCCGGCAGGGCTTCGCCAAGCACCGGCAGAGAGGAGGAGGAAGAAGGGCAGGGCTACGCCGAGAGAAAGAGGAAACCGTGTCCAAAACAGCCCTGAAACCTCAACTATATATAGGGGGAGTGGGAGGGGGCGCAGCCCTTAGGGTTCCCACCCCCAAGGGGTGCGGCAGCCCCAGATGGGAGAGGGGGCTGCGGCCAGGGCAGGGAGGAGGGGTGGTGCGCACCCCTGGTGGGCCTTAGGCCCACCTGGCTTAGGGTTTGCCCCCCCTTCCCTCTCCCCTGCGCATTGGGCTGAGTGGGGAGGCGCACCAGCCCACCTAGGGGCTGGTTCCCTCCCCCACTTGGCCCATCTTACCTGCCGGGGTCGTTGCCCCCCTTCGGTGGACCCCCGGGGCCACCTTCGGTGGTCCCGATGGTCCCAGTACGTTACCGGTGATGCCCGAAACACTTCCGGTGTCCGAAACCATCCATCCTATATATCAATATTTACCTCCGGACCATTCAGGAGCTCCTCATGACGTACATGATCTCATCCGGGACCCTGAACAACTTTTGGTAACCTTGTATAACAATTCCCTATAACCCTAGCATCATCGAACCTTAAGTGTGTAGACCCTACGGGTTCGGGAGACACGCACACATGACCGAGACACCTCTCCGGCCAATAACCATCAGCGGGGTCTGGATACCCATTGTGGCTCCCACTTGCTCCATGATGATCTCATCGGATGAACCACGATGTCAAGGATTCAATCAATCCCGTATACGGTTCCCTTTGTCTGTCGGTATAGAACTTGCCCGAGATTCGATCGTCGGTATACCCATACCTTGTTCAATCTCGTTACCGGTAAGTCTCTTTACTCGTTCCGTAGCACGTCATCGTGTGACTAACTCCTTAGTCACACTGAGCTCATGATGATGTTCTACCGAGTTGGCCCAGAGATACCTCTCCGTCACACGGAGTGACAAATCCCGATCTCGATTCGTGCCAACCCAACAAACACTTTCAGAGGTACCCGTAGTGCACCTTTATAGTCACCCAGTTACGTTGTGGCGTTTGATACACCCAAAGCACTCCTACGGTATCCGGGAGTTGCACAATCTCACGGTCGAAGGAACAGACACTTGACATTAGAAAAGCTTTAGCATACGAACAATATGATCTAGTGCTATGCTTAGGATTGGGTCTTGTCCATCACATCATTCTCCCAATGATGTGATCCCGTTATCAATGACATCTAATGCCCATGATCAGGAAACCATGATCATCTATTGACCAACGAGCTAGCCAACTAGAGGCTTGCTAGGGACACATTGTGATCTATTTATTCACACATGTATTACTGTTTCCTGTTAATACAATTATAGCATGAACAATAGACGATTATCATGAACAAGGAAATATGATAACAACCATTTTATTATTGCCTCTAGAGCATATTTCCAACAGTATGGTGGTGGGTTGTCGGTGCCGAAGAAGGTAGGGGGTTTAGACGTAGGAGGAAGACAGCTCATCATAGTAGTCGGCTCTGGTGGGCCAGAAATGATCCTTGCGTTGGTGCGGAAGTCGGTTGTTGACGCTAGAGAAGATAGGGGGTTTAGAGGTAGGGACAAGACAAGTCGGTATAGGATTCGGCTTGGACGGGCCAGAAATGATCCATGCACTGGTGCGGAGGTGGGTTGTCGGCACCGGAGAAGGTAAGGGGTTTATACGTAGGAACAAGACTGTTCGACATTGTAGTCGGCTCGGGTGGGCCAGAAATGATCCATGCGCTAGTGCGGAGGTGCGTTGTCAGTGCCGGAGAAGGTAGGTAGTTTAGACATAGCGACAAGATAGCTTGGCATAGGAGTCGGCTCGGACGGGCCATAAATGATCCATGCGCTAGTGCGGAGGTGGGTTGCCGGTGCCGGAGAAGGTAGGGGGTTTAGACATAGGAAGAAGACAACTCGGCATAGTAGTCGGCTCCGGCGGGCCAGAAATGATCCATGCGTTGGTGCGAAGGTCGGTTGTCGGTGCTAGAGAAGATAGGGGGTTTAGAGGTAGGGAAAAGATAGCTCATCATAGGAGTCAGCTCGGACGGGCCATGAATGATCCATGCGATGGTACGGTGGTGGGTTGTCGGTACCGAAGAAGGTAGGGGTTTAGACGCAGGAAGAAGACAGCTCGTCATAGTAGTTGGCTCTGCTGGGTCAGAAATGATCCATGCGTTGGTGCGGAAGTCGGTTGTCGACGCTAGAGAAGATAGGGGGTTTAGAGGTAGGGACAAGACAACTTGGTATAGGATTCGGATTGGACGGGCCAGAAATGATCCATGCGCTGGTGCGGAGGTGGGTTGTTGGTGTCGAAGAAGGTAGGTGTTTAGAGGTAGGGAGAAGACCGCTCGGCGCACGACTACCACAAAATTGAAATACCTACATCAAGATTAGAATGTTCTTTTGTGGGGCTAGAAAATCTATTTTGAAATATTTATTTTTCTTTTTTAATTATATAACAAGGTTGTGTTGCTTACCACATACTCCCTCCGTTCCAAAATTCTTGTCTTAGGTTTGCTTACAAATGGATGTATCAAAATACTAAAACGTGACTAGATACATTTATACCTTGACAAATCTAAGACAAGAAATTTTGGGACGGAGGAAGTATATTAACTACTCCTACTTTTTTTAATTGTAAAAAAAAAACTACTCCCACTTCTTTTAGGGTTAAAAAAGAAAAGAAAAGTAGTAGCAGTTTAATCAGCTAGAAAGAAGCAATATACCTCCCCGCAAAAAACAAAAAAAAAACAATATATTACCTAGAAAGGAATTTTGAGTGCAACGGCTGGGTGACAGGACGGGGTGTAGCACGCACGGGCGGAAAGCTCAGCCAGACCACCGTCTATTTAAGGGCCACCCACACGTCAAGAGCCGTCACGGCCGCTTTCATTCGTTCGCACCCCCGCCTCTCCCTTCCGCCCTCTCTCCTCCCACCAAAGCTCGCCGAGCAAACCCGCGCACGCAACCCACGCGCCACGCCCCCACGCCGCCGGCGACGTCCGCAGGCTACCAGGTGAGACGGAATGCATGAGATCCGTCGCTCTATCTCCCTGGCTTGAATTATTTCGTCCGCGGGATCTGATTTGTGCGCAGTCGGATTAGTCTCGTCTCGGCTATGTCGATTTACTTCCACGCTTTTCCCTTCCTGCCGCCGGTACTACTTGTTGTTCAACTAGTCCTAGATTTTGTGGCTTAATTTGGGGACACTTGTCTTTGATTCAACATCCGGAAGGAGTACTAGTTTCTCCGCGAGGACGGCGTGGAGATGACCTTCGCCACCGACTACCTGAGCCACTTCCTGCTCACCCCCTCCTCCTCGTCCCTCACCGGTCACACCGCTCTCTAACCATCTCTCTCTCTCACCCTCTGCAGCCTCCTCCATGAGCGCCATGCTGAGCTCGCTGAGGTACCTGGCCGGCTCGTCCGGCCCGAGCGGCTACGGCTCGCGCACCACCGCCGAGGAGGCCACCCTGTACGCCGGCGACCTGAGCCACATTACCGCCATCGTCACCGGCGCGACCTCGGGCATCGGCGCCGAGACGGCCCGCGTGCTCGCCCGGCGCGGCGCCCGGCTCGTGCTCCCGGCGCGCAACCTCAAGGCCGCCGAGGAGGCCCGCGCCCGCATCCTCGCCGGCCTCGCCGTCCCGGACGGCGACCGCGTCGAGTTGCTCCCGCTTGACCTCTCCTCCCTCGGCTCCGTCCGCCGCTTCGTCGCCCGCTTCCTCGCCCTCCGCCTCCCCCTCCACCTCCTCATGTAATCGCTCGATCCACCACGTCCTCGTCCCCGTCCCCGTCGCCGGCGATCGCCGTGATTGACTGAGCTGATCGTGCGTGCAGAAACAACGCGGGGCAGTACGCGGAGCGGTTCGCGGTGTCGGAGGACGGCGTGGAGATGACCTTCGCCGCCAACTACCTGGGCCACTTCCTGCTCACCAAGCTGCTGCTGCCGGCCATGGCGGACACGGCCAGGGCCACCGGCGTGCAGGGCCGGATCGTTGGTACGTGCAGTCTGTAGTGCATGTCGCTTTCGAGAGCACCTCCTAGTGCAACTCAGCGGCGCACCGTGCGTGCGTGCGCGCCATCGACGGACGGACGGAGCTCCATCTCCTTCACCTCTCCGGCCGCCTATCCTTCTTCAATATAATGACGTGGTCCAATGTCTGGTCAGCTTTGAGTTGTTATTCCCGCCATCCTTCTTCAATATAATGACACACCTCCTAGTTCACCTAGTCGAAGAGATTAGAATTCTCGGTCCTGTGTTTCTACACAATATGTCCCCCTTCGAGAGGTTCATGGGAGTCTTAAAGAAATATGTTCGTAACCGTGCTATGCCAGAAGGAAGCATCTCCAAGGGCTATGGAACAGAGGAGGTCATTGAGTTTTGTGTGGACTTTCTTCCTAACCTTAAGCCGATTGGTGTTCCTGAATCTCGGTATGAGGGTAGGCTGACAGGAAAAGGCACACTAGGAAGGAAAGCAAAAGTATGTATGGACGGACATTCTTTCTCTCAAGCACACTACATAGTTCTACACAATTCCACCGTGGTGGCTCCGTATATCGTGAGACACAAGAATATTCTACGCTCCGAAAACCCGGGGAAGGCTAACTCTTGGATTAAAGGGGAACACGAGAAGACTTTCGACAGTTGGTTGCAGACACATCTCATGAATGACGACACCGTTGGAGATCAACTGTACTGTTTGGCCAGGCCACCATCTTCGACTATATGTACTTTCCAAGGGTATGAGATAAATGGGAATACATTTTACACGGTTGCCCAAGATAAAAAGAGCACCTACCAAAATAGTGGTGTCCGCTTTGATGCAACAGACGAGAATGGGCACTGTTTAGAAACATATTACGGGTACATAGAGGAGATATGGGAACTTGACTATGGACCTACTTTTAAGATCCCTTTGTTTCGGTGCAAATGGGTGAAGTTGACAGGAGGCGGGGTAGTTGTAGACCAAATGTACGGCATGACAACAGTGGATCTCACCAATTTTGCATACATGGACGAACCATTTGTCCTAGCCAATGATGTCGCTCAGGTTTTCTATGTGAAGGACATGTCTACAAAAACGAGAAAAAGAAATCAGCAAAAGAAGATATCGTCCGATGAGCCAAAACGCACATAGTTCTTTCAGGGAAAAGAAACATCGTGGGAGTAGATGACAAGACAGACATGTCAGTAGATTATAATAAGTTTCATGAAATTCCGCCCTTCAAAGTGAAAACTGACCCAAGCATCCTACTGAATGATGAAGATTCTCCATGGCTACGACCCAGAAGAAAACAGAAATAATAGATAGGATTATTGGTGCAATAATGTAATAATGTAATAAACCTTTTATGTAATGCATGTGTGGAATGTACTAAACCTTTTAGTTTTGAATTATTTATTCAATTTCAAACACTTTTCATCATCATAGTTTTGTCAAATTCTCAAATATGCAAAAAGAATTTTAATAAACATAGTTTTTAATTGAAAATAAAAAAATAGTTAATAGTTTGGATAGTCAAAATAATTAATTTTGAAAATAGAAAATAGTTTTGAATTATTTATTCAATTTCAAACACTTTTCATTTTCATAGTTTTGTCAAATTCTCAAATATGCAAAAACAATTTTAGTAAACATAGTTTTTAATTGAAAATAACAAAATAATTAATAGTTTGGATAGTCAAAATAATTAATTTTGAAAATAGAAAATAGTTTTGAATTATTTATTCAATTTCAAACACTTTTCATTTTCATAGTTTTGTCAAATTCTCAAATATGCAAAAAGAATTTTAATAAACATAGTTTTAATTGAAAATAACAAAATAGTTAATAGTTTGGATAGTCAAAATAATTAATTTTGAAAATAGAAAATAGTTTTGAATTATATATTCAATTTCAAACACTTTTCATTTTCATAGTTTTGTCAATTCTCAAATATGCAAAATGAATTTTTAATAAACATAGTTTTTAATTAAAAATAACAAAATAGTTAATAGTTTGGATAGTCAAAATAATTAATTTTGAAAATAAAAAATAGTTTTGAATTATTTATTCAATTTCATACACTTTTCATTATCATAGTTTTGTCAAATTCTCAAATATGCAAAAAGAATTTTAATAAACATAGTTTTTTATTGAAAATAACAAAATAGTTAATAGTTTGGATAGTCAAAATAATTAATTTTGAAAATAGAAAATAGTTTTGAATTATTTATTTAATTTCATACACTTTTCATTATCATAGTTTTGTCAAATTCTGAAATATGCAAAAAGAATTTTAATAAACATAGTTTTTAATTGAAAATAACAAAATAGTTAATAGTTTGGATAGTCAAAATAATTAATTTTGAAAATAGAAAATAGTTTTGAATTATTTATTCAATTTCAAACAGTTTTCATTTTCATAGTTTTGTCAAATTCTCAAATATGTAAACAGATAACTATTTATATTCTCAAATATGCAAAAACAAATAAAATAAGAAAACAGAAAATAGGCCTTTAGTCCCGGCCCGTACCACACACCGGGACTAAAGGACCTGGGGCTGGAAACCCCCCGCCGAGGCCTTTAGTCCCGGGCGGTGGTTCAGGCCGGGACTAAAGGCCCCCCTTTAGTCCCCGCCTGAACCACCGCCCGGGACTAAAGGTCCGGGGGTATAAAAGGTGCCCTTTCTTCCCCGCCGCTTCACACTTAGCAGTTTCACGCGCGAGGAGTCTCCGAGGACGCCGTCAGGCTGCCATGCCGCCAGCCCACCGCGCCGCCGTCAGCCCACCGCGCCGCCGCGCCGCCAGCCCACCACGCCGCCGCATTGCCCGCCTGTCCCTGCGCGCGTCCTCGACCCCCCCCCCCCCGCTCCAAGCACCGTCGGTCGACCCACTCTCCTCCCACTCCGGTAAGCCCCCCGCCCCCTCCTCCCCATGCCTCGGTACCTCGCTTCAGATGCCCACGCCCCCTCCTCCCCATGCTATGGTGTTGCTAGAGATCAGGAGAAGAATAGGAGGAGAAGTAGAAGAAGAGGAGGAGGAGAAGTAGAAGAAGAGGAGGAGGAGTAGAAGAAGAGGAGAAGAATAGGAAGAAGAAGAGGAGTAGAAGAAGATTTTTTTGTCATTTAATTCCTATTGTTATTAGGTTTGTGCTAGATTATTAGGGTTAGTAATATTTAGAATTAGGTTAGGGTTACAAGAAGAAGAAAGATGAACAAAAATAAGAAAATAAGATTAGGAAAAAGGAAAATAAGAAGAGGAGGACAAGAAAAGAAGAAAAAGGAGAATAAGAAGAGGAGGAGAGGAGAAGAAGAGGAAAAATAGAAGAAGAGGAGAAGTAGAAGAAGAGAAGTTGAAGAAAAATAGGAGAAGAAGAAGCGGAGAAGAAAATAAGAAAGAAGAAGAAGAAGAAGAAGAAGATAAGAAAAGGAAGAAGAAGAAGAGGAGAAGAAGAAATAGGTTAGCTAGTGTGCTAGGTTAAATCTGTTTATTTTTATTTTTTGTCATTTGATTGCTATTGGTATTAATTTTGCTTGCTAAGTTTTTGTTAATTCATCACATATTATTTTGTGTTAATTAAGTACTTTGTTCAGTAATGTTGGTTGTTTCTGCCATGGTCATGCAAATTAAAAATATCCTCAGTTTTCCCGAATGTCCGAGTGGCCTATGTTTTGCCGGAATGTTGATTTATTTCTGTTCCAGCAAATTTTAGGTGCTCCATATGTCCATTTTTAGCAAAGGTCATGCCGAAAATTTCAGTGAATTTCGGCATGACTTGTGCTAGAAACTAGGACATATCGAGTGACCGGGAATTGCTGAAAAGGGGAATGAATCAACATTCCGACCAAATGTAGTCCCCCTTTTATTATTTATGTTATTCGGCCTATAAACAAAATGTTATACTTAATTACTCGTAGAAAAATAATATGTCTATCCACGACGAAGCCGGGTGTTCTTGTCGCCATGAAGAAGACCAGTTTGAGGAAGCAAATCATTATTTCGATTACCTAGATCAACTAGAGATGCGGATGCAGGGTGGCAATGAGACCAATTCGACACTGTCACTACCCCCGGCAGCGACAATGGCACCAACACCAAAACGGCGATGTTAGTCCCGGGCGGTGGTTCAGGCCGGGACTAAAGGCCCCCCCCTTTAGTCCCGGCCTGAACCACCGCCCGGGACTAAAGGTCCGGGGGTATAAAAGGTGCCCTTTCTTCCCCGCCGCTTCGCACTTAGCAGTTTCGCGCGCGAGGAGTCTCCGAGGACTCCGTTAGGCTTCCTTTTATTATTTTAGTTAGAATTATTTAGTTAGAATTTATTTGCAAATAGAGATAGAATGATTTTACTTAGAATTCTTTAGTTAGAATTATTTAGTTAGAATTTATGTGCAAATAGAAATAGAATTATTTTGCATCATATATAGTTTGTTAGTTTATTAGTTAATTGTCGGGACCCCGATCCTAAGCCATAGGAATCCAGCCTGTAACACATCGCATCCCTTTGTGGTCTCACGCACGGTTAACTCCACGGCTGCAGCCTTACCTTAGCCGGGACCGTTTGCGTCTTTTGACTCACGTATGCGATAGTGTCGCTAGCAATCCAATGTCAAAGAACCCGGATCGACGTGTCTAGTCATAAACCAAAGTGGCAGTACCGCACAAGGACAGACACACATGACCCAACAAAGCAGGTGTCGGTCATCAGCGAATGTAGACGAGTCGTAGCAAGCTACAAGGACTCTCTTACATCGCGTGACATTTCCTCAAAGAGGACAGACACAACAGCTAAGAAGGACACATGCCGGTCAACCAATGTGTCCGGAGCAGTAGCGAACTACCAAGGCTCGTTGGATCACAAAGGGGCATTTCCTTGTAAGGAGTGCTATTAAAGTTCACGACTAGGTAATCGAACCCCATACATATCAAGCATGACACACGTACGCATGGCATACCAATATGTATAGATACATCGATGGCATCACAACATAATCATAAACATACAAGCTTTATTTAAGAGGCTCGGAAGAGCCACACACATATTATTACACATTAAGGGTCTCACGACCCATAATAGCAGTCATTCAGTTACAAGCCAGCGGAAGCGTCATAAACTGTCTGAGTACAGACAGGGCAACTAGAAGGCACATGGCCTGACTATACTACAGATCCAACGTAGGGCCAGATCGTAGCTGGGACACCAGCTACTCGTCGTCGTCGATGTCTACGAAGAACCCTCCATTAGGGTCATTAGCAACCTCTGCAACATTTATTAAGCAAACATGAGTACGAAGGTACTCAGCAAGACTTTAGGACAACTAACTACTCATGCAAGGTATCAAAAAGGTATTGTGGGGTTTCATGCAGAAAGCCAGCATTTGACTCGTGGCTAGACACTTGCATTTTGAAATTATTTTTGACAACTTGATTTCTCGCACACGAGTCCACTAACACCACAACAATACGCTATCGTGGAATCATTCCGTCTCCGTACGGAAATGCCGTCCACGACACTCACGCTTATCTTGGCAATCTTATGAGTAGCCATTTAAGTTATCTATGAACAACATATGTCTCCAAGTAGTCCATATCAGCGGACGCGGCTATTCGAATAGATCATAACCCTGCAGGGGTGTACTTCGTCACACACGCTCTCGCCACTTATCGCCATGTGCACGTCATGCACCTCGGCAACCTTCAAGCGGAAGCCCAGCGAGGGAGTCGGCCACGACCGTTAACCACGCTAGTACCTAGTCCAGGTTTATCGCCTATCTAAGAGTAACCCGTACGGAAGTCCGACCGAGGTTTCCGCCACGGCCTCAAACGATGTGCGCAGGGTTCCCAAGCCCACCATCCGGGTGCCACTTGGTACACCGTGCCACTGCCTACCGCATCACGGCCCACCTCTCAGGTCAGCACCACGCACGGCCTCCAGCATTACTATAAACACCAGAAACTACTTGCAACTCCTGGACCGAGTACTACACGATTAATAGGCCGAGCGGGGTCATATTTCAGGGCCCAGCATGTGGTAGTATCTAGTCTTGGATTACATACACGGAACTCAGTTCCTATGGACGGTTCCAATGAAACAACCCACCATGTACTCCTACACGGCCTTTCACCGGTACCTTTACCAAGTCAGGATAAACGCACAACCTATACTTACCGAACACATTCTCACAATTCTGTTCATCTCCCAGATGACAGACCATACACAACTCTAAGCATAGCATGCATAGCAGGATAAGGCACATCATAGCTCAGGCAACTACCAGGTATGCTAGGTTGCAAGGTTCGGCTATTTACCGTGACAAGGTTAGGTCATGCAAAGGAAGTGGGTTCAACTAACGTGGCAAAAGCGGTTGTAGCATTTGATCCTAATGCAATAAATAAGTGCAGGAGCAAGAACATGGGAATTATCGGGATGATCAAAGGGTTGCTTGCCTTGTTGCTCAGAGGAGGGACGATATCCGTCAGACGGATATTCGGTGGAATCCGAGGGCGCGGAGCCTACCGAAATGAATGGCAACATTCAATAACAATCATATGCACTAAAAATGATGCATGAGCATGGCATGAGAATGCAAGGTGATAGGTTATTACAATCAACATGTATTAGGTTTAGAGTTGATTTGAATCACATTCGAATATCAATTCAAACGGGGTATTCACGGTTACCGTTTAATTGATTTGACCTGATGCTCAGATCAACTTGATGTTAGCATGCATGATATGTCATGTTATGGTACTGATTTGTAGCTAGGACAGTGTGTGATCATGGCATTCATAATGAAATTTGAATATTTTTCCAAATTCCATTTATGAAGTAATTATAAGAATTGAATTATTCATTATTCTACATTTTAGGGTTCTGTAACCTTTTCAAACATGAATGAAAATAGCATATTAAGATTCCTTGAATTTTTCTGATACTTTTTCATATATAAATTATTTTCATTGGAGTTACAGATTAATTTCTATGATTTTTACAAGTTTTAGCAATTTCCTGGAATTATTTCTATACTGGAAATTCTCTTTATTGCATCAGACTGACGTCAGCAGGTCAGCCGACCTGTTCAGGTCAAACTTGACAGGGGGGCCCCACTGGTCAGTCTCTCTGGTCAAATTTAGATTAAGTTTAAACTTAATGAACTGATTAACCTTGCTGGACCCACATGTCAGTGACTGATTAACTTATTTGATTTATTTTTATTAGTTTTAAACTTGCCAGAGGCTGGCCCCACCAGTCAGTGGCTCAGGCCAGCCGAGATCCACCGGCGGCGAGGTCGTCCTCGCCGGCGGGGAGCCTCCGGCGACCACCAGCACGGCGGAGGGGCTCGGAAACGGCGCACAGGGGGCCAAATGCTGCACGAAGAGCACCAGAAGAACGACACATCTCCCGCAGCTCCATTTCTGCACTTAGATGGGGCTGAACTGGCCGGAGATGACGCCGACGACGAGCTTGGCGGCAGCCAAGTCTCGGGCGTCATCGGGGTCCTTGATTCAGAGGGTACTACGCTCGGTTCTTAGCTCCTATAGCATCTACGCGTCGACCTGAAGCTGCTGGTGCCCTCGGAAGGACGAACTGATCACCGGAGGGCTACCGGCGACGAGCTGCAGCGGCGGTCCTCGTCGGGCTCCGGTGAAACTAGAGCTAGAGGAGGGGATCGACGGGGAAATCTTAGGGGAAATGTCCGCATGCTCACTCGGATTGCAGAGCAGGGCTTAGACGGCTCGGGGAAGGCCTGGGGGCGACGAATCGAGCAGAGCTCGCCGGCGGTCGAAGGTTGAAGACGACGGTGCCGTGGGCGTTGCAGGGCTTGGGGTGGCTTCGGCTTCTGCGGGGAGGACCAGACCGACGAGGCGGAGCTAACGGCGTGCTCTGAGAAGGGATCCTATGGCTAGGGGCACGGGCAGCTCGAGCTTTGCTCGGCTCCAATGGCGGCAGGAGGGGGAGGAGAGATCCGGGAGGAGGGAGAGAGCCGACGCTGGGAATGGATAGAGGAGGCCTCGGGGAGCTTATCCCCGGCCTTGCCAGCGCGAGGCGGCGGCCAGGCAGGCGCACAGGTGCGTGGCCACGCCGGAGAAGGCGGCGGCCACCTCCTGCTCCTACTGGCGCGAGGGAGACGACAGGAGCTGGGATGGGCCGGGCCAGGCTAGGCGACAGGTAAGCTCTTTTCCATTTCCTTCTGTTTTATTTCTGTTTTAATTTCTGACATTGATTTGCTATTTATTTCAGCTCCAAAAAGGTTGTAAAAACTATTTTAAACACACCTGAATATTTGTTATAATATTCCCAACCATTTCCAAAGTTTTCAACATTTTTGAAAATTTATAGTTTCTGATTTCAAATTTAAAATTTGAAACCAGTGGCTTTTTTGCATTAATTTAAAATGCTCAAAGTGTCAAGAAAATAGTTTTCTCCAATGCTCATTTACTTTCATGATTTATCAGAAAGTTTGAACATTTCTTTAGGCCATTTTGGGTTCATTGATTTTAACTAGTTTGAGATTTTCTTTATTTAAGGTAGTGGCTAGGGTTTTGAGTTTTTCCTTTGCCACTTTCTTGATCTTGTTGGAAAATCTTAGATGCAAATGCAAAGAAGACATGAGCACAAGACTAACTTGCTTAAGGGTTAGGGATGTGACAACTCACCCCCACTCAAAAGAATCTCGTCCCGAGATTTAGAAGTCGTCGGGAATAACGCAGGATACTCAAGTCGGAGACGATCCTCTCTTTCCCAAGTTGCCTCCTTTTCAGAATGATTTGACCATTGAACTTTAAGAAACTTGAGGTTTCGACATCGAGTGGTACGCTCAGCTTGATCAAGAATACGCACGGGGTATTCTCGGTATGAAAGGTTATCTTGGAGATGAGGCGTTTCGTGGTCCACTTCACGGATAGGATCCGAAAAGCAACGCCTGAGTTGCGAGACGTGGAAAACATCATGAACCTTGGAAAGATGCGGAGGAAGTTCCAACTGGTAGGCAACTTCTCCTCGTTTGGCAAGAATGCGAAAAGGACCAATGTAACGAGGAGCCAATTTGCCCTTGATACCGAATCGATGGGTACCCTTCAAAGGTGTAACCCGAAGGTAAGCCTTCTCGTCAACTTCAAAGGTCACAGCCTTATGATGACGATCATATTGGCTCTTTTGACGAGACTGGACTGTTTTCAACTTTTCACGAATAATGCGAACCTGCTCTTCTGCATCCTGGATCATATCCGGGCCAAAGAGTTGCCTCTCTCCGGTTTCTGACCAATTAAGAGGTGTTCGACATCTTTGTCCATAGAGAACTTCAAAAGGGGCTTTGCCCAAGCTTGATTGATAACTATTGTTATAAGCGAATTCGGCGAATGGAAGGCACTTCTCCCAATTCATACCGAACGAAATAACACAAGCTCGGAGCATATCTTCTAGGATTTGATTCACTCTTTCTACTTGACCACTTGATTGGGGATGGAAAGCAGTGCTAAAAGATAGATGAGTCCCCATGGCATTCTGAAAACTTTCCCAGAAGCGGGAGGTAAAGATACTTCCACGGTCCGAGTTAATCTCCAGGGGAACACCATGAAGAGACACTATTCGTGAGATATATAATTCTGCTAGCTGGCTAGCTGTTATACTCTCACGAACGGGAAGAAAATGAGCCACTTTGGAAAGACGGTCAATGACCACAAAGATAGCATTATTCCCTTTCTTGGTCTTGGGAAATCCGGTAATGAAATCCATACTAACTTTATCCCATTTCCATTCAGGAATAGCTAGAGGTTGAAGGGTGCCAGCAGGCCCTTGATGTTCTGCCTTAACTCGACGACAAACGTCACAGTTAGCAACGAACTCAGCAATTTCTCTCTTCATCCTAGTCCACCAGAACCTCTGGCGTAGGTCCTGATACATCTTAGTACTACCGGGATGAATGGTGAGAGGAGAATCATGAGCCTCCTTAAGGATTAACTGCCTTAGATGTGGGTTCGTAGGAACCACTAAACGATTCTGGAAGAACACAACACCTTGATCGTTCATGGAAAATTCTTTAGCGTTTCCGCTAAAAAATATTCTCCTTGATCCGTGATATACCCTTGTCACGCTTTTGGCCAGCTATAATTTGATCCTTAAGAGTAGGCTTCGCCACCAGGGTAGAAAGGAATCCTTGAGGAACAATATGAAGATTCAACTTTCGAAAGTCCTCATGGAGATGTGGTTGACCTTGTTGTAGCATCAAATTGTTACAATAAGATTTACGACTTAGCGCATCGGCCATAACATTGGCCTTCCCCGGGGTGTAAGTTATCCCTAAGTCGTAATCCGAGATCAACTCAACCCACCGTCTTTGCCTAAGATTCAAATCCGGCTAGGTGAAGATATATTTCAGACTTTGGTGATCAGTGAATATTTCGCAACGATTACCCAGAAGGCAATGTCGCCAGGTTTTTAGTGCATGGACCACAGCTGCAAGCTCAAGGTCATGTGTGGGATAATTATCCTCATGTGGACGCAACTGTCGAGATGCGTATGCGATCACATGACAATCTTGCATGAGAATGCAACCTAATCCTTGTCGCGAGGCGTCGCAATAGATAACAAAGTCCTTAGAAAAATCTGGTGGTAGCAACACAGGTGCGGAAGTCAGGCGTCTTTTCAGTTCCTGAAAACTATTCTCACACTGTGGTGTCCACTCGAACTTTTTATCCTTCTTGAGGAGTTCAGTTAGGGGCTTTGCAGCCTTGGAGAAATTCTCGACAAAGCGGCGACAATAGCTCGTTAGACCAAGAAAACTCCTAACTTGCTTAACCGATTCAGGTTGGGTCGAATCAAGGACAGCTTGAACTCTCTCGGGATTGACAACAATACCCTTCCCAGAGATTACGTGTCCTAGATAGGTCACTTCTGGTAACCAGAATTCATATTTTGAAAACTTGGCATAAAGGCGATGCTCTCGAAGTTTCATCAATACCAGCCTTAGATGCTCGGCATGTTCTTGTTCATTCTTCGAGTAGATGAGAATATCATCGAGGTATACCACGACGAATTTATCCAAATACTCCATGAAGATTGAGTTCCTCAGTCGAGAGAAGGTGGCTGGGGCATTGGTTAAACCGAAGGACATAACGGTGTACTCATATTGGCCATAACGAGTGACAAAAGCCGTTTTTGGAATGTCCCCGTTCTTAATCTTGATTTGATGGTATCCCAACCTCAAATCCATTTTGGAGAAGACTGAGGATCCAGCGAGCTGATCGTACAGATCGTTGATCCTGGGGAGCGGATACTTGTTCTTTATGGTGACCAGATTAACTGGTCGATAATCTACAACCATCCGGTCCGTTCCGTCTTTCTTCTTGACGAAGAGGACGGGACAAGCCCAAGGAGAAGAGCTAGGACGAATGAAACCCTTGTTCAAAGCCTCATCTAATTGCTTCTTAAGTTCGGCTAGCTCCAGGGGTGCCATCTTATATGGTCGTCTGGCTATTGGGACAGTTCCCGGAACAAGATCTATTACAAACTCTACATCTCTGTCAGGTGGAATTCCTGGCAGTTCCTCTGGAAAAACATCCGGGAAGTCACGGACTACCGGAATGTCTTCAAGTTCCGGAAGAGGGTTGGCATTTAGGGAGTAGAGTTGGCATTTGGAAACTCGAGTAGAGACATTTACTATCTCACCCGAGGGATGGGTAAGCTGGACATTTCTAGAATGAGTATCAATCTTGGCATAGTGAGCTGACATCCAATCCATGCCCAAGATGATATTAATATCCGAAGATTTCAATGCTATCAATGAGGCTAGAAAAACTAGCCTGTCTACTAGAATTTCATTGCCATAGGTTATCCTAGAGGTTTGCCATTTACTACCAGGGGTTTGGACAACCAATGGGATTGGCATATCACAAAAAGACATGTTATGCAACTGTGCATAACTTTCTGAAATGAAGGAATGAGAAGACCCAGTGTCAAAGAGAACAGACGCTGGGTGATGATTAACAAGAAGCGTACCCAGCATGACGTCGGGATCCTCTACAGCTTCTTCTGCTGACACATAGTTCACACGGCCACGTGCAGGAGTTGGCTTCACATAAAACGCTTTGCCCGACTTGGCTTGCCCGACGGACTTTCCGGGTTGCTTGGCACCCACATTCTGAGGACACTCACGGGAATAGTGCCCTGGTTCTCCACACTTATAGCATATCACCTGGTTGGCACGTGGTGCAGCATTGCTAGCTGGACCACCATAAGATTTTGCTGCAGGGTTGGCCTGATTCGTCTGAGGCGCCACGTAGGATGGCCTCGGAGTGTATCTTGGCGGCAGAGAACTGTTTGGAACCCACAGCCTGCGTTTTGGAAACGCGGAACCAGAAGACGAGCCAAAGTCACGGGAGTGCTTCCTTGTGGCTTCGAAGTCAGTATGACCAGTCTCGGCACTGATCGCTTTGTTGACCAGGGCTTGAAAACTTGCACACTCATGGAGGCGCAGATCACGACGGAGCTTAGGGCTCAGACCCTTACGGAATCTTGCTTGCTTCTTGGCGTCAGTAGACACCTCCTCTGTTGCATAGTGGGCGAGGTTACCGAACTCGCGGCTATAGGCATCCACAGACAACTTGCCCTGAGTGAAGGCACAGAACTCCTCTCTCTTTCTGTCCATCAGGCCCTCTGGAATATGGTGCAGACGAAAAGCTGCACTGAAGTCTGCCCATGTGGCCACTGGTTCAGCGGGACGCATAGCTTCAAAATTCTCCCACCATAGATTGGCGGGTCCTTCCAGGAAATACGCCGCAAAGGTCACCTTGTCGGCCTCAAACACATTCGCAGAGCGAATCTTGCGTGAGATGCTGCACAGCCAGTCATCAGCGTCGAGGGGATCGACGGAATGATGAAACTTTGGAGGATTCAGCTTCACAAAGTCATTGAGGGACACTACGGCATTCCTAGGCTGTCGAGCCGTATTCTGCTCAATACGCTCTAGTAGTCGATTGGTCTCCCTTTTGTTTCTTTCTGCCTCAAGCATCACTTCCACCACAGAAGGCGGGTGAGGCAGGTCTTCCTGCGAGGCTTGACTACCCTCGCCTTGCTCATGAGCAGGGGCACGGTTCAACCTGGTGAACACCATCCTGACAAACAAACACATAGCTTAGACCAATATCATATCAATACTAACTATGGATTAAGAATGTACTGATCACACGGAATGCGGAAATGAATATCCGAACAGCATGGTAACAAGCAACTGCTATATATACACCATGGTTCATACACACCCTTAGATAGTTCAGTACAACCTTAACCGAAGAGCAAACTACTGAAATTATGAAACTACTCATCAGAGGCTTACAAGCTTCTTATACATTATTTATCTAGGCCTCCGAAATTCATTTCACATTACATGCATACTTCACATGTCATGCAGGACTGTGAACGTACGGCTACTACCAAACTATCCTTCCGCTCACAGCTTAGGCATCCGCATAAAACATCTCATAGAGATTGCCTCCATGACCTGGAAGCTCAACCTGCGGATCAGGAAACACTCTAGCTTGAGATCCCTGGGATCCATAAGGACACGGATGTGGCCTTGGTCCCCTGACTGGTAGTAAGAGGGGTCCCCGAAGAGGTGTGGCTCCTCCTATAGCTGGCCAGTCAACGTGAGCCGGAAGATGGGTCCTAACAGGGTTTAGCATCTCCATCTCTCCATACCCTGTCTGGACTACCGGTGCCAGCTGCGTCAAAGCTGTCCACAGACGGGCACGGGTAGCATAAAGCTCCATGCGGAGAGCACGAGCATCCCTGTCTCTGTTCTCTAGCATCTCAACAGTGGACTGCAGTAGTGGATCCTCCATAGAAGAATCAAAATAGACTCCACCGAGGTATCCCTCTTCACCAGGCTGAGAGGCCGGAACATAGCAGAACTCTGAATTCTGCAGCAGTGCATGTCTCGCTCTCATAATGGTCAGCATTGAGTTGGCAGCATCTTGTACTGCCATGTCAACAGTGACTCCCAACCCATAGGACCAATGGATTGGCTCCTCAGCTCCAGGGTAGTCTGGAAATACCCTAACAGTGCAGATGTACTGGCTCTGGTTGAAGTCTCGGTACTGTTCCTCTACCGTGTACTCGGGGTACCAGCGGTAACCGCACACCGACATCACCCTGACCAGCATGGCCGTATGACCCGGCACATCAATGCACCTGGTCAGACGTACCACCTGGTCAGACGTACCACCTGACGAGAAGGACGGCATAATGGCATAATCTGTAATTAGAGAGTAATGCAAAAGCATTAGAGCTCTGAATGAAAAATTGGGCAGCATAACGACTGTAAATGCTCAAAACAAATTTTGAGACAACCCAAAATGGAATAGCGTAACCACTCAACTATCAAGTTCAACTCTCTGATCATCAAACTTACTTCATTTTTCCCAGGAATAAAAGAAACCCAATATCTCTTGACCCGTAGTCCTATAATCTACCGATCAGAAACACGAGCCTAGGAGAAGATGAGTAACCTAGTCCTTAATTCCCGCAGAAAAGACGAGGATGACCCGAATAGAATAACTTGAGAAGAGAGAAAGAGTCTTACGTTCCCTTCCACAAACAATTCCCTTATATATAACTAAAGCAATTCTAGACTCAACTTCGACCAGTTTGGCTTAGTAATCCTACAGTCAGTCAGGCTCTGATACCAACGCTGTCGGGACCCCGATCCTAAGCCATAGGAATCCAGCCTGTAACACATCGCATCCCTTTGTGGTCTCACGCATGGTTAACTCCACGGCTGCAGCCTTACCTTAGCCGGGACCGTTTGCGTCTTTTGACTCACGTATGCGATAGTGTCGCTAGCAATCCAATGTCAAAGAACCCGGATCGACATGTCTAGTCATAAACCAAAGTAGCAGTACCGCACAAGGACATGCATACATGACCCAACAAAGCAGGTGTCGGTTATCAGCGAATGTAGACGAGTCGTAGCAAGCTACAAGGACTCTCTTACATCGCGTGACATTTCCTCAAAGAGGACAGACACAACAGCTAAGAAGGACACATGCCGGTCAACCAATGTGTCCGGAGCAGTAGCGAACTACCAAGCCTCGTTGGATCACAAAGGGGCATTTCCTTGTAAGGAGTGCTATTAAAGTTCCCCATACATATCAAGCATGACACACGTACGCATGGCATACCAATATGTATAGATACATCGATGGCATCACAACATAACCATAAACATACAAGCTTTTATTTAAGAGGCTCGGAAGAGCCACACACATATTATTACACATTAAGGGTCTCACGACCCATAATAGCAGTCATTCAGTTACAAGCCAGCGGAAGCGTCATAAACTGTCTGAGTACAGACAGGGCAACTAGAAGGCACATGGCCTGACTATACTACAGATCCAACGTAGGGCCAGATCGTAGCTGGGACACCAGCTACTCGTCGTCGTCGATGTCTACGAAGAACCCTCCATTAGGGTCATTAGCAACCTCTGCAACATTTATTAAGCAAACATGAGTACGAAGGTACTCAGCAAGACTTTAGGACAACTAACTACTCATGCAAGGTATCAAAAAGGTATTGTGGGGTTTCATGCAGAAAGCCAGCATTTGACTCGTGGCTAGACACTTGCATTTTGAAATTATTTTTGACAACTTGATTTCTCGCACACGAGTCCACTAACACCACAACAATACGCTATCGTGGAATCATTCCGTCTCCGTACGGAAATGCCGTCCATGACACTCACGCTTATCTTGGCAATCTTATGAGTAGCCATTTAAGTTATCTATGAACAACATATGTCTCCAAGTAGTCCATATCCGCGGACGCGGCTATTCGAATAGATCATAACCCTGCAGGGGTGTACTTCGTCACACACGCTCTCGCCACTTATTGCCATGTGCACGTCATGCACCTCGGCAACCTTCAAGCGGAAGCCCAGCGAGGGAGTCGGCCACGACCGTTAACCACGCTAGTACCTAGTCCAGGTTTATCGCCTATCTGAGAGTAACCCGTACGGAAGTCCGACCGAGGTTTCCGCCACGGCCTCAAACGATGTGCGCAGGGTTCCCAAGCCCACCATCCGGGTGCCACTTGGTACACCGTGCCACTGCCTACCGCATCACGGCCCACCTCTCAGGTCAGCACCACGCACGGCCTCCAGCATTACTATAAACACCAGAAACTACTTGCAACTCCTGGACCGAGTACTACACGATTAATAGGCCGAGCGGGGTCATATTTCAGGGCCCAGCATGTGGTAGTATCTAGTCTTGGATTACATACACGGAACTCAGTTCCTATGGACGGTTCCAATGAAACAACCCGCCATGTACTCCTACACGGCCTTTCACCGGTACCTTTACCAAGTCAGGATAAACGCACAACCTATACTTACCGAACACATTCTCACAATTCTGTTCATCTCCCAGATGACAGACCATACACAACTCTAAGCATAGCATGCATAGCAGGATAAGGCACATCATAGCTCAGGCAACTACCAGGTATGCTAGGTTGCAAGGTTCGGCTATTTACCGTGACAAGGTTAGGTCATGCAAAGGAAGTGGGTTCAACTAACGTGGCAAAAGCAGTTGTAGCATTTGATCCTAATGCAATAAATAAGTGCAGGAGCAAGAACATGGGAATTATCGGGATGATCAAAGGGTTGCTTGCCTTGTTGCTCAGAGGAGGGACGATATCCGTCAGACGAATATTCGGTGGAATCCGAGGGCGCGGAGCCTACCGAAATGAATGGCAACATTCAATAACAATCATATGCACTAAAAATGATGCATGAGCATGGCATGAGAATGCAAGGTGATAGGTTATTACAATCAACATGTATTAGGTTTAGAGTTGATTTGAATCACATTCGAATATCAATTCAAACGGGGTATTCACGGTTACCGTTTAATTGATTTGACCTGATGCTCAGATCAACTTGATGTTAGCATGCATGAGATGTCATGTTATGGTACTGATTTGTAGCTAGGACAGTGTGTGATCATGGCATTCATAATGAAATTTGAATATTTTTCCAAATTCCATTTATGAAGTAATTATAAGAATTGAATTATTCATTATTCTACATTTTAGGGTTCTGTAACCTTTTCAAACATGAATGAAAATAGCATATTAAGATTCCTTGAATTTTTATGATACTTTTTCATATATAAATTATTTTCATTGGAGTTACAGATTAATTTCTATGATTTTTACAAGTTTTAGCAATTTCCTGGAATTATTTCTATACTGGAAATTCTCTTTATTGCATCAGACTGACGTCAGCAGGTCAGCCGACCTGTTCAGGTCAAACTTGACAGGGGGGCCCCACTGGTCAAATTTAGATTAAGTTTAAACTTAATGAACTGATTAACCTTGCTGGACCCACATGTCAGTGACTGATTAACTTATTTGATTTATTTTTATTAGTTTTAAACTTGCCAGAGGCTGGCCCCACCAGTCAGTGGCTCAGGCCAGCCGAGATCCACCGGCGGCGAGGTCGTCCTCGCCGGCGGGGAGCCTCCGGCGACCACCAGCACGGCGGAGGGGCTCGGAAACGGCGCACAGGGGGCCAAATGCTGCACGAAGAGCACCAGAAGAACGACACATCTCCCGCAGCTCCATTTCTGCACTTAGATGGGGCTGAACTGGCCGGAGATGACGCCGACGACGAGCTTGGCGGCGGCCAAGTCTCGGGCGTCATCGGGGTCCTTGATTCAGAGGGAACTACGCTCGGTTCTTAGCTCCTATAGCATCTACGCGTCGACCTGAAGCTGCTGGTGCCCTCGGAAGGACGAACTGATCACCGGAGGGCTACCGGCGACGAGCTGCAGCGGCGGTCCTCGTCGGGCTCCGGTGAAACTAGAGCTAGAGGAGGGGATCGACGGGGAAATCTTAGGGGAAATGTCCGCATGCTCACTGGGAGTGCATAGCAGGGCTTAGACGGCTCGGGGAAGGCCTGGGGGCGACGAATCGAGCAGAGCTCGCCGGCGGCCGAAGGTTGAAGACGACGGTGCCGCGGGCGTTGCAGGGCTTGGGGTGGCTTCGGCTTCTGCGGGGAGGACCAGACCGACGAGGCGGAGTTAACGGCGTGCTCTGAGAGGGGATCCTATGGCTAGGGGCACGGGCAGCTCGAGCTTTGCTCGGCTCTAATGGCAGCAGGAGGGGGAGGAGAGGTCCGGGAGGAGGGAGAGATCCGACGCTGGGAATGGATAGAGGAGGCCTCGGGGAGCTTATCCCCAGCCTTGCCAGCACGAGGCAGCGGCCAGGCAGGCGCACAGGTGCGTGGCCACGCCGGAGAAGGCGACGGCCACCTCCTGCTCCTACTGGCGCGAGGGAGACGACAGGAGCTGGGATGGGCCGGGCCAGGCTAGGCGACAGGTAAGCTCTTTTCCATTTCCTTCTGTTTTAATTTCTGACATTGATTTGCTATTTATTTCAGCTCCAAAAAGGTTGTAAAAACTATTTTAAACACACCTGAATATTTGTTATAATATTCCCAACCATTTCCAAAGTTTTTAACATTTTTGAAAATTTATAGTTTCTGATTTCAAATTTAAAATTTGAAACCAGTGGTTTTTTTGCATTAATTTAAAATGCTTAAAGTGTCAAGAAAATAGTTTTCTCCAATGCTCATTTACTTTCATGATTTATCAGAAAGTTTGAACATTTCTTGAGGCCATTTTGGGTTTATTGATTTTAACTAGTTTGAGATTTTCTTTATTTAAGGTAGTGGCTAGGGTTTTGAGTTTTTCCTTTGCCACTTTCTTGATCTTGTTGGAAAATCTTAGATGCAAATGCAAAGAAGACATGAGCACAAGACTAACTTGCTTAAGGGTTAGGGATGTGACATTAATCAAATGTCCGTTTTTTGCAGAACTATGGATCCACATATCAGGAACCTCGAAGAGGAAGAACTTCTCGAAGATATAATCAAAGACGGCCCCGACGTTGAACCAGCTGAATCTCCGTCGTCATATCTAAACCCCTCTAGAGATGGAATGGAGGTCGACCGACACGAAGATGAAGCCGATGGGGCAGGAGATAGCTCCAATGACGGAGAAGGTGAGAGCTCCACTGATGGAGAAGCCGGTGGAGAAATAATAAAGTCCGGCGAGGCATACATATGAAGTTCGACAATCACTTGTAATATGTGAAAAATATTGGAGAAAGCTCTATATTGTATACATATACATTCATTTGATGAATGTTTCTCCCTCTTAGGCCTCCACATCGTGCAAAGCTACGAAACGAGGCCCGACTAAAAAGTTGGATGCACAGACGCATTACACCTTTGAGGTGATATTGCCTACGGGCGAACCCAAGCTTCCTAAGAATGCTGCTGACACATTCAAGAAGCAATGCGGAGTTCTCGTTAGGGATCACGTCCCGATCAGCGTTCGGGAGTGGAACAAGCGCAAAGGGGCAGCCGATAGTGACTATGTCGGCGAAAGGTACAAAGATAATCTTTGGAATGATCTCATGTCACATTTCAACCTGCCAGAATGTGAGAATGAAGACGCCGCAAAAAACTGAGGGCCAAAGTCAAGCAATGAACTCTAAAGAAGATGGCCGAACTGTTCCGTAGCTGGAAGAAGAAGCTATGGAAAAACTATCGGAAGACAAAGAAAGTGCCAGTATTCGAGGGGTATCTAGCCAAGCACGCGAATCACTGCAAGGCATTTCAAGAGTACAAGGAGTCAGAAGATGCCAAGGCATTATCAGAAAAGAACAAGAAAAATGCCGCCAAGAAGAAATATCACCACACGCTGGGGCCAGGGGGCTATGAGACTGCCATCCCAAAGTGGGATAAGAAAGAGAAAGATCTGCTAGCTAAAGGCATCATACCTGAACCCTTCCGTGATGAGTGGGAATTGAGAGCAAGAAATTGGTTCCTTGCGCATGGTGGTTCGTACGACGAAGAAACAGGGGACCTCATCTGCAGTGACGGTCTTAGGATACACAGGGAGAATTGGAAAAAGGTAGTGAAAGAAATTAAGGAGGGAAAAAGACAGTTCACTGCAGATAGAGAGAAAGATTTGCTCACACTGGTCCTCGGCAATGACGAACATGGAGGACGAACTCGAGGCTTCGGTCCTTCTTACCCGTGGTGGCTTGGGTTTGCCAGAGACCAAGACACTTACAGAAGCCGAGCGAGAGCAAAGAAGCGACAGCAGGATGAGGAGAATGACAAGTTCAACCAGTTGCTTGTCAGGCTTAACGAGCAACAGAAACATATTGATGAGCTTAGAGGAGTAGCACGCCAGGAAGATCCTGCACTCGATATTACCGGCGCCTCATCTAAGCGGAAAAGCAGCATGGCTGAATCTGAGGCCCCGCCCGACGATGCACGAAGAATGATAGAGGGCGGTCCCGGCTACCCCGTGGATGGAATCAAGGAGTCAACATCATGTGAACTCCATCAGAAATTCGAGAACATATCCATGAAGGTGGCCGTCAGACAAACTTTACCTTCTGGCCCTGATGCATGCTGGCATGGCCGTGAGATTCCAGCCGGCTTTGCTAAAGTCGGGGTGGATGAAATCATGGCGGGGTTTCATGATATGGAGCTCGACATAGCTGGACCCGAAGATCAGAGGACACTCGGAGAAGTACTGGGTGGAGTCATCTTATGGGACAAGAACTACATCAAGCTTCCAGGCTCGGCCCCAAGAACAACACCGCCTCCGTGTCATCGCAGGTCACCTACACCTCCATCACCTCCAAGCCCTCCACATGACGACGGCCAGCACAACATGAGTCCATCTCGATCACCGCCGCCAGACTTGGGTCGTCCGTCTCCGCCGCCGCCCGCTAAGGATACTAAGCGGAAGCGTGCCAGCAAGAACGCTCCGTCGATGAGTTCTAAGCGACGGAGCTCCCCAAAGTGCAAACTGTCGCCCCTCCCAAAGGTACCTCATCCTAATCTTCCTATCAGACCTTATGATCGTACCGACGAGGAAAACGCCAGGATAGCAAAGGAACATTATGATGTGCAGATGAAAAAGAAGGAACCCGAGCCCTGCCCGGAATACACCGAGAAGCAAATAGCATATGCAAAATACTTCACGACCCTTCCATCACAGTATGACTTACACCATAAGCCTGATGACTATACACGCACATTGCAGAAGGAAGGGAAAAAGAGCAGATCACGTGCAAGTGCAAGTGGGAGCAAATCAAATTCAACTACAAGCAAAAAAAGATCAGACGTTCCTCAGCTTGGACAACAGGCCAAACAGTCGATCCCACCCCTCAGGGTGTTACCCGAGAATGTTCCCTCTCTGGTGCAGGGGCAAGATTTGGAATTAGCAAAGAAGTGGGCGGATGAATGGGGTATCCCAGTTGAAGACGTTCTGGCTTCCCAAGACGACAGGTTACACAAGGCTGTGGTAGCCCCTAAGCCACAGTTTGTCATGGGAGCGTCTTTGGTCAGCAAAGATAAGTTTGATGATCTCCCAACAAATATGCGTTACTTGCATACCTGGTACTTAAGTGAATCAAAGAATGGGAGAAAGATGATCGTGGCGCATGTCCCACGGGAGTTCTACGGCCGCCCCGAAGAAATCCATATCGACTTTGATGAACTCTTCCAGATGTACAATGCCGACGCCCTCGACAAATCGCTTATGAGTTGCTATTGTCTGTAAGTTTTTCAATTCGTTGTCTACATATAACTTGTTTAGTTATTTCAATTCATTGTTTACATATAACTTGTACTCTATTATGCAGAATGAAGATTCTGGAATGTAAAAGTAGGAACATCCTAAATATTGGGTTTATTGATCCAGATAAAATACATATAGCGACGCTAACTGATAAACCCAAGGAGACGGACGAAAACCTTCTAAAGTTTCTAACAGATCAAAATTTCTGTGACCACATACTGTTTCCATACAACTTCAAGTGAGGGTCTTTACTCTGTTGTGTCCATTCACTTATAAGTGTAATTGATAAGTTACTGACACACACACACACACATATATATACATGTGCATCTACCATTGGATTTTGTTGGACATTCAAATTGATAAGGGAAGAGTTGATGCCTTCGACCCATTATCGAGACCCTTGGAACAGTTCCAAAGCATGCAGGACATGCTCCAAGGGTAATTTCAATCATTCTTGCGCTCTATCGGTCTCTTTCGATGATTTTCTGATATATCAATTAATGAAAAACTTAGCAAATCATTTTCCTTGTCGGGCAGGGTTTGGAAGCGGTTCAAGTGCGTGACTCCCGGTATCGAGCATGAGAAGCTGACCTTTAGAGCGACTCAGGTAAGTAGTAGTATGATATACTTCCATTTTCAATACATTTATGATGCTAGATTATTATTTTGATTATATATATTCTATTCTCGTAAAGTGCGACCAGCAGCCATGGGGACGCATCTATGCGGATACTATGTTTGCAAGACCATTCACACGTTTACGTCTGAGGACAAGGATTACAGATACGACGTAAGCAATGAACATTCACACCTCTATTTTTACCCGTCATTCTTTGTTATCATGATTGATATTCATATTCATCTCCTCTTCTTATATAGTACACGGCCATGAGGGAGAAGTACCTACCAGAGCAACGCACGGTTGCTGTTGCAGAGGAGCTTGCGACCTTTCTGAGGACGGAAGTTATAGATGACAAATGACGATTTAGTGTAGCTAGGGGCCATTACTGATGTTGGTCCATGTAATCGAATAGACGGGCTCTAGTCCCGATAATTCAGATCTCCATATAATTGTATATATATGCTCGCTTGTAAGATAAGTTAATCTTATATATATATGCATAAACATGTATATTTAGAATTATATGAAAACTAATTCCCGAACACCAAACGAGGCATCACGTTAATCTCCCGAACACCTAAACCCTAAAACACTAAAATCCTAAAATAAACGAAATCTACAGAAACTCTTTAGTCCCGGTCCGTGTTAAGACCCGTGACTAAAGGGCCGGCCCCTGAGGGCGCTCCGAGGCGCCCACGTGGAGCACCTTTTGTCCCGACTTGGAACAGGGCCGGGACTAAAGGTTAGGCCTTCAGTCTCGACTCTTTGGTCCCGGTTGGTGAACCGGTGCTAAAGCCCCTTACGGGCCGGGACTATAGGCCCTGTCCCCACTAGTGATATATCGTCCATTGTTTTTCCTTTATCCCCTGCATTGATCTTATTACGAGATGTCCACCAGTCCCATAACAAGACATCTACAACCCCTAGTAGAAAACAGGGCTATCGTTCGGCCCTGGTCAGCCCATTAGTCCCGGGTGTTCAAGAACCGGGACGAATGGGGCGTATTAGACCCGGTTCGTGAGTCCAGGGGGCCGGTAGGGGCCTCGTGGGCATCGGTCCCGGTTCGTGTAGAACCATTTGTCCCGGTTCGAGCCACGAACCGGGACCAATGGTCCTCGCTGCTGGCCCGCAACCATTGGTCCTGGTTCGTGGCATGAACCGGGACAGAAGGGGTGGCTTTAGTCCCGGTTCATGCCACGAACCGGTACAAATAAGTTGCCTATATATACCCATCGCCGTGGCAGAGCACTCTGTTTTTTGGCCGGCAAGGGGAGGGCATTTTGGTGCTCTAGCTCACCTTCTATGCACATGAGGTGTTCGATGAAATGCCCGAGCCACACTAGTTAAGCTTTCTCCTCTCGAAGCTCGACCTAGGAGCTTCATTTTTCCCGAGATTTGTCTAGATTTAGGGGTCCGTCACACCCCGTCCCCGTTTTCACCGTCGTTGATCGCCCGCGCCGATCTCATCGCCGGCACCACCGTGGTGAGCCTCTTGTTCTTATCTTCTTTATGATACTTGTCTGATTTTCTTACTTTAGATAGGTATTTGTCTGATTTTCTTAATTTTTACACACATAATTATATGTAATGCACGCAGATGAACCGGCAATGGATGTATGGTGACAGACACACCTCCGAGTACATTAAGGGCATGCATATTTTTCTCCAAGTGGCCGAGGCAAACAAGCAGAATGGTTTTATGTGTTGTCCATGCAGTAAATGTGGGAATACGAAGTCTTACTCTGACCGGAAAATCCTTCACTCCCACCTGCTTTACAAGGGTTTCATGCCACACTATAATGTTTGGACGAGGCATGGAGAAATAGGGGTTATGATTGAAGACGGCGAAGAAGAAGAGGACGATGACAACTATGTGCCCCCTAAATACGGTGATGCTGCAACGGGGGGAGCTGCTGAAGATCAAGAGGAACCCGACGATGTGCCCGATGATGCTGCAACGGGGGAAGCTGCTGAAGATCAAGAGAAACCAGACGATGTGCCCGATGATGATCTCCGCGGGGTCATTGTCGATGCAAGGACGCAATGCGAAAGTCAAAAGGAGAAGCTGAAGTTCGATCGCATGTTAGAGGATCACAAAAAAAATTTGTACCCCAATTGTGAAGATCGCAACACAAAGCTGGGTACCGTAGTAGAATTGATGCAGTGGAAGGCAGAGAATGTTGTGCCTGACAAAGGATTTGAGAAGCTACTGAAAATATTGAAGAAGAAGCTTCCAAAGGATAATGAATTGCCCGACAGTACGTACGCAACAAAGAAGGTCGTATGCCCTCTAGGATTGGAGGTGCAGAAGATACATGCATGCCCTAATGACTGCATCCTCTACCGCGGTGTGTACGAGGATTTGAACGCATGCCCGGTATGCGGTGCATTGCGGTATAAGATCAGACGAGATGACCCTTGTGATGTTGACGGCGAGCCGCGCAGGAAGAGAGTTCCTGCGAAGGTGATGTAGTATGCTCCTATAATACCACGGTTGAAACGACTGTTCAGAAACAAAGAGCATGCCAAGTTGATGCGATGGCATAGTGAGAGCACCTGCTGACGGGTCGCTGTGGAGAAAAATCGAGAGAGAGTACTGGGCTGAGTTTGCACGTGACCCAAGGAACGTATGGTTTGGTTTAAGCGCGGATGGCATTAATCCTTTCGGGGAGCAGAGCAGCAATCACAACACCTGGCCCATGAGTCTATGTATGTATAACCTTCCTCCTTGGATGTGCATGAAGCGGAAGTTCATTATGATGCCAGTTCTCATCCAAAGCCCTAAGCAACCCGGCAACGACATTGATGTGTACCTAAGGCCATTAGTTGAAGAACTTTTACAGTTGTGGAATGGAAACGTTGTACGTGCGTGGGATGAGCACAAACAGGAGGAATTTAACCTGCATGCGTTGCTGTTTGTAACCATCAACGATTGGCCCGCTCTCGGTAACCTTTCAGGACAGACAAACAAGGGATACCACGCATGCACGCACTGTTTAGCTGACACCGAAAGTATATACTTGGGAAGCTGCAGGAAGAATGTGTACCTGGGCCATCGTCGATTTCTTCCGACCAACCATCAATGTCGAAAGAAAGGCAAGCATTTCAAAGGCGAGGCAGATCACCGGAAGAAGCTCGCCATGCGTACCGGTGATCACGTACTTGCTATGGTCAATGATTTACACGTAATCTTTGGAAAGGGTCCCGGCAGACTAGCTGTTTCGAGTGACGCTGGGGGATACGCACCCATGTGGAAGAAGAAATATATATTTTGGGATCTACCCTACTAGAAAGACCTAGAGGTCCGCTCTTCGATAGACGTGATGCACGTGACGAAGAACCTTTGCGTCAACCTGCTAGGCTTCTTGGGCGTGTATGGAAAGACAAAAGATACAACTGAGGCACGGGAGGACCTGCAACGTTTTAATTTAGGTTGAATTTTGTCTCTAAATTCGTACCGCTCGACATTGCAGCCGCGGCGGAGCTTATAAACAGGCTCGGCAGCCCTTCACTTGGCGAGGTGGGACTAAACATCTAACCGCACCGCGGCTGTGGCAGGCACATGCCTTTAGTCCCGGTTGGTGGCTCCAACCGAGACTAATGCCTCTCTTTAGTCCCGGTTGGTGGCACCAACCAGGACCAAAGGCCTCTGCTTCCCGCCCTTTGGGCTGCCGAAAAGAGGCCTTTGATACCGGTTGGTGCCACCAACCGGGACCAATGCAACCCTTTAGTCCCGGTTGATGCCACGAACAGGGACCAATGCTTCTGCTATATAAGCCAACACTTTGGAAATTTTTAGATTTGACGGCGCCGCGAGCTCATCCACGCCCGACGATGCCGCGAGCTCATCCACGGTGCCGCGAGGCTGCCCCATCGCCGTCGCCCGTCGCCCTCCGCCCCTTAAGCCCACGCCGTCGCCCGTCGTTGTTGCCCTCTGCCCCCCGCCGCCATCGCCGTCGCCCTCCGCCGCCCCGAGCCGTCGCCAGTCGCCCTCGCCCCCCGCCGCCGTCGCCGTCGCCCTCGCCGCCCACGCCGTCACCCCGGCCGCCCCCAATGTGAGCCGCCGCCGCCATGGCTCTGTTTTTTTATATTTATTGTTCTTAATTTTTGATTTGTAACGTTTGACTTCTATATACATATATAGTTGTAGAATGCTCATTTCATGCATGTATGTTTGCATTTTTCATATATGTATGTTTGCAAAGACCGGGGGTCTTAACCTCCTTTTCAAACAAAAATATACTCATTTGACCAACGTCTGATGGGTAGCGTGAATCGTTGCCTTCTTTGTGCGTGATATTTGGCACAAATATGGCCTCAAATCAAAAAAGGTTCAACAAGAAAGTTGTTTGTATCACCCATATATATAAATTTAAAATTGGGCGCACCTCCATCCGAGATCATATGTGGACTGTGGTACCCAAAATTGAAATTGTTGTCTCAACCATACTTAAACCCGAGTTCGGTTAATTTTTAAAAAATGTTTAAAGGATTTGGAATACTTCCATTTTATGGGAAGTCCAGCAACATCATAAATATATGTGAGGTCACGGTGCATTGAACAACACATAGCAAAATATTCAATCAACCACTTTTTACATTTATATACCCTTTTATCTCTCCCTTGTTTATATGCTTTCACGTTCTTCATTGTTCGTCATTCTTGCTATGAATAGATCATCAACATGTGTTTGTTATCCGATATAACCAACCACTTTATGTAGTGGCCAATAATTCATATGGTGTTTCTAGATCGTTCAGTGAATATACTCTATCAACCATCCCTAATTTTCTCATTCATGCATCTAATTACATGCAAATGACGATTCAAACTAATATCCACTAGTCAACAACCCGTGCATTTGCACGGGCTAGTTTTAATGCATGGTTACTTAGCAATGGTCTCGTGAAAGTATATTGATTTTGGAAATAGTGGTTAGTCTTATAGTTGTCAGATTTTTTTTGTTATGTGTGTAGTTCCTTCAAAACAAATGTGAAAACCAAAGTGCTAATTTTTGTGGGTATCTTAAAACGGAAATCAAATGCTTTATAATTTTAACATTTAAATGAAATATAATAAAGCATAGAATAGTTTCATTCAACGTATTGATTTTGTTTTTTTCCATGCCTTATAGAAATGTTATTTTTTTAGTTCATTTTACGATGCCTATCCCGCATCCTCGTCGTCGACTCGGCGGAGGACACCTGCTTGATCAGAGGGGCCATGTCCGGGACTGGACTCCGCCCGGCTGGTATTGGGAGGTGCTACCTTCCGAGGGACGTAGGTTGGTGAGGAGGCAGCCCGTTGTTGAGCCGATCCTTGTTTCGTGGCGGTCGCGTGGGCCAGTGACGGTGCCGAGGCTTCCGGACACCGCGGAGGTGGCACGTCACCGTGTCAACGATGAGGACGAGCACGTCCATCGCTACATGGTTGCATTGGAGGGCAGGTTCGACAATACCTGGCAGGTTCTTCAGGGATCTCACTGGAGCTATGATCCTGTGATGGTTCCTTCTCTTTGGTGTCCACCGCCCGCGACGATACCCGTCGGGCGCTGCGGTTCTATATATATTAATGATGCTTTATGTATGGTAGTATTCGAGGAGTATTAATTAGTGATAATATTCAACGATGTATGGACACAAGAGATCGATGATGTAGTCTTGCTTATAATTGAATGCATGCTAATTTGAATACCACTTTATTTTACGATTTGTTTTTGCTTATTGAATGTTCAAATTGGAAAAGTACTCCTACTTTGAATGCTAAAATTAGAGAGCACTATGCAAAAATCTAGGAGCCGCCCTCCATCATCCGCGCCGTCGTCCCCGTCAACGACCCCCCTCCGACCTCGAGTCAGGGCCTATATTGTTTTATGCTATTTTACCTTAAATAGGGTATTTAATTAGGTCCTCCCTGATACTAATGATCATGTTGCTATAAATGTTGTATGACAATGTTCTAAAGGGTAGTAATTGGTCTCTTCTGCTGCTTTTCAGAGATGGAGTTCTTCACGGTTATACTTGAGAAATCCTCCAGGCTGGTGCTGCCGCACAATTTTGTGAAGATGATGGACGGCCATCGGCCACAGAACATGAAGCTGAGGCAGGCTGGCAACGGGCTTCGCAAGCTATGGGACGTGGAGGTGGTGTTCGACGCCGATGGCCGCATGTACCTAGACCGTGGCTGGAAGTAGTTCGTCCGTGCCTACGACCTGGGGATCGGGTACTTCCTTGTCTTCAGGTACGACGGCAACGCCACGTTCGCCGTGAAGGTGTTCGACACGACTATGTGTCGGAGGCGCTACCAGGACGACGACGATGCCGGTACGCTCTGTCTCTTCTTCCTCTCCATTAGGCTATCTCTCACACCCATTTTAAAAAAAAACTTTTTTCATTTGGCAAGGGAATGGGAGCAGGAGCAGCGAGTACTGCGACATGTGCTATGTCTACGGCAGCAGCGACTCTGGCAGCAAAAGTAGCAGCGACTCTGGTGAAAGCAAAAGTAGCAGCGACGATGGCCTCGCGATGGATGTCCCACGGCTGGGCGACAGGGCCATGCCAATTGTGGTAGAGGAGTACATCCCACAGCCCGGCCTGGGGCTTCGCCGCTCTAAGCGCATCAAGATGATGAAGGAGAAGGTGAAGAAGCAGGAGTGAATATCTTAAGAACCTGATGGCTTTAATCTTTATAGTATAAACCTTTTAAGTACGATAGTGTTGAACTGCTACTGCACTTTTAAGTATGATGGTGGTGTGCCTGATGAAATTTTATGCATGCTCATGGATGCTCCTTGTTTTTATGATGTATGATGATGCATGATTAGTAGGACTTGTTATTATATATGATGATGTATGCTGCCAGCATGAAGGGTTATTATATATCAGCGGGTGAAATGAACATAGCAGTAGCGTTGGTAAACCAAGCACGAAGATAAGAGAGGACACTTCTCTCTATTAGCTAGCTAATAACAACCTAAATTAACCTCCAAAACCCCTAAACCAGTCACTTTCAAAAAAAAACATCAGCTGCAGCCAGTTTCTGACGCGTGGATGCCTTTTGGTCCCGATTTATGTCACCAACCGGAACCAAAGACCCCCTGCCTGGGCTGCCCGCAGCGGCCACGTGGATGCCCATCTGTCCCGGTTCGTGTAAAAACCGGGACTAAAGGGGGGGAGGCATTAGTAACGACCTATTAGTCCCGGTTCAAGAACCGGGACTAATGGCCCTTACGAACCGGGACAAATGCCCTGTTTTCTACTAGTGAGCTTTCTTCTCTTTCGACTTAAGCAAACATATAGCTTCCACAACAACAGGGCATGTCATATACATGGAGGAGTATTTTGAAGGGTCTTGAGCTTCTCAAAGAGGGAGTGATTTGGCGCGTTGGGGATGGTGAATCTATACATGTATGGAGGGATCCCTGGATTCCGAGAGGGAGTACAAGAAGGCCGGCGTTCGGTAGAGGACAAGTAGTTTTGGATAGAGTAGGAGAACTAATTAATCCAGCCACTGAGCATTGGGATACGGAGCTCGTTCATGACTTGTTTAGTTCAGAAGATGGAAAGGAAATCCTAGCTATATTCCTCTCAGAAGTGGAATGGAAGACCACGTAGCATGTCATCACTACGACACAAAGGGTGTTTTTTCGGTTAAATCTGCATACAGGCTGAGTGTCACTTTGCTAGATGCGAGGCTTCAGGTGGATGTTAGTTCGTCAAGGAGAGAATAAGCCATGGAAGATCACAATGGACAAAGCTTTGGTCCATCGAGCTCCCAGCGATAGAGTCACTTTTGGATGGTCTGAGTAAATAGGTGTGGACACGCCAACTAACTTGATGTTTTTTTACTTTCGCCACGTAGGCACGATTATCACATTGGATTTATTGTCGTCAGATCAATTGGTATCACGTAGTGTAAAAAAAAAGGTCAGATGCATTGGGTGTTTGCAAGGGATCACATCACGAAATAATTAATATATTCGGATGATCCGTAGAAAACATAAGATCCTCTGGGGTTATTCAGTAAAAATAATACCGAAGAATCCTACCGGCATCCTTCCGCTCCACCGGCGAGTCAGGGCTGAGAGCATACATCCACTCAGTAAAAATGTACCTTGCAGTCCGTTCTATATTTTCTAAAGGAAAACGTTTATACACGGCGCACCGCGTTCGTTCGATCTGGACGGATCGCGCGCGTCCCCTCCCCGCGCAGGTCGCCGTCGCACCCTCCCCCGCGCAGGCGCCGCCGTCGTGTGCTACCCCCCTCCCCCCGCGTAGGTCGTCGTCGCCCACTCCCCCCGCGCAGGTGCCGCCGCCGTGTGCTTCCCCTCTGCGCAAGTCGCCGTCGCCCCTCCCCGCGCGCAGGCGCTGCCGTCACGTGCTTCTCCTCTGTGCATGCCGCCGTCGCCCCCTCCCCCGCAGGCACCGCCGCACGCCCTCGTACCCTTCGCTGGCGCTGTTGCAAAACCATCATCGCTGGTGCTCGGGCCGAGCCACAGGGGAGATGACATGGCTGCCTCCTGCCATGGACTGATCTATGTGTATGCATGTATTAAAAAAAAGCTACAAGCGGTGTGCAAAAAGCTTCAAACGACATAAAAAATGCTTCAACCGTTGATAAAATAAGTTACAACCACGTCCATGAGAGTTGCAACCAAACTTCGCCGGAGTTTTGTAGGCAGAGTTGCAACCAAACTTCGCCGGAGTTTTGTAGGCGGAGTTGCAACCATGATGAAAAAATGCTGCAACCATTATACAAATTTGATACATCAGTCATTTTGTTTTGTTGCAACCGTATTGTTTTTTTGCTACAACCGTTGACATGGGCGAGTTGCAACCATGATGGAAAATGCTGCAATCATTATACAAATTTGCTACATCAGTCATTTTTTGTTGTTGCAACCGTATTGTGTTTTTGCTACAACCGTTGACATGGGCGAGTTGCAACCATGATGAAAAATGCTGCAACCATTATACAATTTTGCTACATTTGTCGTTCTGTTTTGTTGCAACCGTATTATTTTTTACAAGGGGTTGCAACCATGAGCGCACGCTGCTACATCCACGGAGGTTAGAAACGCACAGAAAGGTGACATAGGTGAGGGCGGGGAGGGCAGCGACCGGCGGCGACCGACGATGGAGGGCGGCCAACGGTGAGGAGGTGAGGCGAGGCGGTCGGCACGTGCTGGAGCATTGACACGGGCTAGGCGCGTGCGGGGACGGCGACGCGGGCGAGGATGGCGGACGGTGGGGGCTCACGCGAGCAGATCTGACGGTCAGGGGGCCCTGATCTGACGGCTGCTGCGCGACCGGCGCGTGGGCGCCTAGCACAGCCATTTTCTAAAACCCTTGCACTCTGTTCCGAGGCCTGAGCTCCCCACCTCCCTCACTCGCTCGGTCACTGTCTCTGTACCACGCGTCTGCGACTCTGTGTGTGCGAACCACCTTTGGGGCTTCATGCTTTGTCCCGTCCGGTATTGATAGGCATGAGCCTTTGCCTACCTAACCAAACATGAGTGACTGAATGGCAGCAAACAAAAGAAAAGCGAAGGCGCAACTCGTTTTTGATTTGGTCATGTTTTATCCCTTTTTAAAGCCACATCATACATAGAACGGTCGTTTGGAGGCCGAGCTTCATGGAGCTCGAAATTTTTGAAAAATTCAAATTTTAAACTTTTTGGTTTTAAAAGGAATCTAAAAAAAATATGCAAGCAAAGGAAGATGTTATGTGTATATGTGTGTAAATTTTTAGGATGAAATACCTTGAGATACGATCTACATAAAAAAACAAATTCATGGCCTGAAACGATGAATAGCATCATGTGTTAAGAAGCCCTAGAATTGTCGTTTCTGTACAGGCCTCATTTAAATGTTTTTTTTTAAATTTACACACATGTGTGTTACACTCTCATTTATCTCTGTATTTTTTCCAGAGTTTTTAAAAATGTAAAAATATGTATTTTCATGAATTTTGGATTTCAAATTTAAAGGCCACCATGGAGACCGAGGTCCAAAAAACTTTTATGCATCATACATTAATAAAAAAAGTTATTACAATTGTTCAACACAAAATCATCATGCAGGGCGAAACATCATTAACATGATAACATCTGAGCTATTATCAAAACTAAACTTTGCAATCAAATGGGCCACCACATTGGCTGACCGGTTAACCAGATGGTCCTTTTATATCTAGTATGTTTGATCCAGTTGATTTTTTAATTGGTAACGTATGTATTCTGCCATGTAGAAAAGGGTACACGTCCTACCAGTCGCAAAGAGTATAGATGGAACTAAATTCGTCTATACGGGAAGCATCTCCCGCGCCCCCTTGCGCCTAGGCAATCCTTGAGACTTCACCAGCAAACCCGTGGATTATTCTCCTTTTTCCTCTCTTTCACCCCGGTCATCGGTGACGCGGAGGGGAACCCTGATGACTCCACTCCGACTAGTAGTTTAGGTAGGGTTCTTTAGTCCTCATAGGTGCTACGCCCGATGGATGGCGACGCTTCTTCTTCGAATTTGTCTTTCGGACTTCGATCCTCCTCGAGTTAGTCTATGTGGAAGTAGTTGATAGAGCTCTAGTGTAAATTTATGTCATCTATTTGGGGCGGAAAGCTTATGGTTCTCATCATGCTTGTGTGATGGCGAGATTTGGTGTCAGATGCATCACATGTATTCAAGGTTATGAAGGCAATTACAACTTCAGGGCGATGATTCTTAGGGGCATGTACATGAAGAATTCCTGATTATCATCGACAAAAAGCTGGCTTCGGTTGGGAAGCGACGACAAGGGCGCCTCAGTGGCTCATTCTATCGGTAGTAGGAGTATATATTATTACCAGGTAGAATACTAGTTATTAGGAGATCTTCATCATTTTTAATATGGGAGACATTGTACATCGATAATCGTTGTGTTCTTTTTTTCCTTTGAGAAAGGGATGTTTGATTTAGAGTAGACATGTATGGAAGAGAAAATATAATTTATCCTTCCAGCACGAGAAAGCTTATTATTAGCTTTGTAGCCCATGAGCCGAGCCAGAGATCAATTATAAAGCTGCATGTTCATGATCTATCTTTTGTTGGAAGCACAAAGCGATTAACTAAATGAATGGATCTCACATTCAATCGTTGATATTATAAAGAGAAATAAATGCTTCATAGAATCTTCGAAAGAGCGACAACAATCAGAACTTCCAGAACATTCATGCTTACAGAATGAATATTTATTCGACTTACAAAGTTGGCTTGATTCATGTGAAAATTGATGCAAGGCATGGCAACATACTAGTACGTCATCATTTAGAATGGATAGAAGGGAAATTTGGACCAACACAAATAAATGTTAGTTTGTTAGATTGCATAACAACAAAGGGAGAGAAATACTTTGTCCATCTTAGTTTATTACAGAACTTCCTCGTATTCTGCGTTTAATTTTGACTATAAATATAACTAATAACAAAATATAAGTGCTATGGCAGATAAATTGTACTATGAGAAACCTCTTTTGAATACAAATCCATTAGTATACTTTTTGTAACGTAGACTTTATATTTGGTTTGTGGTGGTCAATTTTTAACATAAAATAAGAAGGACTCAATAAATATGAATAAGTATATCATTAACTGCAAGAACAAATAAACACGGACCGCGTGACACGGACAACCTTGTCAGATTTGCGGAAATAGAAAATTGATTCACCATTGATTCTAACTCTAAAAGGATGGTTTTGAGGGAAATTCAGTTTGATTCCTGGTTATATATGCACCCTATATATATTTTTAATAATTAATTGAAAAGTCAAAATAGTTCTGAAGTATTTTTAGATAAAACTTGACTTTGTTTTGCACTAATATATAAATTTTCATGGAAAAAGTCAACATTGACTTCTAGGCAAAAAATACAAAATCTATTTGCTATTATAGGTCACTATTCACTTTATTTTGACCAAAAAATTGTCTTTTTTGAAAGAAAGTCAAAGTGTAATTATATTTTTGTGGAATCTTCTTACAAATACAATGAAATGTTAAGTTTATTTCAAAAATATTTTCAGATTTTTTTCAGATTTAACTAATAACAAAATATAAGTTCTATGTCACATAAATTACAGTATGAGAAACCTCTTTTGAATATAAATCCATTAGTATACTTTTTGTAACATAAACTTCATATTTGGTTTGTGGTGGTCAATTTTTAACATAAAATAAGGACTCAATAAATATAAATGAAGAAACTATATCATTAACTGCGAAGAACAAATATACACGGACCACGTGACAAGGACAATCGTGTCAGATTTGCGGAAATAGAAAATTGATTTTCCATTAATTCTAACTATAAAAGGATGGTTTTGAGGGAAATACACTTTGGTTCCTGGTTGTATATGCACAATATATAAGATCTTTTTAATAATTAATTAGAAAGTCAAAATAGTTCCGAAGTATTTTTAGATTAAACTTGACTTTGTTTTGCACTAGTATATAAATTTTCATGGGAAAAGTCAACATTGATTTGTAGGCAAAAAATACAAAATCTATTTGCTATTATAGGTCACTATTCACACTATTTTGACCAAAAAATTGTGTTTTTTGAAAAAAAGTCAAAATGTATTTATATTTTTGTGGAATTTTCTTACAGATACAATGGAAGGTTAATTTTATTTCGAAAATATTTTAGGTTTTATTTTTATTTTTCATGAAATTGCTATTTTTGTTTTACATATAGGATGTATATACACGCAGGTTCCAAAAGTCCCCCTCCTGGTTTTGAAAGCTGTAGTATATGATTGGCCATTATTGAGAAACAACAAAACAACAGTTGCCGAAGCGACCAAATGATTGACCATCAATGATAACAGACAGTTGCAGAAAGCATGCAAATGATTGGTCCTTTGAAACAAGCCAGCACAGATATTCATGAACGTAGAATGAGCATGCAACCCTTCACGTCCGCATTTGGCTCTGGAGGGAGAGCCGGATCTTCTTCTCCTTTGTCCGATCAGCCGTCCGCAACGTCTGTAGTGGACCATTCCATGCGATCCAGTGGACCGTTCCATCCCATCGGCCACCATCTGAATATAACAGAGGACGCACGTAACTATCGTTAGCTACTAGACCATGTGATTAGGAAATAGGAACTGGCCGACCCAGCCCGGCCCGGACTGGTCGCACATGTTGCACGTCGTCGTACGTGCATGCTGGACTCCTGGAACTAGTACTATATCCATGGTCCACATGCGCGCCGCCAACACGTATGGCCTGCCTTGGGTCTCTGTAGAATTTTCTTTTAAATCGGAAAAAGTATTTTTAGATATGGCCGTTGTTATTACTAGCAAAAGGGCCCGTGCGTTGCAACAGGAGAAAAAAATACCACACGCTTTTAATTTTTTTATAATTATTTTGATTTATTAAAACAATAAGCTAACTAACTAATGTAGTCAGTTCTATCCTATTTTGTTGAAAAATCAACCCGTCCATTGTTAATTCCATCATGATGAGAAATTGAGCGGGACAAGCAAAGCAAAACAAAGAGGCTACATGAATTGATCAATGGACTGTTATCTTATTTCACTCATGGGGTAGAGAATGTGGGATCACATAACAAACTGAAGGTGGTGTTCCATTCTCTCTCTCTACAACAATGCAATCTTACATTCAATACATTCATTCATGAGCAAACAAATTCTCACAAAACAAAATTTCTTGCCGGTGCTTGGCACACGGTTGGAGGCATGGGGAGGGGATCTCACCAGATGACGAGTTCCTGCCGGAGGAGGGGATACGATGAGGGAGCAAGGGTTAGGCGCCTCTATCTGGCCATAAGGAGTCGCCGTTGCCGCGCCATAACCTCGGAGTTCCCCGTGTGAGCCATGGAGGCCCGCCTCCACCTGCAAGTACTTCGCGCCGACGCGCCTTATCCGCGCGCTGCCGCCTTTCTGCATCGAGCAGACGCATCATCCCAAGTCGCTGTAGCTGTCGCGTTGATTTGATCCAGAAGCTGTGCTCGAGCGCCGAAACGGGGCCAGCAAGTGGGCAGAGGTACGACCGCAGAGGCGGGTGGGTTGTGATCGACAGCAGTGGTGGTTGAGGTCGGCCGGGGCGGCGAGTGGTGTGGCAGCGGCCTGGGCACAGGCCAGGGTGGACCAGGGTCGATGCGATGCGCTGGAGCGCCGCAATGGGGGCAGTGAGCAGGGAGAGGTACAGCCGCGGAGGCGGGTGGGTTGAGATCGGCACCGGTGGCGGTTGAGGTTGGCCGCGGCGGCGAGTGGTGTGGCGGCGGCCTGGGCACAGGCCAGGGTGGCCAAGAGTCGACGGGAGGAGGCGATCCGTACGGGTATAATTTTTGCAGCGAATCATTTTTTCCTTTTGCGTTGCAGATAAATGATGAAGCGCGGGTTAAATAACAAAAGTTATAGGGTCTTTTTTTATAAAAATGATGTGGTGGGTTTTCCGACGGAAGCAATAGCCGCTTTATTATTAGGTATAGACTAGCAAATATGCCCGTGCGTTGCAATGGAAGAAAAAATGATGGATCGATTGACGGTAAAATAATTTGGATGTTAGTTTGGAACATGGGACATGATGTCTCTTACAATGAATAACGCTAAAATCAGGTTGTTAGTTCATTTTTAAAAATTAAAATAGGATTAAAAATATCATTGGCAACAAATCTAGAGTAACATCATCAGCAAGCAGTACTCTTTTTTTTTGTCCGATGAAATCAAGGCAAGGCATAGAGCAGAAAAAAAGAAAGGAAATAATTTATTAGACACACTAACATCGGATTCAGACCAGACAACACACATTTATCAATCACTACATGTTCTAGTCAGTCGTGACTATCTCCAACAAAGAACAAATTTGAAAAAACTGAATAATTGTTAGACATAATAATTTTATTGGCACATACAAAAAGCCAATGGTGCTATCGAAGTCTTCTTGGTTAGGATGATCCAAGAAGAAGCCAAAGTGCAGTACATTATCCTATACATTTTCCTTTATTCATGATTGTACATAGCATAAAAAAGACCATTTCTATAATCAGTTGAACATTATATATCAACAAAATAAGCACCATTATGTGTTATCTAACCTCATATGCTCTGGATTTAAGTCTCTGCTAATCCAGGTTGAAGTATATGGTTTGGTTCCTAAGGTTATTTGTAGTTATAAGTATGAGTTATTTGTTCGTAACACAGGTTACAAAAGCTATATCCATTGCGTGAAAACCTTGACAATGTAAAATGCCTTGTTAGAAGATCACTAACGAAAGTGTGCACTTATAATTGAAATCACATCACCAGAAAGTCTACACCCAATTATTATTGGAATTATCCTTACACTTGTTTCACAATAGATGGCAATCTTGCGGTTACTCATGAACCCAAAACAGGCCATCCACTTGATTACCTGTCATCAAACCATGGTAGGAAGTTGTCGATTTTGTCGGAAGCAACAATTGAAGGCATGTCTGGCTACCCCATGAACGCCAAGCGGTTCATACATATGGAGGCGCAGACCATGTCCAACACCAGCCGGCACTGCACTAGTAGAAAATGGGTCTTTCGGTCGAAGCCCAAAACCATATTAGCCCCGGTTCAAACTAAAACCTGGACCAATGCCAGGCATTGGTCCCGGTTTGAGCTGCCAGGCCCTAGCGGGGAAATAGCCCCGGTTCGGTTCGATGCATTAGCCCCGGTTCTCGCAAAAAACCGGGACTAAAGATCCAGCTACTGACACGTGGTGTTCTGCGGGGGTGGCAACCGTTCGTATCCCCTTTTAGTCCCGGTTGGTGGCTCAACCCGGGACTAAAGGTCTGACACGTGGCCTGCCGTAGTGGTGGAAACCGTTGGTATCCCTCTTTAGTCCTGGTTGGTTGCTCAACCCGGGACTAAAGGCCCAAACAGTTTGCATCCCGATGCCCAAAACCACAACCGAAGCAGAGTCTCTATCGCGTCGCCATTTCTGTGTTCTTCTTCCTCTCTCGCTCTCGCTCTGTTCTTCCCCTCTCTTCTTCCCTTCTCTTCTTCCACCATGCCAACTCGCTTTGGAGAGGTGCTCGCACATGGCAAGACCAAGCTCGATGTTGTGTACACGAACGAGAGCAGGGAGGTGCCGCATTTTCTTAGACAGTTGAAGGAATGGCTTGACGACGCAGTGGATCATGAGAAGTTCTTGGGGCTTGATCTGGAGTACACGGCCGATCAATGCGGTGTTGCCATCATCCAACTATGTTTCAAACACCATGTCTTGATCTTCCAATGAGCGAGGTAAGTTTTGAGGCTTTCTTTGATCCAAGGTAATGACATTGTAAGTTTATTTGTTTCAATCGTAGTTGGTTCCCTTCAAATAGTTGTAGTGAAACAGTTTTGATTAGTTGAAGGGAACATAATCTGATTGGAATAATGTTCCATAATCTGAAAAACCTTATTAGAATCAACTAGTGTTTAATATGTTCCATTGGAATCATAGTTGGTTTGCTTCAAATAGTTGTAGTGAAACAATTTTGATTAGTTGAAGGGAACACAATCTGATTGAAATAGTGTTCCACAATCCGAAAAATCTGATTGGTTCAATATGTTCCATTGAAATCATAGTTGTAGTAATACAATTTTATGCGGCGTTCTTTGATCCAAGGTTATGAAAATTGCATATAGCTAGTGATCTCTCTAGGTTGCATTGGATAGCAATATGATATGTCATAGTCATGAAAATTGCATATAGCTAGTGATCTCTCTAGGTTCCATTGGATAGCTATAGTGATCTCTCTAGGTTCCATTGGATAGCAATATGCAATATGTCTAGCTTATTGAATATTTGCAAAACCGTGGGAGAATATATATATATATATATATATATATATATATATGTCATAGTTAATTTACGGTTTCTTGATCAATTCATAGGATATGAAAATTGCATAGGATAGCAATATGTTCTATTTGAATCCTAAAGATAATTTTCTCTTTAGTTGTAGTGAAACATGTTTCCTTATTGCAGCAGTATGTAACATTTGTTTCATTTTAATTTGTTTCTGTTGCAGTAGTGACAAGCATTGTACAGAACTCATGGACTTCCTTCGCAACGGCATCACTTTTGCTACCGTTGACATAACGAACAACAAGCTGAATATGAGGTACAGCTTCGGTATTGAGATACCAACTGGTTGCCTCATTGATCTCAAAACGGTATTCAGGCTTCGACATGTCAGGACTTCGATGGCTCATATGGCAGTTGCCTTGATCGACGAGGAGTATGGTAATATGAAGACCAATTTCCCAAAGTCTCAGCACAAACTTTGGGAGAAGGCCCCACTTGATCGTATCAACATTGAGTATGCAGCAAAAGATGCATACGTTTCATACGAGTTGCACCGCAAGATTCGAGTCGTCAACTATGGCCAGCGTCACCTCGAATAAGGTGGACATTCTGATTCAGACGATTCAGACGAGTAGTGTTCTCAACGTCGAACACTTGTATATATATCTATGGTAGCTATTATTATGTATTGTTTGTACTAGTATCATGTACTGCGTGGACCAATTTATATATGTCTAGTTTCTGTTTGTGCCGTTATAGTTTCCAAATTTGAATGGTTTAGCCCTATCTAACTTCATTTGCTACTTTTGAATGGCTTAGCCCTTTCTAACTTCATGGTGTCATGCATTTCGACCACATATATATACAAAAAGTCTTAAGTTCAAATAAGTTCGAAAAATAAAATCCCTTTTGTAACAGGTCTGTTTTTGTTTAAAACAGTCATTTAAAAATGAAAGACCATTAGTCCCACGTGGCGTGCAGCGGAACCACGTGGCATGCAGCGGAACCAAGTGGCGTGCCGCGGAACCACTTTTGTTGTGGGGGTCGCTTTTCCTTCTTCTCCTTGTGCTAGATATTTGTTATGCATTAGGGAAAGAAGGAAAAGCGACCATCATCGACGGTCGAAAAATCAGGTGAGGGAGTGTCCACCATACATGAGAGAAGAAGAATGCCGACTGTTGTTGTGGGGGTCGCTTCTCCTTCTTCTCTTTGTCCTAGATATTTGTTATGCACTAGGGTATGAAGGAGTAGCGACCATCATCGACTGTCGAAAAATCAGGTGAGAGAGTCTCCACCATATATGAGAGAAGAAGAATGTCGACTATTGCTGTGGGGTCATTTCTCCTTCTTCTCCTTGTGCTAGATATTTGTTATGCACTAGGGGAAGTAGGAGTAGCGACCATCATCGACGGTTGAAAAATCAGGTGAGCTAGTGTCCACCATATATGAGAGAAGAAGAATGTCGTCTCTTGTTGTGGGGGTCGCTTCTCCTTCTTCTCCTTGTGCTAGATATTTGTTATGTGCCTTTGAACGGTCCATTTTGAACACACAAAAAGTATGGAGTTTAAATAAGTTCAAAAAAATGAAATCCCTTTGTAACGAATGAGTTCTCGTTTGAAACCCTCATACTTCGAGAGAGATTGTCCGTTTTGTACACGAAGTGCATCCAGTTTTTGCCGTAACCCTCTCAACTTTCTCGCACATGCTATGTGGGTGAAATGATGACACCATGCCAACTTGGAACCTTTTCAGAGTTCATTTCAAATGTTTTTTAATTTCATGGTCTTATAGCTCAAAATAATCAGTAAATGCAGGAAAAAGAACAAATTAAGTCAGAAAGGGTTGTAAATTGGTGATGTGGCTTTGAATGGTGCATTTTGAACATAGAAAAACTATGGAGTTCAAATAAGTTCAAAAAAATGAAATTCCTTTGTAACAGATGAGTTTCCGTATGAAACTGTGATACTTCCAAAGAGATTGTCCGTTTTGTATACGAAGTGCATCCAGTTTTTGTCGTAACCCTCTCAACTTTCTCACACATGCTATGTGGGTGAAATGATGATACCATGCCAACTTGGAACCTTTTCAGAGTTAATTTCAAATGCTTTTCAATTTCATGGTCTTATAGCTCAAAATAATCAGTAAATGCATGAAAAATAACAAATGAAGTGAGAAAGGGTTGTAAATTGATGATGTGGCTTTGAATGATGCATTTTGAACACTGAAAAACTATGGAGTTAAAATAAGTTCAAAAAATGAAATCCCTTTGTAACAAACGAGTTTCCGTATGAAACCCTGATACTTCCAAAGAGATTGTCCGTTTTGTACACGAAGTGCATCCAATTTATTCCATAACCCTCTCAACTTTGTCGCACATGCTATGTGGGTTAAATGATGTTACCATGCCAACTTGGAACCTTTTCAGAGTTCATTTCAAATGCTTTTCAATTTCATGGTCTTATAGCTCAAAATAATAAGTAAGTGCATGAAAAATAACAAATGAAGTCAGAATGGGTTGTAAATTGATGATGTGGCTTTGAATGGTGCATTTTGAACACAGAAAAACTATGGTGTTCAAATAAGTTCAAAAAAATGAAATCCCTTTGTAACAGACGAGTTTCCGTATGAAACCCTGATACTTCCAAAGAGATTGTCCGTTTTGTACACGAAGTGCATCCAGTTTTTGCCTCTAGTATTATTGAAACTAAAATTATATAGAATTTTGTTACAAACTTTCATAGAAAAAATAATTATCATAAAAGAAAATAAATAAGTAATTAGAATTTTGTTCAAAACATTAAAAGCAAAAAGAATTATCATAAAATAAAATAAATAAGTAATTAGAATTTTGTTACAAACTTTAATAGCAAAAAGAATTATCGTGAAAGGAAATAAATAAGTAATTAGAAACAAAAAAGAAAGCAAAAGACAGGGAAAAAATTAAAAAAAGTGCCACCTACACGACCACCACGGCCTACATACGACTAGAAACCCATTACTAGGGCCAGGATGCAGGCCCGCAGTAGGCCCAATAGGCCCACAAGCACATAGAGTGAATTTAGGCACGTAAGCCTGAAGTAGAGAGGAGCTCGAAGTGGTTGGTTCGGCACGGCTTATAAACCACTCCGAGCCCCTCTCGGGTAGCGAGGTGGGACTAAACATAGCACCGCACCGCGCAAGGCCTTTGGTCCCGGTTGGTGGCACCAACCGGGACTAAAGGGGCATTGGTACCGGTTTGTGCCACCAATCGATACCAATGTTGGGGAACGTCGCATGGGAAACAAAAATTTTCCTACGCGCACGAAGACCTATCATGGTGATGTCCATCTACGAGAGGGGATGAGTGATCTACGTACCCTTGTAGACCGTACAGCAGAAGCGTTATAGAACGCGGTTGATGTAGTGGAACGTCCTCACGTCCCTCGATCCGCCCCGCGATCAGTCCCACGATCTAGTACCGAACGGATGGCACCTCCGCGTTCAGCACACGTACAGCTCGCCGATGATCTTGGCCTTCTTGATGCAACAAGAGAGACAGAGAGGTAGAAGAGTTCTCCGGCAGCGTGACGGCGCTCCGGGGGTTGGTGATGACCTTGTCTCAGCAGGGCTCCGCCCGAGCTCCGTAGAAACGCGATCTAGAGGAAAAACCGTGGAGGTATGTGGTCGGGCAGCCGTGAGAAAGTCGTCTCAAATCAGCCCTAATTGCTCCATATATATAGGAGGAGGGAGGGGGGGGCCTTGCCTTGGGGTCCAAGGACCCCCAAGGAGTCGGCCGAGCCAAGGGGGGGAGGACTCCCCCCCCCAAACCGAGTTGGACTTGGTTTGGTGGGAGGAGTCCCCCTCCCTTCCCACCTCCTTCCTTTTTTTTCTTTCCTCTTGATTTTTCTTCTCTTGGCGCATTGGGCACTTGTGGGCTGTCCCACCAGCCCACTAAGGGCTGGTGTGGCTCCCCCAATGCCTATGGGCTTCCCCGGGGTGGGTTGCCCCCCCGGTGAACTCCCGGAACCCATTCGTCATTCCCGGTACATTTCCGGTAACTCCGAAAACCTTCCGGTAATCAAATGAGGTCATCCTATATATCAATCTTCGTTTCCGGACCATTCCGGAAACCCTCGTGACGTCCGTGATCTCATCCGGGACTCCGAACAACATTCGGTAACCAACCATATAACTCAAATACGCATAAAACAACGTCGAACCTTAAGTGTGCAGACCCTGCGGGTTCGAGAACTATGTAGACATGACTCGAGAGACTCCTCGGTCAATATCCAATAGCGGGACCTGGATGCCCATATTGGATCCTACATATTCTACGAAGATCTTATCGTTTGAACCTCAGTGCCAAGGATTCGTATAATCCCGTATGTCATTCCCTTTGTCCTTCGGTATGTTACTTGCCCGAGATTCGATCGTCAGTATCCGTATACCTATTTCAATCTCGTTTACCGGCAAGTCTCTTTACTCGTTCCGTAATACAAGATCGCGCAACTTACACTAAGTTACATTGCTTGCAAGGCTTGTGTGTGATGTTGTATTACCGAGTGGGCCCCGAGATACCTCTCCGTCATACGGAGTGACAAATCCCAGTCTTGATCCATACTAACTCAACTAACACCTTCAGAAATACCTGTAGAGCATCTTTATAGTCACCCAGTTACGTTGCGACGTTTGATACACACAAAGCATTCCTCCGGTGTCAGTGAGTTATATGATCTCATGGTCATAGGAATAAATACTTGACACGCAGAAAACAGTAGCAACAAAATGACATGATCAACATGCTACGTCTATTAGTTTGGGTCTAGTCCATCACGTGATTCTCCCAATGACGTGATCCAGTTATCAAGCAACAACACCTTGTTCATAATCAGAAGACACTGACTATCATTGATCAACTGGCTAGCCAACTAGAGGCATGCTAGGGACGGTGTTTTGTCTATGTACCCACACATGTAAGTGAGTCTTCATTCAATACAATTATAGCATGGATAATAAACTATTATCTTGATACAGGAATTATAATAATAACTATACATTTATTATTGCCTCTAGGGCATAATTCCAACAGTCTCCCACTTGCACTAGAGTCAATAATCTAGCCCTCACATCACCATGTGAATTACATTGTAATAAATCTAACACCCATACAGTTCTGGTGTCGATCATGTTTTGGCCATGGAAGAGGTTTAGTCGACGGGTCTGCTACATTCAGATCCGTGTGCACCTTGCATATATTTACGTCCTCCTCCTCGACGTAATCGCGGATGAGGTTGAAGCGTCGTTTGATGTGTCTGGTCTTCTTGTGAAACCTTGGTTCCTTTGCTAAGGCAATGGCACCAGTGTTGTCACAGAACAAGGTTATTGGATCCAGTGCACTTGGCACCACTCCAAGATCCGTCATGAACTGCTACATCCAGACACCCTCCTTAGCCGCCTCCGAGGCAGCCATGTACTCCGCTTCACATGTAGAATCTGCTATGACGCTTTGCTTGGAACTGCACCAGCTTACTGCACCCCCATTAAGAATAAATACGTATCCGGTTTGCGACTTAGAGTCGTCCGGATCTGTGTCAAAGCTTGCATCGACGTAACCTTTTACGGCGAGCTCTTCGTCACCTCCATACACGAGAAACATCTCCTTAGTCCTTTTCAGGTACTTCAGGATATTCTTGACCGCTGTCCAGTGATCCACTCCTGGATTACTCTGGAACCTACCTGCCATACTTATGGCCAGGCTAACATCCGGTCTAGTGCACAGCATCGCATACATGATAGAACCTATGGCTGAAGCATAGGGGACGGAGCGCATATGCTCTCTATCTTCATCAGTTGCTGGGCACTGAGTCTTACTCAATCTCGTACCTTGTAACACTGGCAAGAACCCTTTCTTGGACTGTTCCATTTTGAACCTCTTCAAAACTTTATCAAGGTATGTGCTTTGTGAAAGTCCTATCAGGCGTTTTGATCTATCCCTATAGATCTTAATGCCTAGAATGTAAGCAGCTTCTCCTAGGTCCTTCATAGAGAAACATTTATTCAAGTAACCTTTTATGCTCTCCAAAAGCTCTACGTTGTTTCCAATCAGTAATATGTCATCTACATATAATATTAGAAACGCCACAGAGCTCCCACTCACTTTCTTGTAAATACAAGATTCTCCAACCACTTGTATAAACCCAAATGCTTTGATCACCTCATCAAAACGTTTGTTCCAACTCCGAGATGCTTGCACCAGTCCATAAATGGATCGCTGGAGCTTGCACACCTTGTTAGCACTTTTAGGATCGACAAAACCTTCGGGCTGCATCATATACAACTCTTCCTTAAGGAAACCGTTAAGGAACGCCGTTTTGACATCCATCTGCCAGATTTCATAATCGAAAAATGCAGCTATTGCTAACATGATTCTGACGGACTTAAGCATTGCCACGGGAGAGAAAGTCTCATCGTAGTCAATTCCTGGAACTTGTGAAAAACCCTTTGCCACAAGTCGAGCTTTATAAACGGTCACATTACCGTCAGCGTTCGTCTTCTTCTTAAAGATCCATTTGTTCTGAATAGCCTTGGGGCCCTCAGGCAGTATCTCCAAATTCCACACTTTGTTCTCATACATGGATCCTATCTCAGATTTCATGGCTTCTAGCCATTTGTTGGAATCTGGGCCCACCATTGCTTCTTCATAATTCGCAGGTTCATTGTTGTCTAACAACATGATTGATAAGACGGGATTACCGTACCACTCTGGAGCAGCGCGTGATCTCGTCGACCTGCGTGGTTCAACAGAAACTTGAACTGGAGTTTCATGATCATCATCATTAACTTCCTCCTCAACCGGCGTCGCAATGACAGAGGTTTCCCCTTGCCCTGTGCCACCATCCAGAGGGATGAGAGGTTCGACAACCTCGTCAAGTTCTATATTCCTCCCACTCAATTCTCTCGAGAGAAACTCCTTCTCGAGAAAAGCTCCGTTTTTAGCAACAAACACTTTGCCCTCGGATTTGAGATAGAAGGTGTACCCAACTGTCTCTTTTGGGTAACCTATGAAGACGCACTTTTCCGCTTTGGGTTCCAGCTTTTCAGGCTAAAGCTTTTTGACATAAGCATCACATCCCCAAACTTTAAGAAACGACAAATTTGGCCTTTTGCCATACCACAGTTCGTATGTTGTCGTCTCAACAGATTTTGATGGTGCCCTATTTAAAGTGAATGCAGCTGTTTCTAATGCATAACCCCAAAATGATAACGGCAAATCAGTAAGAGACATCATAGATCGCACCATCTCTAACAAAGTACGATTACGACGTTTGGACACACCATTACGCTGTGGTGTTCCAGGCGGTGTTAACTGCGAAACAATTCCACATTGTCTTAAGTGAGCACCAAACTCGAAACTCAGATATTCACCCCCATGATCAGACCGTAGGAACTTGATCTTCTTGTTACGATGATTTTCCACTTCACTCTGAAATTGCTTGAACTTTTCAAATGTTTCAGACTTGTGCTTCATCAAGTAGACATAACCATATCTACTGAAATCGTCAGTGAAGGTGAGAAAATAACGATATCCGCCGCGTGCCTCTATGCTCATTGGACCACACACATCTGTATGTATGATTTCCAACAAGTCACTTGCACGCTTCATTGTTCCGGAGAACGGAGTTTTAGTCATCTTGCCCATGAGGCATGGTTCGCACGTGTCAAGTGAATCAAAGTCAAGTGACTCCAAAAGTCCATCAGCATGGAGTTTCTTCATGCGCTTTACACCAATATGACCCAAACGGCAGTGCCATAAAAATATGGTGCTATCATTACTCTAACTCTTTTGGTCTCGATGTTATGTATATGCGTATCGCTATCAAGATTCAATATGAACAATCCTCTCACATTCGGTGCATGACCATAAAAGATGTTACTCATAGAAATTGAACAACCATTATTCTCAGACTTAAAAGAGTAACCGTCTCGCAATAAACAAGATCCAGATATAATGTTCATGCTCAACGCAGGCACTAATTAACAATGTTTTAAGTTAATCACTAATCCCGATGGTAGCTGAAGCGACACTGTGCCGACGGCGATTGCATCAACCTTGGAACCGTTTCCTACGCGCATCGTCACTTCGTCTTTCGCCAGCCTTCGTCTATTCCGCATTTCCTGTTTCGAGTTGCAAATATGAGCAACAGAACCGGTATCGAATACCCAGGCACTACTACGAGAGCCGGTTAAGTATACATCAATAACATGTATATCAAATATACCTGATTTTTCTTTGCCCGCCTTCTTATCTGCCAGATACTTGGGGCAATTGCGCTTCCAGTGACCCATACCCTTGCAATAGAAGCACTCTGTTTCAGGCTTAGGTCCAGCCTTGGGTTTCTTCGGTGGATTGGCAACAGGCTTGCCGCTCTTCTTCGAATTGCCCTTCTTGCCTTTGCTGTTTCTCTTGAAACTAGTGGTCTTGCTGACCATCAACACTTGATGCTCTTTACGGAGTTCATACTCTGTGACTTTCAGCATCGCAAACAACTCGCTGGGAGACTTGTTCATCCCTTGCATGTTGTAGTTCAACACAAAGCCTTTATAGCTTGGCGGCAGTGATTGAAGGATTCTGTCAGTGATAGCTTCTTGCGGGAGTTCAATCCCCAGTTCAGCTAGACGGTTTGAGTACCCAGACATTTTGAGCACATGTTCACTGACAGACGAGTTTTACTCCATCTTGCAAGCATAGAATTTATCGAAGGTCTCATACCTCTCGATCCGGTCATTCTTCTGAAAGATAAACTCCAACTCCTGGAACATCTCAAATGCTCCATGACGCTCAAAGCGACGTTGAAGTCCCGGTTCTAAGCCATACAAGACTGCACATTGAACTATTGAGTAGTCCTCCTTACGTGCTAACCAAGCGTTCTTAACATCCTGATCAGCCGTAGCGGGTGGTTCATCTCCTAGCACAGCATTAAGGACATAATCCTTCTTCCCAGCTTGTAAGATTAGCTTAAGATTACGAGCCCAGTCTACAAAGTTGCTTCCATCATCTTTCAACTTAGCTTTCTCTAGGAACGTATTAAAATTCAGGATGACTGTCGCGTGAGCCATGATCTACAACACAAATATATTGAAAGTGGACTTAGACTATGTTCAAGATAATTAGAGTTCAACTTAATCAAATTATATGCTAAACTCCCACTCAAAAAGTACATCTCTCGAGTCATTTGAGTGGTTCATGATCCATTTACACTATCCCAAGTCCGATCATCACGTGAGTTGAGTATAGTTTCAGTGGTAAGCATCCCTATTCTAATCATATCAACTATATGATTCACGATCGACCTTTCGGTCTCATGTGTTCCGAGGCCATGTCTGCACATGCTAGGCTTGTCAAGCTTAACCCGAGTGTTCCGCGTGCGCAACTGTTTTGCACCGTTGTATGTGAACGTTGAGTCTATCACACCCGATCATCACGTGGTGTCTCGAAACGACGAACTGTAGCAACGGTGCACAGTCGGGGAGAACACAATTTCGTCTTGAAATTTTAGTGAGAGATCACCTCATAATGCTACCGTCGTTCTAAGCAAAATAAGGTGCATAAAAGGATTAACATCACATGCAATTCATAAGTGACATGATATGGCCATCATCACGTGCTTCTTGATCTCCATCACCAAAGCACCGGCACGATCTTCTTGTCACCGGCGCCACACCATGATCATCCATCAACGTGTTGCCATCAGGGTTGTCGTGCTACTTATGCTATTACTACTAAAACTACATCCTAGCAAAATAGTAAACGCATCTGCAAGCACAAATGTTAGTATAAAGACAACCCTATGGCTCCTGCCGGTTGCCGTACCATCGACATGCAAGTCGATATTTCTATTACAACATGATCATCTCATACATCCAATATATCACATCACATCGTTGGCCATATCACATCACAATCATACCCTGCAAAAACAAGTTAGACGTCCTCTAATTTTGTTGTTGCATGTTTCACGTGGTGACCAAGGGTATCTAGTGGGATCGCATCTTACTTACGCAAACACCACAACGGAGATATATGAGTTGCTATTTAACCTCATCCAAGGACCTCCTCGGTCAAATCCGATTCAACTAAAGTTGGAGAAACCGTCACTTGCCAGTCATCTTTGAGCAAAGGGGGTTACTCGTAACGATGAAACCAGTCTCTCGTAAGCGTACGAGTAATGTCGGTCCAAGCCGCTTCAATCCAACAATACCGCGGAATCAAGAAAAGACTAAGGAGGGCAGCAAAGCGCACATCACCGCCCACAAAACCTGTTGTGTTCTACTCGAGAAGACATCTACGCATGAACCTAGCTCATGATGCCACTGTTGGGGAACGTCGCATGGGAAACAAAAATTTTCCTACGCGCACGAAGACCTATCATGGTGATGTCCATCTACGAGAGGGGATGAGTGATCTATGTACCCTTGTAGACCGTACAGCAGAAGCGTTATAGAACGCGGTTGATGTAGTGGAACGTCCTCACGTCCCTTGATCCGCCCCGCGAACAATCCCGCGATCAGTCCCACGATCTAGTACCGAATGGACGACACCTCCGCGTTCAGCACACGTACAGCTCGACGATGATCTCGGCCTTCTTGATCCAGCAAGAGAGACGGAGAGGTAGAAGAGTTCTCCGGCAGCGTGACGGCGCTCCGGAGGTTGGTGATGACCTTGTCTCAGCAGGGCTCTGCCCGAGCTCCGCAGAAACGCGATCTAGAGGAAAAACTGTGGAGGTATGAGGTCGGGCAGCCGTGAGAAAGTCATCTCAAATCAGCCCTAATTGCTCCATATATATAGGAGGAGGGAGGGGGGGCCTTGCCTTGGGTCCAAGGACCCCCAAGGAGTCGGCCGAGCCAAGGGGGGGAGGACTCCCCCCCCAAACCGAGTTGGACTTGGTTTGGTGGGAGGAGTCCCCCTCCCTTCCCACCTCCTTCCTTTTTTTTTCTTTCCTCTTGATTTTTCTTCTCTTGGCGCATTGGGCACTTGTGGGCTGTCCCACCAGCCCACTAAGGGCTGGTCTGGCTCCCCCAATGCCTATGGGCTTCCCCAGGGTGGGTTGCCCCCCCCCCCCCCCCGGTAAACTCCCGGAACCCATTCGTCATTCCCGGTACATTCCCGGTAACTCCGAAAACCTTCCGGTAATCAAATGAGGTCATCCTATATATCAATCTTCGTTTCCGGACCATTCCGGAAACCCTCGTGACGTCCGTGATCTCATCCGGGAGTCCGAACAATATTCGGTAACCAACCATATAACTCAAATACGCATAAAACAACGTCAAACCTTAAGTGTGCAGACCCTGCGGGTTCGAGAACTATGTAGACATGACCCGAGAGACTCCTCGGTCAATATCCAATAGCGGGACCTGGATGCCCATATTGGATCCTACATATTCTACGAAGATCTTATCGTTTGAACCTCAGTGCCAAGGATTCGTATAATCCCGTATGTCATTCCCTTTGTCCTTCGGTATGTTACTTGCCCAAGATTCGATCGTCAGTATCCGTATACCTATTTCAATCTCGTTTACCGGCAAGTCTCTTTACTCGTTCCGTAATACAAGATCCCGCAACTTACACTAAGTTACATTGCTTGCAAGGCTTGTGTGTGATGTTGTATTACCGAGTGGGCCCCGAGATACCTCTCCGTCATATGGAGTGACAAATCCCAGTCTTGATCCATACTAACTCAACTAACACCTTCGAAAATACCTGTAGAGCATCTTTATAGTCACCCAGTTACGTTGCGACGTTTGATACACACAAAGCATTCCTCCGGTGTCAGTGAGTTATATGATCTCATGGTCATAGGAATAAATACTTGACACGCAGAAAACAGTAGCAACAAAATGACACGATCAACATGCTACGTCTATTAGTTTGGGTCTAGTCCATCACGTGATTCTCCCAATGACGTGATCCAGTTATCAAGCAACAACACCTTGTTCATAATCAGAAGACACTGACTATCATTGATCAACTGGCTAGCCAACTAGAGGCATGCTAGGGACGGTGTTTTGTCTATGTACCCACACATGTAAATGAGTCTTCATTCAATACAATTATAGCATGGATAATAAACTATTATCTTGATACAGGAATTATAATAATAACTATACATTTATTATTGCCTCTAGGGCATAATTCCAACAACCAATGCCTCTGCTTCCCGCCCTTTGGGCTGCTGAAAAGAGACCTTTGGTCCCGGTTTGAGCCACCAACCGGTACCAATGCCTATGCTTCCCGCCCTTTGGACTGCTGAAAAGAGACCTTTGGTCCCGGTTGGTGCCACCAACCGGGACTAAAGGTGGGGCTATATAAGCGACAGTTTAGAAATTTTGATCTCTCCCCCTCTCTCCATTCGATCCCGACGCCGCCAGGCTGCCCGTCTCGCCGCCTCGCCGTCACTGTCGCCGTCGTCGCCCCGCGCCGTCCGGACGTCGTCCCACGCCGCCCCCCGCCCCGCGCCCCGTGCCCCGCCACGCCGCCGGCCCCTACCCGTCGCCGCCCCGCCCCGGCCCGCGCCGCACCTCACCGTCGACCGTCGCCGCGCCGCGCCGTCGCCGTCGCCATGAGCAAAGATTTTTTTTCTGTTAAAATATTTTTTTGGTGATATTATTGTTGAATATGCATGTTTGTATGTTCATATATATGCAAAGATCGAATATGTCAAATTTTTATGATTTTTTTCTGTTCATAGAATTTTTATGATCTTTTTCTGTTGTAATTTTGTTCATAGAATTTTAATGATTTTTTTGTTCATAGTATTTTCTTTGTCAATTTATGTATATGTTCATATTTTGAACGCTGATAGTTCTTTGATCCGCATGTGGCATGGTTCGATCACCACGAAAAGAAAAATTGTCAGTTCAACCGAGTACCGAACATCTTGAATGAACCTGGTGGATGGAGTCTTCATCGGCTTCATGAACACTTCTCGGAAATAGACATGCAACAAAACTAAATGTTGAAGAAAACTGATGTATATACAACTATCACGAAAAAAGACAAAAAAAAAGCAAACAGAACATGTTATATGGACTTGTGTGTGATAGCTAATGTACACTTGAGAATACTGTTGGCCACAAACCTTTCAATCTCAATCTCAATCTCAATCTCAATTTCAATCTCAAACCTTGTTATATGGACTTATGGTTTTTTTTCTGTTCATAGAATTTTTATGATTTTTTTTCTATTGTAATTTTGTTCATAGAATTTTAATGATTTTTTTGTTCATAGTATTTTCTTTGTCAATTTATGTATATGTTCATATTGTGTATGTATAGGAAAATTGTGCAAGATCAAAGTCATTTATGAATATGTTCATATTTAGAATAGAGGAAAAAGGAAAAAATAAGAAGAGAAAGTGTTTAATATAATTAGTTAGAAAAATAATAAAACTATAGTTAAACTAGTTTATTTTTAGTAAGTACTACTTTATTTTATTTATAGTAAGTGCTTCATATATAGTTGAACTAGCTAGTTGATTTAATAAACTACTTTATTTTACTATATATAGAAGTAGTTTGTTTTTAATAAGTACTACTTTATTTATTTATAATAAGTGCTTAGTAGTTGAACTAGTTGATTTAATTAATAAAACTACTTTATTTAACTATATATAGAAGTAGTTCTCGCATCGACGTCGACTTGTTGTTATATATAATCGTGACACACTTTATTTAACTATGTATGATGATGCTTAATTAGTAGGACCTTTTGTTATATATGATGATGCATGATGCGAGCATGAAGAGTTATTATATATAGATGTTTAATTCTTTTGATATATATAGTGTGTCACGATTATATTGTTGTTTGCACACATTTATCACATTAAAACAGGAAATGTCTGACGATGGATATTGCGAGTTTGAATATTGCGGCGACTCTCGGGGTATGTGCGACATGCCTCACCTGCGAGACGATAGGTTCTTCAGCATGAAGCTTGACGAGAACGGCGATATGTACCTCCCTTGCCATGCAAGAAGATATGTGTTGGAGAGGCTCGGTTTCGAAGACCACGAGAGAATTGAGAGGAGGAGCGCTAAGCTGAGGACTATACATGGTCACACATTTGTTATCCAAGTATTTAATTCAGTTTTTCAAACAGAATTTGGGTGCCCAAAGTGGGAAGATCTTTGCAAGGCATATGGATTTCAGAAGGGAATGGAAATCACCTTCGATCTTCGTCCTGAAGATAATATGCCAGACAACATCGACATTTGGGTGGTTGTCGATGATATGCTTCCTGTTTTACCTTCATGTGAGTTTATCAACCATATTTGTCAACTAATTTGCATTTATATTTATAAATAGTTGGTGTAGTCAACCTGTTTTCCTCTCGCAATTTACATGTCATGTGGTGTTCATCATTTATTAAAACTTTGGCCACACGTTGCAGGTTCCTAGTTATTGGGTCATAGTTATAATTATATCATGTTACATGTTGTACAAACAACAACAACCCAAATTGTCCTTTGAATGATCGTAGCACATGTGGTCGTTTTGAATGGTTTATATAATGCCCACATCTTGTGGACAATTACAAAATTTCTAAGTATTTTTGAAACATTAAATTATTACAAAATTTGGGTGGTTGTCGATGATATGCTTCCTGTTTTACCTCCATGTGAAGTAATTTGCATTTATATTCAGAAATAGTTGGTGTTCATCTATATACTAAATTTGTTAAATTACAATTTACAGCTTATTTCGTTGCTTCGACTGAATTACGAAAATTAATTGACACGACACACTATATGTATGGATCACATCTAACTTGGGAGGAGAAGGACCATCTTCTCCACTTTCTTGTTGCTGGTGTTCTGGCTTCTAGGGATACCTTCCCGTATCATTTTGGAATTGGGCAAAATTATTCATTTTACATGCCACTAGTGCATAGGTTGAGTCCAGATGACATTCGCCGAAATGTCTTGGTAAGAGTTTCCTAATTAAGTGCGCTCCGCTATTGCATAAATGGTGTTGATTACATTGCTAACTAGGTTATTGTTATGTTCTTCAACAGCAACTGTCACATGATGTAGTGCCTCCGTTAATGGACCCAGAAGGTCAAATGAGAATTAGAAGCCCGCTGAGGGCTGAGTTCTATGCTCCATACTTGATTAACTTCAAATCAAGATAAAAAAGACTCCAAATTAAAGCATGGAGAGAAATAAAGAAGGTTCGCAAGCCACAAGCTGGAGACCGTTGGATCTCTGTGATTCATCATGGAGCCATAGATGTTATTCTGTTTTATGACATTATATCTAAGAGCGAGGACTAGGTCTTATGAGAGACAAGTTATTCTAGTTTATATTATTACTTGACATGATCGATTAATTAGGATACATGATGCATATGATGACTATATATATATTATGATGTTTCTCTGTTTTATTTTATGTGTATCATATGATAAATTGGTATATGATTAAGTTGATGATGAGTTGTTAGATGATCGATTAGAATACTATTGCCATTCGACGAAAATGATATGAAATGATATTGTGTAAAAAAGATGCATATATGTGCATGTAACTCGTGTCTACATTTTGTAAATATGTTCGACAAAGCACGACGGATGACCAAGCACGGAGATATATAAGAGAGGACACTTTTCTCTATTAGCTAGCTAATAACAACATAAATTAACCCCTAAACCAGCCCCTTTAAAAAACCTCAGCTCCAGCCAGGTGCTGACGCGTGGCTGCCTTTTGGTCCCGGTTGGTGTCATCAACCGGGACTAAAGGCCCCCTGCCTGGCCTGGCCGCAGCGGTCACATGGAGGCCCACCTGTCCCGGTTCGTGTAAGAACCGGGACTAAAGGCAAAAGGCATTAGTAATGACCTTTTTGTCCCGGTTCCAAAACCGGGACAGAAGGCCCTTATGAACCGGGACAAAAGACCCTTTTTCTACTAGTGCTGGTGCATTCTCCGGCAGGTGCACACGCTTCCACTTGGGAAGTAGCTACTTCTCGCCGATGCCCATCACCGTTACGGGTTACCGCTGCTACTTGTCTTGCTCGTCGGCGCCTCCTGCTACTGATCTTCGAAGCCTTGTGCTACCGTCGGAGAAGAGTGAACCAGCCAGCCATGTCCATGTGACCACACACTATTTTATGTTTTATGTGAGAGCTATTTCAGAAAAAAAAAGAAAGGTTTGAGTTAATTTAATTAGCAAAAAATGGTCTCGGTTAATTTAAATTAACTGAAAAGATTTCAGTTAATTTGAATTACTCCTGCAGCAGCAGAAAAGGTTTAAGTCCTGAACATTATACTCCATTAAGCACTTGCTACACTAAAACAGCAGAGAAAAGGTTTCGGTACTAATTCAACTACTGCAACCAAATTCAGAGAATTAACTATGCAACCAAATTCACAAAACTAACCGTATCTTTTCAGTGAATCAACTACTGCAACAAAATTCAGAGAATAAAGTGTGCAGAGATACAAGTACTGCTGCCAAACTATTGCCAATTTTTCTTTATTACTCATGCAAAACTAACCAAATCTTTTCAGTGAACCAACTACTGCAATCAAATTCAGAGAAGTAAGTGTGCAGAGATACAAATTGAGAGTTTCTTGGCCCTGTTGCAACTACCGGCACTCCCTTTCTTGCCTGTACTACACACAGAGCATGGACTAACCATGGCAAAACTCACTCATTGCAACAGTATAGCTCAATACCCTTGATCAACCTGGACATATTTGTATATTTGTGTACTACCATCTTGTTACAAAAAGCTAAATAAAATACCCATCATAAATCATTAACAATCTGTATACATCCACTGTTTTTGTCAGATGCTGTTATGGAGTGACCACGGCAGAACTCATTGCTGGCTTTATGGATCTATGCTCCCCTGCTCCTTCAGAACATGGAACCTCAGCCCCCTGTTAATATCTGCAGCATCGATGGAGACCCTCGAGCCTTCACAAGCTTCTCCATTGACCAGCATGTTTGCATTCTTCTCCACCCATCTCCTGATGGGCCTTGCGCCACTTACCAGGTGGTATGATTCCGACCAAATGACGTCCAGCGCGGCATCAGTTATAAATAGAGAGACACCCTTGTTAGCTACTGTGGCAATGGCATCCTTCATCTGGATTTTCACTATTTCCTTCAGTTCGCCATGTGAAAGCGGCTCAAATATCACAACCTCACTCAGCCTGTCAATAAGTTCAGGCTTGAAGCGTTTCTGAACCTGCGAGAACAAGTGCAGATGACAATTAGCAGGCATCTATTAAGACCTGTAAAAAGGGCACTCTGATATTACAGACCTGCTGCATAAGAAGATCCCGTCCAGCTTTGACTGCGTTTTCTACGGCCATTCTCGTTGTTAGGTGCTCTGCTCCTAGAGTTGAGGTCATAATGATGATAGTGTTTTTAAAGAGCTCTTCTTTGGTACACACACCCTGTTGGCTTTTGAACGTGCGTATGCAGCCGTACAGGCGTGCCTACGCGATTCTTGCTTCGGCCGGCTATTTGACGGAACTTGCGTAACGAGAGACACGAATAAAACTGATCGATGGTTTTGATGGCTAAAGGCCCGTGTCGAGCCTTTGCTTTGTATTGCTTTTCGTTTTTCTGATGTTACAATCAACACCCCTAGGGTGTCTTTTATACACGTCCATAAGGGACTATAGAAATAGACTAGGACTAGGAATCCTAATACTACTAGGACTCGGTTTGGCTTTCTTTCCTAATCCTAAAGAAACAACATGATTAACTTCTACATTCACCTCCTTAATCTTGTTGCTTGACTTCACTTCTTTCACTCCGACTTTCCTCCTCATCTCGATGAACTTCTGTCGACCGAGGGACTTGGTGAAAATATTGGCAAGTTGGTCTTTCGTGTTCACATGTTGAACCTCGATCAACCCTTCTTCAATGCACTCCCGGATATGGTGGAACCGGGTATCTATGTGCTTGCTCCTTTCGTGATGAACCGGATTTTTGCACAACGAGATTGCAGGTTGGTTATCGATCTTCGATGACACCTTCTGCACCTCCCGCTTTGCAAGAATAGCTAGGAGTCTTCTCAGCCACACTGCTTGACAAGCCGCCGTGCTTGCCGCTATGTACTCTGCCTCGCATGAAGACAGTGCCACCACCTTTTGCTTCTGAGAATTCCAGATAATCGGATTCGGGCCAAGGTAGAAAACCATGCCTATTGTGCTCTTTCGGTCATCAACATCACCTGCCATGTCACTATCTGAATATCCACGAAGGATCAATCCTTCCTTTCCCTTTCTGTACGTGCAACCAAGATTAATGGTGCCTTTCACATAGTGCAACATTTGATTGACCGCGCTCATGTGCTCGGTTGTCGGATTCTCCATGAAACGACTCACGATCCCGACTGAATAAGCCAAGTCAGGTCGGGTATGCACCAAATATCTTAGGCTGCCCACAACGCTTTGATACATTGTGGTGTCCACCGACGGATTTGAGCTACGCTTGCTCAACTTGTGACGTTGGTCCATTGGAACTTGTGTCTCGTAGCAATCTGACATGCCACACTTTTCCAATAACTTGACCGCATAGGCTGATTGACATAGGGAAATCTCTCCGGACCTTTGCTTCACTTCGATGCCCAAGTAATAGCTGAGTAATCCCAGATCGCTCATGCTAAACTTGTTCTTCATTTGCGCCTTGAAACGTTCAATTTCTTGTACGCTATCTCCGGTGATAATCAGATCGTCGACATAAACTCCAACTAGCAGGTTTGAGACTTTTGAGTTCTTTGTATAGACTGCGTGCTCGAGGGGACATCTCTTGAACCCGAGCGAGACCAGACTTCGGTCTAACTTTGAGTTCCAAGCTCTTGGCGCTTGCTTCAACCCGTAAAGTGCCTTCTTGAGCTTGTAAACTTTCCCTTCTTCGTCTTTCTTCTCGTAGCCGACGTGTTGTTCCACGTACACTTCTTCTGTGAGATCGCCGTTGAGGAAAGCGGATTTAACATCCATATGATGAACCTTCCAATCCTCTTGTGCTGCCAAAGCTAGGAGCACTCTCACCGCCTCGATTCGAGCAACCGGTGCAAACACCTCATCATAGTCAACTCCTTGACGTTGTACGTAGCCCTTTGCAACGAGTCTTGCCTTGTACTTCACAATGGCACCCTCCGATGTCCTTCTTTAACTTGTAAACCCACTTCAAACCTATCGTCTTTTGGTTTGGAGGTCGGGTTACCAAGGTCCACGTGCCATTGCTCTCAATTGCCTTCATCTCCTCATCCATGGCGTGCGTCCAGCTAGGACTTTTGCTCGCCTCTACGAAGTTCGCCGGCTCCTCAACTCCGAAAAGACATAGTCCGGAGTATTCGAGCGTAACTGGCTTTGTGTACTTGTAGACTTTCTTGAGGGTCTTGTAGCGACGAGGCCCTGAGGACTCCGTTGTGGCTTGCGAAGGAGGTGACACAAATTGTGTCGATGTTGATGTACTTGAGGAAGATGGCTGAGTCCCGGGTGTGTCATCGACATCCGCGTCGTTGGCGTAGTCATCGTGACCATGACCATCATCTTGATCGTTGTCGTCACTATGTGCCTCGTTGTCGATATTGTCGTAGAGATCTCCACCCGTGCCGTGCGCGTCGTTGTCGCTATCTCCTTGCGACTTATGCGCGTCGTCGTCGATGTCGGCACCATGATGATCACTACCATGGTGGTCACCTTGGTTGGGCGTCTTGCTAACCACGTGGACGTCCTCTCCTGCATCATCGTCAGTTGAAAATTCAACTGTGAATATGTTACCGTTTGGAGCATCGCTGGCTGCTGCGCTCCAATTCCACGCTTTGTTTTCTTCAAACACGACGTCACGTGAAATCCGTAGACGCTTGGTTTGTGGATCGTAGAAGCGGTATGCCTTGGTGCCGGAACTCCTCTCGTATCCGATGAACACCATCTTGGTGCTACGATCGGCAAGCTTTGAGAGATGCGGCTCCGCCGTCTTCATATGTGCCACACACCCGAACGTTCGTAGATGAGACATATTCGGCTTACGTCTGTAAACTGCTTCATAAGGAGTCTTGCCGACCACCGCCATCGTTGGAGCCCGGTTGAGAAGATAGACCGCCGTCGAGACAGCTTCTCCCCAAAAAATCCCCGGCAGGTTCTTGCTCTTGAGTAAACTCCTTGCCATGTCAACGACGGTTCGATTGCGCCTTTCAACGACCCCGTTCTACTGCGGCGTGTAAGGTGCCGTGAGGAACCTTTTTATGCCAATCTTCTCGCAGTAATCTTTGAATTCGTTCGACGTAAACGCTCCGTCGCGATCTGTCCGTAGAGCGCGAACCTTCAACTTGTGTTCCATCTCCGTTGCAGCCTTCAGCTTCTTGAACGCTTCAAACGCCTCATCTTTAGATCGTAGGAGAACGACCCACATATATCTCGAGTAGTCATCTACCACGAGGAAGAAATACTTCTTTCCCGCGTGAGTTGCTCGGGTGATAGGGCCACATAGATTGTTGGAAATATGCCCTAGAGGCAATAATAATTAGTTATTATTATATTTCTTTGTTCATGATAATCGTTTATTATCCATGCTATAATTGTATTGATTGGAAACACAATACTTGTGTGGATACATAGACAAAACACTATCCCTAGTAAGCCTCTAGTTGACTAGCTCGTTGATCAAAGATGGTCAAGGTTTCCTGGCCATAGGCAAGTGTTGTTACTTGATAACGGGATCACATCATTAGGAGAATCATGTGATGGACTAGACCCAAACTAATAGACGTAGCATGTTGATCGTGTCATTTTGTTGCTACTGTTTTCTGCGTGTCAAGTATTTGTTCCTATAACCACGAGATCATATAACTCACTGACACTTGAGGAATGCTTTGTGTGTATCAAACGTCGCAACGTAACTGGGTGACTATAAAGATGCTCTACAGGTATCTCAGAAGGTGTTTGTTGAGTTAGTATGAATCAAGACTGGGATTTGTCACTCCGTATGACGGAGAGGTATCAAGGGGCCCACTCGGTAATACAACATCACACACAAGCCTTGCAAGCAGTGTGACTTAGTTTAAGTTGCGGGATCTTGTATTACGGAACGAGTAAAGAGACTTGCCGGTAAATGAGATTGAAATAGGTATGCGGATACTGACGATCGAATCTCAGGCAAGTAACATACCGAAGGACAAAGGGAATGACATACGGGATTATATGAATCCTTGGCACTGAGGTTCAAACGATAAGATCTTCGTATAATATGTAGGATCCAATATGGGCATCCAGGTCCCGCTATTGGATATTGACCGAGGAGTCTCTCGGGTCATGTCTACATAGTTCTCGAACCCGCAGGGTCTGCACACTTAAGGTTCGACGTTGTTTTATGCGTATTTGAGTTATACGGTTGGTTACCGAATGTTGTTCGGAGTCCCGGATGAGATCACGGACGTTACAAGGGTTTCCAGAATGGTCCGGAGACGAAGATTGATATATAGGATGACCTCATTTGGTTACCGGAAAGTTTTCGGGCATTACAGGAAAAGTTTCGGGCTCATCGGTAGTGTACCGGGAGTGCCGGGAGGGGTGACGGGGACCATCGAGAGGGGTGTCACGCCCCAAGGGGTCTCATGGGCTATGGGAAGAGATAAACCAGCCCCTAGTGGGCTGGAATAAGTTCCCACTAAGGCCCATAAGGTTTGAGAAGGAAAAAACACAAGGTGGAAAGAGTTTCCAAGTGGGAAGGTGGAATCCTACTCCAAGTAGAATTGGAGTAGGACTCCTCCACCTCCAATTTCGGCCAAACATTTAGGTTTTGAGGTTGCCTCCTCCCCTCCCTCCCTCCTATATATAGTGGGGTTTTAGGGCTGATTTGAGACAACTTTTGCCACGACAGCCCGACCACATACCTCCACGGTTTTACCTCTAGATCGCGTTTCTGCGGAGCTCGGGCGGAGCCCTGCTGAGATTAGATCACCACCAACCTCCGGAGCGCCGTCACGCTGCCGGAGAACTCATCTACCTCTCCGTCTCTCTTGCTGGATCAAGAAGGCCGAGATCATCGTCGAGTTGTACGTGTGCTGAACACGGAGGTGCCGTCCGTTCGGCACTAGATCGGAGCTGATCGCGGGACGGTTCGCGGAGCGGATCGAGGGACGTGAGGACGTTCCACTACATCAACCGCGTTCACTAACGCTTCTGCTGTACGGTCTACAAGGGTACGTAGATCACACATCCGCTCTCGTAGATGGACATCACCATGATAGGTCTTCGTGCGCGTAGGAAATTTTTTGTTTCCCATGCGACGTTCCCCAACAGTGGCATCATGAGCTAGGTTCATGCGTAGATGTCTTCTCGAGTAGAACACAAAACTTTTTGTGGGCGGTGATGTGCGTTTTGCTGCCCTCCTTAGTATTTTCTTGATTCCACGGTATTGTTGGATCGAAGCGGCTCGGACCGACATTACTCGTACGCTTACGAGAGACTGGTTTCATCGCTATGAGTAACTCCGTTGCTCAAAGATGACCGGCGAGTGTCGGTTTCTCCAAGTTTAGTTGAATCGGATTTGACCGAGGAGGTCCTTGGATGAGGTTAAATAGCAATTCATATATCTCCGTTGTGGTGTTTGCGTAAGTAAGATGCGATCCTACTAGATACCCATGGTCACCACGTAAAACATGCAACAATAATTAGAGGACGTCTAACTTGTTTTTGCAGGGTATGCTTGTGATGTGATATGGCCAATGATGTGATGTGATATATTGGATGTATGAGATGATCATGTTGTAATAGTTAATATCGACTTGCACGTCGATGGTACGGCAACCGGCAGGAGCCATAGGGTTGTCTTTAAACTAACGTTTGTGCTTGCAGATGCGTTTACTATATTGCTAGGACGTAGCTTTAGTAGTAATATCATGAGTAGCACGACAACCCCGATGGCGACACGTTGATGGAGATCATGATGATGGAGATCATGGTGTGACGCCGGTGACAAGAAGATCGTGCCGGTGCTTTGGTGATGGAGATCAAGAAGCACATGATGATGGCCATATCATGTCACTTATGAATTGCATGTGATGTTAATCCTTTATGCACCTTATCTTGCTTAGAACGACGGTAGCATTATGAGGTGATCTCTCACTAAAATTTCATGACGAAATTGTGTTCTCCCCGACTGTGCACCGTTGCGACAGTTCTTCGTTTCGAGACACCACGTGATGATCGGGTGTGATAGACTCAACGTTCACATACAACGGGTGCAAAACAGTTGCACACGCGGAACACTCGGGTTAAGCTTGACGAGCCTAGCATGTGCAGACATGGCCTCGGAACACATGAGACCGAAAGGTCGAGCATGAATCGTATAGTTGATATGATTAGCATAGAGATGCTTACCACTGAAACTATTCTCGACTCACGTGATGATCGGACTTGAGATAGTGGATTTGGATCAAGTACCACTCAAATGACTAGAGAGATGTACGTTTTGAGTGGGAGTTCTTAAGTAATATGATTAATTGAACTAATTGTCATGAACATAGTCTAATTGGTCTTTGCGAATTACGATGTAGCTTGCGCTATAGCTCTACTGTTTTTATATGTTCCTAGAGAAAATTTAGTTGAAAGTTGATATTAGCAAACTTTGCAGACTAAGTCTGTAAAACCGAGGATTGTCCTCGTTGCTGCACAGAAGGCTTATGTCCTTAATGCACCACTCGGTGTGCTGCACCTCGAGCGTCGTTTGTGGATGTAGTGAACATCCGACATACACGTTTCCGATGACTACACTATAGTTCAGTGCAAAATACTTAATGGCTTAGAAGCAAGGCGCCGAAAACGTTTTGAAACGTCACGGAACATAAGTGATGTTCTAAAGAGATGAAATTGTGATTTCATGCTTGTGCCCTTGTTAAGAGGTACGAGACCTCCGACAAGATTCTTTGTCCACAAAGTAAAGGAGAAAAGCTCAATCGTTGAGCGTGTGCTCAGATTGTCTGAGTGCGACAATCGCTTGAATCAAGTGAGAGTTAATCTTCCAGATGAGATAGTGATAATTCTCCAAAGTCACTGCCACCAAGCTGTGAGAGCTTCGTGATGAACTATAACATATCAAGGATAGATACAATGATCTTTGAGTGATTCGCGATGTTTGACACTGCGAAAGTAGAAATCAAGAAGGAGCGTCAATAGTTGATGGTTAGCAAAACCATTAAGTTTCAAGAAAGGCAAGGGCTAGAAGGGATACTTCGTGGAACGGCAAAACCGTTGCTGCACTAATGAAGAGACCCAAGATTAAACCCAAACCCGAGACTAAGTGCTTCTGTAATGAGGGTAACAGTCACTGAGGTGGAGCAACTCTAGATACTTGGTAGATAAGAAGGCTGGCAAAAGTCGAAAGAAGAATATTTGATATACATGATGTTGATGTGTACTTTACTAGTACTCCTAGTAGCACGAGGGTATTGGATACCGGTTCGGTTGCTAAGTGATTAGTAACACGGAATGATAGCTATGGCATAAACAGAGACTAGCTAAAGGCAAGGTGACGATACGTGTTGGAAGTGTTTCCAAGGTTGATATGATCAAACGTCGCACGATCCCTCTACCATCGGGATTGGTGTTAAACCTAAATAATTGTTATTTGGTGCTTGCGTTAAGCATGAACATGATTGGATCGTGTTTATTGCAATACGATTATTCATTTAAAGAGAATAATGGTTACTCTATTTTCTTGAATAATCACCTTCAATGGTTTATTGAATCTCGATCGTAGTGTTACACATGTTCATGATATTGGTGCCAAAAGATACGAGGTAATGATGATAATACCACTTACTTGTGGCACTGCCGCTTGAGTCATGTTGGTGTAAATTGCATGAAGAGGCTCCATGCTGATGGATCTTTATACTCACTTGATTTTGAATCACTAGTGACATGTAAATCATACCACATGAGCAAGGCCTTGTTTTCATTGAGATGAAATAAGATAGTAACTTGTTGGAAGTGATACATTTTGATGTATGTAGTCCAATGGGTGCTGAGGCACGCAGTGGATATCATTATGTTCTTACTTCAATGACGATTTGAGTAGATACTAGAGTATTTGCTTAATGAATCACAAGTCTGAAATATTGAAAAAGTTCAATTCTGTTTCGGAGTGAAGTTCGTCGTAACAAGAGGATAAACTGTCTACGATATGATCATAGAAATGAATATCTGAGTTACGAGTTTTGGTACGCAGTTAAGACAATGTGGAAATTGTTTCGCAGTTCATGCCACGTGGAACATCATAGTGTGATGATGTGTCTGAACGTCATAGCCACACACTATTTGGTATGGTGCATGCTATGATGTCTCTTATCGAAATACCACTATCGTTTATGGGTTAAGCATTAGAGACAACCGCATTCACTTCAAATAGGGCACCGCGTATTTCCGTTGAGATGACACAGTATAGAATGAGGTTTAGAGAAATCTAAACTGTCGTTTCTTGAAAGTTTGGGGCTTCGACACTTATGTGAAAAAGTTTCAGTCTGATAAGCTCGAACGCAAAGCGGATAAATGCATCTTCATAGGATATCCAAAACAGTTGGGTACTTCTCCTATCTCAGATCCGAAAGCAAAATGTTTGTTTCTAGAAACGGATCCTTTCTCGAGGAAAGGTTTCTCTCAAAAGAATTGAGTGGGAGGGTAGTAGAACTTGATGAGGTTGTTGAACCATCACTTCAACCAGTGTGTAGCAGGGCGCAGGAAGTTGTTCCTGTGGCGCCTACACCAATTGAAGTGGAAGCTGATGATGGTGATCATCAAGCATCGGATCAAGTTACTACAAGCCTCGTAGGTTGACAAGGTCGCGTTCTACTACAGAGTGGTACGGTAACCCTGTCTTGGAGGTCATATTGTTGAGAAACAGTGAACCTACGAGTTATGGAGAAAGCGATGGTGGGCCCAGATTCCGACAAATGGGTGGAAGCCATGAAATCCGAGAGAGGATCCATGTATAAAACAAAGTGTAGACTTTGGAATAATTACTTGATGGTCATAGGACTATTGAGTAAAAATGGATCTTTAAAAGAAGACAGACGATGATGGTGATAAGTCACTATTAAGAAAAGCTCGACTTGTCGCAAAGATGTTTCCGACAAGATCAAACAGTTGACTATGATGAGACTTTCTCACTTGTAGCGATGCTAAAAGTCTGTTAGAATTATGTTAGTAATAGTTGCATTATTCATGAAATATTGCACATAGGATGTCAAAACATTGTTACCTCGACGGTTTCCTTGAGCAAACATTGTATGTGATACAACGAGGAGGTTTTGTCGATCCTAAAGATACTAGCAAGTATGCAAGCTCCAGCGATCCTTCAATGGACTGGTGCAAGCATCTTGGAGTTGGAATATACACTTTGATGAGATGATCAAAGATTTTGGGTTTGTACAAGGTTTATGAGAAACTTGCATTTCCAAAGAAGTGAGTGGGAGCACTATAGAATTTCTGATAAGTATATGTGGTTGACATATTGTTGATCAGAAGTAATGTAGAATTTCTGTGAAGCATAAAAGGTTGTTTGAAAGGATTTTTTCAAAGGAATACCTGGATTGAGCTACTTGAACGTTGAGCATCAAGATCTATGGAGATAGATCAAAACGCTTAATAGAAGTTTCAACAAGATGCATGCCTTGACAAGTTTTTGAAGGAATTCGAAATAGATCAGCAAAGAAGGAGTTCTTGACTGTGTTGTAAGGTGTGAATTTGAGTAAGACTCAAAACCCGACCACGGCAGAATAAAGAGAATAGACGAAGATCGTCTTCTATGCCTTAGCCGTAGACTCTAAAGTATGCCATGCTGTGTACCGCGCCTGATGTGTGCCTTGCAGCAAGTCTATTAAGAGGTACACAGAGTGATCCAGGATTGAATCACTGATCAGCGGTCAAAGTTATCCTTAGTAACTAAATAGACTAAGGAATTTTTCTCGATTATGGAGGTGGTTAAAGAGTTCGTCGTAAAGGGTTACGTCGATGCAAGCTTTGACACTAATCCGAATAACTATGAGTAGTGAAACGGATTCGTATAGTAGAGTAGATATTTGGAGTATTTCCGAATAGCACATAGTAGCAGCATCTATAAGATGACATAAAGATTTGTAAAGAACACACGGATCTGAAAGTTTCAGAACCATTGACTAAAACCTCTCTCACGAGCAAAACGTGATCAGACCCCATAACTATATGGGTGTTGGATTCGTTGGAATCACATGGTGATGTGAACTAGATTATTGACTCTAGTGCAAGTGGGAGACTGTTGGAAATATGCCCTAGAGGCAATAATAATTAGTTATTATTATATTTCTTTGTTCATGATAATCGTTTATTATCCATGCTATAATTGTATTGATTGGAAACACAATACTTGTATGGATACAAAGACAAAACACTGTCCCTAGTAAGCCTCTAGTTGACTAGCTCGTTGATCAAAGATGGTCAAGGTTTCCTGGCCATAGTCAAGTGTTGTTACTTGATAACGGGATCACATCATTAGGAGAATCATGTGATGGACTAGACCCAAACTAATAGACGTAGCATGTTGATCGTGTCATTTTGTTGCTACTGTTTTCTGCGTGTCAAGTATTTGTTCCTATAACCATGTGATCATATAACTCACTGACACTGGAGGAATGCTTTGTGTGTATCAAACGTCGCAACGTAACTGGGTGACTATAAAGATGCTCTACAGGTATCTCCGAAGGTGTTCGTTGAGTTAGTATGGATCAAGACTGGGATTTGTCACTCCGTATGACGGAGAGGTATCTCGGGGCCCACTCGGTAATACAACATCACACACAAGCCTTGCAAGCAATGTGACTTAGTGTAAGTTGCGGGATCTTGTATTACGGAACGAGTAAAGAGACTTGCCGGTAAATGAGATTGAAATAGGTATGCGGATACCGACGATCGAATCTCAGGCAAGTAACATACCGAAGGACAAAGGGAATGACATACGGGATTATATGAATCCTTGGCACTGAGGTTCAAACGATAAGATCTTCGTAGAATATGTAGGATCCAATATGGGCATCCAGGTCCCGCTATTGGATATTGACCGAGGAGTCTCTCGGGTCATGTCTACATAGTTATCGAACCCGCAGGGTCTGCACACTTAAGGTTCGACGTTGTTTTATGCGTATTTGAGTTATATGGTTGGTTACCGAATGTTGTTCGGAGTCCCGGATGAGATCACGGACGTCACGAGGGTTTCCGGTATGGTCCGGAGACGAAGATTGATATATAGGATGACCTCATTTGGTTACCGGAAAGTTTTCGGGCATTACCGAAAAAGTTTCGGGCTCATTGGTAGTGTACCGGGAGTGCCGGGAGGGGTGACGGGGACCATCGAGAGGGGTGTCACGCCCCAAGGGGTCTCATGGGCTATGGGAAGAGATAAACCAGCCCCTAGTGGGCTGGAATAAGTTCCCACTAAGGCCCATAAGGTTTGAGAAGGAAAAAACACAAGGTGGAAAGAGTTTCCAAGTGGGAAGGTGGAATCCTACTCCAAGTAGAATTGGAGTAGGACTCCTCCACCTCCAATTTCGGCCAAACCTTTAGGTTTTGAGGCTGCCTCCTCCCCTCCCTCCCTCCTATATATAGTGGGGCTTTAGGGCTGATTTGAGACAACTTTTGCCACGGCAGCCCGACCACATACCTCCACGGTTTTACCTCTAGATCGCGTTTCTGCGGAGCTCGGGTGGAGCCCTGCTGAGATTAGATCACCACCAACCTCCGGAGCGCCGTCACGCTGCCGGAGAACTCATCTACCTCTCCGTCTCTCTTGCTGGATCAAGAAGGCCGAGATCATCGTCGAGCTGTACGTGTGCTGAACGCGGAGGTGCCGTCCGTTCGGCACTAGATCGGAGATGATCGCGGGACGGTTCGCGGGGCGGATCGAGGGACGTGAGGACGTTCCACTACATCAACCGCGTTCACTAACACTTCGGCTGTACGGTTTACAAGGGTACGTAGATCACACATCCCCTCTCGTAGATGGACATCACCATGATAGGTCTTCGTTTGCGTAGGAAAATCTTTGTTTCCCATGCGATGTTCCCCAACATAGATCACCATGGAGCAGCTCGAGTGCATCACTTGCACGATAGGTAGACTGAGCAGGGAATGGCATGCGGTGCTGTTTTCCAATCAAGCACCCGTCACATACTCGATCAACATGGTCGATAAATGGCATCCCGGATACCATATCCATCTTTGACATCTTCTTCAAGGCGTAGAAGTTAACATGTCCAAATCTAGCATGCCATAACCACAAATCATCATCACTCTTGGCGAGCCAACACTCCGGTTGAGATTGATCAAGGTTGAGGATATAGAGCCTATTCCGTGTGCGATTAACACGAGCTAGCACGTTTCGGAGGTTGTCAAATATCGTCATCACTCCGTTCTCGATATTCACCTTGCATCCATTCTCGTCAAGCTTCCCAATAGAGATAATGTTGTTGCGAAGCCGTGGGATGTAGTACACTCCGGTGAGTATGCGATGTTCGCCTGTGAGACCCTAGAAGAGGACAGATCCTTGCCCGCAAATCTCCACAGCTGAACCATCACCGAACTTGACCGAGCCTTGAACATCATATTCCAGCTCGAGAAATTTCTCCTTGCATCCCGTCATGTGGTTACTGGCACCCGTGTCGAGATACCACGACACATTGTGATCCCCGGATAACTTAGGTGTCACATTCTTCTCATGAAGTAGCATCTTCCGGGTTGGTTTCACAACCACCGTTTCAGCGAGATCACAAACTTCGGCCATCAGAAGACCTGGACCGTCGTCTTCCTACTTTGCCAAATTTGCCTTGATCTCCCGCTTGTTAGGCTTCGGACAATCCTTTGCAAAGTGACCCATCTCGTTGCAGTTATAGCACTTAACCTCGGATAAATCCAAGTTTCGTGGCTTCCGCCCTTTAGATTGGTCAACCTTACCACGACCTTTTGGCTTGCCTTTTCCTTTGCCTTTTTCGGTTTATCCGTCGCGCTTCACGTTGCTTGAGCCTTCTCCACCATCACGCCTTCCTTTGCTACTTGGGGCCTCCCAATCTGCGTGTGAGTACATGAGTTGGTCACTACCTCCTCCTTTGCCTTTCCGACAGCCACAAGCATTCTCTTCCCATGTCCGCAGGCATCCGATCGCCTCCGTTATGGTCATGTCGTCGATGTCGTAAAGTTGCTCGAGCGTGCCGATGATGTACGTGAATTTGTTGGCCACCGAACTGAAAAATTTCTCCACAATCTCGGTCTCATCGAGCTTTGCACCAAGCGCGCGGATCTCTCCCACCAAAGTAGTAAGACGCATGGCATAGTCGTTCACCGATTCACTTTCCTCCATCTACAACTTGTGAAATTGGCGCTTCAGCACTTGTGCCCGAGCCTTGGTGACGCGATCTTCTCTGATCCTCATCTCCTTGAGTGCGTTCCACGCCTTTCTTGCCATCTCGAACTCCGCCAATGTCATTAGCACGGAATCCGGCACGGACCGGGCTATGGCGGCCATGGCACCTTCATCGGACTGGTCATCGACGTCGTCGTCCGTGATTGCCTGCCACGCTCGAAGGGTTCGGATAATAATCTTCATCTTCACCGCCCACACGCCATAGTTGGCATCGGTGAGCATCGGGTACTGGATGGGGATGTTGCGATGCGCCCGGACGTTGGCGCCGCTCGTTCCTCCACCACTGGTTGCTGACTTGACGTCCTTCTTCACCTTGTCGCCGTTCTTGTTTGCCTTGGCACCGCCCTTGCCAGACTTGACCGACTCAACATCGTTGTCCGTCATCGTAGATCGTAGATCGTCGAGGCTCTAGATACCAATTGTTGGCTTTTGAACGTGCCTATGCAGCCGTACAGGCGTGCCTACGTGATTCTTGCTTCGGCCGGCTACTTGATGGAACTTGCGTAACTAGCGACAGGAATAAAACTGATCGATGGATTTGATGGCTAAAGGCCCGTCTCAAGCCTTTGCTTTGTATTGATTTTCGTTTTTCTGGTGTTACAATCAACACCCCTAGGGTGTCTTTTATACACGTCCACAAGGGACTATAGAAATAGACTAGGACTAGGAATCCTAATACTACTAGGACTCGGTTTGGCTTTCTTTCCTAATCCTAAAGAAACAACATGATTAACTTCTACACACCCCCCACTAAACGTATAAGGGAAGTATGGTCATTGCACGTTCTGTACCGTATCCGTCGCCCCGTCCGCCCGCCCGTCGTATGCCCGCCCGCCCGTCGTACGCCCGCCCGCCCGTCGTAAGCCCGCCCATCCGTCGTACATACGCCATGTCACCCACGCGTCGTCGGTTTTGTTGGAAAAAAACATAGCTTCATCACGCCCGCCTCCGCCGCCGCGACTCCATCGCCGCGACTCCGCCGCCACGACGTCTCCACCGCCGTCCCCGGCGCCGACGTGGCTCCACCCCCGCACGTCTCCGCCGACGCCGCGAGTCCAGCACGCGTCGCCTCCACCGCCGAGAGGACTCCCCCACCGTCTCGTCTCCGCCGCCGCCGGTACGCCACCACCGGTACGCCGCCGCACACGTCTCCACCGGCGACGTGACCCTCTCCCTCCGCTTCGACGCCGGCGGTTGCAGTGACCGACGTGGCACCGACGTCGAACGATGTCGATCAACCCTTCGACGACGGACAGTAAGTTTCTTCATTTAATCCATACATTTTTTCATGATTTCATTGTATGAGTGGTTATTGTGACATTGATACAACACCTATTGAAAGGTTTATTAATAGATCAAGACAACACCGGATATGTTGGCGATGACTCTAGTAGTGAGGATGAATCTTCGTCATTAAATGCAAATAAATCACTCGGACACAACTATATGAGTCAAGATGAATTATATAGTGATAATGTAAGTGTTGTGTACGTTGACTATAAATAATGAAAATATAAGTTATTACATTAACACTTACAATTGCAATTGAATTTAAATAGGTGCATGCTAATGATGACAATGACGATTATGACAGCGATGATCAATCTTATGCAGTGGAACCAAGGTATGTTTTAAATATGTTGTTGTATTATTACTAACATACAAATTGTATTACCACTTACACTTTTGAATCTGCACAGAGAAATACCGATGGTGACGCTGAGACGAGAACCTTACATGATGACAATGATGAGGATGATGACAATAATGAGGATGATAACAATGATGAGGATGGTGATTATGATGAGGATGATGATAATGATGAGGATGCTGATAATGATGAGGATGATGACAATGCATCTAATGAAGGAAATATGAGCGAAGTAAGTTATATTACATGTTCAAATTACTCATGAAAACTGAAAACATATCAAAAGACTGACGAACATGGTGACATGTCTTATTTTGCACGGGGGTGTTGATGGTTCTAATGGGAACGATGAGCATGTCGGCGATCTTGATTTTGACCTTGACATCGGCTACGATGAATATCAGAAAGAGGCATTGGATAGGCATTGGGAAGTCATGGCCAAGACATTCAGGTCAGAAGGAGAGGCGTACATGTTCTATAACCAGTACGCGAAAGATCGTGGATTCAGTATCAGGAGGAACTTGAAAAGATTTGGAAAAGGTTCCCAAAAAGTTTTACGCATGAGGAGGTATCTCTGTTCCAGGGCAGGAAAACGACATGCAAAAATTTTAACCATGGAAGGCCGGACCCGCAGACTGAGACCGGAGAGTCGATCTTTCTGTGAAGCTTGATAGAAAGAGTGGACTTTGGTATGTCAGCAGTTTCTTCGATGATCACAACCATGTTCTTGCAAAACCGGACGAAGTCCCTTTCCTCCGGTCTCATAATGTAATCAAAGATTTCCAAAACGCAGAGATTTTAGCTATGGCAGGAGCTGGGATCAGAAAGCATATCATTTTTGATAACTTTGTCAGCATGTATGGTTCGTACGCTAAGACAGGGTTTGGAAGGAGGAAATTGTATAATATGTGCTACAGGGAGAAGATGAAACTGCTTGTCCAAGGTGATGCTGACACTGCTATAGGAATCATATTGGCTAGAAAGGACAGTGATCCGAATTTCTTCTTTGAGCATACCGTTGACGCTGAAGGTAGGCTGAACAACCTGTTCTGGTGTGATTCACAATCACGACGGGATTATCTTGACTATGGTGATGTCATTGTGTTCGACAGTACGTACAAGATGAATAGGTATGGAATGCCATTTATCCATTTTGTTGGTCTCAACAATCACCGTCGCACTACGGTTTTTGCATGCGCTATTGTTTCAGATGAGACTGAAGGTACGTATGTTTGGCTGCTAGAGACGTTTTTGAAAGCTTACTGCCAGAAGAAGCCCCAGTCTGTAATTACTAATGGAGATACAACGATGATAAGGGCTATCAGGAAGGTGCTTCCTAACGTGTGGCATCGTCTATGTTCATGGCATATTGAAAAAAACATGCAGAAACACCTCCACCACAAGTCATTGAAGGAATTCAGGTCACTCTTGTACTACACCACCACACATGCAGTTTTCGAGGAGAGATGGGCCGCGTTTGTTCAGAAATGGCAGATGGAGTAAACAAAAACATGGCTCCATAGGATGTATAGGAAGAAGAAGCTTTGGGTGCATCATATTTGTCTGGTGGGTTATTTCTTGGTATGCGTAGTAATCAGAGGAGCGAGAGCCTGAACTCATGCCTGCACCTATATCTGGACTACGGGATGACAATTGTTGATATGATTGTACACTATGAGAATTGCATCATGTGCCTGCGCGAGAATGAATCGCATGACGATTGCGTGGCCTCACAGACTCTGCCATGAGCAGTGACTGAGTGTAAGACCATTGAGGTGTTTGCTGCCAAAGCATTCACGAAGGCAAACTTTTACATCTTGCAGGAAGATTTAAAAAACTTACATCATCTTGAGGTAATTGATAGATTAAGAGGAGCAGACAGTCACAGATTCGTGGTTGCTTGGAAAAATAACAGGGATCATAGGTTTAATGTGGATTACCACTACAAGAAATATGTCAACTAACGACCTTCAATATTGGTCACTCAATGGTCATTGATTTCCATTTGTGATCTTTTTATGACCAAAAACAAAAGGTCTAAAGCAGAGGGTCTTTAATGAACTATAACGACCTTTTTTCTGGATTGGTCGTACGATTTTATGACCAAACAGAAGGTCGTAGGTTTAACGACCAAATGGTTTGGTCACTAGCAATCTGTCCGCAAATTATAACCAAATGAAAAGGTCGTAAATAAGATTCAGCCCGGTCCATTCCGGTCGTCTACATGGGTCGGGCCCAATAATTTGGCCTTTTATTTTCTAGGATAGAATCTTTTACTGAGCAGGTTTTTTATTAGTCCACTTTTCTTTTGGGCCTTGGCCTACTCTTTTTAGTTCAGTTCTTGTTTGGGCCTTGGCCTACTCTTTAATTAGGCCCAAGCCTTTTTAGACAAATTCTAATTTGGGCCTTGGCCTACTCTTTTTTTAGGCCCAAGCCTTCTTAGTCTATTTCTTGTTTGGGCCTCGGCCTTTTTGCTGTCCAAACTAACTTTAGTGCCCAAATAAAATGGTCCAAACAACACTTAAATAATTGACAACTTCACAAAATACTTCATCGGGTTCACAAGTTCAAATAGAGCAAGACATTGTTTCATCACCAGAATGACCAGTCACTTAAATAATTGAGAACTTCACACGTGCACAGCTTCACAAAAACTCATCACGTATTTCCACCGAGCTCTCAAAGTCCATGCCCAGCGGACTTTCCTGATGGTCCATCACAGCCGCCATAGTTGCTTTCTGCCTTGTGACTCTATCAGGTTCTAGGATCCTCTTTGTTTGTCCTGGAGGTGGGGCCATCACCCTTCCTGGAGGCATTGCAGCAGATACTTCTGAGCTCTTCCTCTTCTTGTTGACTGTCTTTAGTGCCTTGTATAAATAGCATAGAAAAAAATTTAGATCACAAGATAAATATGTGAGCACAAGGAAACACAGAGCATACAAGAATCCGAACCCTCCAAGCAAGACAGAGTTTGCACCTTAACAGTCTTGTGCACTACAACTTCATCCTCCTTAGGATTGTACTCTGGGTCATCACTGATAACTCCACTACCTTCTTGAACCCCATTAGTTGTACCTTCTTGTACATCATTTGTTTTCCTAATCATTGATGCTATTGCATCAATGCCAAGGGACTGGAATATCAGATTGTTCCTCATCATATTTCTAGCCCTAACCTTCTCGTACTCGGTGAGAGGATGCTCATCTTTGCAAGGCAAAGTAAACATAATTATTAGGTTAATTGTTGGAATGCATGGACAGACAGCCAAACATATCTTATGATATTTTATTATCATTTAATCCTACTTATTCAGCTAAGGAAGAGTAAGAGCACACATGCACAGCTAAGCCAGCTAATTCAGATTGCAACAATACATTTGCATAATAAAATCTGACAGTATTTTACATCACCAGCCTCCAAGATAGTTTACTTAGCATATTGCATTTCACTTAGCATATTAAGACACATTTTATAAATCTGATAGTATAACCACATGGAGCAACTTGCATACCACTAGTTGGCCTCGGGTTTGACCTTGTCATCCTTGACATGGATGATCTTGAGGTGGTTCTTGCAAAATAGAATAAACAACAATCAGATACAATAGGGATAAAGTAAAATGATGCACTTATATCAATAAAGGAAAGCATTTAGACGAGCATGCACATACATGTAATACATGTGAAGCTAGCAAACTTGTTGGATCAACAATATAGTGATGTAGTTAATGCACCAGTACTAATACATGTAAAACACTTGGACCAGCATGCACATACACGTGTAGCAATGCACATACAGTTAATGCATCAGTACTAAACTGACAGTTGAAGCAAGCAACTAAATTGAACCACTTGGACTAGCATGCACATACAAGTGTAGCAATGCATCAGTATTAAAACATGTGAAACAAGAGGTAGTAATGTACTAAACTTGTAGTTGAAGAAAACTATATATGTGATGCAATGCATTAACTATTTACAACAATTACTTTTATGTTTTAACTTGCAATTTTATCCATGTACCTGCAATCATCTATAAGCAAAGTAATTACTCAACTTTATCCCTAATGGAGGCAAACATATGCATTCATAGCAACTGGTTGCCCAACATTTGGTGAATAGAGAAGCAAGCAGTGTGCAAGCAAGCAAGCAAAGTGCATAAGTGCTACTAATACAAGCAAGCAAGCAAGCGAAGTGCATAAGTGCTACTAATACAAGCAAGCAAGCAAAAGAAGTGCTACTGATAGAAACAAGCAAGCAAGGAAGAAAATTGAAGAGGAGCAAGCAAGCAAGTACTGTTGATACCAACCCTAGTAGCTTCTTCTCCAAGTGCTACTGATACAAGCAAGTATTGCTGATGGAAACTCTAATTAACCATGTATGCTAGCAAGCAAGCAAGCCATAGTAGTCAAGCAACATGAACATGAACCCTACCCCATGAAGCAGACTACCAGAGGGGGATAGAACGAACCACTAGGAATAAATCCCATGAACATGAACAAGAACCTCCAGGAGCTCCTAGATTGACTGAATCCTAACCCTAGATCGACCAGGTGGAGGATGTACCCCCATTTGTTACCCATCACAAATGCAGGACCCCATGATCCAGCCCCATTGATCCAGCCCCATGAAAACTACAACCCTAATCCCATGAATCTAACCCTAACACCATGAACCCTAACCCTAACGCCATGAATGTACCGAACCATCCCAATTGATCCAGCCCCATGAACCCTAGAAGAACACATGAGGGGGATCTATCAAACCCTAGAAGAACACATGAGGGGGATCTATCAACGGGAGATGGGTCGAGGGGAGAGGTACCTATCGTCGTCGACTGTTGATTATGTAGATGTACCCGATGTCGCCGTCGATGTAGTCGTAGCCGTCGACGTCGATGTAGATGTAGCCGTCGTCGTCGATGTAGATGTAGCCATCGATGTCGTCGATGTAGTCGTCGTCGATGTAGATGTAGCCGTCGACGTCATCGATGTAGTCGTCGTCGGGGAGAGGGGAGAGGGGCGGAGGGGCGGCGGGGCGGCGCGGAGCACGGGAGGGGCGGCGGAGTGGGGAGTGGTATGGATCCCGCATGGGTAGTGGGGAGTGGAATGGAGAGGGGAGTGGGAGAGGGAGTGGTGGGTCCTGCGTGGTAGTGGGAGAGGGAGTGGAGGGAAATTTTGGTGGGGTGGGAGGGAAAATTTTCACTAGTTTTTTGGCAATTGGAGGCAGACTTTTTCTTTTTGTTTTTTATAAACATTGTAGAAATAATGGTTAAAATCATACCAAATATTTCAAGAAGACATCGGTACTCAAATTTATATATCTTTTCTAGTTGGCAGGTCACATGTGATGATGCGACATGAAGGTTTCTCATTTTTTTGATTTTTTTTTAAATTTTTCATGACCGTTTTAAAATGCGGTCGAAACGGCGGGCATGACCGTTCCTACCTAGTGGTTGAATCTTGGAAACCTTTTGGTGTTTCTATGATTAAATAGATACTTGTGTACCTAGAAATGATTTTGGAAAAAAAATAAAGAGCAAACAATAAGGCAACCGCAGTTCAAATTTGACCCGCTTCGAGCTGATTCGACATAGATTTGTCTTTTTCACAGAGATGGATAAAAGCTTTTGACACCCAACCTTTTTGTCAATTGTATATTAAATATGGTCTAGTATGTTACAAAAATAATTTGGACCAATTTTGAAACAAATATATGGTAGGTCCTTCACAAAAAAAACTCATTTCGGGCACTTGAAAAATGAAAAATGAATTTTTATACAAGGAAGATGAAACCTTCCTTAATCAACATTGTTTGTCACTCCAACATGCACCATTATGCAAAATATGAGACCATTTCAACAAACTATGCCATGAATATGACCATGAGATTGATCATGTGGCTTGAAAGCCATGAATCTTCACACATAATAGCTCATTTGTGTGAACACTTTTTAAAAATAATTGTCGTATTACAAGTTTATTATTTTACATGGTAACTTTATCACATATGATGACATAATAAAAAGTTTCCCAGTTGTTTGATTTTTTTTGAATTTTTCATGTCCGTTTCAAAATGCGGTCGAAACGGCAGGCATGACCGTTCCTACCTAGTGGTTGAATCTTGGAAACCTTTTGGTGTTTCTATGATTAAATAGATACTTGTGTATGTAGAAATGATTTTTGGAAAAAATGAAGAGCAAACTATATGGGAGCCGCAGTTCAAATTTGACCTGCTTCCAACTGATTCGACATAGATTTGTCTTTTTCACGAGAGATGGATAAAAGCTTTTGACCCCCAACCATTTTGTCAATTGTACATTAAATATGGCCTAGTATGTTAGAAAAATAATTTGGACCAATTTTGAAACAAATATATGGTTGGTCCTTCACCAAAAAACTCATTTCGGGCACTTGAAAAATGAATTTTTCATACAAGGAAGATGAAAACTTTCTTAATCAACATTGTTTTTCATTCCAACATGCAGCATTATGCAAAATATGAGACCATTTCAACAAACTATGCCATGAATATGGCCATGAGATTGATCATGTGGCTTGAAAGCCATGAATCTCCACACATGATAGCTCATTTGCGTGAACACTTTTTCAAAATAATTGTCGTATTACAAGTTTATTATTTTACATGGTAACTTTATCACATATGATGACATAATGCAAAGGTTTCCCATTTTTTTGATTTTTTTTGAATTTTTGGCCATTTCAAAATGCGGTCGAAACGGCGGGCATGACCCTTCCTACCTAGTGGTTGAATCTTGGAAACCTTTTGGTGTTTCTATGATTGAATAGATACTTGTGTACCTAGAAATGATTTTTGGAAAAAATAAAGAGCAAACTATAAGGCAACCTTAGTTCAAATTTGACCCGCTTCCAGCTGATTCGACATAGATTTGTCTTTTTCACGAGAGATGGATAAAAGCTTTTGACACCCAACCATTTTGTCAATTGTACATTAAATATGGTCTAGTATGTTAGAAAAATGATTTGGACCAATTTTGAAACAAATATATGATAGGTCCTTCACAAAAAACTCATTTCGGGCACATGAAAAATGAATTTTCCATACAAGGAAGATGAAAACTTTCTTAATCAACATTGTTTTTCATTCCAACATGCAGCATTATGCAAAATATGAGACCATTTCAACAAACTATGCCATGAATATGGCCATGAGATTGATCATGTGGCTTGAAAGCCATGAATCTTCACACATGATAGCTCATTTGTGTGGCTTGAAAGACATTTGCAACAAATAAAAAGTCACTTAAACCAATCTATGAACAAATAAGATACAACAAGTAAGATCAACCAATCTATCAACATACTTGGGTTGAACAAAGATAAAGTCACTTTATCATACATAATTAAGAGATTCTTCTCATCTTGCATTACAACATTGCTACAAAAGAGCAACACACCAACAATAGCATAGTACAGTTACAAACATACCATAGTGGAGTCATAGTTTGCATCAAGATTTCTTCTCTCCTCTGTGAGGTGGTGAATTTTCAGTGAATTCTCCAAATTATCATCCCTCCTAGCACTCTTGTTGTCTTCCAGCATTTCCCACAGTTTTAACAATGCATTTTGTATTGTGGGAGGCCACTCTTGGTCTAGCCAACCAATAAAACCACAGTTTTGAGGTGGCTGCAATACAAAATAACCAGTACTTTAGCAATACAAAATAACCAGAAAATAACAAGCCAGAATTCTATAATAAACATGCAATGACAGTGCTGTAATAAACAAGCAATGACAGTGCTCTAACAAGCCAGAATCTTTTTGCTAAACTAGCAATGACAGTGCTGTAATAAACAATGACAGTCTGAATATTTGAGCTAAACAAACAATAACAGTGATGTAGTAAACACTGACAGTCTGAATCTTTTGAGCCAGATAGAAAAAATAGAAGCAACTTCATGCATGTCTAACACTAAAGAAGATAGAACTAACCGGCTGAGCACACACTAAAAATCTTCTCCCTGTCTCAAATCCTTCGAATGTTACGCGACGCTCAGGCAGCAGCCCATGCTCCAAGCAAACATCCAGGGAAGAATTCTCGATGCCCATGTAGTCTTTGTCGTTGATGCTAGCAGGGATCTAAAGAAGAACCAAGAAACAGAGATAAATCCCCAATGTGAAGAAACCGAAACCCTAAACCTAACCCTAGCTCTACAAATTACCCGGTACATCATGCCATCCGAGGAAGAGCTGATGTCCAGGCTCGACAGGTCATTGCTACTCTCATCCTCGTAAACCATGGCGCGACGGAGGTGGTGGCGACCGACGAGCTTCGGCGACAAGGGGGGCAAAGCGCGAGCAGAGTAGACTGGCTCGGTCGACCAGGTTCGAGCAAGACACAAAGACCGACCGAACCTGTTCGTGCCAACCAGGTTCGAGCAGGCCATTTTTTTTTGAAGGTGTCTATTCCATTTGTTTTTTTTGTAAGATGTCCCGGACGGCACGTGGCAGACGGGACGTTGCAGGAACTGTCACATCGTATAAAGAGGGAACTGCCACTTCGTCTCCCTCGTCTCCCTCGTCACCTCGTCTCCCACTTCGTCGCCTCGTATCCCACTTCGTCTCCCTCGTCGCATCGTCTCCCTCGTCGCCTCGTCTCCCAATGGAGGGCGCTCGTCGCGCCGTCGCCGTTGCGGATCTGCTTGAGGTGTCGAAGAAGCAGGAGGACACGACCGCAACCGTTGTCGCCACCGCTACGGGAACTTGAGGAGTTGCATGTGCCGAAGCAGGAGGACACGACTGCAACTGCTGTCGCCGCTGCGGATCTTAAGGAGGTGCCGAAGCAGGAGGACACGACCTCGAGCGGTGCTGCCGACGATGAGGTGGGTTTTTTAGATAGGGTTTTCTGATTTTTGTATAGTTGATTCGTGCTTGAATGCTACATAGATTCATATATTGAGACTTGGATTTCTTTAATTTCAATCGTGATTTGTGCATGTGGATGTGGTAATGCTTCCCGTTCCCCTCCTTTCATAGCTATCGTTGATAAGCAGGAGATTTAGCATATATTCATAGAGCAGAACACACTCTGCTTTTGCATGTGTTGGCGAACTTCTACATTTTGTTGGCTTGAATCAACGGAATCTTTCTCTTATTAGTAAAGATTTCACCTAAGTCATGTGCTTGATATATACGAACACCCATTCCTAAATTTTGCCTAGGTCTGCCCCCTCTCTTGCATTTTATTGGGATTATTATTAAGGATTTAATAACAATTAGGTTTTGAATTGGGATCTTGATTGCTGCATGTGCTTAGATTTTATTATGTGCCGGATATGTTGATAGATTTGTTGTGGTTATCCCCTCACCAGGGCACGGCAGGGGCTGAGCAGCCCAATAGTGCAATGTTCTGCTATATAAAATGCAGAACAGAGAGAATCGTCTTATGCAAACAGATAAGAAAAAATAATGAAGTGATACTTACAAATTACTTGCAGACATCCCATTTTGGATGAAAGCGCTCCTTGTGACAAGTTTTATGGTATGGATGGTTTCCTGACATGGAGAACTGCATGTTTTTGTTGGTAAGGTCAATACCAATGCAACTGCTTAATTAGTACACAAAACAACAAAGAGCTACCTCATAGTCATATATTCGCTGATTACAAGCATGGCAGCAAAAGCACTCTGGATGCCAAACAGCTCCCATGCAACTAAGAAAACGTTCATGGCCAATTTCATTGTGACATCCAGCACATGTCCTGACAAAAGAAGTGTATACATAACATATAGTTACAGAGTACAATTTGATTTTTTGAAAGGACATTTAAATCTTTGTTTGAAGGATCGAAAGATTGTATAAGTGGAATGCACAAAGGACAGACCCAGTGCAGAGAGAATAGGATGGCTGATGCAGCAGCACTATGAATGTAATTAGAAGCACATTGCTGAATGCTTGACCTTTTGAATAATGTGTTACATAGTTTGTACTAATCGAATTACTTATATTGTAGGAAAAGGAAGCTGCAGGCATGAAGAGGAAGCTCGCCAAGACTGGGTTCAAGAGTCCGTATGACTCTGACTACGACGACGACGAATCGTATGAGGTAATCCCAACTATTTAGTTTAGCGTAAGCACTATATGAATGCATGTTGGTGGGCTTTTTAATGAAATTGATGTAGAGAGTGTTTTAATGTTGTTTGTTTAATTAGATTACTATACATGACTTTTTCTTTGTTTGTTCATTAAAATTTGGTAAATGGGAATTATCTGATGTTTGTTCATTGCATCATTCTGAATCAGAAGTGTGTGTTCTGGCTCCATAATGCCTATATGAATGCATAATGTGTGCGTAATTAATTTGTGTGTGCAGTATAATGTGGAGGACGGCAACAAAGAGTCCTTCATTGAGAAGGAAGCCCAGAAGATCAGGGAGAAGGGGAATGCGGTCTACTTCAGGAGGGGAATGATCAGATGCCCATACTGCACCACAAAGCCATAGCCCAGGGATGGGATTTATGAACACCTGATGTCGCATGCACACGGTTTATCGTAGAGTGCTGATCAAGACATCAAGACCAGGCAGAGCATGCAGCCCTCCTGAAGGCTCCAGGTCCCATTTAGTCACCCTTCATGATCCTTGGTTTATCGATGTCGTTCTGAACTGTTGTACTTTTGTGCACTGATGTTATCGGCAGGTTGTTGTGAATTGTGATGGAATGTTTTATACTTTTGATGTTATGGCAGGATGTTATGGCTGCTTCTATTTTGCTTCATTGATGTTATGGCAGGATGTTATGGTCGACTGGTTAGCAACATGCAACATCTCAATTCAGCTCTCTGATGTAGATAGCAACAACAACAGCAACAACCGTCGATGGGTGAGGTGGCCGTGGCGTCAGCACCACCACCGCTGGTCACCAGCCTAGTAACGACCATTCATATTGGTCATTATCACCTAGAAATAAGGCAGTGCCAGGTGCTGTCCGCTTTATGACCTTTTCCAGTAAGCAAGTGATGACCTTTTTGATGAAAATGGTCGTTGGTTTTTGGGGCTAGGACCCCTCGAGACAGCTTACGACCAAATGATGTCAAATTGTCATAGATTTATGACCATTCCTTCCAGCGTCACTGACAAAAGGTCGTTAGTTGACATATTTCTTGTAGTGTACGCACCAGGTAACTCTGCAGAAACTATAAAGTGCAGTTGTCGACTCGCAAAGGCCTTCCTTGCAAGCATATTCTTCATGTTTTGAATGCACTCAACTTACCTGCAATACCTAAGTGTTGTATCCTGCGACGGTTCACGAAGAAAGCAAGATCTAGATTGCCCGTGAAGCGCACCAGCGATCTGTTTTCATGGGGTTGGACGGGTCAGGAGGCCAGAGCTAGATATAGTAAGTTGATGTGACAGCCCGATGTCGACGTTCCAGAAGATTCCCCCTTCTTTCTGTTTTCGTCGTGTGTCTATTTTCATTTTTGTCGCATCATCATGCATCATTCACATCATTTGCATTGCATCGGCGTCTTCGTTGTCGTCCGTTTTCAAAACTTGCATCCGTTGTTAGCTGCCAGTTCGCGTTGTTGTCCGTTCCGAGTCCGACCGCTCACGCACGCGCCCGCGGCACCGTCGTAACCCTGTTTTTAAAGTGTGCGTAAAACTTTCTCTGATCGGGTTGAGATTCGACGTGCGGTGTTATTTTAATATAGCTAAGCCGCCTGTCGAATTTCGTCGCGATCGGAGTCCGTCTGGTACCCGAACGGTCGACCGTAGCGGCACCGTATTCGGTCTACCGTCGGACGTCTGTCGGTGTTTTTAAAATAGTTGCCGCGCCGCCAATTTTCCCTCTCATCCCTGCTGAGCCCCTCTACACGGTGCACCGAAGAGCTAATTATATTGTTCTCCACTTTCTGCTTGTCAAAATGCACCTTTGCGATAGAGCATGCCTCGTCAATCAAATCAATCGCTTTGTCAGGAAACTGGCGACCTGAGAACACACAAAATCAATCAATCGCCTTCCAACATACAGTTAGTCTGCAAATAATTAACACAATAGTAAACTGGATTTTATTTTTATTTTTCTAAAGACTTTACAAACCAGTAATATAACGGCCGGCGAGCCGTGCTGCAGCAACGAGAGCATCGTCCTGGATTTTCAAACCATGATGCTCTTGGTACCGCTGTTTCAGCCCTTTTAGGATGGCAATGGTTGCCTGCACGCTTGGCTCCTCAACAACAACTTTCTGAAACCGGCGCACAAGCGCAGGGTCCGTCTGGATATACCTGTGGTACTCTTCGGAAGTGGTAGCACCCACACAACGGATGCGACCGCGGGCTAAAGCTGGCTTGAGGATATTGGCAGCGTCCATGGGGCCTCCTTTATCGCCGGCGCCAACAATCATGTGCAACTCATCAATGAACAGGATCACCTTGCCTCCCGCCTCCTCCGCATGCTTGATGGCGTCTTTCAAGCGCTCCTCGAACATACCGCGCCATCGTGTCCCGGCGACAACCACTCCCATGTCGAGCTCGAGGATGCGCGCTCCGGCGAGCGCGTCGGGGACGTTCCCGACCGCGATGCGCTGTGCAAGGCCCTCAACTATGGCCGTCTTGCCGACCCAGGCGGCACCAACAAGGGCGGCGCAGTTCTTGGTGCGACGGCAGAGGATGCAGACGACGCGGTCGATCTCGTCGTCGCGGCCGACGACCGGATCAGCCCTGTCGGTGTCCAAGGCGCTGAGGACGCTGCAGGTGGTGATGGCCCGCTCTGCCTTGTCGTTGTACCGGCTGCCGGGAGACAGGTCCGAGGGCATGATGTCGAAGGCGTGTGAGCGCTGGAAGTAGAAGCCGTAGAATGCCGATGCCGCCAGGGTAACGGCACTGCCCGTGACGGCGGAGGCGACAAAGAAGACGAGGCCTGACCACGACGACATTGCTCCAAGCCTCCAAGGCTCAATTCGATTTGATCCGATCGATCTGCCAGGAGGTTGTGGGGTGTGTATATGAATATGATCTGTAGGCTGAGCCGCACACGGCCTTCCGTCTCCGTGTAGAGAGAGTAAAGCTCACCGAGTCGCCGTCGGCTCAGCCAGGAGAGGAAGTCCGAGTACACCTCTGGTGCCTATTGGCGATGGGCTGGGGTTGGCGCTGGTGCTAGCGCGAGGCAAGGGCTGCTGGCGGAGAAAGCGGTGGCGCGGTTAGGTTCGCGGCGCGCCGCCGTTAGTAATCCAAACGTGTTAAGAGTAGAAATAGGAAAGCTTAGTATAAGCCGGTTTGTTTTCCGTGTAATAGTCCGTGTCCTAGTTAAATAGAAGCTAGCAGTACTTTGCATCCGGCGGCTTGCATGCCGTGGACGAGTCAAAGACTAAAAGCAATTAGGAAATACGAGTCGCGGTCGATTGTTTGGAGTCGGCTGCTGCACCTATATATATGCATCAGCCTGCGTCGTTTGTAAGCACCAGAAAAACGAGAAAAGCAATAAAGAGATTATTACGAGGCACGACACGTGCCTCTGGCCATCTTCGTGTTGTTGCGTTCGCGTGCGTGTGTTCTGGTCCAGGTGTTTGCGTAAGCGCCGGTGAGATATCGAGTGCTACAGCTAGTTCATATACGTTGAACCGAGTTGCACGTACACGACTAGTCGAGCTGTAGGGTAATCATGTGTTCGATACTGAAGGCGAAAAGCCAACAATAGAGAGCCATGCGAAGCGAGTAATGAAGGAGAGGTTCCCTGTTCCACGCTTAGGGCAAAGGCGCATCCGAACGAACCCCACGCGCGAGAGCTAACGGGCTCGAACCAACGCACTTACCGTTTTTTCTACTTCGGTCGGTTTTCTTTCAAAATACGTTCTAAAAAATATTAAAATTACTTTCAAAAAAATTTAGAAATGGTTCCGAAATTATAAAAGAAATTATGAACTAAAGTGTTCACAAATTCAAAGAAAAGTTTCCTTGAACTAAAATATGCAATTGTTTACAAATTAGGAAAAGTGTGGACTTTAAAAATGTTCTTGAACTCAAAAAATATTCGTCAGCTAAAAAATTGTTTGCTAAACTGTAAAATGATTGTGAATTTCAAAAAATGTTTGCAAATTCATATGTTTATGAATTGAAAATATGTTCATGAATTCGAAAAGTGTTCTCAAATTCAAAAAGTGCTCTATGTGCCATGTCCACCCGAGACGGACGAGCATTTTCCACCGTGATCTTACATTCTTAAAAAGTTGGTTCCAACGCTCTCTATATGCAAGGTGTCCGCCTCAACGTCCCATTAATCAATGCATTTAAATCTTCTATTTCATTACACTAGTAGAAAACAGGGCTATCGTTCGGCCCTGGCCAGCCCATTAGTCTCGGTTCTTCAAGAACTGGGACCAATGGGGGGTATTAGACCTGGTTCGTGAGCCCAGGGGGGCGGCCGGGGCCTCATGGGCATTGGTCCCGGTTCGTGTAGAACCATTTGTCCCGGTTCGAGCCACGAACCGGGACCAATGATCCTCGCTGCTGGCCCACAACCATTGGTCCCGGTTCGTGCCATGAACCGGGACAGAAGGGCTGGCTTTAGTCCCGGTTCATGCCACGAACCGGTACAAATAAGTTGCCTATATATACCCATCGCCGCGGCAGAGCATTCTGTTTTTTTGGCCGGCGAGGGGGAGGGCATTTTGGTGCTCTAGCTCACCTCCTATGCACATGAGGTGTTCGATGAAATGCCCGAGCCACACTAGTTAAGCTTTCTCCTCTCGAAGCTCGACCTAGGAGCTTCATTTTTCCCGAGATTTTTCTAGATTTAGGGGTCCGTCACGCCCCGTCCCCGTTTTCACCTCCGTTGATCGCCCGCGCCGATCTCGTCGCCGGCACCACCGTGGTGAGCCTCTTGTTCTTATCTTCTTTATGATACTTGTCTGATTTACTTACTTTAGATAGATATTTGTCTGATTTTCTTAATTTTGACACACATAATTATATGTAATGCACGCAGATGAACCGGCAATGGATGTATGGTGACAGACACACCTCCGAGTACATTAAGGGCATGCATATTTTTCTCCAAGTGGCTGAGGCAAACAAGCAGAATGGTTTTATGTGTTGTCCATGCAGTAAATGTGGGAATACGAAGTCTTACTCTGACAGGAAAATCCTTCACACCCACCTGCTTTACAAGGGTTTCATGCCACACTATAATGTTTGGACGAGGCACGGAGAAATAGGGGTTATGATTGAAGACGGCGAAGAAGAAGAGGACGATGACAACTATGTGCCCCCTGAATACGGTGATGCTGCAACGGGGGGAGCTGCTGAAGATCAAGAGGAACCAGACGATGTGCCCGATGATGCTGCAACGGGGGAAGCAGCTGAAGATCAAGAGAAACCAGACGATGTGCCTGATGATGATCTCCGCCGGGTCATTGTCGATGCAAGGACGCAATGCGAAAGTCAAAAGGAGAAGCTGAAGTTCAATCGCATGTTAGAGGATCACAAAGAAAAGTTGTACCCCAATTATGAAGATGGCAACACAAAGCTGGGTACCGTACTGGAATTGTTGTAGTGGAAGGCAGAGAATGATGTGCTTGACAAAGGATTTGAGAAGCTACTGAAAATATTGAAGAAGAAGCTTCCAAAGGATAATGAATTGCCCGACAGTACGTACGCAGCAAAGAAGGTCGTATGCCCTCTAGGATTGGAGGTGCAGAAGATACATGCATGCCCTAATGACTGCATCCTCTACCGCGGTGCATACGCGGATTTGAACGCATGCCCGGTATGCGGTGCATTGCGGTATAAGATCAGACGAGATGACCCTGGTGATGTTGACGGCGAGCCCCGCAGGAAGAGAGTTCCTGCGAAGGTGATGTGGTATGCTCCTATAATACCACGGTTGAAACGACTGTTCAGAAACAAAGAGCATGTCAAGTTGATGCGATGGCACAGTGAGGACCGTAAGAAAGACGGGAAGTTGAGAGCACCCACTCACGGGTCGCACTGGCGAAAAAGCAGTATGAAGGTCCTGCTAGCTACGCTCTTATCAAAGAAGAGAAGGAAATCTTCTTCGAATGCCTGCTTAGTATGAAGGTCCCGACTGGCTTCTCGTCGAATATAAAGGGAATAATAAATTGTAACCCTAACCTAATTCTAAATATTACTAACCCTAATAATCTAGCACAAACCTAATAACAATAGGAATTAAATGAAAAAAAAAATCTTCTCCTCCTCCTCTTCTTCTTCCTTTTCTTCTCCTCTTCTTCTACTCCTCCTCCTCTTCTTCTACTTATCCTCCTCCTCTTCTTCTACTTCTCCTCCTCACTGGCACGACGGCGGCGGTGGCGTCCCCGTCGGCGGGCGTCGGCGGCTCGTCCTTCGGGTTCGGCTCCGTGAGCGTGATCGACGACATGCTCCGCGAGGGCGCCGACCCGGCGTCCCGCCTCATCGGCCGCGCGCAGGGGCTCATCGCCGCGGCCTCGCTCTCGGAGGGCGTCATGCATCCGAAGGCATCCGAAGCGAGGTACACCGAGGCATGGGGAGGAGGGGGCGGGGGGCTTACCAGAGTGGGAGGGGAGGGGGTCGACCGGCGGTGCTTGGAGCGGGGGGAGGACGGCGGGCGTCGACGACGACGAGAGCGAGGCGGAGGTCCGGCAGCCTGACGGCGTCGATCGCGTCGTCGTCCGGTGCGCAGGCGAGAGCGAGAGGAGGAAGAAAACGAGAGGAGATGGGTTGGAAATTTCCAACTCCCGCTTATATAGGTGGAGCTTTACTCCCGGGTCGGGGCTCGAACCGGGACTAAAGACACCCTTTAGTCCCGGGTCTAGCTGTGACCCGGGGCTAAAGACGCCTTTTCGGCAGGCGAGGATGCGGGAAACGAGGGGCTTTAGTCCCGGGTCGGGGCTCGAACCGGGACTAAAGTCACCCTTTAGTCCCGGGTCTAGCCACGACCCGGGGCTAAAGACACCTTTTCGACAGGCGAGGAGGCGGGAAACGAGGGGCTTTAGTCCCAGGTCGTGGCTCCACCCGGGACTAAAGGTGGTCTTTAGTCCCGGTTCGAGCCCCGAACCGGGAATAAGACCTGGGCTGGCTCCGGTGCGACGCAGGGCAACCTTTAGTCCCACCTCGCCTAGCGAGGGGCGCTGGCAGTCCTTTAGAAGCACTGCCGCGCCTTGCTCAATTGAGCTTCTCTCTATTGCAGGCCTATGGGCCTAACTCTCCTCTCGCTGCATGTTGGGCCTATTGGGCCCGCGGGCCTGCATCCTGGCCCACCTGTCGGGTAGGGTTTCTAGTCGTATGCAGGCCGTGATGGCCCAATAGGCGGCATTTTTTTACTTTAATAATTTTTAGTCCTAGTTTATATTTTAATTCTTTGCTATTAAATATTTTTTTTCACTTCTATTTTAGTTTTCTATTGAGTTGATCTTTTTTTGTTTCTTTTTAGTTAATGTTTTACTTGATTCTTTCCAACAAATAAGCACTTTGATAATTTTAGTTAATTATTTTTAATTCATTCATTTTAGTTAATATTATAGTTGATTCTTTTTAGTTGACTCTTTTTTTGTTTTCTATTAAGTATTTTAACAGAACAAACTTTACGAAATTTCTGACTTCATTTGATATTTTTCGTGAATTTACTTATTTTTTTGAGCTAGTTGACCTTGAAATTGAAAAGCACTATAAATGAACTCTAAAAATCTTGAAAGTTGGCATGGTATCATCATTTTCACCCACATAGCATGTGCTAGAAAGTTGAGAGGGTTACGGCAAAAACTGGATGCACTTCGTGTACAAAACAGACAATCTCTCTCGAAGTAACAGGGTTTCGAACCAGAACTCATCTGTTACAAAGGGATTTCATTTTTTGTACTTATTTGAACTCCATACATTTTGTGTGTTCAAAAAGCACCATTCAAAGGCGCATCACAAAATTTCAACAATTTATGACTTCATTTGGTATTTTTCGTGCATTTAATTATTTTTTTGAGCTAGTTGACCCTAAAATTGAGAAGCACTATAAATGAAATCTGAAAATGTTGAAAGTTGGCATGATATCATTATTTCACCCACACAGCATGTGCTAAAAAGTTGAGAGGGTTACGACAAAAACTGGATGCACTTTCTGTACAAAACGGACAATCTCTCTCGAAGTATCACGGTTTCGAACGAGAACTCATCTGTTACAAAGGGATTTCATTTTTTTGAACTTATTTCAACTCCATACTTTTTGTGTGTTCAAAATGCACCATTCAAAGGCACATCACAAATTTTCAACAATTTCCGACTTCATTTGGTATTTTTCGTGCATTTACTTTTTTTTAGCTAATTGATCCTGAAATTGATAAGCACAACAAATGAAATCTGAAAATGCTGAAAGTTGGCATGGTATCATCATTTCACCCACAAAGCATGTGCTAAAAAGTTGAGAGGGTTACGACAAAAACTGGATGCACTTCGTGTATAACACACACAATCTCTCTCGAAGTATGAGGATTTCGAACGAGAACTCATCTGTTACAAAGGGATTTCTTTTTTTTGAACTTATTTGAACTCCATACTTTTTGTGTGTTCAAAATGCACCATTCAAAGGCACATCACAAATTTCAACAATTTCTGACTTCATTTGGTATTTTTCGTGCATTTACTTATTTTTCTTTGAGCTAGCTAGTTGACCCTGAAATTGAAAAGCACTACAAATGAACTCTGAAAATGTTGAAAGTTGGCATGGTATCATCATTTCTGTTTTCTTCTGGGTCGTAGCCATGAAGAATCTTCATCATTCACTAGGATGCTTGGGTCAGTTTTCACTTTGAAGGGCGGAATTTCATGAAACTTATTATAATCTACTGACATGTCTGTCTTGTCATCTACTCCCACGATGTTTCTTTTCCCTGAAAGAACTATGTGGTGTTTTGGCTCATCGGACGATATCTTCTTTTGCTGATTTCTTTTTCTCGTTTTTGTAGACATGTCCTTCACATAGAAAACCTGAGCGACATCATTGGCTAGGACAAATGGTTCGTCCATGTATGGAATATTGTTGAGATCCACTGTTGTCATGCCGTACTTTTGGTCTACAACTACCCCACCTCCTGTCAGCTTCACCCATTTGCACCGAAACAAAGGGATCTTAAAAGTAGGTCCATAGTCAAGTTCCCATATCTCCTCTATGTACCCGTAATATGTTTCCAAACAGTGCCCATTCTCGTCTGTTGCATCAAAGGGGACACCACTACTTTGGTTGGTGCTCTTTTTATCTTGGGCAACCGTGTAAAATGTATTCCCATTTATCTCATACCCTTGGAAAGTACATATAGTCGAAGATGGTGGCCTGGCCAAACAGTACAGCTGATCTCCAACGGTGTCGTCATTCATGAGATGTGTCTGCAACCAACTGTCGAAAGTCTTCTCGTGTTCCCCTTTAATACAAGAGTCAGCCTTCCTCGGGTTTTCGGAGCGTAGAATATTCTTGTGTCTCACAATATACGGAGCCACCACGGTGGAATTGTGTAGAACTGTGTAGTGTGCTTGAGAGAAAGAATGCCCGTCCGTACATACTTTTGCTTTCCTTCCTAGTGTGCCTTTTCCTGTCAGCCTACCCTCATACCGAGATTCAGGAACACCAATCGACTTAAGGTCAGGAAGAAAGTCCACAGAAAACTCAATGACCTCCTCTGTTCCATAGCCCTTAGAGATGCTTCCTTCTGTCCTAGCACGGTTACGAACATATTTCTTTAAGACTCCCATGAACCTCACGAAGGGGAACATATTGTGTAGAAACAAAGGACCGAGAATTCTAATCTCTTCGACTAGGTGAACTAGGAGGTGTGTCATTATATTGAAGAAGGATGGCGGGAACAACAACTCAAAGCTGACCAGACATTGGACCACATCAATCTGTAACCCTGATAGACTTTCTCGATCGATTACCTTCTGAGAAATTGCATTGAGGAATGCACATACCTTCACAATTGCCAGGCGAACATTTTCCGATAAAATTCCCCTCAATGCAACCGGAAGCAATTGTCTCATAAGCACGTGGCAGTCATGAGACTTTAGGTTTTAGAATTTTTAGTCTTTCATATTTATGATTCCCTTTATATTCGACGAGAAGCTAGTCGGGACCTTGATACTGAAAAGGACTTCAAAGAAGATTTTCTTCTCTTCCTTAGTAAGAGCGTAGCTGGCACGCCCTTGAAACTGCCCTGGTTGCATGCCATCTCTTCCTTTATGACGTTCCTGGTCCTCCCGTGCTTCCGGTGTATCTTTTGACTTCCCATACAAGCCCAGGAAGCCTAGAATATTCACGCAGAGATTCTTTGTCAGGTGCATCACGTCGATTGCCGAGCGGACCTCATGGACTTCCCAGTAGGGTAGCTCCCAAAATATAGATTTCTTCTTCCACATGGGTACTCGCTTATCAGGGCCGTTAGGAACAGGTTGGCTGCCAGGACCCTTTCCAAAGATTACTTTTAAATCTTTGACCATATCCAATACTTCAGCATCAGTACGGATGACAGGCTTCCCCCGGGGTTCTTCCTTGCCATTGAAATGCTTGCCTTTTTTCTTTAAGGGATGCTTGGGCGGAATAAAACGACGATTGTACGGGTACACATTCTTCCTACATTTGTCCAGATATATACTTTCTGTCTGATCCAAACAGTACGTGCATGCATTGTATCCCTTGTTTGACTGTCCTGAAATGTTACTAAGAGCAGGCCAATCATTGATGGTTACGAAAAGCAACGCTCGAAGGTCAAATTCGTCTTGTTTGTGCTCGTCCCACACACGTACACCTGGTTCGGCCCATAGTTGTAAAAGTTCATCAACTAATGGCCTTAGGTACACATCAATATCATTGTCGGGTTGCTTTGGACCTTGGATAAGCACTGGCATCATAATGAACTTCCGCTTCATGCACAACCAAGGAGGAAGGTTGTAGATACATAGAGTAACGGGCCAGGTGCTGTGACTGCAACTCTGCTCCCCAAAAGGATTCATGCCATTTGTACTCAGACCAAACCATAAGTTCCTTGCGTCACCTGCAAATCTCGGGAACTCTCTCTCGATTTTTCTCCACTACCGACCATCAGCGGTGTGCCTCAACTTATCGTCTTTCATACGATCTTCCATGTGCCATCGCAACAACTTCGCATGATCTTTATTTCTGAACAGACGTTTCAACCGTGGTATTGTAGGAGCATGCATACCACATCACCTTGGCAGGAACCCTCTTCCTGGGTGGCTCGCCCTCAATATCACCAGGGTCATCTTTTCTGATCTTATACCGCAATGCAGTGCATACCGGGCATTTATCCATATTCTCGTACTTCTCACCGCGGTAGAGGATGCAGTCATTAGGGCATGCATGTATCTTCTGCACGTCTAATCCTAGAGGGCAGACAAGCTTCTTTGCTTCGTACGTGCTGGCGGGCAATTCATTCTTTCTTGGAAACATCTTCTTCATCAGTACCAGCAACTTTTAGAATGACGAGTCAGTCACACCGGTCTCTGCCTTCCACTTCAGCAATTCCAGTGTGCTACCCAGCTTCTTCTGGCCATCTTCACAAGTTGGGTACAACAATTTGTTGTGGTCCTGTAACATCTGCTCGAACTGCAACCTCTCCTTTTCTGTGTCGCAACCTCGCCGTGCATCAGAAATGACCCGGCCAAGATCATCAGCGGGCTCATCTGGTTCCCGTTCTTCATCCTGATCTTCTTCTTCATTGTCTTCCATTGCGGTATCAACATACTCAGGGAACATAGATCGGTAGTTGTCATCATCGTTCTCTTCTTATTCATCGTCGTCTTCCATCATAACCCCTCTTTCTCTGTGCTTGGTCCAAACATTATAGCCCGACATAAAACCGGACCGAAGCAGGTGGCTCTGAATGACTCTTGAGGAAGTGTAATCCTTCTCATTCCGACATTCAACACATGGACAAAACATATAGCCACCACCATGCTTGTTCGCATCGGCTGCATCTCGAAAATAATGCACGCCTTCTCTGTAAGCGGTTGTGCGTCGATCACTGTACATCCATGGATGGCTCATCTGCGTTATACGACAGTATATCAAATGCAATCACGATCCTAAAAATTAGTACCGCACGGTCTAAACGAGGAAATATAGTTGCTAACCTTTTAGAATAAGTAGAAATAAAGAGGAAGAGGTTTAAGCGTGGCTCGGGCATCTCATATCGTAGTTGTGTTCGGTGAACTGAAGCGGCATCGCTCTAACACACATTTCAACAAACACCTCTAGTGCATCCAAGAAAAATGGAGAGCTAGCACACACCCACACTCTTCCATCCAAGAAAAATGCAAGGAAGAGGGGAGAGGGGGGTTGTGCCAATATATATAGGCAGAGGACTTTAGTCCCGGTTTGAGACACAAACCGGGACTAAAGGTGGCGCACATGCGGGCTGCACACCGCGTAGCCCTTTAGTCCCGGTTTGAGACACAAACCGGGACTAAAGGCTCCTTACGGGCCGGGACCAAAGCCTCATGGGCGGCATTGCGATTTTGGGGCGACGTGGCCGGGCCTTTAGTCCCGACCTAGATGGAGGCCGGGACAAAAGGGTCCAGGCCAAAGGCCCGCTTTCCACTAGTGTATGTTGCAGAAGTGACTCCTATAACAAAAAAGACAAAAAAGGAAGAACATGCATATATGTATATTGTTAGCTCGTCTAAGCCTGCCGCACCCGTCGCTAGTTCAGTTAAGTTCAGAATAAGCTAGGATAGTTAGTTTGCTTCCACCTTGATTTCAGCTAGGTTAGTTTTGCTTTCGGTTGCAGCGCCAGGAGACGCGGGATGTGCGATCTCTGGCGGGTTTGTAGCATCGACCAAGGGTGCTCGAGGACGTGGGATGGCACGACCTAGTAGCTGAGCATCACTCGTGGCATGATCGGATCTTACTGAATAAAAGAGAAAGAACAGAAAAGTTGCAGACAGTTCGCATCGCAAAAACACTCTCTCTCTCGCCATTGTCTAGAGCTCCTCCTCTTTCCAGACTTAGCAACAACAATTGGCATCAGAGCTAGTCAAGATCGATGGCTGGGGGCCGAGGGAACCAGGACACGATCGGCGGCGGCGGCGCCTCGCAAGGAGACGCCGGCAACGTTCATCAGGGTGCGGGCGGCGTCGATCAGCAAGGCAACGGCGAGGGGGGTGATCGCGTAGGACGACGCGACTCCAAGTCCCCCACTCCCCGTCGCAGGGTGTCGCTAACACCCCCGCCGCGCCGTGGACGCCATGGCGAACTGGTGGTGCGCGAGTGAGTGGTGAGGGAGAGCGGAGGCTGTGCCCAATATCCGACACTCACGCGCACTAACTACGTCGACTGGGCTATGGTGATGAGGGTGCAACTGCAGGCCCAGGGTCTGTGGGAGGCCGTGGAGTACGGCGGTGGGGACCGCGATGATCGCGCTGCCCTAGCTGCGCTGCTCTGCGCCGTGCCCCCGGAGATGATTCGTGCTCTCACCGGCAAGGACTCCCGCCAAGGAGGCATGGGAGACGCTGAGGACGATGCGCATGGGGAGCGAGCGCGTTCGGGAGGCCAAGGCGCAGACACGTCGACGCGAGTTTGAAGAAATACGCTTCCGCGAGGGTGAGTCCATTGAAGATTTCTCCCTCCGCCTGACAGCGATCGTGAATGAATTAGAATTGCTGAGCGATCCTGTGTCGGAGTACCGCGCCGTGCTGAAATTCCTTCGAGCGGTGCCGCGGAAGTTCAGACAGATGGCTATGGCCATCGAATCCTTCGTCGACCTGCACACGCTGTCGATCGAGGAGCTGTGCGGCCGTCTGCAGTCCGTTGAAGAGGTTTACGCCCTCGACGACGTGGATCGCGGGGTAGGCGAGCTGCTCCTCACAGAGAGGGAGTGGAACGCGCGCCAGCACCACCAAGGCCAGGGCTCCTCCTCTGGCAACAGGGACGGCAAGGGGCACTCCGGCCCGCGACCGCAAGGCGGGGAGCGGGGCGGCGGGTGCGGCGATGGTGGCAAGAAGGCCTCTGGCGTGAAGCGAAAGGGCAAGTGCCGCTATTGCAACATTCCTGGCCACTGGGCCAGGGAGTGTCGCAAAGCGGAACGTGATCGCCAGAACCAGGGTGAGGCGGCGAACCTCGTCGAGGCGGACGTGGAACCGCCAGCGCTCGTGCTGGCGACGATCGAGGAAAGCCAATCGCCGGACCAGACAACGTCGGCGATGGACAAGGTGCGCGAGGAACTAGCACGCGCCTAGGCCGTCTTTCTCAACGAGGAACGCGTTGTCCAAGTCACCACATGAGCGCGCGGTTCCTGGTACCTAGACACCGGCGCCAGTAGCCACATGACAGGAGCGCGCGATGCTTTTGTCAACCTTGACGAAACCGTGCACGGCTCCGTACGTTTTGGAGACGGATCTCTCATCACCATCAGCGGGAAGGGGTGCTTCATGTTTCGTTGCACCAACGGAAGCCAGCGTATGCTTGCCGACGTCTACTTCATCCCCAAGCTGCGAGCCAACATCATCTCCCTTGGTCAACTGGACGAGAACGGATGCAAGTCCGTGATTGAGGCCGGACACCTCTATGTGTTCGATCAACGGAGGGAGCTTCTCATCAAGGTCAAGCGGACAACAAACCGCCTGTACATCCTGCAGTTGGAGCTTGCTGCACCAGCGTGTCTGCTGACAAAGATGGAAGATCCGGCGTGGCTGTGGCATGCTCGCCTCGGGCATCTTCACTTCCGTGCAGTAAACGCCATGTCCAGGAGGGGCATGGTTCGCGGGATGCCTCACATAGACCACATCGACGAGATCTGTGATGGGTGCACAATAGGGAAGCAGCATCGCCTGGCGTTCCTGCGCGCGAGCCCTCATCGCTCAGAACGCACACTAGACCTCATGCACACCGATCTCTGCGGCCCGATCAAGCCGGCGACTGCAGGCGGGAACCAGTACTTCCTGCTGGTCGTCGACAATTGCAGCAGGTACATGTGGCTGGAGGTCCTCAAGTCCAAGGACGAAGCGTTCGGGCGCTTCAAGAAGATTCAGGCCCAGGCCGAGGCGAAGCAGAACTATCGGCTACGGGCCTTCCGCTCTGACAGGGGCGGCGAGTTCAACTCCGGCGAGTTCAAGGCTCACTGCAAACAGAACGGCATCTCCCACCACACCACCGCGTCGTACTCGCCGCAGCAAAATGGGGTCGTGGAGCGTCGCAATCAGACGGTGGTCGAGATGGCACGATGCATGCTCAAAAGCATGGGGATGCCGGCAAAATTCTGGGGGGAGGCTGTCAAGTGCGCAGTGTATGTGCTGAATCGAGCGCCTACTAGGAGCCTTGCTGGGGTAACACCTTACGAGGCTTGGAACGGGAGGAAGCCTACTATCGAGCACCTGCGCAGGTTCGGTTGCATTGCGCACATGAAGAAGACTGGCCCAGGGGTGACCAAGCTCTCTGACAGGTCCACACTCACTGTGTTCGTCGGCTACGAGGAGGGCTCCAAGGCTTATTGGGTGTACGATCCGGTGGCGAACAAGGTGCACGTCACCCGTGACCTGGTCTTCGAGGAGCGCCGAGCGTGGCCCTGGACTGTCGACGAAATGACAGAGCAAGGAGGAACGCCCGAGGCGTCGTCGTTCACGGTGACCTACACCACCGAGACCGGAGAACACATAGTCGACGAAGGAGGGGAGTCCTCATTGGTGCTCGCACGACGCTTCCCCGAGCCTGCAACACCTACTGACGCCGCGCCTGCCCAGGGCGCAAGGCTGTGCACACCTCCAACCCACGATAACACCTTGGATGCAGCAGCGGACCTGGATGCACCACGCCGCTACAGGCGCATCGAGGATGTGTACGGCACCACCAATGCTGTGCGGGCTCCGACGGAGATGCCCGATCCTGAGTTCGAGGATGACGAGCTCGGGATGCTGTGTCTGGTCGCAGCAGACGAGCCGGTGAGCATCGACGAAGCACTCGCTTCCCCGGAGTGGAGGAAGGCGATGGAGGAAGAGATGCAGGCCATTGCTGACAACAACACATGGTCGACAGCAGCGGTGCCTCCCGAGTGCCGCGCCATCGGCCTGAAGTGGGTGTTTAAACTGAAGAAAGATGCAGACGGCAATGTGGTTAAACACAAGGCAAGGCTAGTGGTAAAAGGGTACGCCCAGCGACAGGGGGTGGACTTCGACGAAGTATTCGCACCGGTGGCTCGGATGGAGACAGTCCGCGTGCTCATCGCACTTGCCGCGCACTCTGGATGGGAGGTTCATCATATGGACGTCAAGTCGGCCTTTCTGAACGGCGATCTGGCAGAGGATGTCTATGTCCAGCAACCAGAGGGCTTCGTCAACCCAGATGATCCACGGGCTGCTCTGAAGCTCACCAAAGCCTTGTACGGGCTGCGTCAGGCGCCGCGTGCATGGTATGCCAAGCTAGACGCATCCCTACATGAATTGGGTTTTGCGCGCAGTCCTCTAGAGCACGCCGTGTACAGACGCGGTGAGGGAAGCTCGCTTCTCCTGGTGGGAGTCTACGTGGATGATATGGTCATCACGGGTGCAGACGGAGATGAAATCAAGGCGTTCAAGGCCGAGATGCAGCGACTGGTCAAGATGAGCGATCTTGGGTTGCTGTCATACTATCTCGGAATAGAGGTGAAGCAAGAGCGCGGGAAGATCACTCTCTACGAGAGAGGATACGCTGAGAAGGTGCTCGAGCACGCTGGCATGAGCGGCTGCAACCCCTGCGGGACACCGATGGAGGTTCGCCTGAAGCTCAGCAAGGAGGACGGAGCACCACCGGCGGATGCCACCAAGTACCGCGGCGTCATCGGCAGCTTGCGCTATCTGGTCAACACGAGACCAGACATAGCACTCGCCGTGGGCGTGATCAGTCGCTACATGGAGGCGCCGAGCACGCGACATTGGACGGCCGTGAAGCAGATTCTCAGGTACATACGCGGTACTTTGCATTATGGTTGCAGCTACAAACGAGGGTCAGGGGAACCCTCTCTGGTGGGATACAGCGACAGTGACCACGCCGGTGACGAAAATGATCGTAAGAGCACTTCCGGCGTGGTGTATTTCCTCGGCGGCAGCATTGTCACCTGGACCTCGCAGAAGCAGAAGGTGGTGGCAATTTCGTCGTGTGAAGCTGAGTATGTTGCCGCAGCGGCAGCGACATGCCAGGGGGTGTGGCTCAGCAGGCTCCTCGCTGATCTCACAGGACGATCTGCGGAGAAATTCCAGCTACTGGTGGACAACAAGTCCGCGATCGCCCTGAGCAAGAACCCGGTTCACCATGACCGGAGCAAACATATCGGCATCAAGCATCATTTCATCCGTCAGTGCATCGAGGAGAACAAAGTAGAGGTTGATCGCATTGGCACTGATAACCAACTCGCCGACATCCTGACCAAAGCATTGGGAAAGATCAGGTTTGTGGAGATGCGGGAGAAGCTTGGAGTCGTCTCGGTGCAGCAAGCTTAAGGGGGTGAATTGTTAGCTCGTCTAAGCCTGCCGCACCCGTCGCTAGTTCAGTTAAGTTCAGAATAAGCTAGGATAGTTAGTTTGCTTCCACCTTGATTTCAGCTAGGTTAGTTTTGCTTTCGGTTGCAGCGCCAAGAGACGCGGGATGTGCGATCTCTGGCGGGTTTGTAGCGTCGACCGAGGGTGCTCGAGGACGTGGGATGGCACGACCTAGTAGCTGAGCATCACTCGCGGCATGATCGGATCTTACTGAATAAAAGAGAAAGAACAGAAAAGCTGCAGACAGTTCGCAGCGCAAAAACACTCTCCCTCTCGCCATTGTCTAGAGCTCCTCCTCTTTCCAGACTTAGCAACAACATATATATAGCGGCAGCAGACATATGGGACTGAATATGTGGGTTGTTACTGATCTACCCAGGTTTATAGGTCAGTATGTTTGCTTTAGATTTATAATTCAGTAGATAGGAAATGATGAAATGCATGATCACTATTTTTTCTGTTAATGAAAATATAAATTAAACAAATCAGTTAAGCCTCAGCTTAAGCTGACTAACAACTCGTGTTTTTTCGGTGAGATAATGGGTCAAGTATCTGTTGCCCATTGAAAGTGGGAACGTCCATTCTTCACAAGCCGCTGCTCCCACAGATTTCATCAACAGTATCAAGTAACAAAAGTTTGCAGACCGACTTCCACGCGTTCTTGCTGACCCGGCGCAAACACTTTGGGGCCAGCGGCGGCATATGTGGTGGAAGAGGAATACCATGCTGCACCATACAGAAGTGTCATCCGCCATACGTGTATGGACTATGGACGGGAAGGGAAGAAGAAGAGGAAGCGAAAGTGTTGAACACTTTGTTTTAGACAACATTTATTTTTTGTCAGTTTCCTATAGATCACGATCTGAACAAATCATGGATTACAACGTCAGGATAAAGGCAAGAGTATTTTGTTAGTTTAAAGACGATGTACACGTTAGCTCCGTCCTTGGCACCACAGATACTGCAAGGAATTTGAAAACCCCTAAGGAGAACAAAAAAGTTTCTTTTTCAAAGGTACATCGAAGGTAGGACGTATCTGTAGTATAGAAGATGGCCAAATATCACACCGTTTCCCGCTATAACGCCCTCAAGAAATGAAGGCCAGGAGAGGGCAAAGCGTACTATTGACCTCTCGCCGGCCTATCTACAAGATTGGAAGGAAACATATCACACCGTTTCTCGCTATAAATCTAGAAGAAAAAATAGTTAGAACATGCCATGAAAACTTTAGTGTAAACATTATGACAGCTACAATGTAATGTCATGACAACTGTTGCAAAAAAAAAAAGAATTAATCGAAACATATCAACATGAGATCTAGTTTTGAAGATCTCATCAAGACGGATTTAAAGACCAAAACAGATTTTTAATTGGATTTTTAATTAGAAGATAAAATATTTTTAAACCAAAACCCATAAAAGATTTCCGCCGATGTCATCCATTTTGACGTGGCAAAATGTGTGATAACGAAGACATATAGCAAATTGCAAACGCCCACAAGCTTTTCCCATCTTTTTTTTTACATCTCCTGCCTTGGTGTCTAGTGAGCTTAGCTTAGAGCAAGTACAGTAGAGCTGAGTCAGCTGTCTATAAGGAATAAATTAATATATTTTCGTTTAGTTAGAGGAAAGAAAAAAGGAGAGAAAAGGTAAGAGGGCTCTTACCTAAGAGTCAGCTCTAGCACATGCTCCTAGGCCTTTTGTGAGTATGAAAGATGGACCATATAATAAAAAAATAGTACACTTCTGCAATGAACTATTGTACATGTTGATTATAAGATGTGCTATAGATGACATGACAATAGCTTATAGCAGCTGGCTATACTATTGTACTTGCTCTTAGGAAGTCCTTTTTCTTTTTAACTCATCAAATCCCCTGCCATAGTCCTTTTTCTTCATGGTGCAGCTTGCAGCCTACGGAGAGTCGTCCAGCGTCGGGGGCGAGCGGCCGACGGCGCGGGGGGTGGGGGAGGGGAGGGTCGGTCGGCATCGAGGGCAGAGGGGCTGCGACGGAGTCGCGAACGGGCTGGGATGCGGCGGCGCGAGGCGACCGGCGGCTGCCCCCTGGTCGCGGGAGCTCGCCGGCAGGGCCGAGAGCAGGCCGGGGGAGGAGACCAGTCGACAGCGTGGGACGAGACCGTGCCGCGGCTACCGGATCCCATCGGATCTGGGCGTCAGCAGGAACTCGGGGTGGCGACGAGGTGGAGCTCCAGGCGGGCAAGGCAATGGTTGCAGCTCCGACGAGGGTTGCGCGGCACCAGCCAAATGGCGGGCGAGGTCGTCGGGGCTGAGGCACAGGCGCGGCGTGGAGCCCCAGCTTCAGGACCGTTTCTGAAACAAGGATCCAGTTTCAGGAAACGGTTTGCGACTAGGTTGCTGCTTCGTTGGGCGCGGGCACGGTCTCATCTATCAGATCAAGGCAAATCAACGCACGAGTGGGCGACGGATGGATCGCGCCGATCAGCCGATGGGAGGTAAGTGTTTTCCTTAAAGTAGAGGGCTTCAACCAAGAGTGCAAATTTTTGGCTGCCGAGCACCAGGCAGGCCGGAATCAGGGTCGTTTGAATGGGCTTTGGGATCTGCAGTCAGTCAGCCTGTTGGCAGGCCCTTGTCAGCGGGAGCTCCTACCTGCCGCTCACTGTGGTAGGGATCACTCTGCCTAGGGGGGCTACCAAAATGGCTCGGCCCAGTTTTTTTTCCTTTACTATTTTCCTTCCCGGTTTATTTCTTTTTTATGGTTCGTTTTTTCTTTCCTTTTTCTTTTTTGTTTTCTATTTAAAGCAAAAAAAATTGAATATGAAGAAAAATTTTAAAAAAACTTGAACAAATTTGGAAGCGCGAAGAATTTTCTAAAACTAGAACATTTTTGAATCTTCAGAACAAATTTTTGGAAAAATGTGAACAATTTTGAAAAACCACGAAAAAAAAATTTAGATTTTGAGAACAATTTATGAAACTGAGAATAATTTTTGAAAAACGTGAACCAAATTGGAAGCGCGAATAATTTTTTAAAGCACAATTTTTTTTCAATCTTGAGAAAAAATATGAAAAGGAGAACAATTTTGAAAAAACCAGAACAAATATGAAGGCGTGAACAAACTTTTAAAGGACGGCCATTTTTTGAAATTTCAAAACAAATTTTGAAACTGAGATCAATTTAAAAAACGTGAACAAATTTAGAAGCACGAACAATTTTTCTAAGCATGAAAAAAAATTGAATCTTAAGAAATTTTTTGAAAAGGAGAACAATCTTGAAAAACCCCGAACAAATTTGAAAGCGTGAATAAATTTTTAAAACACGAACTTTTTTGAATTTTGAGAACAAAATTTGAAACCAAGAAGAATTGTAAAAAAAATATGAACAAATTTGGAAGCGCGAACAATTTTTTAAAGGACGAACATTTTTTTAATCTTAAGAACAAAATTTTGAAAAGGAGAACAATTTTTTTTAATGTTGAGAACAAATTTTGAATTTGAGAACAATTTTTAAAAATGGGAACAAATATAGAAGCAAGAACAATTGTTTAAAGCACAAGCATTTTTTGAATCTTGAGAAAAAAATTGAAAAGGAAAACAATTTTGAAAACCCCAAACAAATTTGAAAGCACAAACAAATATGGAAGCAAGAACAGTTTTAAAAAACGTGAACAAGTTTGGAAACATGAACAATTTTTTAAAGCACAGACATTTTTAGAGTCTTGAGAACAAAAAATTGAATAGGAGAACAATTTTGAAAACCCCAAAACAAATTTGAAAGCACGAAGAATTTTTTGAAGCCTGAATATTTTTTTTATCTTGAGAATAAATTTTGAAACCAAGAATTTTTTTTCAAAAACGTGAACAAATTTGGAAGCGCGGACAATTTTTTAAAGCACGAACATTTTTTGAATCTTGAGAACAAATTTTGAAACTGAGAATGAATTTGAAAATCCCAAACAAATTTGGAAGCACGAATAATTTTTAAAGCACAAAGATTTTTTGAATTTTAATATCAAATTTCGAAAAATTCTAAACAAATTGAAAAGCGCGAACATTTTTTAAGCACAGACATTTTTTGAATATTGTAAACAACATTTTCAAAAGAAGAACAACCTTGAATCTTAAGCACAAATTTTAGAACCGAGAGCAATTTTTAAAAACCAAGAACATTTTTAAAATCCAAAAACATTTTTCGAACATTCAGAATGTTTTTTGAAAGTGAAAACTAAAAGGGAACAAAAGGAAAACAAAAAAATTGGTTAGAAGTTTCCCACAACCAGAAAACCGGCCCCAAAACAGGGAGCTCCGACGCGCAGGGAGTCCCTCGGTAGCACACAGGGCGGTCGCCCGACTGGGCTGGCCCAGTTCAGTTTTTTCTGTTTCTGTTTCTCTTTTCTTTCTTTTTAATATTTTGGTTTTTTATTTCTTTTTTCTTTTTGTCATATTTTAATGAAAACGAACTAAAGGTGAATTTCCCAATCATTTTTTGAAAAATGGACATTTTTGAAATTATGGAAAATTTTAAAAAAATGCAAACAAATTTTAAGCACAATTTTTCGTAATATTGTTGAAACTTTTTTTGAAAATTTGTTTGAAAAGCCAGATCATTTACTAAAAAACCTAAAACATTTTCCGAATTTGAATAAGTTTTTTTGAAAATACAGAACATTTTTCAAAAAGAAATAGAAAAGTAAAAAAATCCGGAACATTTTTAAAATTTCGAAACCTTTTTCCATATTCCGGGAAAAACAATTCTAAAACATTTTTCAAATTCCGGAACATTTTTTCAAATTTCGAATATTTTGAAAAATTCCGGAACATTTTCTAAACATTCGCAACATTTTTTCAAATTCGGAAACATTTTTCAACTTCTGGAACATTTTTCAAATTCCAAAACATTTTCGAAATTCTGGAACATTTTTTCAAATTACAGAACATTTTTGAAATTCTGGAACATTTTTTGGAAATCCAGAACATTTTTGAAGCAGAAACAGAAAAAAAGAAACAAATAGGAATAAAGATAAAAGAAAACGAAAAATAGAAAATTCGGTTTAAGGAATCTTTTAGAAAGTTCTTAAAACCGGAAAAAACCGGCTGAAAAAAGTCTATAATGTTACCAAAACAGGATGGGCAATGCTGAAAGTGGGCCGGCTCATACGCGTCCCTTGTGTCCGGCCCCTGTGCGAAGCCTGGACAATTCGCCGCAGCGAGCGGTGAATAGGATTTTCCTTGGCACAGAGCGTGAAATAGCATTTTGCCTTGTCAGCCGCTAGTTCCAGCGTAGACGTACATGTTTGGCCCAACCTGTTTTTTCGAAACAGCACATGAAAGACGGTCTGGTCTGTAGCTACGTGCCGTGAGTTGACACTGACAACACTGAATCTTTTTTCTTTTGTTAATTCGTGAACTTGACCACACGCTGAAAACTGCAACCCCCTGTGCAACGCTGATCAAACTGTGGTGAGGTGACATGACAACAAAGAGGGGTTTTTTTTTTTTTTTTGCGTGAACAACAAAGAAAATACTCCATCCGTTCCTAAATATAATTCTTTTTAGAGATTTCACTAAAGGGCTACATACGAAACAAAATGAGTGAATATATACTTTAAAGTATGTCCATATACATCTGTATGTAGTCCTCTATAGGAACCTCTTAAAAGACTTATATTTAGGAACGGAGGGAGTATAACAGAGGAAAGCAAACCTCTGTTCATTGATGCGCTTGTATCGCACCCGTGCCTCCTGTGTAGTTGGTACATGGCAGCTAATGTGAGTCCTTTTTTTTTTGCAGGTGAAGCTAATTTGAGTCATGTTTCCTTTAATTGTGGTTTATTGTTTTATGTTTACTAGTAAGATAATCTTGTGTCAATGCTTTCCCTTTATATTCTGATGAAGCATGTCATGTCCTTCTGAACTGATGGAAGCATGGTTATACCAAAAGCTCATTTCTACGTTTCAAGAAAAACGCGCTTCTAAATTCTCTTTTACTTGGTTTGACGCCATCCTAATGCTAATACTTTTGAACCATGTCTTGCAAAATAATTAGTCCCAAAAAATTGTACGTGTTAGGTTAAAATGGATGGTTCTTAGTCTAACTGTCACTCCTAATGATGATCAATTATGTGCATAGCCATGTTACCTACAAATTGGATATTTTGATAACCACGAGCTTGTGGGTCAGAGCTCCTCCACGTATGCACCAAAACATCTACTGAGTTCTTGGGAACTTTCTACTCGCCCTTGGAGCAAGCAATATGGAGAACTTGGGCCCCAACTAAAGTCAAGTTCTTCGTCTGGTTGGCTACACAAGATAGACTATAGACGGCCGATAGATTTCGAAACACACCCTTCTTCAAATGTCGACTCATTAAGCGTATTCAGAACTTGATAAAAGATTGGCTACACCTAGAGAACATTAACACTGACGATTGACATCAAGAGACCTCCGTCAAGGAATGACTCATCAGTTGCGAACAGAAAGGCCATGGCATCTCTCACAATGCTCATAGGTTGGCCCGTTTGGAATGCTAGGGTCCTTCGCAACAAGAGCGCTCCGCCTACGATCTTACAAAACTCCATCAAGGATGAGGTTCGCCTTTGGGTGCAAAGAAAGTGAGGAACATAATGTTTGGGGGGGTAATCCTTTCTTTCTTTTGAGTGTGGCCGTGTATGACAGTTGCATCAAATACTCTACTCCTCTCTTAATAATTAATATATGAGGCAAATCTTTTGCCACAGTTTCAAAACAAAACATCTACTGAGTTGTTGCACAGTGCATTGTTTCTCAGATGTATACGATGTCATCTCCAAGACAGATGGACCGCGAGAGATTCAGCACCTACGGGAGCAAATCTATCAGCTGAATGCACGGGAATGTCGGCAATACAATGCCAGCGTGGACCCGAATACGCGCTCAGCCCAGATCCCTGTAGTGCAAGGACGGACAGGATTCCAGCCGGCCTGGTGCACGGCCGTCATTGGCTTTTTTCGGTTTCAACCAGCTTTTCTTAGAGATACTAGATGACCCGCCCATGGCGCAAGAAGACAGTTAGAATCGGGTATTATGTGGCTATTATAGGGCATATGTGAACACCTTAAATCGATTGAAAGAGCGAAAGAAAAGCTTATTTGAGGTGGTAGATCCATAAAAGAAATTTAGCAAATGTTATGTCCAAACACTGTACAAAACAGAACCTTGTCAGACAAAGGACCATTCATATTTCAGCATCAATGTGGATTCATAACTTGGATCAGACTATAGAGGGGGCAATCCAGCAGATTGTGCAAAAAGTATCAACTCAAAGTACTTAATTGATAATGAAATTTCATGAATCATTGTCGGCTCAAAATTTTCTGACATGCCTTCCGCTAACTGTGTGACTTGTTCAAGTTTATCCTGCATAAAAAGTAGAACCGGGGAAGATAAGAGGCCTGACTATTGTGAGTTGACCAAACTGAAAAACCTAGTGAAACTCATGGTATGAAGAATCTCATCTCAGTAAATACAATATAACCATATATATACAAGGAGAAAAGAAAAGGACAAAAAGTACCAATAGTAGAATGAAAGAACATGCATGATAGCATCTACTGGGACAACAATGAATAAAATTAAAATATAGCAATGTAACTAATAAGCACTATCAGGTTTCCAAAAGGATGTCTTTTACACAAAGCTTACCGCCAAATTAAATTAAATTACAGCACCTTATTCAACTCTGATTCAAGCAACATGAACAATATATATTATCCATGGAGTTCATTTCTATTCAGCAAGCAGTTTTAACTTCAGGATGGGTGTTACAGTATTTTTTTCCAGAGATGTACAATCATATTAACTTGTTAACTCAGCAAGTAGATGTATAAGCTAGCAGTTACTCCCTCCGTTCCATAATATAAGAGCGTTTTTTACACTGCACTACTTAGTGTCAAAAACGCTCTTATATTATGGAACGAAGGGAGTAGTGTTCTCAGAAAATTCAAATAGTATTCTTACTGAACTATGTAAGCCTATTCAGCTAACCATACATCTCTAAAAAAAATAACTCGAAATATATGGTGGATTCCTAGCTGACATGATCAAGGAGAAGCTGATACATGCATATGCATAAAATTAAGCATTATTTTTTCTCATATAAACAGAGAACCCTCATGCTCCATGAAATTTGAACCAAAAAATCATGTTGAGTTTGAATGAAAGCACATGGCAAATCAGAGAGAGAGATCACAGGCGCCAAAATCCTACACGACAAAGCGTGGTGCAGAAGGAGCGCATCGGGAAATTTGGCATGTCAAGCTGGATTGTCAACGGTGGCAATGCTTAGGATCTCTGTTATGTACAAATTTCTTGGGAAGTAAGAAAATACCTGCTAGCCAAGGTAAAATAGGAAATACTTGGCAAATGATACTTGCACATTTTTCTTTGTTTCTATAAATAGAGTAACTCTAGGTCTCCAACCACACATATTCCTATGCAAAGTTACAAGGAAGAGAGGGGCCTTCAAAGCATAAATGGGTTCATGCAAACATGGGCAGAATAGTAGCAAAAAACTATCTAATGATATGGAGGCAACCAACATTTTTTCTGGCTTACATGGGTGCAACTCATTATTACCATATGCATACTCAGAAAGTGATAAAACTGGAGCATATTACAAACCCGTAGTTCTAGTAAAATGAAACCTTCCCACATGGTAACCAAGCAAGTTCATAAAATTAATGTGGTTTACCTAGGACAAACATGTGATTCGAAAACAACACCATGTGGTTTCCTTAGGATATACTCCCTCCATCCCAAAATTCTTGTCTTAGATTTGTCTAAATATGAATGTATCTAGTCACGTTTTAGTATTTAGATACATCCATTTCTAGACAAACTTAAGACAAGAATTTTGGGACGGAGGGAGTATAGTGTAGGTGTTTAACATAGTGATAATAATTGAAGAGCGCAACAAGGTAACAAGTCTCATGATTATATTCATTGGCTGCAAGTAAAGCTGAATCCGGATATCCATCCAAGGTTGAGATCTTGAGGGCGCCCAACACATATCCTTCATCGATAGTAATATTAATCTTATTTTCAATAAATACGGAAGTATATGAGTACAGCAACCAACATTTAGCATCTCTTCTTAGCAGGACCAAAAAGAGGAAAACAAAAACAAGGTAAGCCGACCATCTTTTCTAACCAGCATAAGTTAATTTTTTTGTTCTGCTTGTAGGTCTACTATATGGCAAGATTTAAATAGCCTAATCTTATATTTGACACGACAAACGATGACATGTGAACAGAGGAGGGTGGCTGGCAAGCGCACCAAGGATGGATGGACAAAACAAATGCATACAATCCAAATGTTGTCGAAGGGAAATGATCTGTGACCTGGGAACTAAGAAATAAAATAGGATGATCTCACCTTGTGTCTTCCATTTGCCATGGTGATACTGAATCACAAAACTGCATTACAGATACATTAAACATATATAACTTTGTTTTTGCAGGTGTCTTGATAAAACATTATAGTGATGATTGCAGTTATACGATTTGTTTATTCACTTTAAGTGAAAGTTAAATGATGAGTTCATAGATGAAACAACTAACCTCTATATATCCTCATGTCTTTAATTGGATATAAAGAGAAATGAGCAGGGAGGAAATAGTACACGGCACTCTAGGGACTCAGGCTAACGCTAGCTCTACAGACTATTTGCAAAGGAAAAAAGAAACTGCATGTGTCTTGACTAAAACATAAGTGTTCACAGATGTACTAACAAAGCGCGTTCACTTTGTGGCATCTGAACCGTTCATCCAAATCTTGTATCTGAAAAATGCATGGTATACTAAGATAATAGATGATCGATGCTGAAAACAGAGCAGCTCAAACGGCAAAGATGTGCAGCCACGAACACACACACACACACACACACACACAAATAGGGAGACTATTCCATTCAAACTCATACACAAAACTCTTCAAAATAACTACTGGAAATATATATATTCTTGATGTCTGGCAGAGCCACAGAGCAAAAGAAATGGCGACAAAAGTGTGGCGAAAATAAACTTCTGGTTGTGACTCATGTTTTCTTCCATTGTTAGTTGAGATAGAAGATCTCCAGTGCGTTTAGAGAGAATTGAATTACTGAATGTAAGCCTCCCAAGCAATCAAATAACACTAAAGGCAATTCCTAAGCAAATCTAATGAACGCTCCTTTGATCCTATCAACCTTTCTCCCTCCATACTCATCTAGATCCTATCAACACAAGAATTGAAGAAAACATGGAGTCGCGGTACAACTGAACGATACGAACTGAAAGAGGGATTACAACATTTATTTTTCCTCTTACCGTAAGATTCCTTCAACTATACTGCTTTGGCCTTGCTGACAAGGTCGGCCAGCTCGTCATTGTGACTGCAATCTGCACATGCCAAAGCACAATCAAGTCGCAGCAAAAAAAGAATACCCTCCACATAACAAAGAACTAATGAGGGATTGTCAAATATAAACAAAACCTTAAAGCGTTCTTTATGTGCATGATGGGACTGACCTAATAGTGCCATGAATCTGATCAAGGAAACAGCAAAGAAGAAGAGTCTTGTACAGGAAACTAAAATCTAGCACATTCTTTCTAACATGTCCTAAACTGGCTCAGAAAATGTGTCTTCATATTTTGAGTGCCAAAACAGTAAGTAAATCAGCAGCAACTGAAGGTAAATGCAAAGTGGCACCATCGTGCAATGCTAACCATTAAATAAGCAGCAGTGCAGCACTCTCGATGAATCAACCACCTACTGGACATCCAAATAGTATTTCAAATGAGATACTTCGTCGACAGGTATTAAGCGAGCAGACTGACAAGCCATTGCAGAATTTACCACGATAGGGTGAGAAAATAATACTGTTCTTGTCAATGTCTTCAAAGCAGTGCCAATGGAAGGTATTAAGCGAGCAGACTGATACGCCAAAAGAAATATTTCTACTTTTATGCCCGGTAAATGGTACTTGACCAAATAAAGATCAAGACGATTGGTTTTTATAGTACAACAGGGGATATGTGATTACAGAGTAAACAAACTTCAAACTCAGATGGACATTCCATGTTCCACATTAAAGCCCAGGCACATCCTCTAGCAAATAATAAATCCAAATGAAAACAAGTGTCCATTCCAATATCCAGGAGATCCTGGACTGAATTTTACATCTATGTAACTTTCCTAGGCATCATAAAATAAATGATCAGAAAACTGTACAGATTAGAATACCAAATTGGCAACCTAGCTAAACATGTCGGTGGAGAAGCCTATTAGGAAATACTCCCTCTGTCCCAAAATTAGGGTCTCAACTTTAGTACAACTTTGTACTAAGTTTGAGACACATATTTTGGGATGGAATCAGTATTTTAATAGAGGATCATGGTAAAGGTAATCAACATGTATCAAAGAGCAGATGCTCCGGCGCTCCCACCAAAACAGCAAAATTTGGTTTGCACAGACAAATCAAGTATACTGTAATAAGGTCACGCCACTACAACCATATCCTCACACTGTTAGACCTTTCAGCCTGAGCATTGATAGTTGTGGATGACACTAGGAGAGTTGGGACGATTTTTGTTGGTTTATTTCTCACACAATGCCATGCCAACCTGAGGGGTTGGGGATACATATTTATAGGCTGCTAGCCAGCCAAGCATATGCTAAGATGCTAGTCTAAGATGCTGCTAAGATGCTAGTCTAAGATGCTATCCTAACTGCCAGTCCTTGGTGGTCAAGGATTCTATCCTAACAGCCACAAGGACCATGTGCTGTAGCCCCACAAAGGACCATGTGCTGCAGCCCCACAAAGACCCTAGTACAGAGACTTATCCATCATTCTCCCCCTAAGTCTTGTACGTCGTCTTGTGGGAGAGTCGAATCATCCCGATCCTGGAGCAGAGTTCGAGGAACTTGATCCTCCCAAGAGGCTTGATGAGCAGATCTGCGAGTTGGTCCGTGGTGTTGATGTAGCTCGCCTCGATGCTCCCTTCATCCAAACAGCTTCAGATGAAGTGGTACCTCAGTCGAATGTGCTTGCCCCTTTCGTGGAAAACAGGGTTCTTTGCCAGGGCCAGGGAGGACTTGCTGTCCACCAGGAGCTGCACCGTTCTAGTGTCTCGGACGAGAAGATCACCAAGCAGTCGAGCGAGCCAGAGCGCCTATGTACTCGGCCTCGCAGCTGGATAGGGCCACCAGCTGCTGCTTGACCGATTGCCAGCTCACGAGACACTTGTCGAGGAAGAATAGGATCCCGCTCGTGCTCTTGCTGGAGTCGATGTCGCCGGCGTGGTCGCTGTCGTTGTACCCGACAAAGTGTGCCCCCCGGACACCTAGGGTAGTGGAGGCCGTAGTCGAGGGTCCCCACCACGTAGCGGACTATCCTCTTCAATGCCTGCTGGTGCTCCGATGTAGGTTGCTCCATGAACCGACTGACATAGCCAGCGGAGAATTCCAAGTCCGGCCGTGTGTGGGCGAGGTAGCGAAGGCTCCCCACAAGGCGTCGATACTGCGTAGCGTCCACTTCCTCCGTCATGCTGTCGCGGCTCAGTTTCAGACTCTCCTCCATCGGAGTGAGAGCTGGGTGGCAGTCAGTGAGCCCAGCTAGCTCCACGATGCGCTTGGCGTAGGCGGACTGCCGAAGCGTGATCCCGGAGTGATCCTGGTGCACCTCGATCCCTAGATAGGAGAGGAGCCCCAAATTACTCATCTGGAAGGTGGCCTTCATGTCTTCCTTGAACGCCGCCACCTCTGAATATTTGATGCCGGTGATCACCAAGTCGTCAACATAGACGCCCACCAGCAGGGCATTTCCTCCACTGCCCCGTCGGTAGACGGCCGCCTCATGCGGGCTTTGCTCGAAGCCCATCTTCTTTAGCGTGGAGTCCAGCGTGGCGTTCCACGCCCTAGGTGCCTGCCGTAGGCCATAGAGAGCCTTACGCAGGCGGAGTACCTTGCCCTCCTGGCCGGGGATCGCAAATCCCGGTGGCTGATGCACGTAGACTTCCTCCTTCAAGTCGCCGTTGAGGAATGCCGACTTGACATCCATGTGATGGACACACTAGCCCTCCTAGGCAACTAGCGCAAGGAGAAGTCGCACGGACTCCATGCGTGCCACGGGAGAGAAAGCGTCGTCGAAGTCGACTCCTTCCTACTGCAAGAAGCCTCGGGCCACAAAGCGAGCCTTGTGCTTGACGATGGCGCCGGATCCATCCCTCTTCAGCTTGAACACCCACTTAAGGGTGATTGCGCGGTGACCACGAGGGAGGTCAGCGAGCTCCGAGGTGCGGTTCTGCTCGACCGCATCCATCTCCAACTGCATCGCGGCGCGCCATGCCGCGTCTCTCTCGGCCTCTGCAAAGGACCGAGGTTCGCCGTCCTCACACGCGAGTTGTAGTTGCGCCTCCAGGTCGCGTGGCACCAGTCCCGGCACTAGCTGGTCGCCGAGTAGATTATCCATCGTACGATACCGCAGCGGTTCGCCGCCATGTTACGCGTCGATGCGCTCCTCGTCATGAGTGAGCGGGGAAGCGAACTTCATTGGGTTGTGCTCTGCGTGAGCTGGTGCTGATGAAGACGAGCCCGGAGTGGTGACTGTCGGGGCTGGAGTATGCGGCGTCGCCGGTTGTGGTGCCGTCGGCGTAGCAGGCACCGGAGTCGATGTAGTTTTGGGGGCTGGGGTAGACGTGCTCGGCGAAGAGGAGCTGCTTGCTCCCCCGGCTTCCTTGAAGTGGACGTACTCGACAATGAAGTCGTCATACGTCAGCGTCGATGATGCCACTGCTGGAAGGAACCAGTAGCCGAGGCGACCAAAGCGGAAGAACTGGCAATAGAGTCAGCAGCGGAAGGAACATGAAGCCAGTCCAACTCCCAAAGACCCTCAGAATCACGGCGGCGAGGACCAGCCCCAACCAGAGTGTGCGTGCGACGGTCCTGGACAGAACAAGAGTCAAGGTCAAGGATGACACGACAACCAGAATCAGCAAGTTGACCAGCGGAAAACAGATTCATGGTAAGTCGAGGAACATGAGCAACATCAGGAACAAAATAAGAAGGAGTGGTAAGAGTGCCTCTACTAACGACAGGAAGGGGAGTACCATCAGCGGTGAGGACATGAACAGGAGAATCAAGCGATCGAAGAGAGGACAGAGTGGAAGAATTAGAAGTCATATGAAAGGAAGCTCCGAGTACAGAACCCATGGGGATGTACCTGACTATGTAGAAGGTGGTGGCTCAGTGCGGGAAGCCGCAGTCACAGAACCAGCAGTACCCGTCGAGGAAGAACCTGAAGCAGCAAGCAGACGCTTAAGTCTTAGAATTTCCTGCTCAGTCAAAACGATGGCTGAAGCTGTCGAGGTAGATGACGAAGTCTCTGTAGATGATGATCGCGCCTTGCGCAAGTGTTTTCTTCTTCGTGAAGCAGTGGGACTCAATATGACCATCATTGTTGCAGTAGCCACAATGTGGACGGGGGCGACCTGAGCCTCCAGAAGGTGTGGGCAAGAGCGGCGAAGCACTCGAGCGAGAAGGTGTCGGTGCAGCAGGTGGCGTAGAAGGAGACCGAGCAGCGAGCACCGAGGGAACCTCCAGCAAACCAGCATCACGTAAGCGAGTCTCCTCAGCACGAATCTCAGAAAGCGCCTCCATGAGAGAAATGCGGCCACGAGCAAACAATTGAGCACGCCGGGGCTCAAACTCCTTACGGAGCCGAGAGAGAAACTCGTAGACGTGATGAAACTCGAAGTTGGCCTGGACAGCCTGGCAACAGGGGCAAGTACGACAACCAGCAGTGCGGAGAGAATCGAGCTGGCACCAGATAGCAGAACTCTATGCATAGAAGTCATCAACAGTAGAGTCACCCTACTGAAGAGCATGCTCCTGACGAATCACAGAGAGGTATAAGGCATCACCAGAGGGCTGATAGCGCTGACGAAGCTGGGTCCACATCTCAGATACAGTAGGAAGGCCCAGAAACTCAGAAGCAAACTGAGGCAGAACACTAGCAGTGAGAACAGTTGCAGCACGAGCATCATCATCAAGCCACTGGGTGTAAACTGTCAGAGCAGCACGATACACCTGAAGAGCCTCCTCATAAGCCAAGACCTTCTCATCATAAGCACTCAGAGCGGCCTCATCAGCAAGTTTAGCCGAATCCTTTGCGGTCTGAGAAGCACCCGCAGGAAGAGCCGATGGGGTCGGCGGAGTGGGAGCCACGGGAGGAAGCGGACATGGCGGACAGCAAACCTCGCCAGAAAGAACACCCCATAGACGGATGCCACACATGTGAATGCGCATAAAGCCAATGAACTAGGTGTAGTTAGTGCCATCAAATATCACTGGACAACGAGGAACATCAACGTAGCCGGATGCATCAGACATTTTTTTGTTGGTTTTTTTGATCACGTCGAGACTGAAGAATCCAGCGAAATCCGACGAAGGCAGCAGACGGGGGGCGACGAGATCGGGAGCTGGTGGCCACGGGAGCTACCAGGCAGTAGTTTTATAGAACCGGTGGAGACCCACGTGTTGTGAGCCTAGCCGGATCAGCTGCCTGGTTTGACTCCAGATCAGGATGTTATCCAGCAGAGCAAGAGCCGGCTGGTTTGTCTCCAGATCGGGAAAAAAACCAACAGCGGCGACCGAGGAAGCGATGGGAACGGGAACCACCAGGAAACCTCGATCAGGAGCAATTCGGCCACGAGTGTCTTCGGCCAGGAGCGGATCGATCTGGAGCAACGCGGCCAGGAGCGTCGTTGATGCGAGCGGGAGCCTCAGACGCCAGACGCAGACGAGACAGATGGCGACTGCGGGGGAGACGAGATTGAATCGGAGCACGGGTTGCGCATGCGAGAAAAAACCCTAAGGCTCTAATACCATGTTAGTAATAAGCAACTTGTATTCCCATGAGGCCATAGGCCGGTATATATACATGTACAGGTGATGGACTATATGCAAGAAACCCCTTATATATTGGGATAAATACAAAAGGGTACATGACTTATATTATAACTCTAACAAAGATCACCACGCAGTCGAGCGAGCAAGAGCGCCTGAGTGCAGGCGGTGGAGGCTGTTATGTACTCGGCCTCGCAGCTGGATAGGGCCACCACCTGCTGCTTGACCAATTGCCAGCTCACGAGACACTTGCCGAGGAAGAAGAGGATCCCGCTCATGCTCTTGCTGGTGTCGATGTCGCCGGCGTGGTCGCTGTCGCTGTACCCGACAAAGTGTGCCGCCCCCGGACACCTGGGGTAGTGGAGGCCATGGTCGAGGGTCCCCGCCACGTAGCAGACGATCCTCTTCACTACCTGCTGGTGCTCCAATGTTGGTCGCTCCATGAACCGACTGACATAGCCGACGAAGAATGCCAAGTCCGGCCGTGTGTGGGCGAGGTAGCGAGGGCTCCTCACAAGGCGTCGATACTGCGTAGCATCCACTTCCTCCGTCGTGCTGTCGCGGCTCAGTTTCAGCCTCTCCTCCATCGGAGTGAGAGCTGGGTGGCAGTCGGTGAGCCCAACAAGCTCAACGATGCGCTTGGCGTAGGCGGAATGTCGAAGCGTGATCCCGGAGTGATCCTGGTGCACCTCGATCCCTAGATAGGAGAGGAGCCCCAAATTACTCATCTGGAAGGTGGCCTTCATGTCTTCCTTGAACGCCGCCACCTCTGCATATTTGATGCCGGTGATCACCAAGTCGTCAACATAGACGCCCACCAGCAGGGCATTTCCTCCACTGCCCCGTCGGTAGACGGCCGCCTCATGCGGGCTTTGCTCGAAGCCCATCTTCTTTAGCGCGTAGTCCAACTTGGCGTTCCACGCCCTAGGTGCCTGTCGTAGGCCATAGAGAGCCTTACGCAGGCGGAGTACCTTGCCCTCCTGGTCGGGGATCGCAAATCCCGGTGGCTGATGCACGTATACTTCCTCCTTCAAGTCGCCGTTGAGGAATGCCGACTTGACATCCATGTGATGGACACGCCAGTCCTCCTAGGAAGCTAGCGCAAGGAGAAGTCGACTCCTTCCTGCTGCAAGAAGCCTCGGGCCACCACGCGAGCCTTTTGCTTGACGATGGCGCCGGCTCCATCCCTCTTCAGCTTGAACACCCACTTAAGGGTGATTGCGCGGTGACCACGAGGGAGGTCAGCGAGCTCCGAGGTGCGGTTCTGCTCGACCGCATCCATCTCCAACTGCATCGCGGCGCGCCATGCCGCGTCTCTCTCGGCCTCTGCAAAGGACCGAGGTTCGCCGTCCTCATACGCGAGTTGTAGCTGCGCCTCCAGGTCGCGTGGCACCAGTTCCGGCACTGGCTGGTCGCCGAGTAGATTATCCATCGTACGACACCGCAGCGGTTCGCCGCCATGATACGCGTTGATGCGCTCCTCGTCATGAGTGAGCGGGGAAGCGAACTTCATTGGTTGTGCTTTGCGTGAGCTGGTGCTGATGAAGACGAGCCCGGAGTGGTGACTGCTGGGGCTGGAGTATGCGGCGTCGCCGGTTGTGGTGCCGTCGGCGTAGCAGGCACCGGAGTCGATGTAGTTTTGGGGGCTAGGGTAGACGTGCTCGGCGAAGAGGAGCCGCTTGCGCCCCCGGCTTCCTTGAATTGGACGTACTCGACAATGAAGTCGTCATACGTCGGCTTCGAGCCGTCGTCCACCGCCTTGTCCCATTTCCACCCTCGCCCTTCGTTGAACACGACGGCTCGCGAGGATGCGGTAGGCCTTTGAGCCCTCCGCATAGCCGATGAAGACTCCCGGAGTACTCCTGTCGTCAAGCTTGCCGATGTGGCCGAGCTCCTTGGCGAACGCAAGGCAGCGAAAGACCCGCAAGTGGGAGACCGTCGGCTTCCGCCCATGCCAGGCCTCCTACGGCGTCCTACCATCGAGTGCCTTAGTAGGCGAGCGGTTGAGGATGTAGACGGCCGTTAGCACCGCCTCTCCCCAGAAAACAGCCGGCATCCCTCTCTGCTTGAGGAGAGCCCGAGCCATCCCCACAGCCGTCTGGTTGCGCCGCTCGACGACGCCGTTTTGCTGCCGGCTGTACGGCGCGGAGTAGTGGCGCTGGATGCCCTCATCAGCGTAGTACGATGCAAATTCAGCCGCCGTGAATTCGCCGCCGTTGTCAGTGCGCAACACGCGCAGTTTGCGGCCGTTCTCCGCGTCCACAGCAACCTGCGCGCCTGATGGCGGCGTCCGCCGCCTCTCCCTTACTGCCGAGGACCATCACCCACATGTAGCGAGAGAGGTCGTCGACGAGCAGCAAGAAGTAGCGTTGACCTCCTGGTGTGGCTGGCGTCACCGGGCCGCACAGATCTCCATGCACGAGCTCCAGCCTCTCCTTGGCCCGAAAACTCGCCTGCTGGGGAAAGGGGAGTCGTCTCTGCTTCGTCAACACGCAGATGTCACAGAACTGCTCCACATGGTCGAGGCATGGCAGGCCTCGCACCATCTCCTTGCACTTAGATGCTTCAGGGCCTCAAAATATAGGTGCCCAAAGCGCTCATGCCATTGCCACGCCTCGTCGTCCCGACGGACAGCGAGACAGACCGGTTGTGCCACCTCTGGGTACCTTGGCGAGAAGGCGACGCTGGCGATCCCAGATGCGTAGGACCCCATGCTCAATCATCACGTGTGAGCCGTTCTCATCCAGCTGTCCCAAGCTGATGATGGAGTTCCTTAGCGCGGGGATGTAGTAGACACCGGTGAGCAGCCGGTGCTCTCCCGTCTTGGTGGTGAAGATGACGGAGCCGACGCCCTTAATTTCCACAGCAGAGGCATCCCCAAACATGACAGAGCCTCGCGCGTCAGAGTCGAGCTCGGCGAAGAATTCCCTTCGACTGGTCATGTGGTGGGTGGCGCTGGTATCGAGGCACCATCCCGCAGTCTTGTCCTTCCTGGAGCCATCGCCGAGAAGAGCTTGTGCTTTTGGCTCGTCGAGGTGGAGGAGAGCCTTTGCGACTGGTGTCGCTGAAGGTAGCTCGATGCTTGCATGCGCCATGAACAGAGCCGTATCCTCATCCGTCGCCTGTGCGACGTGAACCTGGCCTTGTCGTGGTTGTCGACACTCATTGGCCCAAAGGCCAAGCCGTCCAAAGTTGTGGCAATTGTTGTCCTGTGCCAGCTTGGGCTTTCCAGCGGCGCCGTCCTTGGCGCCTCCGCGGGCGTCACCTTCGGCACTGTCGTGGGTATAAGTCTGACAGTAGATGTGTAGGGTACGAAAGGATGGGCAGAGCCTTAGCTACGGCGAGGTTGTATGAGTTCAGGCCCCTCTACGGTGGAGGTAATAGCCCTTCGTGTCAGTGCTCTGGGAGTTTGTTGTCGAGTGGAATATGGATTACAGTGAATTGCTAACCCCTGCACCAGTGGGGGAGGGCGGCTTATATAGAGTGCGCTGCCCTCCACAACGGTTCGGTGCACAGGGGTGGAGTAGTGGCGAATAAATGCCTACGTTACAGGTAACGTATGGCTTAAATGCTAATAAAGGTACGTGGAAACGTACGACCGTTTCCCTCCAGGGGGGTTACGATGCACAGAGTGGAATCCAGTCGGTTAGTTTGATACACTCCGAATGCTCATCTCCGACTGGATGGTGGAGGATTCGTTACCGACTGGATGATGGGATGTCCTTAATTCAGTCGGAACTGACTAAGGGTCTTATCCCTTATGAAGGGTAGTCCTTGGGTAGGACTTATAGGGCAGGCCTATTTCCCTACCCTAGGACTATAACCTCATCATTAGTCCCCGAATGGGTTGGGGTTGGAACGACGAAGCGATGCTTGAAGTATGGATCCGACTGGTATGGATGCAACTTTGGCGTTGCTTGCCTCGATCCATTTTATCTTCTTTGACCAACGATCCGAGTGGAAGTATTTGTGAAACGAACTTTCGGGAACCTTCCGTGGTATCTTCTGACGTGACCAGTGAACTGACAGCGGCGGATTTTCCGGGATCCTCAAATTTCGGTTGCCGCGCGCTCAGCTGGGATGACGACATCGCGCTCGAGTAGTACCTGACGCCTCGATTCCCGCGCCTTCATCTTCTCCACTGATATCGCCGCGACCGGTCGGGGGATAAGATTTCGGGGCCACTTGCCAGTGACCCAGTCGGAACCTTATTTAAACCTCAGCAGCGAGGGTTTTTTCGTTACACTCGCCGGATAACTTGCCTTTGCTCCGCTTACCTCGCCATCCTCTGTGCACCCCAAGCTCCTTCTCTCTCCTTCTCCCTCGCGAATCCGCAGCCTCCGCCATGACAAAGGGGCAGACTAGCAAGCTAGAGGCGCGGAAGAAGAAGGGGAAGGCGGCGGCTCCTGCTCAGCGGAGGCAGCGAACGCTACCGGCGGGGTGGATCCAGGGGGATTTCCTCCCCTCCACAGTGACGGAGGAGAACCTGCTGGAGTTGGTGGAGCACGGGATGATTGCGCACAAGTCATGGAGGTTGCCGGCGGAGGACGAGACCGAGCCGGCGCCCCGGGAGGGGGAGTGCGTCCTGCTGCTCAGCCACGTGCACCGAGGTTTCTCTCTGCCCCCACATCCCTTCTTCAAAGGCATAATGAACCACTTCGGGGCGCAGCTCCACCATTTTCCCCCGAATGCCATAGCTCATCTCTCTGCCTTCGTAGTCTTGTGCGAGTGTTTCATCGGCTGTTCTCCCCATTGGGGGCTTTTCAAACACATCTTCTCAGCTAGATCCCAAACCATCAAACGACTTAACCAGTCGGATGATAAGACTCACCTTCTCCAGCTCTGCGAAGGCTTAGGCTTCCAAAAGAAGAGTAAAAGTAGTTATCCCGCTCTTCAGCTGAGTGAATCTGTTAGGAACTGGTAGTCGACAAGGTTCTACTGCCAGGATGTTGCTTGCCCGAATGCCACGACAGGATTGCCTCCTTTTAGCTTAGATCGACCAGCTCCACCTAAGCAGATCGTGCTCACGAAGGCGGAGAAGATCCATATCCATCCTCTGGTCTACGCACTCGTAGATGTCGTCCGAAGGGGAGTCACCGGCATAGATTTGCTGGAGGTTTTCCTGGGCCGGCGCATCCAGCCACTGCAGGCTCGACACCACGCCATGTGGCACTACACGGGGCCTGAGGACTCCACTCAGACCAACATCGAGTGCGTGACCGGGGAGGCGGTGGCGTCGTGGGTGCTCAACATCACACGCGCCTGCGAAAACCCTAGAGGGTCCCGGCGAGTGAAGGCCTTCCGCGCGGACAACCCTCCTCCGAACGAGGTGAGTACAACTTGTCGAGTGCACACAACTGTCTTAGATTTATCGCTTTCTTGAATCACTGTCTGACGTCTGATGTCGTCGACTGTATCTTGTGCAGAAGTGGACCAACTAGTTCTCTCCAGTCTCGAACGGGAATCCGACCGAGGAGGAGGGCAGCCAGGAGGGCAGCGTGGAGAGCATCGAGTACGTCTCTGACAGTGGGGAGACAGAGGAGGAGTCTGAAGAAGAGGAGGAGGAAGATGAAGAGCAGAACTCGTCACCCCCTCCGCCAAAGCTTCGAACCAAACGCCGACATGAACCCGCGGCTCCTTCGGCCCCTCCAGCATCCTCGAGTGCCCCGCCAACCGTTCTTGTGGTTCCGAGCGCCCTGCCAACCGTTCTCGTGGTTCCGAGTGCTCGAAGCACCAAGAGGACCAGGGACGCTGCTGCCGAGCCTGCGGGTCAGCCGTCTAAGGTGGCCAAGCCGAGTGGATCTAACCCTCGGAAGGCTTTGCCGCGGATGAGGGTCATAGTTCCCGTCACCTCAACGTAAGTGCATTGAACTCCTGCTTATTGGTCGAATGAATTTCACTCGATAGAATTGCCACCTCTGCCACCTCTCCGGCACGCCAGGGGGATGATCCCATGGACATGGACAACATTGTTACATCCCAACTAGGTGCATCGTAGTGATTTCGAGAGTTTACATTATTGCATCACGAATTCTGTCTTTGGTCTTGCCTTCTTTTCCTGTGATCTCACGTCATTCGGTCGGGCTTCCCTCAGGGGTGATTTATGTGGAGGAGGGCAACCAGGGGAGGTCTAAGCAAGCTGCGGTGCCTGTCCTTGAGGCTGTTCCGCCGGTTACTACTCTCGCCATGGACGCGCCGCCGACTGAGGTGATGTCGTCGACTGAAACGGCGCTGGTTGCTGCTGAACCGACTGGAACAGGCCTTGGGATGCCCAAGGAGCCTCCTACGATGCCAGGCCCGTCGACTGTCGAGTACAACGTGCAACGCCTCCCGGAAGATCAGGTGGGAGCTGCCAAGGGAGCCATGGTGCAGGCGGAGCTGATGGCGGGAGAGGCGAAGAAAGCGTACGACTCCATCACGTCCGTGTACAAGCGAAGCTTGGAACTGCGGGACGATATCCGAGTAAGTGGGCTAGTAAGTATGTACTTTCCTCCTGTAACCCACTGGGTGTTTGATCAATGCACTCGGATATTGTATGATTGTTTTGCAATGGGTTCACTCTTAGTGAACCCAGTGGGTGTAGTCCCCGAGACTTCTGTCGAGTGCTTGCACCGGCAGTTGTCTTTATGCACATGTTCTTTAACTTGATCAGATCAAAAATTAATCTGTTCGAATGCTAGCAGTGGGGGTACTCCGAGTGGACCTACTGGATGAGTCCTCGAAAGTAATTTTACTCAGGTCGGGTAGTGGTAACCTCATAGGCTTGTTTGTTGTCATATATCTCAAATAGGGCGGACCTGTTTGAGCTTCATGCCAGTGGGGTCATTCTTAGTGAACCCACTGGGTGTAGTCCCCGAGACCGCTGTCGACTGCTTGCGTCGGCAGGGGTCTGAAGAACTTAGAATGTATATTGTTGTCCTTGTTGAATTTGTCTGATCTTCTCTAGGCGCTGACTTGCAGAAAACTTGCGAGATGGGAGCAGCGTACGAGACTCTCAGGGCGGAAAAGGTGCAGTTCGCTGGGGAACTGGATGCAATGATGGTTGCAATGGCTGGTATGAAGGATGTTCTGGCGGAACGAGAAAAATCCTTGGAGCAAGCCCATGAGGCAAACAAGGCATTGACTGCTGAAGTGGAGAAAATGGGGAAGCAAAGGACCGAGGTGATGGGACAAATGAAAGTGTTGAACAGGCGGTGTATAGCACAGGAAAAATACGTCAGTGACTGGGCCCGGAAGATGATAGCGCTTCTGGGTGGTAAGTTCTGTTTTTCCGAGTGCTTGTGGACTGTGCATTTCATTCGGCGCTTATTGTTTGCTCGTCCTGTCTTTGCAGATTTTTGCATGGATGCTGAGGTGGAAGCAGCTGACGTTGAGCGGTCGATTCTTGAGAACATTCCACTCGGCGAGGACGCCAATCGAGATCTGCTCCGAGCGCACATTCGCCTGGGCAAAGTTGGACCTTTCATCGGTCGACTGAGAGAAGTCGTCGGCCGAATCGACAAGGAGCTTTGGCCTGAAGACGAGTCTCGGCACGAGATGGAAGGCTTGATGACTCGGCTGGAGGAGGTCCCGAACCGAGTGCAGGCGTGGAACAAGTCTGCGGCTCGCTGTGGTGCGGACGTCGCTCTGTCTTTGGTCCGAGTACGCTGCAAGGAGGCTCGCAAAGAGAAGCTGAAGGCGTTGCAGGTCGCCAACACGAAAAAGCTTCGATTCGAAGACTTCATGGAGACCTTCCTTGAGAGTGCCACTCGCATCGCCGACGGGATCGACCTCGACACATTCGTAGAGCCTACTAGTCCCAGCGCCAGTCCTGACGTTGTTTGAGAAAACTTTTACCTCGGTATGCCGAGTGTTGGTTGTAAGAAACTTTGGCCACTGCTGTTGGCCGTCACATTCTTGGTTCGGTGTGGGTAAGCTTGATCTACACCGAGCCAACTATCTTTAGGTGAACTTTGAATTTGAATCGAATCTTTTGCTCTTCGTTTGCCAAAGAGTTGTTGATACGATTTTGGCTCGTGTTTTTTGTTTGGCGTTTCTTGGTGAAGCCAATGGCAAACATGCGGAGCATGTAATTGTCAGTTGTCTTGACATCTGCATGAGCCTCACTGAGGGTCTGCTGAGTGTCCGAGTGGATCTGTAGGATACACTCGAAGGTAGTAGAGTACTTAGGCGATTCGTGATCGCGGCTAAGTCTTCGAGTGCGACTGTCAGGTCGCACTCGGAGCGAGTTGTTACTCATGTAATTGTCAGTAGTCTTGACATCTACATGAGCCTCAATGAGGTTCTGCTACTCATGTAATTGTCAGTGGTCTTGACATCTACATGAGCCTCAATGAGGGTCTGCTAAGCCTCCGAGTGGATGTGTAGGACACACTCGAAAGCAATAGAGTACTTAGGCGATTCGGGATCGCGGCTAAGTCTTCGGTGCGACTGTGAGGTCGTACTCGGAGCGAGTTGTTACCCATGTAATTGTCAGTGGTCTTGACATCTACATGAGCCTCAATGAGGTTCTGCTACTCATGTAATTGTCAGTGGTCTTGACATCTACATGAGCCTCAATGAGGGTCTGCTACTCATGTAATTGTCAGTGGTCTTGACATCTACATGAGCCTCAATGAAGGTCTGCTAAGCGTCCGAGTGGATCTGTGAGATACACTCGAAGGAAGCTTTCTATTTAAGCGATTCTTGATCGCAGACAAGTCCTCGAGTGCAACGCTATGTGCACACTCGGAGAAAGTGTGTAGTTAGGCGATTCGTGATCGCAGCTAAGTCCCCGAGTGCGACGTTTAGTCCACACTCGGAGAAAGTTTGTACTTAGGCGATTCGTGATCGCAGCTAAGTCCCCGAGTGCAACGTTTGGTGTACACTCGGAGAAAGTTAGTACTTAGGCGATTCTGGATCGCAGCTAAGTCCCCCAGTGCGACGTTTAGTGCACACTCGAAGAAAGTTTGTACTTAGGCGATTCTGGATCGCAGCTAAATCCACGAGTGCGACGTTAAGTGCACACTCGGAGAAAGTTAGTACTTAGGCGATTCTGGATCGCATCTAAGTCCCCGAGTGCGACGTTAAGTGCACACTCGGAGAAAGTTAGTACTTAGGCGATTCTGGATCGCAGCTAAGTCCCCGAGTGCAACGTTTAGTGCACACTCGGAGAATGTTAGTACTTAGGCGATTCTGGATCGCAGCTAAGTCCTCGAGTGCAACGTTTAGTGCACATTTGGAGAAAGTTAGTACTTAGGCGATTCTGGATCGCAGCTAAGTCCCCGAGTGCGACGTTAAGTGCACACTCGAAGAAAGTTAGCACTTAGGCGATTCTGGATCGCAGCTAAGTTCTTTTTTTTTAGTCCGGAGTCTGTGACCGCGGAAAGATTTTGAATATGCAAAAACTCAATCTGCTTTGTATTATTTCACCAATACTTGTTCTTTACATTGCTTCAGTCGACAGTCACATGTAGAAGCGCTTCAGGAGATCTCCGTTCCATGCTCGCGGCTCATCCGTTTCCCTCTCGACGTTGTAGAGTCTGTATGCTCCGTTGTTCAGCACCTTGGAGATGATGAAGGGTCCTTCCCAGGCGGGAGCCAACTTGTGAGGTCTTTGCTGATCCACTCGGAGCACCAGGTCGCCTTCTTGGAATGTACGACTCCTGACGTGTCGCGCGTGAAAGCGCCGCAGATCTTGTTGATAAATGGTTGAGCGTGTCAGTGCCATCTCGCGCTCTTCCTCTAGAAGGTCCACTCCGTCTTGCCTTGCTTGTTCTGCTTCAGCTTCAGAGAAGAGTTCAACTCGTGGAGCATTGTGAAGCAAGTCACTCGGAAGGACCGCTTCTGCTCCGTAAACGAGGAAGAACGGGGATCGCCCTGTAGATCTATTCGGGGTTGTGCGGAGACCCCAAAGCATCGAAGGTAGCTCTGTGACCCATGCGCCAGCGGCATGTCCCACTTCCCGCAGGAGTCGAGGCTTCAAACCTTGCAGAATAAGTCCGTTCGCCCGCTCTGCTTGTCCGTTTGTTTGAGGATGCGCCACAGATGCAAAATCCACTCGGATACCTTGGCCTACACAGAAACCTTTGAATCTGTCCGAGTCAAAGTTTGTTCCGTTGTCCGTGATTATGCTGTGAGGTACCCCGAATCTGGAGATGATGTCCCTGACAAACTTGATGGTCGTTAGGGCGTCGAGCTTCTTGATGGGCTTGGCTTCAATCCATTTTGTGAACTTGTCGACTGCCACCAACAGATGTGTGTATCCCCCTTGGCCTGTCTTGAATGGACCGACTGTATCTAATCCCCATACTGCAAACGGCCAAACAAGAGGGATTGTCTTCAACGCAGATGTTGGTTTGTGGGACTTGTTGGAGTAGAACTGACAGCCTTCACATCGGTCGACCATATCTTTAGCCATTTCGTTCGCCTGCAGCCAGAAGAAGCCAGCTCTGAATGCTTTGGCAACGATTGCTCTTGAAGAGGCGTGATGACCGCAGGTTCCCGAGTGAATTTCTTTCAGGATCAATTGTCCCTCCTCAAGGGAGATGCATCATTGAAAGGACGTCTGAAATGCTTTCCTTGTACAACTGGCCGTCAATGACAGTGAACGACTTTGACCTGCGGACGATCTGTCTGGCTTGGACTTTGTCTTCCGGTAATTCTTGCCTCAGGATGTATGCAATGAATGACACAGTCCACTCGGGGATGACAGCAAGAATCTCCATGATCAAATCAACAACGGCAGGTAGTTCGACTTCAGTCGGGTCTGTCGAGCTCTTTGGTTGTACTGGTTCCTCTGTGAAGGGATCTTCTTTAACTGAGGGAAGGTGGAGGTGCTCGAGGCATACGTCACTCGGGACTGGTCTCCGAGTGGATCCGAGTTTCGCCAACTCATCAGCTCCTTGGTTTTTCAGTCGCGGAAAGTGATGGAGTTCCAGACCTTCAAACTTTTTCTCGAGCTTCCTCACTGCATTGCAGTACGTGGTCATGGTGGGGTTCCTGACGTCCCACTCCTTCATCACTTGATTGACCACCAAATCCGAATCGCCATAGACCATCAGGCGACGGACGCCGAGTGAGATGGCCATGCGCAATCCATAAAGGAGAGCTTCATACTCTGCCTCGTTGTTGGAGGAATCAAAGTGTATCTGCAGCACATACTTGAGTTTGTCGCCCTTTGGCGATATGATCACAACGCCAGCGTCGGAGCCGTTCAACATCTTGGACCCATCGAAGAACATTGTCCAATGAGCCGAGTAGATGTGGGTCGGTTGCTGTTGTTCTACCCATTCTGCTATGAAGTCAGCCAGAGCTTGAGACTTTATAGCTTTCTTGGCCTCGAACTTGATGTTGCAGTACAACATCTCCATTGCCCACTTCGCCACTGGGCCTGATGCGTCCCGATTGTGGAGGATTTCCGACAACGGAGCATCAGAAACGACGGACACCGAGTGGTCTTGGAAATAGTGAGCCACCTTCTTCGCAGTCATGTAAATCCCGTAGATAAGTTTTTGATAGTGGGGTACCTCTGCTTGGAAGGAGTCAGGACTTCGGAGACGTAATACACTGGCTGCTGAACTTTGTATGCTTTGCCTTCTTCTTCTCGTTCGACTATGAGAACAGTGCTGACGACTTGATTTGTAGCCGCGATGTACAGAAGGGGCTCTTTACTGAGCGGAGCAGTAAGAACCGGCTGGGTGGAAAGTAGGACTTTGAGGTCGTCGAATGCGACTTGGGCTTCGTCTGTCCACTCGAAGGTATCTGATTTTTTCATGAGTCGGTACAGAGGAAGTGCCTTCTCGCCGAGTCGACTGATAAACCTGCTCAAAGCCGCTAGGCAACCTATGAGCCTTTGAACATCGTGTATTCTGACCGGCCGCTCCATTCGGACGATGGTCCCGATCTTTTCGGGGTTGACATCGATCTCTCGTTCGGAAACGAAGAAACCGAGTAACTTTCCGCTGGGAACACCGAATGAACACTTGGCTGGGTTGAGCTTGATATCGTACCTACGAAGGTTGGCGGATGTTTCTGCCAAGTCAGTCAGCAGGTCGGAACCTTTGCGTGACTTGACTACGATATCATCCATATACGCCTCCACATTCCGACCGATCTGGTCGAGAAGGCATTTTTGGATCATGCGCGTAAAGGTTGCTCCTGCATTCTTCAAACCAAATGGCATAGTGATGTAGTAGAAGCACCCGAATGGGGTGATGAAGGCTGTTTTTAATTCATCGGGGCCATACAGACGGATCTGATGATAGCCCGAGTAGGCATCAAGAAATGACAAACGCTCGCAACCCGCAGTCGAATCGACAATTTGATCGATGCGGGGGAGCGGAAAATGGTCTTTCGGGCAGACCTTATTGAGATGCTTGAAGTCAATGCACATTCGGAGCGACTTGTTCTTCTTGGGAACCAGGACAACATTGGCGAGCCACTCGGAGTGGTGAACCTCGCGAATGAAGTTGGCTGCCAAAAGCTTGGCTACCTCTTCCCCGATTGCCTTCCTCTTGTGCGCGGCGGACCGGCGCAGTCGTTCTCGGACAGGCCGAGCGGCGGGATCCACGTGCAGTCGGTGCTCAGCCAACTCCCTGGGTACACCTAGCATGTCAGAAGGCTTCCATGCAAAGATGTCCCAGTTCTCACGGAGGAATTGGATGAGCTCGGCTTCCTATTTAGGATCGAGGGTGGTGGAGATGTTCGTCGGGGCAGCGGTGTCGTCCGCGGGTGGATGCTAACCTTCTTCGTCTCTCCCGCCGACTGGAATGCGGACTCCGAAGCTGGCTTCTTCGAACGCATCAAGTCAGCGGGGTCGACTGTTTTCTTGTACTCGTCAAGCTCGAGGATGGCCATCTGCTGATCGGCGATTCTTGATCCCTGCTGCAGACACTCCTCGGCCCGCTGTCGATTGCCTGTGATAGTGATCACACCTTTCGGGCCTGGCATCTTCAGCTTCAGGTATACGTAACATGGACGGGCCATGAAACGCGCATACGCCGGGCGGCCTAGAATTGCGTGGTAAGCACTCTGGAAGTCCACCACCTCGAACGTCAGCTTTTCCTTACGGAAGTTCTTGTCGGAGCCGAAAACGACGTCCAACGCGATCTGGCCGAGTGACTTGGCCTTTCGTCCAGGGACGACTCCGTGGAACTTCATGCTGCTCTCGCTGAGTTTGGACACCGGAATGCCCATCCCCTTGAGAGTGTCAGCATACATCATGTTCAAACCACTGCCGCCGTCCATGAGGACTTTACGCAGTCGGACTCCTTCCACCACCGGGTCGACGACCAGAGCTTGCCTCCCTGGGGTGGGCACGTGTGCTGGATGATCCGACTGGTCAAAGGTGATCGCAGTCTGAGACCATTTGAGGAACGTGGGGTTGGTCGGCGTGGCCATGTTCACCTCCCTGTTCACCAGCTTCAGTCGACTCTTGCTCTCAACGTCAGCAAAAATCATCAGTGTTGCATGGACTTGGGGAAACGGATCCTCCTTGTCCTCCTCATCTTGCTCATTGCCCTTTTCACTCGGTTGTCCTTCGCCGAACCCCTGGATCAGGAGGCAACATTGCCGAGTGGTATGCTTCGGATATATGGCGTTGCCCTCTTCATCCATCTTCATGTGAATCGGACATGGCTGGTCCAGGATGGGGTTGTTGAACTGCTTCTTCTTGGGGGTGAACTGAGCCTTCCCCTTGCCCTTGAACTTGGCATTGGTAATAGCTGCGGCTTCTGCGTGCGGAGTGGACGGAGCTTTCTGCTTCTGCTTCCGAGTGTTATTCCCATCTCCGTCGACGACTGTTTTCTGCTTGCCGCTACGGATGCGGTCCTCTTCTTCACCATTTGCATAGCGTGCTGCTATCTCCATCATTTTGCTCATGGAGATGCCGCCTGTTCGACCAAACTTCAGGTACAGATCTCTGTACCGCACGCCTGCCTTGAAGGCGCAGACTGCTTGGTGCTCTGTGACGTTCTCCACCGTGTGGTAGAGGGTCGTCCAACGCTGAATAAAATCGCGCAGGGGCTCATTCTGCTTTTGGACGCAGTGCTGGAGCTCTACGAGGCCAGCAGGGCGTTTGCACGTCCCTTCGAAGGTCCTAATGAATACTCCGGCCAGATCTGCCCACCTGTAGATGCTTGAGGAGGCCAATTGGTTCAGCCACGCTCGCGCCGAGCCGTCGAGCATCAGAGGGAGGTGCTTCATGCCGACGTGGTCGTCCCCTCCTCTGATCTGGACTGCCACTCGGTAGTCATCCAGCTACGTTTCTGGCTTGGATTCTCCTGTAAACTTGCTGATCCCCGTCGCCAATCGGAAGTTGGGAGGGATGTCAGCCGAACGGATGGCTCGACTGAAACACTCGGGACCAAAAACGATGGTCCTGCTTCCACTCGGACGGTCCATATCGTGACCATCGCGGTGGGCTCGGCCCCTGTCGACCCTCCGCTGGGCGATATACCCTATCGCGTCAGGCCTTGGATCGTAAGTGTCAACGACTGAACGCCGATCATCACGATGTCGGGGCCCGTAGGGCCCACCCCGCGGAGGGGTACATGAACGGCGACGATCTTCGGGATTTATGGAACGACTGCCTCCCCTGTGTCGCTGATGAGAACCAGGGTTGTGAACTGACCGATGCGTGTTCGCATGAACAAAACTATTGTGGATCCTGTTGTGCGACTGGGAGACCGTCGAACTTTGCTGCTGCGCTGTGTGCAACAGGGCGCGGATTTGCTCGATCCCTCTGCCAGCCTCTGAATCAGTCGGTGAAGGGAATCGGCTATCTTGGCGGCGGCAGCCAAGTTGAGGATGGGTGTGCGGAACAGCTCCACGTCGCTCCACCGAGTGTGCCGACTGGCAGAACGATGAGGTGGACGGCGAGCGTCGGATGCTTCGCCGATCTCGCGCTCGTTCTGGCCAGTTTGACGGGGACTTTCATGGGAGTTGGCCATGTGTACTTCTGCTGCAGGCCCGCGACCCAAGTACTCGGAACGAAACTCAGTCAGAACCGAGTCCGAGCGCTGGGACGGCGGGGCAACCACAACCAACTCTAGGACCGCCACTTGTGAAGACGCGTTCTGGCGCGCCTGGGCGTGTTGCACTCAACGCTGGAGCCGCGGACGGCGAGACCGCTTGTTGCGGCGCATGACGGCGGTGTAGGTCGACACCGGAGCCGACTGCTGGAGAAGAAGAATGCCGCGGGCGCCGGCACGGAAGTGCGTAGCTCCGCGACGGGGGAGCGCCTCGACGTCGAGAGGGGCGTCCCGAAGCCATGCCGAATCGTCGACGATGAAGGAGAGAGGGCCGAAGAGGATCTCGTGACCCATGCTCGAATCTCCACCGGATGACATGGCAAAAAGATGTAGTCACAAACTCGCCGGAAGTCGCTTAGACGCCTGCCCCACGGTGGGCGCCAACTGTCGTGGGTATAAGTCTGACAGTAGATGTGTAGGGTACGAAAGGATGGGCAGAGCCTTAGCTACGGCGAGGTTGTATGAGTTCAGGCCCCTCTACGGTGGAGGTAATAGCCCTATGTCTCAGTGCTCTGGGAGCTTGTTGTCGAGTGGAATATGGATTACAGTGAATTGCTAACCCCTGCACCAGTGGGGGAGGGCGGCTTATATAGAGTGCGCTGCCCTCCACAATGGTTCGGTGCATAGGGATGAAGTAGTGGCGAATAAATGCTAATAAAGGTAAGTGGAAACGTACGAGCTTTTCCCTCCAGGGGGGTTACGATGCATAGAGTGGAATCCAGTCGGTTAGTTTGATACACTCCGAATGCTCATCTCCGACTGGATGGTGGAGGATTCGTTACCGACTGGATGATGGGATGTCCTTAATTCAGTGGAACTGACTAAGGGTCTTATCCCTTATGAAGGGTAGTCCTTGGGTAGGACTTATAGGGAAGGCCTATGACCCTACCCTAGGACTATAACCCCATCAGGCACGTCCTTGTGCCTTGCCCCGGGGGGGGGGGGGGGGGGCTCTTCGCGCCTTGCGCTGCTTGTCGCGCTTGCGGCCGCTCGTCGTGGAAGAAGGCTCCACCTTCTTCCTGTCACCAAGGCTGGCATCCCACTGCTCCCGAGTTAGGAGCAGCTTCCCGCCGGTGGTGATGGGCCCCGAGGGAGGCTGTGGCTCGTCGATGTCGACGACCTTGAGGCGACCTATCGCCTCCTCGATCGTCATTGTGGAGAGGTCCAGCAAAGACTCGATCGAGCGAGCCATCTGCTTGTACTTCTCGGGAATGCACCGGAAAAGCTTCTCGACAGCTCTCTCCTCGGTGTAGGTGGCATCGCCGAACTTCACCATCTTCTGCAGCAGAGTGCTGAGACGGAGAGAAAAGTCATCAACGTCCTCACCTGGCTTGAAGGCCAGGCTCTCCCACTCCTTAAGAAGTGCCTGGAGTGTGGACTTGCGAGCACGGTCGCTGCCGATGCGTGCCATGACGATGGCGTCCCAAGCCTCCTTGGCAGTCAGCTTGTTGGAAAGCGAGAACTGCATCTCGGGCGGGACTTCGGCGATGAGGGCGTCCAGCGCCCGTCGATCCTCTTGGTGGTCGACGTTGTTGTCCTGGACTGCCTCCCATAGCCGCCGCACCTAGAGCCTGATCTTCATGATCGCGGCCCACTCGACGTAGTTGGTTTTAGTGAGGGTAGGCCACCCAACACTGGGACCAACATCCCTGACCACAGTTCGCGCGGTCCTGGTCGTCGCAGCCGCCGTCGCCGTGCGCACCTCCACCTAGAGCGCGAGCGTGCTCGGCTGCCCACTGCGCCGTCCACTTTTGCGCCACTTTGGCGCGGTCTGCGTCGGCGCCGTCGTCCGCAGGCGCGGAGCCGTTGGAGTTGCAGGAGCCGCTGCGGAGTGCCTTGGCATCCGCCGTAGCCTCACGTGCTGCCTTCGCTGCTGCTGCTGCTTCTACCTCCACTCTAGCTGCTGCCAGCTCCGCTGCAGCCAGCCTCGACACCCTTGCTGCCACAACAGCTGCTGCTATAGCTGCTCGCTCACGCTCCTCTGCCACGGCGCGCTCGGCCTCCTGCCAGCGCCGTATGCTCGAGGTAGCCATGTGCTGAGAGCGACCTGCAGACATGACTCACTGTAGTGGGGCTGTTGCGTGAAGAGGAGGCTGTTGCTGACGAGCTGCTGCTCGACAGTCCGTAGGGAGGGAGGTAACCAGGGGCAGTCGGAGCAGCTGCTGCTACCGGCTTAGGCTGCTCTGCTCCCGGTGAGAGAGGTGAGCAGGAAATGCTCAGGGTACAAGATAACGAGGCTCTGATACCAGTTGTTAGACCTTTCAGCGTGAGAATTGGTAGTTGTGGATGACACTAGGAGAGTTGGAACAGTTTTCGTTGGTTTATTTCTCACACAATGCCATTGCCAACCTGTGGGGTTGGGGATACATATTTATAGGGTGCTAGCCAGCCAAGCATATGCTAAGATGCTAGTCTAAGATGCTGCTAAGATGCCAGTCTAAGATGCTATCCTAACTGCCAGTCCTTGGTGGTTAAGGATTCTATCCTAACAGCCACAAGGACCATGTGTTGCAGCCCCACAAAGACCCTAGTACAGAGACTTATCCATCATTCTCCCCTTAAGTCTTGTACGTCGTCTTGTGGGAGAGTCGAATCATCCCGATCCTCGAGCAGAGTTCGAGGAACTTGATCCTCCCAAGAGGCTTGGTGAGCAGATCTGCGAGTTGGTCCGTGGTGTTGATGTAGCTCGCCTCGATGCTCCCTTCATCCAAACAGCTTCGGATGAAGTGGTACCTCAGTCGAATGTGCTTGCTCCTTTCGTGGAAAACAGGGTTCTTTATCAGGGCCAGGGTGGACGAGAAGATCACCATGCAGTCGAGCGAGCCAGAGCGCCTGAGTGCAGGCGGTGGAGGCCGATAGGTTTAGACTTTTTAGATTTGCAGTGTCAATATCAGCAGTAGCAACAGTGGCACTTTGCTCACTGTGATTTCTTCTTATCCGCAGCACCGCACAGTTGATTGGCCTTTTGTGGGCATCGACGGTGAGCTGGCCTGAGCCAGCCAGCTCTGGCAGCGGCGCCAGCAACGGCTGCCGCGGCCGCCAACAGCCATTGCTGCAAAGCCGCGCGCCCGCGCCGCTCGGCACCGTCCAAGCCACCCGCTCGCTCTGCGTGTCCCGTCCTCACCTGTGCATGCCGCAAATGTCGTCGCCACGCTTTGGACGGCGTAGAGCGTCGTTTCTGTTGCCGTCGCGCCCGTGGCAAGCCGCGCCATCGAGCCGTGATTCCCGCCAATGACTGCTCGAGCTTAGGCCCAAAATGGAGCTCCCGTAGTGAGTTGTCGCTGCCCCCGCCCTGCAACAACCCGCTAATCCCTTTGGCTATTGGAATTTGTCGCCGGAGTTTGGCTCCCGCGGCACCCCCTCTCTGCCGCCTATGAATAGAAGGCCTCGCGCAGCTAGGCAGCCCAGCACCACTCCACCGCTCCTCTGAGCCATGCTCAAGCCACCAGAGGACCTCGGGGAGGTCTCCTTCCCCGACTACGGCCGCCCCGATCCGCTTTGGGTCTCGGCAAAATCCTCTCTGGTGAGTGAACGAGCGCACCCCAAATTTAGTCAGTAGACCCCTGGTGAACCCATTTTTCTAACCCGCGCCTCAATTCGGTGGTAGACCCTCCCTCCGGCGAGATCCAGTTGCACCCAACGCTGCCGTCCGTCGAAGAAGAAGCAGCCGTCGACATGGTGCTCGCCCACGAATGTTTCCACCAGCCACCAACGCGGAAGGACTCTGTGAGTGCTCATGTGCCCTTAGGCACATGCCTTGTCGTGGATCGTCGCCGACGACCGCCGCAAGCTTCTGTCGCTGGAGGCATTTTTAAACCTGACAGGTGGGACCCCCTCGTCAGGGTTCTTTTCCTTTTGAACCTTTTTCTGAAGCGCCTTTCTCGAGAGTGTGTTTTCTCTCTAGGCTTGCGTATTTTCAACTAGCTTGTTGATATGGGCAGATATGGATGAAGGAGACCTCAAGGACAAAGAGTTCGATAGCGAGTCCGAAGCCTAGAGAAGTCCTAATCAGTCTTGCGATCTTGGAGTCCGTTGTTGTATTGTTTCCCCGCTTCCGCCTTCCGCCATCATGAATAAATTGTCAGGCCTCACTCTAATGCTTGGCGCGTAGTAGTACTTATGTCATGTCACTTCACTCTGAGGTGACATGCCCACTTTTATGCGAGCAGTAGTATCACCCCTTTGACCACTGTAATATATCCATCCTTATGTCATCTATGGGTGTGTTGTAATAAACTGTTGAGCGACCCCCCCCCCCCTCCACCCTGTTTAATATTAAGTACTACTGGTTTTTTGTATCAAGATTGGTCTATCAGTGTGAATAATTTTTCTACACTGGTGACATTCATGGCTGATTTTCAACAAATTTATTTTATTTGGAAACTGGTCCTGACAAAGCGTCGCCCGGCTCGGGCGTTAGAGCCAATTGCATTGTCAGGCCGTGGCGCTCGCTCAGGGTAGGCCACGCAGCCGGCCCGACGAAGGGCAGCAACATCCGTTGCGCAGGCGGGGCTCGTGGTGTCGGCTGGGGTAAGCACCGCCAGCCGTGTCGTCATGTCGGCTGTCAACAGCCGACCGAGTGGCGTGACTCCTGCTCCGGCTTCCCCGCAGCTGGCTCCCGTACCGTTTGTTGGCGTGGGGAGAGGAGGCATGTTGGGTTCGCCTCGGTCCGCCAGCTCCTCACCCTCCGGGTATTGCATTTCGGCGACGGCCGCCTGCATCGCTTGCATGTTCTTGATCGGGGTGCTGCAAGCGGGTTAGGCTCCGCCCAGAGCCTCGTTGACCAGCCGGCCCTGTTGCCGGACACGCCTCATCGCTAGCCAGCGTGAGGCCGTGGGCGCTGTTGTACTCTCGTTGTGCCAACTCCAGCAGCGTCGCACCGTAGCCAGCATCGTGGCATTGTCAAGAAGGAGCTGGCATTGTGCGTCCAGCTCGGCAGCAGCTGCAGTCGGGTAGGCACCCGGCGTGACGGGGGTGCTGATGCTCTCTGCATCGTGGCATGCAATGAATCCAAGGCGGACGTACCCACCGCGGCCGCTTCCTGCTTCGTAGCCAGCCGATGAGTGAAGGAATTGGAGCTGACGGTGAGCACTTCTGCACGAGTGCAGAGGTCTGCCACCTCGCGAGGGTACTCTTCAAAGACAACCGCGATGTAGATGTGGTGGTCGCAAAAAGGGGCGATGGAGTCGCTTGTAGGGAAGGTGGCGTCCGTGAAGCACGCGGCGTTGTCGTTGACTCAACCGAGGGCGTCGTACCTAATGACCAGCCCATGCACGACGCGCTCGCCGGAGGCAGTGGAAGGTCCGTCTGAAACGTGACTCTAGCCGACGTCACTATCTACCCCACGATGGACGCTAACTGTCGTGGTATTCTCACGGTAGATGCCATGGTGGACGCCAACTGTCGTGGTATTCTCACGTTAGGTGCTGACGGGCGTTGGGGGTGTCTAGAGGCGCTCATGACACGAAGCTACCCAAGTTCAAGGCTCACCGATGGAGGCAAAACCACTAGTTCCGACGAACTGACTATGAGAGATCATGATACACGAGCTCTAACTCACCTTCTCCACCTCACATGCGTGTAAGTGTGTGAAAATGGCCGACGCCCCCCCCCCCCCAAACCTCCTTGGCAGTCCGCTTGTTGGAAAGCGAGAACTGCATCTCGAGCGAGACTGCGGCGATTAGGGCGTCCAACGCCCGTTGATCCTCATGATGGTCGACGTTGCCGTCCTAGACCGCCTCCATAGGTGCCACACCTGGAGCCTGATCTTCATGATCGCGGCCCATTCGACGTAGTTGGTTTTGGTGAGGGTAGGCCACCCAACACCGGGACCAACATCCCTGACCACAATCCAGACCTCGTAGAGGCCGCGGTCCTGGTCGTCGTAGCCGCCGTGTGCTGAGAGCGGCCTACAGACATGGCCCGCCGTTGGGTGACTGTTACGTGGAGAAGAAGCTTCTTCTGACGAGCTGTTGCTCGGCAGTCTGGAGGGAGGGAGGTAACCAAGGGCAGTGAGAGCAACTGCTGCTACCGGCTGGGGCTGCTCAGCTCCCAAGGAGACAGGTGAGTAGGAAATGCTCAGGCTACAAGACACACTGGCTCTGATACCACTTGTTAGTCGTTTCAGCCTGAGCATTGATAGAAGTGGATGACACTGGGTATAGGCTGCTAGTCAGCCAAGTATATGCTAAGATGCTAGTCTAAGATGCTATCCTAACTGCCAGTCCTTGATGGTCAAAGATTCTAGCCTAACTGCCAGTCCTTGATGGTCAAAGATGCTATCCTAACAGCCACAAGGACACAAGGACCATGTGCTGCAGCCCCGCAAAGACTTTAGTACAGAGGCTTGTCATGTGAAGCGCAGTCGATGGGGCCACCACCACCCGTGGAGGCCACTAAATGTGGCGGTGTAGCATGACCTCAAAGCGGGCAAAAGACACCATGGTTATAATTTTTTATTTATTTTTTACGGATCAACAGACAGAAGTCACTAAAGGGTCCCGATGTAGCCCGGGGAACGAATCAGCCGGTCGACCGTAGGAATTCGGCGGCTGACGAAAGTGCTCGAGACTGAAAAAACATCAAGGCTCATGACGAGCTAGCAACGCATGGCAACCGACGGCTGGACCCAACACGGGCGGGAGCTTGTGGCTGGATTCAAAGCAGGCTACAGTCAACACCGGCTGGGAAATCAGGTAGGCAACAGCACCCATGCAACCACAAGACAGCTGCCAGCCCGACGCAATCCTAGACCAGGACAAGCGATGCGACGGGCGCGATCCGATCAGGAGTAGGAAACTGTTGTGGCGGCTCAATCGGGATGGGCGGCGGAGCGGCGGAGGAGTCCTGTAGAGGCTCAGGACAGACCCGCCGACGCAGGCTGGAAGGCTCGAGGCGAGCTGACTCGAATCGGATCGAGGCGAGGTGGAGACGTAATGGTAGCTTCGGTGACCGGTGTAGTTAGAAGCAGCAGGAGGACTAGAGGAAAACGCAATGGCGACGAGGATCAAACACGAGTTGTGTGTGTTAAAAAAACCTAAGCTCTAATACCATGTTAGAAAATATGCAATTTGTATTCACATAAGGACATAGGCCATTATATACACATATAGGTGCAGGAAATGTGCAGAAGACCCCTTATACGATGGGGTAAATACAAAAAGCTACAGGGGTATATATAGTACTCTAACATATATGAGGAGAAGATCCCTTGTACAATGGAGTCGCTCACACAAAATAACACAGGGACACAACTAGGACATGACCATTTTAATCTAATCGATATATGTCTACTCCAACCGAGCGCACCGCACACTAATCCCATCCCCCCATAGAGGTTGGGTGTGCACTAAGAGAAGAGCAGAAATTATATTTGATAGCATTTTAACAACCAAAACAAACAAACAACCTAGAAAGAAATAAACAATACTCCAAACAAGTTAAATGATGCCTACAAAGACTAAATCACAACATGGCTTCAAGCAAGTCCTAAACTACCATGGTTTAGGGTCATGTTGTGACGATATCTGGTCATGCAAAGGAATGAGTTCAACTAACGACCATCCTAACACATTGAAATGAGAGCCAATTAATGTTTCTAAATCACAAATTACGCTAACGTAGTGTGTTCTATTTTACTAATGATGTTAAAGTTATAGTACTCTTTATGCACGCTACCACATCACATAGCACGGCAAGAGGAGGTAATGGACATACCAACGACGGCACTGAAACCGCCATGGCATGGCACGGCTGGGCCTGCACACCATGATGGGAGCACCGAGGTAGAGTCTTGGATCATCGAAGCAACATCCCAATGAACAAAGGTTAAGATTTAAATGATGTGGTAGCACGATAAATTATATGTCAGCTATCACTAGACTAAATCACCAATTATGCTAAGTTATGTGTCACTAAATCGCCAACTATCTCATGGAGTTCTTTATCTAAGTGAAAACAAGGAGAGGAGGTAAAGTACATACCAGGGCCGAAACCACCATGGTTTGCACGACCAAGACGGGAGGTCCAACGCAAAATCTTCGGTCATCGCAGCAACATATTACTTCCATCACATCAGAAAAATCCCGTTCGAACAAGGTTAAGCAACCTGCTCGCCGTATCTGAATAGTAAGTATAAGATGAAAGTAATATATCCCAATTAACAAGGTTTGATGCAATACATGCATGAACACACGGTAGAACTTTGGCTACTGGCTGAACATAAATATATCAATGACTTTGATCAGAAACATGTGCAAGATTATTATTTACCACAGCTGACAGTATATCAGAAAAATACCACCAAACATCTACTTGGAAACCTAATATGTCATGCATTCTCAAACAGCCTAATGAGGCTAAAACAACAGTATGGTATAGAGTACAAGTGTACGACACAAAGAGGAGAATGGACTATGGTAGAATGCTGCATCTTCCAAATTAAGACGATGTGCTTTTCGAGCTAGCTAGCACAAGGGAGAACTGGAATCAGTCCAGATTTCCAAAAGATGGGTTAGTCTAAACAATCAACATCAATAGAGAGAGAAGACCAAAGCAACACTAGACGGTCAAAAACAGTAGAGGATCAAGTAGCGGTAGTAGATGGTCGATCAGAGCAACAGCCACATCTTTAAAATTTCAAAAAGAATTAACATTGATTTGCCCAGAAAGATTGAAGTTAACCACTATAAATTTGTAGGTGATGACTTGTGGAATGACACGGTATTGTATGGTTACAACACAAATAGAAGAACAGTCAGAGCATCATAAACTAGTAAGTTCTGAATTTTCGAACACACCAATTATGCCATGAAAATAGGCACAAATAAAAACAAGTGGTCCTGAGCTACCATGAAATAGCAATTGTTATTTACCTTGCATCTGAAAAGCATAAGTCCACCAGATGGCACCTCAGCAAAACAGGAAAAGGTGCCAAATTATTTCCTTGGTATTCAGTTCATATTCAAAATCAGCGCTGGAGTTCAGAAATTCAGGGTGACAAAAAAATACATAGCAAAAACCATCAACAAACTGCTAAATTGGAATACATTAGCTCCAGAATTGTTGTGCTCAAGGACAACCCATAAGTGCATTAATCATTCAGTACAAACAAGCAGAAACATCTAATTCAGGCCCTTTAGTTCAGTTTATACTAGAAGTCAGCCCTTGAGTGCAAAAATTCAGGGTTATAAAAAATACATAGCAAAAAACATCAACAAACTACTACATTTCACATAAAAAAACTGCTACACTAGAGATGAAATTGGAGATTATGAATAGCTCCAGAATGATTATGCTCAAGGACTACCCATAAGAGCATTAAACCAGTACAAACAAGCAGAAACATCCAACTATGCCTCCCATGTCTAAACGCATGACTGAGCGGTATGTCATGTTTCCACGGGCAACAACATCAAGAAGTTTTGTTATGGACTAATGGACCTCAGCAGGAACTAAAGCAAAAAAAAAAAGAATATTCTGATCCTTGACACCATTCCCATCAGATTTAAGCACCCCATAAACACTTGTATAAACAGACAAAATGGAAGATAGAGACTATGGTTCATTTTTCTCCTCACATCTGTTCAGAATTTCAGACAACCACTACCAAATGACCACCGTCTAAATTCACCGTGGGGTTGACCCTAAAGGTGCATCACTTGGCTAAACAACCTTCAGGCATCTTAAAACGCAAGAAAAACACTCCTACATGCCTAATAATATAAGAAGTAGTCTTTAGGTTCAGTAGAATTCATTGAAGGAAAATTTAAACCTTCAGATCTGAATTTGCATATTTGCAGACAAATAAACAGAGGAGGGGATCATCATATATATGCTTCAGGTATTACTTTCTTTACCTTCCTATTAAAATTATGGGTGTGGCTAAGTCTCAGTCGACTGAGATTTAACCAAGTCTTAGTCAAGTGACATAACATACAAGACAGAAAAATAAAAAATTGAAAAGAAAACTTTGCATGGATCTTAATGTAAGATCTCACGGATATAGCATCGACTGAGACTTAACGAAGTCTCAGTCGACTCAGACTTAGCAAGACTGTAAAGTTATTTAGTGTAACAGTACACTGGAATAGCAATATTCAGACATAATATGTTTTACATTCTAAAGTTTGCTTGGTATGCCAAACATTGAACTAAAGAGTACATATGATGTTATGAATTCAGTTGGTTTGGTTTACTGCACGATAACAAATAAAAAGTGTCTCAAAGAAATAAAGCAATATTGTATGGGTAGATAAACAAACAGAGACATGTTTCTTTCAAGTGAAGTCTGTTGGACATTTGCATTGCTATACCCTAAACCCTACAAAACCAAACTATAAAGGGGAGTGTCTATTAGCAAATTTTGGTCTAAATACAGCATAGAAAGACAAGTGCATGAACTCTACAAAACAGAGATCTTCAGAAGGTTCCAAAGAAAAATGGAAAACACCATAAGACTACATGTAGTTGAGCAGCAGAAACAAAGATACTATTTGGTGTCTCAGGTTGAAAGCTATCCTTTGAAATAAATCAGAGAAAACCACATTCTCAAAAATGGACCCCATGAAATGTAAAGTTGTTGCTCCATATAATCCAAAAGATTAAAACGACTGACCATAATATATGAAAATATATACTCAGGATTATGTTTTAAATATTCTTACAAAACACAGTAAGTACCCCAGCATAAGAGCTGACAGACTCTCATGTGACACTAAAAATTAAAGCAGTTGGACAGTCTACCGCATAGTTCAATAACACTAAAATATTAGAGCAGCTGGACGCTCTACCGCATAGTTCGATGAACTGAGGTTAGTATACTGTAAATCATGGCAGACAAGGTATTTCAATTACAAAAGGCCCTGTCTGGAAGCAAATTATTTTGAAAAGCAATGTACTCAAAAAGTACAAAAAAGAATGTTGCAGCTATGGAGTACCAGAGCTGACAAGTACTCCCTCAGTCCCGTAATATAAGAGCGTCTTGACACTAGTGTCAAAACGCTCTTATATTACGGCACGGAGGGAGTAGCTCACATGTAGCACAGTTTTCTGCAGTATTAGCAAATCCAAGGTGACTTTACCAACTTAATTATCCAGGAGAATTGTTTAATTTATCTTAACCAGCAGCAACACAATAATGCTCAGGGTTTGAGCCTTTTGCAACTTATAGCACACCACAAGTGTTAAAATTAAAGCGTTGCAGTGGCAAACCGATGCTAGATTGAAGAATCAACACATTAATAGTCATCATAATTAACAGTCAAGCAATGCCAGATTATAATGAAGAAATAGATAGCAAAGTTAGAAATAACAGTCACACCACAGTTAGGAGATCAACTGTAGAAGATCAACCAGAAAGGAGAATACCATGTGTCTTTTTCCTAGACTAGAGAGAGGCAATTGTGACATGGTTGTTCAATTCCAAATGTAACACCCACAGTTAGGCACTCTGGATTGGGAGACCGTCGTATAATAATGTTGAGATCACGCAGCAACCTTTAAACACAGGTTACTAGACTAGTAGTGCTGGCTTAGGTTAGACTCCGTGTTGCAGCACATATCATGACACCCAATACACATAGGCATGCAATCTAGGATTTGTCTTTTTTCTCATTCAAAATGGTGTTCAGCTTTTGCTAGCAAAAAATGGAATTCATATGTCAGGGGCATTAACAAGTTTGATCCATAAAAGTTGTATTTCATCCAACATCAGATGATATACTAAAAGTGGTATACATGAATTTAGCTTGATACATCAGATCAAACACATCACATGATCATGTAATTGACATCTTAACAAGCAACAAATATGTTTTACTAGGACAGAACTTACGTTATTTCTGGCCCAGCCCCAAACAAGTAAAACGAACAGCAGAAAAAAAAGATGAAAATTAAATGCCAGGTCTAAGATTTATAGAGCATGAGCAAAGAATAGCAGGCACTAGCTCTGAGCACAAAATATTTACATGACGAACTTACACTTACGTATTACTTTATTAGCAACATGAGTAGTCACAGCATAACAGTTTATATCTGATGGTGCTGTGCTTTGCCTCACATCCTCCTCCCTGCTCTATTATACCCCACCTCTTTTGTGCTCAATGTTGAGTACGTCTGTTATAGAGTTATAAAAGTTAGTGGCTGTCTGCTTGCCTTCTGTAAAGGATGGTTTGAACGATAATGCATGATGCAGCAGAATGCTACGACGATTAAAATAATGCTCACATTCAATTGTCAAGTTTACACTATTTGTGGACTTATTAAATACTTGCTCACTGGTCATGCATCTGTGTGTTTGGGAGAATAACATGTGCAAATAAAATCAAAGGGATAGATGCTACATATATCATATGGGCACAACAACAAGCAGTTTCAAGGTATGCATGTCTACTGAATAGTTACTTTAATCTGCTGCCACAGTAGGCAGAAGTCAGAACGCCATTTTCCATAGTAAATTCTTTTTTCATCATGTTTCCATCACCAATCATCTAGAAAAAATAATGGTTACCATTTAAACTAATCACCTAACGTCAATATGTTTCTATCATTTATATTTCATAACACTCATGTTCCACAAAAACTCATTGCTTGTAAGACTGAATGTAGTACTTTTGTGCTTTTGCAGGTATTGAATAAAGTGCGACTTCAAGACTGCCCAACAAAAATGAGCACATTCACCTCAGGTCCGCGTACCCATGTACAGTACTTGTTCACACAAATTATCCCTAATATAATCTGTAGTATGACAACCATAAAATGACAGAAGATGAAACAAGCAGAACTTGTATCAAACTCGACCACAAGTCAAAACAACATTGGATACAGAGCACAACCTAAATTGGGTACAGAGATGTGAGTGATCGATGTTGTCCAAAGTGATTAGCTATCATTCTACTAATTTCCTACCAAGCTGTACATACAGTTTTACTTAACAAAAGAGAATACCAGTGAACATATGCATGTACATCTCTGATGAAAAACATCAGGTTCACAAATGAACATTCATTTGGTACAGAAACAGAGTGAATTGCATGGTCAAGTTGTCCACATTTGCTGCCGTGCAAAAGGATGGAAATTCATTTAACAAGTATGTGTCATGCATGGAAATAAATAAGACCACCTATGATACTACTCTATGATACTATGCACTTAGGATGTAGTATCATACACTGGTATCATATGCATACTACCCATCACGACCAGCCTTAGCCTAAGGCAGTGGAGAGGAGTGAAATGAAATCTTACTTGTGTGCATCCAGCCATTATTCTCCTCGGCACCTGCACCTGCGCTCCAACTTGTCTTGCTTGACCAACTTGTCTTCATCACCTTTACCAGTCAGTCGTCTTGCTCGCCCAAGGATCATCTTCACCTACACAAGACCATACAAGTATGATGAAACTTGAAGCATATCGACTACTTCTGCTACGATTTTAAATACTCAGCACATGCAATACAAGCCATCTTGCTAAAGCCAAGGATCAAAGCATGCTTTACCAACACTCAAAGTCTTGAAATTAGTCAAGAGTAATAAAAGAGGCACAATTCTAAGCAGCAGCATTGGATATATATTCGCTCTGCGTTGCACTTCGCAGGGATAAGACTAGGTTCCTATAATCCCTCCCCAGACCCCATCTTGTGTGGGAGCTTCTATGCACTGGGTCTGTCCTTTAGTGTATTGCTGTTGAACATCGTCAGAGTTATCGCTTGGTGACTGTAAATGTTTTGAAGGACATTTATTTATGACTGGAAGTACTCTTAAGGTACATTTTTGTTTTGTGCATAAGCCCGGCTAGATATTAAATGTTCATCTCACATTCCTGCGTCTTTAGGTTTGAAACAAACCGATTGGGCCAGCTAAGATACCTGAGCAGGCGCCATTTTTCTTCCTTGCCCTCGGTTCCATCCCTTTCTGAGGAGATATTGTTTGAGCCTCCTTCCAGTAAAGAAACAGATGGCAGCACTACCGAGGACACAATTCATAAAAAGATGGCTCATGTCTCCTCCCACTTCAGTCAGCTGTTGCTATCCTGTTGAGAACTTGACAACTCTAAGTATCTATAACTATCTTCGGTCAAGCAAACAGAGATTTTGGTTCACTGTCTTTTGATGAGACTGGAAGAAGTTCCAATCTTCATGGTAAGTGCTGACTTGGAATCTATTTTGCAGATTCAGCGATCACGGACTACCTAAAAGGCCTATCTCCGTCATCTTTAGATATGGAACTACGGATGCTACAGATAATAGATGACGACGAGGTGGAAGAGTCGGAGGAACCAAGACCCATCCGAGCTCCAGTTCATCTCATTGCTGCTGGACTGCTTCATTCATGAGCATTCCTGTAGGAACAACTTTGAGTTTGTTCAAGCTGTTCTGAAATTGTTTTTGAAGGTACTGGCCAGGAACCAACTGGGATTTGGAACCCATTTATAACGTGCATTATTAGTATTATGCCATCTTTCATCAACCTAAAACAGCTATCTTCTTGAGGTCTTATCATTAAGCATTACAACAACAACAACAACCAACAACAACCAAGCCTTTCAGTCCCAAACAAGTTGGGGTAGGCTAGAGTTGAAACCCATAAGATCTCGAAACCAAGTCATGGCTCTGGAACGTGGATAGCTAACTTCCACGCACCCCTGGCCATGGCTAAGTCTTTATCGATATTACAAACCTTCAGGTCTCTCTTAACGGACTCCTCCCATGTCAAGTTTGGTCTACCACGACCCCTCTTAACATTCTCAGCACGCTTTATCCGTCCGCTATGCACCGGCGCTTCCGATGGCCTCCGTTGAATATGTCCAAACCATCTGAGACGATGCTGGACCAGCTTCTCTTCAATAGGTGCACCTCTAGACAATAAAGCCACAAGAATATTAATAAAGCTAAAAGGGGCTACAAGTACCAAAACTTAAAAGTACACATTTACCAACCATGATCATTAATAAAGCTACAAGTCTGAAAGGGGCTGCTCACCTCTAGACAATTTTTTATCCTCGGAGGAGTTACAAGCGGGAGTCTGATTTTCATCACATGGCTTGGTGCCTTCATTGGCTGACTGTTTCCCCAGTTTGGTTTATCACTACTGCTCCTTTCCCTTCAAAACTCACAACCTCGATCTCCATTTCTCCAACTATTGTCTCTTCCTCCCCCTCGTCCTCCCCCGATATCCATGAGAGGAACCTAGTGGCAGCATGCAATTCAATCAAGCGGTATATCAACCACAAGAATAGAAACCAGAGCGGAGCATGCATAACTTGGGGAAATAAAACAGACTTGAGAGGGAGGGATCGACCTTCCCTGGTGGTTGGTCGTTGGCTCCTGCTCATCCTCCTCATCTATTTCGTCCATGGACAGCACCCGTCCGCTGCAATTAACCAAAAAGGAAATTATCATCTACAGTTGAGAAATCAGAGGCCCAAGGAAAAACTTTCAGACTAGTAAAATAAATCTGCAGGTGTTCTTAGTAGGCATAAAACTGACTGACAGAAACAAATAAACTTATCAAGCACTTGCAAATAGTAGAGAAGTAAACTTGTTTTACTTAAAGGAACCAGAGTATCCAGAGAAACAAAGCATAAACAAGCTTCGGCGAAGAAGCTCAAAAATACATACATACAAATACAGATTTGTCCTGCCATTATACATATGTTGCAACTATTTGCAACATACAAATCCATCCATGTGCTAGCAGCAAAATTAAGAACAGACCTCCTCCTCTTTTTGGTAAATAAATTGACCACAAACTGAACTTGTTCATATACACCGAGTGCTAATGAGAAAGATAAAGAGCATCTTCTCTCTTTACTGCTGCTACTAGTAGCGCGGGAACATGAAGCAAAATCATACCATTGTGTACAACAGTAGCATTGATCTGCTTGCTACCAACCAACAATTAACCTACATAAACAAAAACAAAAAATGCCTCATTGTTCTTGCTATACTGCTACTAGCACAGTGAGGGAAGAAAAGAAAAGACAATATCCAGCAGCAGAGGAATGAAGACTCTGTGAGCTACAAGAATTGTTGGCTGTAGCAGTACAAGAAATGAGTTGCAGGTTTTCTGCATCATGTTCAGTCCAGTCGCAGAACAGGAGCACTGAGCAACCAACCAAGGGAATAAAGTAGATTAGAGAGCAGAGACCCTGGATTGTACATGTTCTTCTTAACAAAAGGAGAGGAGTCACTTTTTCTGACCAGTATCTAGCAGTAACCACGTTTTCTATAGCAGAGTGCCAATCACTTTGGAAATACGAACAAAACAAGGGATGGGATCGACCTTCTTCTGTGGGGAGCCATGGTGGTCCGGGCGGACGACCTATTCCAGCACGTCAGGCTACCATGTGGGATCCATCATGTCCCGTTCATCGTCATCTTCCTCACTGATACCGTCCATGGAGGTGGAGGTGGAGGTGGCCTGGTGCTCTGAATGGAAGAGAAAAATGGAAGAAAGGAAGGCATCCATTATTTTGAGTCCACCACAAACAGAGTGGCTAGTACCTACCTGCTACAGCAAGCTGCTGCACTATGTGACTGTATTTTGAAGGAGCAGAGTGGAGCAAGGCAATCAACTGTGACAAATTTCAGAAAAGGAGAAAAATACATCCAGCATACGTACGTACTAGTGCATCGTTTTTGCCAATGATAATAGTCTAGTGCAAAAATAGGGGCACTAAATCTGCTAGTGAATAGTACTAGAGCATACAAAGGGGAAACAGCGAAACATATGATTGTAGTAGAGTAGGAGTAGGAGTAGGTGCATGCATCAGTCATGATGAATTTGTAATGTCTTGCATGGCACAAACAGTCATTATACACACACACACACACATCGCACAAGACAAATACAATTGAAGTGCATGAGACAAATAAAGAGCAGGGAATGTTCATTTTATCCTAATGTTGAGGTGATGAAGAATAATGAATGGTCCACTCCAAGATTAGCTAAGCTAGTGTAACAGGACAAAGTTTACATTAAGCTATTACCTAGCAATACATGATGAACCAACAAACTGCCCCTTCAGAAACAAGATTTGACAAGCTATATAAGAAAAGGATGCCCACCATTAGCAAGATCTGGATGAATATTGGGCTCTCTATTAACATCAATCGTCATGACCACACTATCTCCAATACCGACTGCTCTCTCTCATAGCAAACCCACAAACATAATAAAGTAATTTATCAATACCAAGCACAGCCTACAACAATAAGGAGTTTTAAAGTGATGTATGCTGTCCAAAGCTCACATGCCAAATAGAGAGGGACGAAAGCATGGCACATGTATACAACATCACACAAATTTCAGAGCAGAAATTGCATATCCAAGTCGAAGCCATACAAGTTCTTAATCTCTCTGTTCAAACGCAATAAGAGCTATATAGTAACAAATTGTACTGTAGGAACTACTACTACTATCCAGGGTTTTCTTAATCTCTCAGTTCTAAGTTGTAACCATGTGTGCTAGCAGAGTACTAGTATTGCTTAACTGCGATGGCTACTTGTAAGCGGTCAGGAAATTCAAGCTACCAATATAGGGACTTGTGACGTGCTAGTAGATCAATAGTATCCATGTGTAAGCGATCAGGTTGATCAAACTGAAACCTGTATGTGCAATTGCAACTCAGCCTGGACATACAAAGAAAAACTACCTGCAGGTATAGCAATACAGCCCAAGGTTATATCATAGGCCCGCCCACCAGAAGAATTCAGTGAACATGAGACACATGTGCAGGGAAGCAGAACTCAGTTAAGATGTTCATACAGTACAAACTGAACAATGCTAGTAGTGTGGGTTTTCTGCTTGAACCAAAAAAAGGATGCAGATTCATAGAAAATAAACACCCAGGCAATTTTAGGCAACAACAGTCCAACATAGGTAGTGTTACACCACTAAAACAGAAACACGAAGTTTCCAATCAATTGCCTTACATAATTTTGGTACAAATCTAAAGGATGTTACTAACATAAAAGCAATGATATGGTGGCTCCATTCATGTACATCAACGCTATGAAAAGCATGTCTTGGCACAAAAAGGCAGCATGATAAAATTAAATGTGGATAATTATAAGGTAAAAGAAAAACGAAAAAAGATGAATAGCCATATCTCCATATGGAGTATCATTATAATTAAAATTCATGCACTCAAATTTGTTTCGTAGTGCATCCCCTTCAACTATTCGTTTAGGCTTTGTTCGTTTAACCCCACCCCCGCCAAGATCTGGCCCAAACCCCGTCGATCCCCGTGGGTTTCTCCCCGACCGGGGTCGGATCCCGGTCTGGCTTATAACAGCCTTCGGTTAGACCCGGCCTGGATTAATCCCCTCTCAAATCCCTCCCAAGCCCCGTGGAAACTGCAGGGAAATGAACCACGCGTTCCACGCTGTGGAAGCAAACCCCGTCTCTCTCTCCCCCAAACGCTTTCACTCACCCCGACTCCCTTTCTCGATTCGGCGGCGGCGACTGCGACGGCCACGACGCCGGAGAAGAATGGACAGCAGCAGCGCTACTGGTGGAGACGGCGGCGGCGTCCTTCCCCATCCCCTTCCCCTCCTCCCCCCTTCCCCTTCCTCCTCCCCCTCCCCTTCCTTGTCCAACCGGCGCCACCGCATCCAATCACAGCGGCACGAGCTGGGCGGTGATCCAGAGCAGCCGCGGCGTGAGCTGGGCGGTGATCCGAAGCAGCCACGGCGCAAGTTGTGGCAGCACGAACAAGGCACTGTCGGCATGACTCTCCCCGGACATTACACCAGTAAGCTGTTAGTCCTCTTCTTGATTGAAAGCTGTAACCGAGCAGAATGAAGACAAGGGATTGTGTGGATCTGTGGGGAAGGGGTTGGCCGGGGATGGGTGACATGAGGGGATTATCAAATCCCTGCAGGTGTTGGTTACCTGTGGTGAAGAAACCCCAACAACCGAACAAAGCCTTGATGGAAGTGCATCCAAAATGAAACCGATGTTAGATATTCTATAGCCATGAATAGACTACCAACACGTGAGTAAGCGGCGAAATCTCCCGTCGCCGCACGCGAACCTGGGGTGGTAGCGAAGATTTAGGGGCGGCGCAACGAGAGAAGGTGGTGGCGGAGACGCCCAATTCGTGAGCGGCGTTGGCCCCGTCGATGACTACGAGGCTCCGACCAGCGGGCAAGTCGCAGGGAGTCCGCCTCTGGGGAAGGGGGTAGAGGGAGGATGTGAAGCAGGGGTCGACGGTGAGAAGGCGAGAGGCCTTCCCAGGCGCGCCATGCCAGCTCCCGCTGTCCGTACCGAAAGTCGCGCCGCGCTCGCCATGGTCCACGTCGGCTGATTGCAGCACCAAGAGCCGCCAATGGACCACGTCCTCCTACCCGGCCCTGGTTCGGAGGGCACGGGTAGCAGCGCCGTCGGAGGGGGAGCCCGAGCAGCAGGCGGGGGGACGACCAAGAGCAGTAGTGCGGGGGGCTGCGAGGTGGGGCTGGCCGGCGACCTAGGAGACGGTTGGCGAGCAACTCGTCCAGCCGCCGCACGCCGAGCTGGCCGTATGGTCGGCGGCCGGGAGAGACGCCTCGTGCAGCGCGTAGGGGGCGGCGGCGGCGGGGGGATTGGTGGGGAGGGAGGGAGGGAGGGAGCAGGGCAAAGCAAAGGCCGCGCGGTGGGCTGGCGGTGGGACCTGTGCCCACGCACGGGGAGGATGAGATGAACCTATGAAGAGCAGATCCCAAAAAGAAAAAACTATGAAGAGCACGGAACTGCATTCATTCGAAAAAAGAGTTTATTTGCTCACTTTAAAAACACCTCAACCAAAAAAATCCCAGTCATACAGATTAGGGAGGTGCTGGGCGCCGGCGCCGGCCGTCACACAGCAGCCGTCGGATCGAGTGTCCTTAACCGTCATATCTCGTCTTCGTCCTCAGCCTCGAGCCACGAATGCGAACGCCTCGTCGGTCATCCTGGTCCAGCGCGCAACGACGTTCCCCCCGCCCCTCCCCTTTCCCCCCGCCCATTGGCGGTCGAGGGGTCCTTCTCCCGTTGCCCCCTCTCGCCGGACGTCATCATCGTCGGTCGTCGTCCTTGCAGAGCCAACAAACGTGAGCGCCTTGTCGGTCCTTCGTTGCAGTTTTTTCATCAACGGTTGTAGCATTTTATGTCAACGGTTGCAGCATTTCGCCTAGCAATGACCGCTTGCAGCTTTTATATGTCTGGTTGCAACCTTTTTCATCAACGATTGTAGCATTTTATGTCAACGGTTGCAGCATTCCGTCATGGCAATGACCGCTTGCAGCTTTTTATATGTATGGTTGCAGCTTTTTTAATCAACGGTTGTAACATTTTATGTCAACGGTTGCAGCATTTCCGCCATGGCAAATGACCGCTTGCAGCTTATCATATGTCTGGTTGAAGCTTTTTATTTTGGGTTTTGAAGCTTTTTCAAATAGTTGTTACATCAATTTTGGGTGACGTTTGTAACACTTGTATACGTGCGCCCGGCATGGCTGCAGGCGACGAGGACGACGGGCAAAGGCTGGATCCGGCGATGCGGACGGTCGACAATGGCGGGAAGTGGCGATACGGGCGGGCCGACGGGGGCAGGGACCGACGCAGCGGCGGCAGCCGCGCAGGGGCGTGCAGATGGTGGGCCCCTTCGATCATGTGACGCACCACACGCGAGCCGTTGGGATGGAGACGAGATCGCAGGATAAAAAACGAAGATCGACGATGTGCGTACGTCCGGCCGAACGTTCGACCGGCGCACGGGCAGAAAATGTTTCCCTACATATTATCATCCTGCAAAAAATAGCAACACGATAAAAAAAAACTATACTAATGGGTTTGGCTATAAATGAAGTCTATAGATTGCCAAATATAATAACATGCTAAATATACCTTACCAAAAGTCTTAGGATATGGCACAATCAAGTTTTAATAGTACAATGTATGTATACCAAATCCAAATTAATATGAATTCTCCTGAAACATCTTTTGTTTAAAATGATTAATAGTCTATGACTATTTCGTTTTGCTTATACGGATAAAGCCGATAATAGCAAATGTTCCATTTCCTTCCCAGTCCCTTGGCGGCTAGTACAAGCCCTTCTCCTCCAAGCTTCGTCGGCAAGCATATAGATTAATTTGCATCATCTCTACATACCGCCCCCGCGTCCGATGGAGGGGAGGAGAATCCAGATGCCTCCGCTTTGGTCAGTAATTTAGGTTAGTGTTTTTAGTCCTCGCGTATGTGGTGCTCGGACGGATGGTTGTGCTTCGTCTTTGAGTTTGTCTTCCGGGCTCCCATCCTCCTTGAGTTCATCCGTCTTGATTTAGTCGACGGAATTTCAGTTAAACTCATCTCATCTCTTTGGGGCAATGAGGTTATGTTTTTCGTCATGTGGCGAGATGTGGTGTCAGGTGTTTCAAATATATTCGAGGGTGCTAGTCCGATAGGGGAGTGACGACATCGGCTCATCGACGGCTCGCCTGGCAGTGTTAGTGGTCGTTTGATAGTCTCGGAATCTTGTTGTAAGTTTTATTATGTTTGAGATGCTTTGTACTTCCGATGAGAATTTATAAATCTTTTTCACACATAAAATATAGGGATCAAAAAGCATAAGGAACAGGGTCGAGGCGAGTGACTGAACCCTAGTTGTCACACGTCGATTACCCCTATCACTGTCGCCATGGCAGGTCATCTAGTAAGACCCGCATGATGGTGGTGGGGGGAGGCCCTAATCGGGGCGACTTGGTGAAGAGGTGTTGGAGGGTTGCTGTAGGTGGTAAAAGATATGAGGGCTCGAATAGCGGTCTCCGTGAGGTGGTTCTCGACGATGGTGTTGGTGGAGCGGTGGTCCCTAGGCATGGGAACCGAGAGGCGCTGGAGCCGAGCTCCTTGAGTTCGACGCAGCCCAGCTCCTGACCATGTGGGGGTCTAGGTTGTGTCTTGACTTGAAACTTCTCGAACAAATTTTCACCGGTTTTTTGTCCCAGATAAATATTAGTTTTGCAAATTCCAAAAACATGTAAAAAAACAATAGCACCACGCACTGGATTAATATGATAGTCCAATAAGTCAATATAAATTTATGCCAAGATGATGCAATAATGGTATAAACATAGCGTGAACATAGGACAAAAAATAGTTTAAGTGTATCGACAGTGTGGTGAATTATTTGATAATTCAACTTATCAAATAGGCTTTTGGCTTTTTTTTTGTTTAAGCTACTTATCTCTTGTTTCCTGGCTATTTGTACACAACAGTGCTAAATAAGAACACAATAGCATAGTTCAATAACCACAAATTGGGTTGTAAAAGAGAGTTAACCAATTGAGCTAGTGATAGTTGAAAGAGTGTGCATCCATGCATCCATGGGTGTGCACGCACTCCTACATGTGTTGACATGCATATCATGTGTAGTCCAATAACGCCTCTACGAGAAAGCTATACTATGCTCGTTGATACAAAATTGGAAGGGTACGTGCTTATGTGCATATCGTGGATAGTCTCGCAATGGCTACATGGTGAAGTTATACTACACCCGTCACCACACCAGTCATGTTGTACTCGGGCCATCATTGGTTTTTGATAATGTTCTCCACCCAAGATCATATTTCCAGGCATGTTCCGTTTGCTTGGTGTCCGGTCAAGATGGGGTGTACACTACACACTACATTGACTATGTCGACTCTTGCTCTTGTAACACTAATCCGGTCGTCCTTAACATTACAACAATATGTCAATTGTGTGGGAGGGGTGGAGGGGTTTTATTAAGCGCAAATTCATCCAAAATGGTAGAGAAAAAGTACACACCCGTATGCCAAAAGATCAAGGTAACAAGCATTAGTACAGTTTAAGTGGATTTTGAATCCCATTAAAATCCAGGGTATTTGCTTGTCAAATATATAAATTTTATAATTAAGACCTCTTAAGGGTATCATAACCCAGTATAACGCAAACCTCATTCAATGCCAACTAGGCATATTGTTCATATGACATAGTATTAATTGAGGAACAATGCATGGTTTATTTTAGTAACATATGTTGATATCGTATCATAATAAGTGATGTGCTGCTATTTTTCATACAAAGGAATAATGTCATCTAGAGTACTACCAACTTATGATACTCCTCACTACAAGCAGTCTAACACAACCCGTAGTGGGGAGTATCATATACTAGTATCATGCATATGATACCACCTCCATACTGCATTGTATGACAATTTAGTGTCTTATATTACATTGTTTATTGTTTTGCATGACACATAATAGCATTATATTTATTATGATACTGGTATATTCTCTCTCCTCAGTTAACAGTGTGTCATGTCACCAATATGCCTAGTTGACATTGCATGGGCGGCATGATACTACCTATATCTTAGCGTGGTTTCATAGGTAAAAATATGATGTGGCACCCCATTTAATGAAGAAAACGAGAGAAACCATATATTAATATAGATATAAATCTTAGTATCAAATCCAAGATAGCTTATAACTTTCTCTCACGAAAGACAATAAATGAGGGTTGTTTTGGACTACCAACAGCGGGGAGTAACTTGGACTAGTAACATGCATATGTTACTAATCTATGTTACTATCTCTATAGCGGGGAGTAACATATGTGTGATGTAATGCAACACTTCATTATTATGTTGTAGACTCATCTTGTCTTGGTTTGTGTGATGTTACCCAAAGAATGAGTAACTAGCTAAGTTACTCAATTCATCTCTCCCCTCATTAAAACATTGTCACATAGGCAAATTGGGTGAGTTGGACTTTATGTTACTACTAAAGTTACTCCCACTTTGTGTAGTCTTACGTACAACACTAAGGGCACTCCCAATGCATCATATCTTAACGAGTAATCATATATACAGTGAAAAACAATAGAGACGACCACCACTACAAAGCATTATCTCTTAGATGTTGTACATAAGTAATATTGCAATAAACTTTTTTAAGGATCATATTAGCATCTCAACCTTATCATTGGTGTTCCATGTGATGCTAGTCGTCCAGGATGATATTGTCAGGGCATGCGTTGTTAACTTGGTTTCCAGTCATGACGGGGTGTACACTACACACTATGTTGACCATGCCTACCTGTGTCATTGTGACACCAACACCATCTCTCTCAACATTACAATAGTATGTCAATTACGAAGAAGGATGGAGGGAGTTTAATTAAGAGCAAATGGTGACAAAAAGGTAGAAAAATACTCACTAGATGGAGAAAGATCATGGTAGCATGCATTAGTGCATTCTAAGTGGATTTTGAATCTTAAGAATCCATAACATTTAGTTGTGACATATTCCACTTCGGTTAAGGTGCATGCATGCAGACATGCATACATATTTGCGAGATAGTGGCCCTATTTGGATCCATGAGTTAGAGTTAGAGTTGGTTAGATTGAACCAATCTAACCCCAAAACATCTAAACAGAAGGGTTAGAGTTGGTTAGATGCATCTAACCCATCCAAAACTAACCCACCCAAGGGATGCTTATTTGGGTTAGAGGTAGGTGGGACCCACAAAAAGTTACTTTTTCCTCTACCTCCACCACACCAAATCCTTGTTAAAGGAGACAAATGATTGAAAAAGGTGCATTTATTGGCAATCTAACTCTTCCATCCAAACACCACTTTGGTTAGAGTTAGTTTAGGGTTAGTCAAGGGTTATAATCTAACTTTAACCTCTAACCGAGTAAGAGTATCCAAGAAACAGGGCCAGTGATAGATGAAAGAGAGTCAAAAGGCTACATGCATGCATGCCCAGGATGCATGCATATGTATGTGTTGATGTGTATATCATGTGTGCAGACATGTGTTAACATGCATATGAGCATATCATGTGTACTTTGACGATGGTTCGATGGCAAAACTATACTACGTCTGTCGACACGCCCACCGTCTTGGGGTCGACCTTATCATTGGAGTTCTTGGTGATGCTCGGTGGCCAAGATGATTTTGCGACAACATGTTTCGTCAACTTGGTGTCTGCTCAAGACGGGGTGTACACTACACACTGCATTGACCATGCCGACGTGTGGTATTGACCAACACCGTCTCCCTCAAAATTCCAGCAATATGTTGATTACGTGGGAGGGGTGGAGGGTTTTTAAGAGAAAACGGTGGCCAAACAAGGTAGCGAAAAAGTATACACGCACATGCTGAAAGATTATGGTAACATGCATTAGTGCATTCTAAGTGGATTGAATCTCATTAAATTCCATGGCGTTTAATTGTGGCATACTCCACTCAGTTAAGGTACACGCATGCATGCCATGCATACATACTCCCTCCTTTTCGGTTTATAGGGCTCAAATCTGAAATCTCATCAACCAAGGTGAATTGTGAGTGGATAACACTAGTTTAAACTAGCCAATGAAATATTTCTCACATATTCAATTTCCAAGGCAATAAATGTAGCATCCTTCCTTTTATTGGACGTGCATGGTGCATGTAGAAAACGATGCATGCATAGCCACTCATCTCCTTTCTCTAAACTTTATGAATTAAATATGGCGTGAGACTCAAAGCACTTTAACTCACTTAGACTCAAAATGAGCCTAATACAATGAAAATCTGAAAATTTTGAGATATGCTTTATAAACCGAAAAGGAGGGAGTGTTATTCAAATAACAATAGTTGAAAGGTACAGTCAAAAGGATACATGCATGCATGCAAACATATGTGTTTCGGTCTATATAATGTGTAGTTTGACGACGGTTGCACGACGAAGCTATACTTATCGTCAACACATAGTTGAAAGGTGGTTAGAACTTACTCCTTCGTTTCTAAATATAAGTCTTTTAAGAGGTTCCACTAAAAGACTACATACGTATGTATATAGACATGTTTTAAAAACTAGATTCATCCATTTTATTATGTATGTAGTCCCCTAATCATATCTCTAAAAAGACTTATATTTAGGAACGAAGTAAGTAGAAGGATGCATGCATGCATACATGTGTTAATGTGCATACCATGTGTAGTACGAATTGATACACGACAAAGCTACATTATGCTTGTTTCCATGTAGTTGAAAGGTGGTTAGAAGGGTACATATATGCATACATGCGTTAACGTGCCTATCATGTGTAATGTGACGATGGTTGCATGACGGAGCTATACTACGTCCGTTGACACATCTGTTGTCTTGGGATTGACATTAGCATTGGAGTTCCTTGTGATGCTCACCGTCAAAGATGATATTTGGGGCATGTTTGGTTAACTTGGTGTCCGGTCAAGACGAGTCGTTGTTCACTTAACACTACATTGACCATGACGACGTCACCCCTATAACATCAATATGGTCTCCCTCAACTTTACAACAATATGTCGAATGCGTGAAAAGTGTGGAGGGGGTTTAAGAGCAAATGTCGACCAGTAAGATAGAGAAAAAGTACACACCCACACCCAAAAGATCAAGGTAACATGCATTAGTGCAGTCTTGGATTTTGAATCTCATTAAATTCTAAGGGATTTAAGTGTGACATATTCCACATCGGTTAAGGTACATGCGTCCATGTCATGCATACATATTGTTCAGTTAGGGACGGCTGAAAGAGAGTCGATAGGATATATGCATGAATGCCCATGATGCATGCATAAGTATGTTGTTGTCCTTGTCATGTGTACTATTTTTATTGATGCGTGGTTGAAAGGGAGCTGGAAGGTTACATGCATGTATACATGTGCTATTGTGCATATCACGTGTAGACTGTCGATGGATGTACAATGAAGCCATACTACGTCTGTTGACACGCCTGTTGTTTTGCGGTTGACCTCATCGTTGGAGTTCCCAACCCAAGATGATATTGATGTGGCATATCTTTTTAACCAATTTATCTCTTGGGTTGATCTCTCTCAACACTACAACTATAGATATATTGAGTAACAGGGTGGAGTGGGTTTAAGAGCACATTACAATGAAGAAAGTAGAGCAAAATGAGAAATTCATGCATAGAAAGATCAAGGTAACATGAATTAGTGAACTATATGTGCATTTCAAATACCATTAAATTTCATTGCGTTCAATTTTGACATCTTCCACTTTTGTTAAGTATTTTCTTGTTGGAAGAATTTTCGTACGTATACTTTAAATCATACTCCGTATTAAAAACCACGTGCTGCCTTCGCTGCGGAGTGCCTTGGCATCCGCCGTAGCCTCACGTGCTGCCTTCGCTGCTGCTGCTGCGTCTACCTCCGCTCTAGCTGCTGCCAGCTCCGCCGCAGCCAGCCTCGACGCCCTTGCTGCCACAACAGCTGCTGCTATAGCTGCTCGCTCACGCTCCTCTGCCACGGCGCGCTCGGCCTCCTGCCAGCGCCGTATGCTCGAGGTAGCCGTGTGCTGAGAGCGACCTGCAGACATGACTCGCTGCAATGGGGCTGTTGCGTGAAGAGGAGGCTGTTGCTGACGAGCTGCTGCTCGGCAGTCCGTAGGGAGGGAGGTAACCAGGGGCAGTCGGAGCAGCTGCTGCTACCGGCTTAGGCTGCTCTGCTCCCGGTGAGAGAGGTGAGCAGGAAATGCTCAGGGTACAAGATAACGAGGCTCTGATACCAGTTGTTAGACCTTTCAGCGTGAGCATTGATAGTTGTGGATGACACTAGGAGAGTTGGAACAGTTTTCGTTGGTTTATTTCTCACACAATGCCATTGCCAACCTGAGGGGTTGGGGATACATATTTATAGGGTGCTAGCCAGCCAAGCATATGCTAAGATGCTAGTCTAAGATGCCAGTCTAAGATGCTATCCTAACTGCCAGTCCTTGGTGGTTAAGGATTCTATCCTAACAGCCACAAGGACCATGTGCTGCAGCCCCACAAAGGACCATGTGCTGCAGCCCCACAAAGACCCTAGTACAGAGACTTATCCATCATTCTCCCCTTAAGTCTTGTACGTCGTCTTGTGGGAGAGTCGAATCATCCCGAACCTCGAGCAGAGTTCGAGGAACTTGATCCTCCCAAGAGGCTTGGTGAGCAGATCTGCGAGTTGGTCCGTGGTGTTGATGTAGCTCGCCTCGATGCTCCCTTCATCCAAACAGCTTCGGATGAAGTGGTACCTCAGTCGAATGTGCTTGCTCCTTTCGTGGAAAACAGGGTTCTTTATCAGGGCCAGGGTGGACGAGAAGATCACCATGCAGTCGAGCGAGCCAGAGCGCCTGAGTGCAGGCGGTGGAGGCCGATAGGTTTAGACTTTTTAGATTTGCAGTGTCAATATCAGCAGTAGCAACAGTGGCACTTTGCTCACTGTGATTTCTTCTTATCCGCAGCACCACACAGTTGATTGGCCTTTTGTGGGCGTCGACGGTGAGCTGGCCTGAGCCAGCCAGCTCTGGCAGCGGCGCCAGCAACGGCTGCCGCGGCCGCCAACAGCCATTGCTGCAATGCCGCGCGCCCGCGCCGCTCGGCACCGTCCAAGCCACCCGCTCGCTCCGCGTGTCCCGTCCTCACCTGTGCATGCCGCAAATGTCGTCGCCACGCTTTGGACGGCGTAGAGCGTCCTTTCTGTTGCCGTCGCGCCCGTGGCAAGCCGCGCCATCGAGCCGTGATTCCCGCCAATGACTGCTCGAGCTTAGGCCCAAAATGGAGCCCCCGTAGTGAGTTGTCGCTGCCCCCGCCCTGCAACAACCCGCTAATCCCTCTGGCTATTGGAATTTGTCGCCGGAGTTTGGCTCCCGCGGCACCCCCTCTCTGCCGCCTATGAATAGAAGGCCTCGCGCAGCTAGGCAGCCCAGCACCACTCCACCGCTCCTCTGAGCCACGCTCAAGCCACCAGAGGACCTCGGGGAGGTCTCCTTCCCCGACTACGGCCGCCCCGATCCGCTTTGGGTCTCGGCAAAATCCTCTCTGGTGAGTGAACGAGCGCACCCCAAATTTAGTCAGTAGACCCCTGGTGAACCCATTCTTCTAACCCGCGCCTCAATTCGGTGGTAGACCCTCCCTCCGGCGAGATCCAGTTGCACCCAACGCTGCCGTCCGTCGAAGAAGAAGCAGCCGTCGACATGGTGCTCGCCCACGAATGTTTCCACCAGCCACCAACGCGGAAGGACTCTGTGAGTGCTCATGTGCCCTTAGGCACATGCCTTGTCGTGGATCGTCGCCGACGACCGCCGCAAGCTTCTGTCGCTGGAGGCATTTTTAAACCTGACAGGTGGGACCCCCTCGTCAGGGTTCTTTTCTTTTTGAACCTTTTTCTGAAGCGCCTTTCTCGAGAGTGTGTTTTCTCTCTAGGCTTGGGTATTTTCAACCAGGCGTTTTGCTCCTTTGCAGTCTGCCCCTGGGAAGATTCTGTTTCATTATATATCAACCCCTGGTTTCATTTTCTTTATAATTATTAAACTGCAAATTCTTTTCCAATGATTCTTTTTGCAAAATTTTGCCCTTATTGTCCAGTTTATTTTCATATTTATTTAAATATGTTTAGAGACAGTAACTAAGCCCTTAGCACTTACGTTAGTATTCGGTGTATGCGACGTAGATTCTGACGAGGGAAACACCGTTGTCAACTTCAACGAGCTCGATCCCGACTACGTTGAACCAGGCAAGCATGTTTGAACTTTTGATGCGATGTTTGCTGATAATATTGCTTCATCAATTGCTGCATTAACCAACGCATTTGCATACTACTTAACATAATGATATACCCTGGAAATGATGGTCTGATGTGGTGATGACAGGCCATGGACAACCTAATCACGTGGGACGTGATAGGTTGTTGCCTAGTCATGTCGGATGCATGACAGTGATGGAACGAAATTAAATAACTCCAGTGTCGACCTAGATCGAGTCTTGTCAGCTTTTTATTCCGTGTTGCCACAGGTTTTTCGAAAGGGAATGCAGTGTAGTAGGTCGTGAATCTATTACCAGTTACACACCAAGTAGAGGGGCCAGGATGAAGGTATCCATGGCCCTGGAATAAAGCCAGTGATCCGGTCAGGGGGCATGGGTGTTTCCGGTTTGGGACCGAGAGGGAGGGCACTCCCTTGTAGCACGCGGTAGAAATGTGATCCCATTGCTAGTCGAGGATGTGGCCTCCCCGTCATATGGTTTTCCCCTGGCAGCGTAGCCCGGGTGATGCCGAACTTCGCAGGGGGAAAATGGGTGTGTACTGGTTCTGAGTGTTTGCTTCTAAAATACCGTACGCGGGATTAGTCCTAGTGACTATTGGAATCCGTTGGCTGTGGGTAAAGAGTACACCCTATGCAGAGTCCAAACTATTCGAGTAGCCATGTCCACGGTCAAGGATGGCTGCTTGATAGGTCAAGTGTCAGTTTCTGGAGCACAAGTATTGGTTATAAAAATGCTTATGATTGACATCTGACAGTGATGGAGGTTTAACTTGATGATAACTTGGTTGTGTGGAATATCCTGAAGATTGGTTGTACCACCCAGATGTTCCTTTTTTTATGCCCCTTTTCAACGGTGTCGCTGAGACGCCCGACTATGGTGAGTATTTATTTAATTATGCCCCTTGTTGCGGTGTCGCTGAGACACCCGACTGTGGCGAGTATTTATTTTATTATGCCCTTTCTGCGGTGTCGCTGAGACACTTGACTGTGGCGAGTATTTATTTTATTATGCCCTTTCTACGGTGTCGCTGAGACGCCCGACTGTGGCAAGTATTTATTTTATTATGCCCTTTCTAAGGTGTCGCTGAGACGCCCGACTATGGCTTGTCAATTTATTTTTGCCCTCTATGCGGTGTCGCTCAGATGACCGACGGTGGCCATGTTTTTAATTGTTGACCTTTCGAGGCGTCGCTTCAGATACCCGATCGGTATCTTCTTACTTCCTGATACTTCGGGAGGACTATCGCTCGACTTATCAATTCTAAATTAATCTATTGACCATGATAATCTTGATAAATTTAACCATGCAATAGAACTGTTGCATTCATCTTATCTTTTGTACAAACTGTTTGCGAGTACTTTTCAAAATATTCACTAGCTTGTTGATATGGGCAGATATGGATGAAGGAGACCTCAAGGACAAAGAGTTCGATAGCGAGTCCGAAGCCTAGAGAAGTCCTAATCAGTCTTGCGATCTTGGAGTCCGTTGTTGTATTGTTTCCCCGCTTCCGCCTTCCGCCATCATGAATAAATTGTCAGGCCTCACTCTAATGCTTGGCGCGTAGTAGTACTTATGTCATGTCACTTCACTCTGAGGTGACATGCCCACTTTTATGCGAGCAGTAGTATCACCCCTTTGACCACTGTAATATATCCATCCTTATGTCATCTATGGGTGTGTTGTAATAAACTGTTGAGCGACCCCCCCCCCCCCTCCACCCTGTTTAATATTAAGTACTACTGGTTTTTTGTATCAAGATTGGTCTATCAGTGTGAATAATTTTTCTACACTGGTGACATTCATGGCTGATTTTCAACAAATTTATTTTATTTGGAAACTGGTCCTGACAAAGCGTCGCCCGGCTCGGGCGTTAGAGCCAATTGCATTGTCAGGCCGTGGCGCTCGCTCAGGGTAGGCCACGCAGCCGGCCCGACGAAGGGCAGCAACATCCGTTGCGCAGGCGGGGCTCGTGGTGTCGGCTGGGGTAAGCACCGCCAGCCGTGTCGTCATGTCGGCTGTCAACAGCCGACCGAGTGGCGTGACTCCTGCTCCGGCTTCCCCGCAGCTGGCTCCCGTACCGTTTGTTGGCGTGGGGAGAGGAGGCATGTTGGGTTCGCCTCGGTCCGCCAGCTCCTCACCCTCCGGGTATTGCATTTCGGCGACGGCCGCCTGCATCGCTTGCATGTTCTTGATCGGGGTGCTGCAAGCGGGTTAGGCTCCGCCCAGAGCCTCGTTGACCAGCCGGCCCTGTTGCCGGACACGCCTCATCGCTAGCCAGCGTGAGGCCGTGGGCGCTGTTGTACTCTCGTTGTGCCAACTCCAGCAGCGTCGCACCGTAGCCAGCATCGTGGCATTGTCAAGAAGGAGCTGGCATTGTGCGTCCAGCTCGGCAGCAGCTGCAGTCGGGTAGGCACCCGGCGTGACGGGGGTGCTGATGCTCTCTGCATCGTGGCATGCAATGAATCCAAGGCGGACGTACCCACCGCGGCCGCTTCCTGCTTCGTAGCCAGCCGATGAGTGAAGGAATTGGAGCTGACGGTGAGCACTTCTGCACGAGTGCAGAGGTCTGCCACCTCGCGAGGGTACTCTTCAAAGACAACCGCGATGTAGATGTGGTGGTCGCAAAAAGGGGCGATGGAGTCGCTTGTAGGGAAGGTGGCGTCCGTGAAGCACGCGGCGTTGTCGTTGACTCAACCGAGGGCGTCGTACCTAATGACCAGCCCATGCACGACGCGCTCGCCGGAGGCAGTGGAAGGTCCCGTCTGAAACGTGACTCTAGCCGACGTCACTATCTACCCCACGATGGACGCTAACTGTCGTGGTATTCTCACGGTAGATGCCATGGTGGACGCCAACTGTCGTGGTATTCTCACGTTAGGTGCTGACGGGCGTTGGGGGTGTCTAGAGGCGCTCATGACACGAAGCTACCCAAGTTCAAGGCTCACCGATGGAGGCAAAACCACTAGTTCCGACGAACTGACTATGAGAGATCATGATACACGAGCTCTAACTCACCTTCTCCACCTCACATGCGTGTAAGTGTGTGAAAATGGCCGACGCCCCCCCTCCCCAAACCTCCTTGGCAGTCCGCTTGTTGGAAAGCGAGAACTGCATCTCGAGCGAGACTGCGGCGATTAGGGCGTCCAACGCCCGTTGATCCTCATGATGGTCGACGTTGCCGTCCTAGACCGCCTCCATAGGTGCCACACCTGGAGCCTGATCTTCATGATCGCGGCCCATTCGACGTAGTTGGTTTTGGTGAGGGTAGGCCACCCAACACCGGTACCAACATCCCTGACCACAATCCAGACCTCGTAGAGGCCGCGGTCCTGGTCGTCGTAGCCGCCGTGTGCTGAGAGCGGCCTACAGACATGGCCCGCCGTTGGGTGACTGTTACGTGGAGAAGAAGCTTCTTCTGACGAGCTGTTGCTCGGCAGTCTGGAGGGAGGGAGGTAACCAAGGGCAGTGAGAGCAACTGCTGCTACCGGCTGGGGCTGCTCAGCTCCCAAGGAGACAGGTGAGTAGGAAATGCTCAGGCTACAAGACACACTGGCTCTGATACCACTTGTTAGTCGTTTCAGCCTGAGCATTGATAGAAGTGGATGACACTGGGTATAGGCTGCTAGTCAGCCAAGTATCTGCTAAGATGCTAGTCTAAGATGCTATCCTAACTGCCAGTCCTTGATGGTCAAAGATTCTAGCCTAACTGCCAGTCCTTGATGGTCAAAGATGCTATCCTAACAGCCACAAGGACACAAGGACCATGTGCTGCAGCCCCGCAAAGACTTTAGTACAGAGGCTTGTCATGTGAAGCGCAGTCGATGGGGCCACCACCACCCGTGGAGGCCACTAAATGTGGCGGTGTAGCATGACCTCAAAGCGGGCAAAAGACACCATGGTTATAATTTTTTATTTATTTTTTACGGATCAACAGACAGAAGTCACTAAAGGGTCCCGATGTAGCCCGGGGAACGAATCAGCCGGTCGACCGTAGGAATTCGGCGGCTGACGAAAGTGCTCGAGACTGAAAAAACATCAAGGCTCATGACGAGCTAGCAACGCATGGCAACCGACGGCTGGACCCAACACGGGCGGGAGCTTGTGGCTGGATTCAAAGCAGGCTACAGTCAACACCGGCTGGGAAATCAGGTAGGCAACAGCACCCATGCAACCACAAGACAGCTGCCAGCCCGACGCAATCCTAGACCAGGACAAGCGATGCGACGGGCGCGATCCGATCAGGAGTAGGAAACTGTTGTGGCGGCTCAATCGGGATGGGCGGCGGAGCGGCGGAGGAGTCCTGTAGAGGCTCAGGACAGACCCGCCGACGCAGGCTGGAAGGCTCGAGGCGAGCTGACTCGAATCGGATCGAGGCGAGGTGGAGACGTAATGGTAGCTTCGGTGACCGGTGTAGTTAGAAGCAGCAGGAGGACTAGAGGAAAACGCAATGGCGACGAGGATCAAACACGAGTTGTGTGTGTTAAAAAAACCTAAGCTCTAATACCATGTTAGAAAATATGCAATTTGTATTCACATAAGGACATAGGCCATTATATACACATATAGGTGCAGGAAATGTGCAGAAGACCCCTTATACGATGGGGTAAATACAAAAAGCTACAGGGGTATATATAGTACTCTAACATATATGAGGAGAAGATCCCTTGTACAATGGAGTCGCTCACACAAAATAACACAGGGACACAACTAGGACATGACCATTTTAATCTAATCGATATATGTCTACTCCAACCGAGCGCACCGCACACTAATCCCATCCCCCCATAGAGGTTGGGTGTGCACTAAGAGAAGAGCAGAAATTATATTTGATAGCATTTTAACAACCAAAACAAACAAACAACCTAGAAAGAAATAAACAATACTCCAAACAAGTTAAATGATGCCTACAAAGACTAAATCACAACATGGCTTCAAGCAAGTCCTAAACTACCATGGTTTAGGGTCATGTTGTGACGATATCTGGTCATGCAAAGGAATGAGTTCAACTAACGACCATCCTAACACATTGAAATGAGAGCCAATTAATGTTTCTAAATCACAAATTACGCTAACGTAGTGTGTTCTATTTTACTAATGATGTTAAAGTTATAGTACTCTTTATGCACGCTACCACATCACATAGCACGGCAAGAGGAGGTAATGGACATACCAACGACGGCACTGAAACCGCCATGGCATGGCACGGCTGGGCCTGCACACCATGATGGGAGCACCGAGGTAGAGTCTTGGATCATCGAAGCAACATCCCAATGAACAAAGGTTAAGATTTAAATGATGTGGTAGCACGATAAATTATATGTCAGCTATCACTAGACTAAATCACCAATTATGCTAAGTTATGTGTCACTAAATCGCCAACTATCTCATGGAGTTCTTTATCTAAGTGAAAACAAGGAGAGGAGGTAAAGTACATACCAGGGCCGAAACCACCATGGTTTGCACGACCAAGACGGGAGGTCCAACGCAAAATCTTCGGTCATCGCAGCAACATATTACTTCCATCACATCAGAAAAATCCCGTTCGAACAAGGTTAAGCAACCTGCTCGCCGTATCTGAATAGTAAGTATAAGATGAAAGTAATATATCCCAATTAACAAGGTTTGATGCAATACATGCATGAACACACGGTAGAACTTTGGCTACTGGCTGAACATAAATATATCAATGACTTTGATCAGAAACATGTGCAAGATTATTATTTACCACAGCTGACAGTATATCAGAAAAATACCACCAAACATCTACTTGGAAACCTAATATGTCATGCATTCTCAAACAGCCTAATGAGGCTAAAACAACAGTATGGTATAGAGTACAAGTGTACGACACAAAGAGGAGAATGGACTATGGTAGAATGCTGCATCTTCCAAATTAAGACGATGTGCTTTTCGAGCTAGCTAGCACAAGGGAGAACTGGAATCAGTCCAGATTTCCAAAAGATGGGTTAGTCTAAACAATCAACATCAATAGAGAGAGAAGACCAAAGCAACACTAGACGGTCAAAAACAGTAGAGGATCAAGTAGCGGTAGTAGATGGTCGATCAGAGCAACAGCCACATCTTTAAAATTTCAAAAATAATTAACATTGATTTGCCCAGAAAGATTGAAGTTAACCACTATAAATTTGTAGGTGATGACTTGTGGAATGACACGGTATTGTATGGTTACAACACAAATAGAAGAACAGTCAGAGCATCATAAACTAGTAAGTTCTGAATTTTCGAACACACCAATTATGCCATGAAAATAGGCACAAATAAAAACAAGTGGTCCTGAGATACCATGAAATAGCAATTGTTATTTACCTTGCATCTGAAAAGCATAAGTCCACCAGATGGCACCTCAGCAAAACAGGAAAAGGTGCCAAATTATTTCCTTGGTATTCAGTTCATATTCAAAATCAGCGCTGGAGTTCAGAAATTCAGGGTGACAAAAAAATACATAGCAAAAACCATCAACAAACTGCTAAATTGGAATACATTAGCTCCAGAATTGTTATGCTCAAGGACAACCCATAAGTGCATTAATCATTCAGTACAAACAAGCAGAAACATCTAATTCAGGCCTTTTAGTTCAGTTTATACTAGAAGTCAGCCCTTGAGTGCAAAAATTCAGGGTTATAAAAAATACATAGCAAAAAACATCAACAAACTACTACATTTCACATTAAAAAACTGCTACACTGGAGATGAAATTGGACATTATGAATAGCTCCAGAATGATTATGCTCAAGGACTACCCATAAGAGCATTAAACCAGTACAAACAAGCAGAAACATCCAACTATGCCTCCCATGTCTAAACGCATGACTGAGCGGTATGTCATGTTTCCACGGGCAACAACATCAAGAAGTTTTGTTATGGACTAATGGACCTCAGCATGAACTAAAGCAAAAAAAAAAGAATATTCTGATCCTTGACACCATTCCCATCAGATTTAAGCACCCCATAAACACTTGTATAAACAGACAAAATGGAAGATAGAGACTATGGTTCATTTTTCTCCTCACATCTGTTCAGAATTTCAGACAACCACTACCAAATGACCACCGTCTAAATTCACCGTGGGGTTGACCCTAAAGGTGCATCACTTGGCTAAACAACCTTCAGGCATCTTAAAACGCAAGAAAAACACTCCTACATGCCTAATAATATAAGAAGTAGTCTTCAGGTTCAGTAGAATTCATTGAAGGAAAATTTAAACCTTCAGATCTGAATTTGCATATTTGCAGACAAATAAACAGAGGAGGGGATCATCATATATATGCTTCAGGTATTACTTTCTTTACCTTCCTATTAAAATTATGGGTGTGGCTAAGTCTCAGTCGACTGAGATTTAACCAAGTCTTAGTCAAGTGACATAACATACAAGACAGAAAAATAAAAAATTGAAAAGAAAACTTTGCATGGATCTTAATGTAAGATCTCACGGATATAGCATCGACTGAGACTTAACGAAGTCTCAGTCGACTCAGACTTAGCAAGACTGTAAAGTTATTTAGTGTAACAGTACACTGGAATAGCAATATTCAGACATAATATGTTTTACATTCTAAAGTTTGCTTGGTATGCCAAACATTGAACTAAAGAGTACATATGATGTTATGAATTCAGTTGGTTTGGTTTACTGCACGATAACAAATAAAAAGTGTCTCAAAGAAATAAAGCAATATTGTATGGGTAGATAAACAAACAGAGACATGTTTCTTTCAAGTGAAGTCTGTTGGACATTTGCATTGCTATACCCTAAACCCTACAAAACCAAATTATAAAGGGGAGTGTCTATTAGCAAATTTTGGTCTAAATACAGCATAGAAAGACAAGTGCATGAATTCTACAAAACAGAGATCTTCAGAAGGTTCCAAAGAAAAATGGAAAACACCATAAGACTACATGTAGTTGAGCAGCAGAAACAAAGATACTATTTGGTGTCTCAGGTTGAAAGCTATCCTTTGAAATAAATCAGAGAAAACCACATTCTCAAAAATGGACCCCATGAAATGTAAAGTTGTTGCTCCATATAATCCAAAAGATTAAAACGACTGACCATAATATATGAAAATATATACTCAGGATTATGTTTTAAATATTCTTACAAAACACAGTAAGTACCCCAGCATAAGAGCTGACAGACTCTCATGTGACACTAAAAATTAAAGCAGTTGGACAGTCTACCGCATAGTTCAATAACACTAAAATATTAGAGCAGCTGGACGCTCTACCGCATAGTTCGATGAACTGAGGTTAGTATACTGTAAATCATGGCAGACAAGGTATTTCAATTACAAAAGGCCCTGTCTGGAAGCAAATTATTTTGAAAAGCAATGTACTCAAAAAGTACAAAAAAGAATGTTGCAGCTATGGAGTACCAGAGCTGACAAGTACTCCCTCAGTCCCGTAATATAAGAGCGTCTTGACACTAGTGTCAAAACGCTCTTATATTACGGCACGGAGGGAGTAGCTCACATTTAGCACAGTTTTCTGCAGTATTAGCAAATCCAAGGTGACTTTACCAACTTAATTATCCAGGAGAATTGTTTAATTTATCTTAACCAGCAGCAACACAATAATGCTCAGGGTTTGAGCCTTTTGCAACTTATAGCACACCACAAGTGTTAAAATTAAAGCGTTGCAGTGGCAAACCGATGCTAGATTGAAGAATCAACACATTAATAGTCATCATAATTAACAGTCAAGCAATGCCAGATTATAATGAAGAAATAGATAGCAAAGTTAGAAATAACAGTCACACCACAGTTAGGAGATCAACTGTAGAAGATCAACCAGAAAGGAGAATACCATGTGTCTTTTTCCTAGACTAGAGAGAGGCAATTGTGACATGGTTGTTCAATTCCAAATGTAACACCCACAGTTAGGCACTCTGGATTGGGAGACCGTCGTATAATAATGTTGAGATCACGCAGCAACCTTTAAACACAGGTTACTAGACTAGTAGTGCTGGCTTAGGTTAGACTCCGTGTTGCAGCACATATCATGACACCCAATACACATAGTTATGCAATCTAGGATTTGTCTTTTTTCTCATTCAAAATGGTGTTCAGCTTTTGCTAGCAAAAAATGGAATTCATATGTCAGGGGCATTAACAAGTTTGATCCATAAAAGTTGTATTTCATCCAACATCAGATGATATACTAAAAGTGGTATACATGAATTTAGCTTGATACATCAGATCAAACACATCACATGATCATGTAATTGACATCTTAACAAGCAACAAATATGTTTTACTAGGACAGAACTTACGTTATTTCTGGCCCAGCCCCAAACAAGTAAAACGAACAGCAGAAAAAAAAGATGAAAATTAAATGCCAGGTCTAAGATTTATAGAGCATGAGCAAAGAATAGCAGGCACTAGCTCTGAGCACAAAATATTTACATGACGAACTTACACTTACGTATTACTTTATTAGCAACATGAGTAGTCACAGCATAACAGTTTATATCTGATGGTGCTGTGCTTTGCCTCACATCCTCCTCCCTGCTCTATTATACCCCACCTCTTTTGTGCTCAATGTTGAGTACGTCTGTTATAGAGTTATAAAAGTTAGTGGCTGTCTGCTTGCCTTCTGTAAAGGATGGTTTGAACGATAATGCATGATGCAGCAGAATGCTACGACGATTAAAATAATGCTCACATTCAATTGTCAAGTTTACACTATTTGTGGACTTATTAAATACTTGCTCACTGGTCATGCATCTGTGTGTTTGGGAGAATAACATGTGCAAATAAAATCAAAGGGATAGATGCTACATATATCATATGGGCACAACAACAAGCAGTTTCAAGGTATGCATGTCTACTGAATAGTTACTTTAATCTGCTGCCACAGTAGGCAGAAGTCAGAACGCCATTTTCCATAGTAAATTCTTTTTTCATCATGTTTCCATCACCAATCATCTAGAAAAAATAATGGTTACCATTTAAACTAATCACCTAACGTCAATATGTTTCTATCATTTATATTTCATAACACTCATGTTCCACAAAAACTCATTGCTTGTAAGACTGAATGTAGTACTTTTGTGCTTTTGCAGGTATTGAATAAAGTGCGACTTCAAGACTGCCCAACAAAAATGAGCACATTCACCTCAGGTCCGCGTACCCATGTACAGTACTTGTTCACACAAATTATCCCTAATATAATCTGTAGTATGACAACCATAAAATGACAGAAGATGAAACAAGCAGAACTTGTATCAAACTCGACCACAAGTCAAAACAGCATTGGATACAGAGCACAACCTAAATTGGGTACAGAGATGTGAGTGATCGATGTTGTCCAAAGTGATTAGCTATCATTCTACTAATTTCCTACCAAGCTGTACATACAGTTTTACTTAACAAAAGAGAATACCAGTGAACATATGCATGTACATCTCTGATGAAAAACATCAGGTTCACAAATGAACATTCATTTGGTACAGAAACAGAGTGAATTGCATGGTCAAGTTGTCCACATTTGCTGCCGTGCAAAAGGATGGAAATTCATTTAACAAGTATGTGTCATGCATGGAAATAAATAAGACCACCTATGATACTACTCTATGATACTATGCACTTAGGATGTAGTATCATACACTGGTATCATATGCATACTACCCATCACGACCAGCCTTAGCCTAAGGCAGTGGAGAGGAGTGAAATGAAATCTTACTTGTGTGCATCCAGCCATTATTCTCCTCGGCACCTGCACCTGCGCTCCAACTTGTCTTGCTTGACCAACTTGTCTTCATCACCTTTACCAGTCAGTCGTCTTGCTCGCCCAAGGATCATCTTCACCTACACAAGACCATACAAGTATGATGAAACTTGAAGCATATCGACTACTTCTGCTACGATTTTAAATACTCAGCACATGCAATACAAGCCATCTTGCTAAAGCCAAGGATCAAAGCATGCTTTACCAACACTCAAAGTCTTGAAATTAGTCAAGAGTAATAAAAGAGGCACAATTCTAAGCAGCAGCATTGGATATATATTCGCTCTGCGTTGCACTTCGCAGGGATAAGACTAGGTTCCTATAATCCCTCCCCAGACCCCATCTTGTGTGGGAGCTTCTATGCACTGGGTCTGTCCTTTAGTGTATTGCTGTTGAACATCGTCAGAGTTATCGCTTGGTGACTGTAAATGTTTTGAAGGACATTTATTTATGACTTGAAGTACTCTTAAGGTACATTTTTGTTTTGTGCATAAGCCCGGCTAGATATTAAATGTTCATCTCACATTCCTGCGTCTTTAGGTTTGAAACAAACCGATTGGGCCAGCTAAGATACCTGAGCAGGCGCCATTTTTCTTCCTTGCCCTCGGTTCCATCCCTTTCTGAGGAGATATTGTTTGAGCCTCCTTCCAGTAAAGAAACAGATGGCAGCACTACCGAGGACACAATTCATAAAAAGATGGCTCATGTCTCCTCCCACTTCAGTCAGCTGTTGCTATCCTGTTGAGAACTTGACAACTCTAAGTATCTATAACTATCTTCGGTCAAGCAAACAGAGATTTTGGTTCACTGTCTTTTGGTGAGACTGGAAGAAGTTCCAATCTTCATGGTAAGTGCTGACTTGGAATCTATTTTGCAGATTCAGCGATCACGGACTACCTAAAAGGCCTATCTCCGTCATCTTTAGATATGGAACTACGGATGCTACAGATAATAGATGACGACGAGGTGGAAGAGTCGGAGGAACCAAGACCCATCCGAGCTCCAGTTCATCTCATTGCTGCTGGACTGCTTCATTCATGAGCATTCCTGTAGGAACAACTTTGAGTTTGTTCAAGCTGTTCTGAAATTGTTTTTGAAGGTACTGGCCAGGAACCAACTGGGATTTGGAACCCATTTATAACGTGCATTATTAGTATTATGCCATCTTTCATCAACCTAAAACAGCTATCTTCTTGAGGTCTTATCATTAAGCATTACAACAACAACAACAACCAACAACAACCAAGCCTTTCAGTCCCAAACAAGTTGGGGTAGGCTAGAGTTGAAACCCATAAGATCTCGAAACCAAGTCATGGCTCTGGAACGTGGATAGCTAACTTCCACGCACCCCTGGCCATGGCTAAGTCTTTATCGATATTACAAACCTTCAGGTCTCTCTTAACGGACTCCTCCCATGTCAAGTTTGGTCTACCACGACCCCTCTTAACATTCTCAGCACGCTTTATCCGTCCGCTATGCACCGGCGCTTCCGATGGCCTCCGTTGAATATGTCCAAACCATCTGAGACGATGCTGGACCAGCTTCTCTTCAATAGGTGCACCTCTAGACAATAAAGCTACAAGAATATTAATAAAGCTAAAAGGGGCTACAAGTACCAAAACTTAAAAGTACACATTTACCAACCATGATCATTAATAAAGCTACAAGTCTGAAAGGGGCTGCTCACCTCTAGACAATTTTTTATCCTCGGAGGAGTTACAAGCGGGAGTCTGATTTTCATCACATGGCTTGGTGCCTTCATTGGCTGACTGTTTCCCCAGTTTGGTTTATCACTACTGCTCCTTTCCCTTCAAAACTCACAACCTCGATCTCCATTTCTCCAACTATTGTCTCTTCCTCCCCCTCGTCCTCCCCCGATATCCATGAGAGGAACCTAGTGGCAGCATGCAATTCAATCAAGCGGTATATCAACCACAAGAATATAAACCAGAGCGGAGCATGCATAACTTGGGGAAATAAAACAGACTTGAGAGGGAGGGATCGACCTTCCCTGGTGGTTGGTCGTTGGCTCCTGCTCATCCTCCTCATCTATTTCGTCCATGGACAGCACCCGCCCGCTGCAATTAACCAAAAAGGAAATTATCATCTACAGTTGAGAAATCAGAGGCCCAAGGAAAAACTTTCAGACTAGTAAAATAAATCTGCAGGTGTTCTTAGTAGGCATAAAACTGACTGACAGAAACAAATAAACTTATCAAGCACTTGCAAATAGTAGAGAAGTAAACTTGTTTTACTTAAAGGAACCAGAGTATCCAGAGAAACAAAGCATAAACAAGCTTCGACGAAGAAGCTCAAAAATATATACATACAAATACAGATTTGTCCTGCCATTATACATATGTTGCAACTATTTGCAACATACAAATCCATCCATGTGCTAGCAGCAAAATTAAGAACAGACCTCCTCCTCTTTTTGGTAAATAAATTGACCACAAACTGAACTTGTTCATATACACCGAGTGCTAATGAGAAAGATAAAGAGCATCTTCTCTCTTTACTGCTGCTACTAGTAGCGCGGGAACATGAAGCAAAATCATACCATTGTGTACAACAGTAGCATTGATCTGCTTGCTACCAACCAACAATTAACCTACATAAACAAAAACAAAAAATGCCTCATTGTTCTCGCTATACTGCTACTAGCACAGTGAGGGAAGAAAAGAAAAGACAATATCCAGCAGCAGAGGAATGAAGACTCTGTGAGCTACAAGAATTGTTGGCTGTAGCAGTACAAGAAATGAGTTGCAGGTTTTCTGCATCATGTTCAGTCCAGTCGCAGAACAGGAGCACTGAGCAACCAACCAAGGGAATAAAGTAGATTAGAGAGCAGAGACCCTGGATTGTACATGTTCTTCTTAACACAAGGAGAGGAGTCACTTTTTCTGACCAGTATCTAGCAGTAACCACGTTTTCTATAGCAGAGTGCCAATCACTTTGGAAAAACGAACAAAACAAGGGATGGGATCGACCTTCTTCTGTGGGGAGCCATGGTGGTCCGGGCGGACGACCTATTCCAGCACGTCAGGCTACCATGTGGGATCCATCATGTCCCGTTCATCGTCATCTTCCTCACTGATACCGTCCATGGAGGTGGAGGTGGAGGTGGCCTGGTGCTCTGAATGGAAGAGAAAAATGGAAGAAAGGAAGGCATCCATTATTTTGAGTCCACCACAAACAGAGTGGCTAGTACCTACCTGCTACAGCAAGCTGCTGCACTATGTGACTGTATTTTGAAGGAGCAGAGTGGAGCAAGGCAATCAACTGTGACAAATTTCAGAAAAGGAGAAAAATACATCCAGCATACGTACGTACTAGTGCATCATTTTTGCCAATGATAATAGTCTAGTGCAAAAACAGGGGCACTAAATCTGCTAGTGAATAGTACTAGAGCATACAAAGGGGAAACAGCGAAACATATGATTGTAGTAGAGTAGGAGTAGGAGTAGGTGCATGCATCAGTCATGATGAATTTGTAATGTCTTGCATGGCACAAACAGTCATTATACACACACACACACATCGCACAAGACAAATACAATTGAAGTGCATGAGACAAATAAAGAGCAGGGAATGTTCATTTTATCCTAATGTTGAGGTGATGAAGAATAATGAATGGTCCACTCCAAGATTAGCTACGCTAGTGTAACAGGACAAAGTTTACATTAAGCTATTACCTAGCAATACATGATGAACCAACAAACTGCCCCTTCAGAAACAAGATTTGACAAGCTATATAAGAAAAGGATGCCCACCATTAGCAAGATCTGGATGAATATTGGGCTCTCTATTAACATCAATCGTCATGACCACACTATCTCCAATACCGACTGCTCTCTCTCATAGCAAACCCACAAACATAATAAAGTAATTTATCAATACCAAGCACAGCCTACAACAATAAGGAGTTTTAAAGTGATGTATGCTGTCCAAAGCTCACATGCCAAATAGAGAGGGACGAAAGCATGGCACATGTATACAACATCACACAAATTTCAGAGCAGAAATTGCATATCCAAGTCGAAGCCATACAAGTTCTTAATCTCTCTGTTCAAACGCAATAAGAGCTATATAGTAACAAATTGTACTGTAGGAACTACTACTACTATCCAGGGTTTTCTTAATCTCTCAGTTCTAAGTTGTAACCATGTGTGCTAGCAGAGTACTAGTATTGCTTAACTGCGATGGCTACTTGTAAGCGGTCAGGAAATTCAAGCTACCAATATAGGGACTTGTGACGTGCTAGTAGATCAATAGTATCCATGTGTAAGCGATCAGGTTGATCAAACTGAAACCTGTATGTGCAATTGCAACTCAGCCTGGACATACAAAGAAAAACTACCTGCAGGTATAGCAATACAGCCCAAGGTTATATCATAGGCCCGCCCACCAGAAGAATTCAGTGAACATGAGACACATGTGCAGGGAAGCAGAACTCAGTTAAGATGTTCATACAGTACAAACTGAACAATGCTAGTAGTGTGGGTTTTCTGCTTGAACCAAAAAAAGGATGCAGATTCGTAGAAAATAAACACCCAGGCAATTTTAGGCAACAACAGTCCAACATAGGTAGTGTTACACCACTAAAACAGAAACACGAAGTTTCCAATCAATTGCCTTACATAATTTTGGTACAAATCTAAAGGATGTTACTAACATAAAAGCAATGATATGGTGGCTCCATTCATGTACATCAACGCTATGAAAAGCATGTCTTGGCACAAAAAGGCAGCATGATAAAATTAAATGTGGATAATTATAAGGTAAAAGAAAAACGAAAAAAGATGAATAGCCATATCTCCATATGGAGTATCATTATAATTAAAATTCATGCACTCAAATTTGTTTCGTAGTGCATCCCCTTCAACTATTCGTTTAGGCTTTGTTCGTTTAACCCCACCCCCGCCAAGTTCTGGCCCAAACCCCGTCGATCCCCGTGGGTTTCTCCCCGACCGGGGTCGGATCCCGGTCTGGCTTATAACAGCCTTCGGTTAGACCCGGCCTGGATTAATCCCCTCTCAAATCCCTCCCAAGCCCCGTGGAAACTGCAGGGAAATGAACCACGCGTCCCACGCTGTGGAAGCAAACCCCGTCTCTCTCTCCCCCAAACGCTTTCACTCACCCCGACTCCCTTTCTCGATTCGGCGGCGGCGACTGCGACGGCCACGACGCCGGAGAAGAATGGACAGCAGCAGCGCTACTGGTGGAGACGGCGGCGGCGTCCTTCCCCATCCCCTTCCCCTCCTCCCCCCTTCCCCTTCCTCCTCCCCCTCCCCTTCCTTGTCCAACCGGCGCCACCGCATCCAATCACAGCGGCACGAGCTGGGCGGTGATCCAGAGCAGCCGCGGCGTGAGCTGGGCGGTGATCCGAAGCAGCCACGGCGCAAGTTGTGGCAGCACGAACAAGGCACTGTCGGCATGACTCTCCCCGGACAGTACACCAGTAAGCTGTTAGTCCTCTTCTTGATTGAAAGCTGTAACCGAGCAGAATGAAGACAAGGGATTGTGTGGATCTGTGGGGAAGGGGTTGGCCGGGGATGGGTGACATGAGGGGATTATCAAATCCCTGCAGGTGTTGGTTACCTGTGGTGAAGAAACCCCAACAACCGAACAAAGCCTTGATGGAAGTGCATCCAAAATGAAACCGATGTTAGATATTCTATAGCCATGAATAGACTACCAACACGTGAGTAAGCGGCGAAATCTCCCGTCGCCGCACGCGAACCTGGGGTGGTAGCGAAGATTTAGGGGCGGCGCAACGAGAGAAGGTGGTGGCGGAGACGCCCAATTCGTGAGCGGCGTTGGCCCCGTCGATGACTACGAGGCTCCGACCAGCGGGCAAGTCGCAGGGAGTCCGCCTCTGGGGAAGGGGGTAGAGGGAGGATGTGAAGCAGGGGTCGACGGTGAGAAGGCGAGAGGCCTTCCCAGGCGCGCCATGCCAGCTCCCGCTGTCCGTACCGAAAGTCGCGCCGCGCTCGCCATGGTCCACGTCGGCTGATTGCAGCACCAAGAGCCGCCAATGGACCACGTCCTCCTACCCGGCCCTGGTTCGGAGGGCACGGGTAGCAGCGCCGTCGGAGGGGGAGCCCGAGCAGCAGGCGGGGGGACGACCAAGAGCAGTAGTGCGGGGGGCTGCGAGGTGGGGCTGGCCGGCGACCTAGGAGACGGTTGGCGAGCAACTCGTCCAGCCGCCGCACGCCGAGCTGGCCGTATGGTCGGCGGCCGGGAGAGACGCCTCGTGCAGCGCGTAGGGGGCGGCGGCGGCGGGGGGATTGGTGGGGAGGGAGGGAGGGAGGGAGCAGGGCAAAGCAAAGGCCGCGCGGTGGGCTGGCGGTGGGACCTGTGCCCACACACGGGGAGGATGAGATGAACCTATGAAGAGCAGATCCCAAAAAGAAAAAACTATGAAGAGCACGGAACTGCATTCATTCGAAAAAAGAGTTTATTTGCTCACTTTAAAAACACCTCAACCAAAAAAATCCCAGTCATACAGATTAGGGAGGTGCTGGGCGCCGGCGCCGGCCGTCACACAGCAGCCGTCGGATCGAGTGTCCTTAACCGTCATATCTCGTCTTCGTCCTCAGCCTCGAGCCACGAATGCGAACGCCTCGTCGGTCATCCTGGTCCAGCGCGCAACGACGTTCCCCCCGCCCCTCCCCTTTCCCCCCGCCCATTGGCGGTCGAGGGGTCCTTCTCCCGTTGCCCCCTCTCGCCGGACGTCATCATCGTCGGTCGTCGTCCTTGCAGAGCCAACAAACGTGAGCGCCTTGTCGGTCCTTCGTTGCAGTTTTTTCATCAACGGTTGTAGCATTTTATGTCAACGGTTGCAGCATTTCGCCTAGCAATGACCGCTTGCAGCTTTTATATGTCTGGTTGCAACCTTTTTCATCAACGATTGTAGCATTTTATGTCAACGGTTGCAGCATTCCGTCATGGCAATGACCGCTTGCAGCTTTTTATATGTATGGTTGCAGCTTTTTTAATCAACGGTTGCAGCATTTCCGCCATGGCAAATGACCGCTTGCAGCTTATCATATGTCTGGTTGAAGCTTTTTATTTTGGGTTTTGAAGCTTTTTCAAATAGTTGTTACATCAATTTTGGGTGACGTTTGTAACACTTGTATACGTGCGCCCGGCATGGCTGCAGGCGACGAGGACGACGGGCAAAGGCTGGATCCGGCGATGCGGACGGTCGACAATGGCGGGAAGTGGCGATACGGGCGGGCCGACGGGGGCAGGGACCGACGCAGCGGCGGCAGCCGCGCAGGGGCGTGCAGATGGTGGGCCCCTTCGATCATGTGACGCACCACACGCGAGCCGTTGGGATGGAGACGAGATCGCAGGATAAAAAACGAAGATCGACGATGTGCGTACGTCCGGCCGAACGTTCGACCGGCGCACGGGCGGAAAATGTTTCCCTACATATTATCATCCTGCAAAAAATAGCAACACGATAAAAAAAAACTATACTAATGGGTTTGGCTATAAATGAAGTCTATAGATTGCCAAATATAATAACATGCTAAATATACCTTACCAAAAGTCTTAGGATATGGCACAATCAAGTTTTAATAGTACAATGTATGTATACCAAATCCAAATTAATATGAATTCTCCTGAAACATCTTTTGTTTAAAATGATTAATAGTCTATGACTATTTCGTTTTGCTTATACGGATAAAGCCGATAATAGCAAATGTTCCATTTCCTTCCCAGCCCCTTGGCGGCTAGTACAAGCCCTTCTCCTCCAAGCTTCGTCGGCAAGCATATAGATTAATTTGCATCATCTCTACATACCGCCCCCGCGTCCGATGGAGGGGAGGAGAATCCAGATGCCTCCGCTTTGGTCAGTAATTTAGGTTAGTGTTTTTAGTCCTCGCTTTTGTGGTGCTCGGACGGATGGTTGTGCTTCGTCTTTGAGTTTGTCTTCCGGGCTCCCATCCTCCTTGAGTTCATCCGTCTTGATTTAGTCGACGGAATTTCAGTTAAACTCATCTCATCTCTTTGGGGCAATGAGGTTATGTTTTTCGTCATGTGGCGAGATGTGGTGTCAGGTGTTTCAAATATATTCGAGGGTGCTAGTCCGATAGGGGAGTGACGACATCGGCTCATCGACGGCTCGCCTGGCAGTGTTAGTGGTCGTTTGATAGTCTCGGAATCTTGTTGTAAGTTTTATTATGTTTGAGATGCTTTGTACTTCCGATGAGAATTTATAAATCTTTTTCACACATAAAATATAGGGATCAAAAAGCATAAGGAACAGGGTCGAGGCGAGTGACTGAACCCTAGTTGTCACACGTCGATTACCCCTATCACTGTCGCCATGGCAGGTCATCTAGTAAGACCCGCGTGATGGTGGTGGGGGGAGGCCCTAATCGGGGCGACTTGGTGAAGAGGTGTTGGAGGGTTGCTGTAGGTGGTAAAAGATATGAGGGCTCGAATAGCGGTCTCCGTGAGGTGGTTCTCGACGATGGTGTTGGTGGAGCGGTGGTCCCTAGGCATGGGAACCGAGAGGCGCTGGAGCCGAGCTCCTTGAGTTCGACGCAGCCCAGCTCCTGACTATGTGGGGGTCTAGGTTGTGTCTTGACTTGAAACTTCTCGAACAAATTTTCACCGGTTTTTTGTCCTAGATAAATATTAGTTTTGCAAATTCCAAAAACATGTAAAAAAACAATAGCACCACGCACTGGATTAATATGATAGTCCAATAAGTCAATATAAATTTATGCCAAGATGATGCAATAATGGTATAAACATAGCGTGAACATAGGACAAAAAATAGTTTAAGTGTATCGACAGTGTGGTGAATTATTTGATAATTCAACTTATCAAATAGGCTTTTGGCTTTTTTTTTGTTTAAGCTACTTATCTCTTGTTTCCTGGCTATTTGTACACAACAGTGCTAAATAAGAACACAATAGCATAGTTCAATAACCACAAATTGGGTTGTAAAAGAGAGTTAACCAATTGAGCTAGTGATAGTTGAAAGAGTGTGCATCCATGCATCCATGGGTGTGCACGCACTCCTACATGTGTTGACATGCATATCATGTGTAGTCCAATAACGCCTCTACGAGAAAGCTATACTATGCTCGTTGATACAAAATTGGAAGGGTACGTGCTTATGTGCATATCGTGGATAGTCTCGCAATGGCTACATGGTGAAGTTATACTACACCCGTCACCACACCAGTCATGTTGTACTCGGGCCATCATTGGTTTTTGATAATGTTCTCCACCCAAGATCATATTTCCAGGCATGTTCCGTTTGCTTGGTGTCCGGTCAAGATGGGGTGTACACTACACACTACATTGACTATGTCGACTCTTGCTCTTGTAACACTAATCCGGTCGTCCTTAACATTACAACAATATGTCAATTGTGTGGGAGGGGTGGAGGGGTTTTATTAAGCGCAAATTCATCCAAAATGGTAGAGAAAAAGTACACACCCGTATGCCAAAAGATCAAGGTAACAAGCATTAGTACAGTTTAAGTGGATTTTGAATCCCATTAAAATCCAGGGTATTTGCTTGTCAAATATATAACTTTTATAATTAAGACCTCTTAAGGGTATCATAACCCAGTATAACGCAAACCTCATTCAATGCCAACTAGGCATATTGTTCATATGACATAGTATTAATTGAGGAACAATGCATGGTTTATTTTAGTAACATATGTTGATATCGTATCATAATAAGTGATGTGCTGCTATTTTTCATACAAAGGAATAATGTCATCTAGAGTACTACCAACTTATGATACTCCTCACTACAAGCAGTCTAACACAACCCATAGTGGGGAGTATCATATACTAGTATCATGCATATGATACCACCTCCATACTGCATTGTATGACAATTTAGTGTCTTATATTACATTGTTTATTGTTTTGCATGACACATAATAGCATTATATTTATTATGATACTGGTATATTCTCTCTCCTCAGTTAACAGTGTGTCATGTCACCAATATGCCTAGTTGACATTGCATGGGCGGCATGATACTACCTATATCTTAGCGTGGTTTCATAGGTAAAAATATGATGTGGCACCCCATTTAATGAAGAAAACGAGAGAAACCATATATTAATATAGATATAAATCTTAGTATCAAATCCAAGATAGCTTATAACTTTCTCTCACGAAAGACAATAAATGAGGGTTGTTTTGGACTACCAACAGCGGGGAGTAACTTGGACTAGTAACATGCATATGTTACTAATCTATGTTACTATCTCTATAGCGGGGAGTAACATATGTGTGATGTAATGCAACACTTCATTATTATGTTGTAGACTCATCTTGTCTTGGTTTGTGTGATGTTACCCAAAGAATGAGTAACTAGTTAAGTTACTCAATTCATCTCTCCCCTCATTAAAACATTGTCACATAGGCAAATTGGGTGAGTTGGACTTTATGTTACTACTAAAGTTACTCCCACTTTGTGTAGTCTTACGTACAACACTAAGGGCACTCCCAATGCATCATATCTTAACGAGTAATCATATATACAGTGAAAAACAATAGAGACGACCACCACTACAAAGCATTATCTCTTAGATGTTGTACATAAGTAATATTGCAATAAACTTTTTTAAGGATCATATTAGCATCTCAACCTTATCATTGGTGTTCCATGTGATGCTAGTCGTCCAGGATGATATTGTCAGGGCATGCGTTGTTAACTTGGTTTCCAGTCATGACGGGGTGTACACTACACACTATGTTGACCATGCCTACCTGTGTCATTGTGACACCAACACCATCTCTCTCAACATTACAATAGTATGTCAATTACGAAGAAGGATGGAGGGAGTTTAATTAAGAGCAAATGGTGACAAAAAGGTAGAAAAATACTCACTAGATGGAGAAAGATCATGGTAGCATGCATTAGTGCATTCTAAGTGGATTTTGAATCTTAAGAATCCATAACATTTAGTTGTGACATATTCCACTTCGGTTAAGGTGCATGCATGCAGACATGCATACATATTTGCGAGATAGTGGCCCTATTTGGATCCATGAGTTAGAGTTAGAGTTGGTTAGATTGAACCAATCTAACCCCAAAACATCTAAACAGAAGGGTTAGAGTTGGTTAGATGCATCTAACCCATCCAAAACTAACCCACCCAAGGGATGCTTATTTGGGTTAGAGGTAGGTGGGACCCACAAAAAGTTACTTTTTCCTCTACCTCCACCACACCAAATCCTTGTTAAAGGAGACAAATGATTGAAAAAGGTGCATTTATTGGCAATCTAACTCTTCCATCCAAACACCACTTTGGTTAGAGTTAGTTTAGGGTTAGTCAAGGGTTATAATCTAACTTTAACCTCTAACCGAGTAAGAGTATCCAAGAAACAGGGCCAGTGATAGATGAAAGAGAGTCAAAAGGCTACATGCATGCATGCCCAGGATGCATGCATATGTATGTGTTGATGTGTATATCATGTGTGCAGACATGTGTTAACATGCATATGAGCATATCATGTGTACTTTGACGATGGTTCGATGGCAAAACTATACTACGTCTGTCGACACGCCCACCGTCTTGGGGTCGACCTTATCATTGGAGTTCTTGGTGATGCTCGGTGGCCAAGATGATTTTGCGACAACATGTTTCGTCAACTTGGTGTCTGCTCAAGACGGGGTGTACACTACACACTGCATTGACCATGCCGACGTGTGGTATTGACCAACACCGTCTCCCTCAAAATTCCAGCAATATGTTGATTACGTGGGAGGGGTGGAGGGTTTTTAAGAGAAAACGGTGGCCAAACAAGGTAGCGAAAAAGTATACACGCACATGCTGAAAGATTATGGTAACATGCATTAGTGCATTCTAAGTGGATTGAATCTCATTAAATTCCATGGCGTTTAATTGTGGCATACTCCACTCAGTTAAGGTACACGCATGCATGCCATGCATACATACTCCCTCCTTTTCGGTTTATAGGGCTCAAATCTGAAATCTCATCAACCAAGGTGAATTGTGAGTGGATAACACTAGTTTAAACTAGCCAATGAAATATTTCTCACATATTCAATTTCCAAGGCAATAAATGTAGCATCCTTCCTTTTATTGGACGTGCATGGTGCATGTAGAAAACGATGCATGCATAGCCACTCATCTCCTTTCTCTAAACTTTATGAATTAAATATGGCGTGAGACTCAAAGCACTTTAACTCACTTAGACTCAAAATGAGCCTAATACAATGAAAATCTGAAAATTTTGAGATATGCTTTATAAACCGAAAAGGAGGGAGTGTTATTCAAATAACAATAGTTGAAAGGTACAGTCAAAAGGATACATGCATGCATGCAAACATATGTGTTTCGGTCTATATAATGTGTAGTTTGACGACGGTTGCACGACGAAGCTATACTTATCGTCAACACATAGTTGAAAGGTGGTTAGAACTTACTCCTTCGTTTCTAAATATAAGTCTTTTAAGAGGTTCCACTAAAAGACTACATACGTATGTATGTAGACATGTTTTAAAAACTAGATTCATCCATTTTATTATGTATGTAGTCCCCTAATCATATCTCTAAAAAGACTTATATTTAGGAACAAAGTAAGTAGAAGGATGCATGCATGCATACATGTGTTAATGTGCATACCATGTGTAGTACGAATTGATACACGACAAAGCTACATTATGCTTGTTTCCATGTAGTTGAAAGGTGGTTAGAAGGGTACATATATGCATACATGCGTTAACGTGCATATCATGTGTAATGTGACGATGGTTGCATGACGGAGCTATACTACGTCCGTTGACACATCTGTTGTCTTGGGATTGACATTAGCATTGGAGTTCCTTGTGATGCTCACCGTCAAAGATGATATTTGGGGCATGTTTGGTTAACTTGGTGTCCGGTCAAGACGAGTCGTTGTTCACTTAACACTACATTGACCATGACGACGTCACCCCTATAACATCAATATGGTCTCCCTCAACTTTACAACAATATGTCGAATGCGTGAAAAGTGTGGAGGGGGTTTAAGAGCAAATGTCGACCAGTAAGATAGAGAAAAAGTACACACCCACACCCAAAAGATCAAGGTAACATGCATTAGTGCAGTCTTGGATTTTGAATCTCATTAAATTCTAAGGGATTTAAGTGTGACATATTCCACATCGGTTAAGGTACATGCGTCCATGTCATGCATACATATTGTTCAGTTAGGGACGGCTGAAAGAGAGTCGATAGGATATATGCATGAATGCCCATGATGCATGCATAAGTATGTTGTTGTCCTTGTCATGTGTACTATTTTTATTGATGCGTGGTTGAAAGGGAGCTGGAAGGTTACATGCATGTATACATGTGCTATTGTGCATATCACGTGTAGACTGTCGATGGATGTACAATGAAGCCATACTACGTCTGTTGACACGCCTGTTGTTTTGCGGTTGACCTCATCGTTGGAGTTCCCAACCCAAGATGATATTGATGTGGCATATCTTTTTAACCAATTTATCTCTTGGGTTGATCTCTCTCAACACTACAACTATAGATATATTGAGTAACAGGGTGGAGTGGGTTTAAGAGCACATTACAATGAAGAAAGTAGAGCAAAATGAGAAATTCATGCATAGAAAGATCAAGGTAACATGAATTAGTGAACTATATGTGCATTTCAAATACCATTAAATTTCATTGCGTTCAATTTTGACATCTTCCACTTTTGTTAAGTATTTTCTTGTTGGAAGAATTTTCGTACGTATACTTTAAATCATACTCCGTATTAAAAACCACGTGCTGCCTTCGCTGCGGAGTGCCTTGGCATCCGCCGTAGCCTCACGTGCTGCCTTCGCTGCTGCTGCTGCGTCTACCTCCGCTCTAGCTGCTGCCAGCTCCGCCGCAGCCAGCCTCGACGCCCTTGCTGCCACAACAGCTGCTGCTATAGCTGCTCGCTCACGCTCCTCTGCCACGGCGCGCTCGGCCTCCTGCCAGCGCCGTATGCTCGAGGTAGCCGTGTGCTGAGAGCGACCTGCAGACATGACTCGCTGCAGTGGGGCTGTTGCGTGAAGAGGAGGCTGTTGCTGACGAGCTGCTGCTCGGCAGTCCGTAGGAAGGGAGGTAACCAGGGGCAGTCGGAGCAGCTGCTGCTACCGGCTTAGGCTGCTCTGCTCCCGGTGAGAGAGGTGAGCAGGAAATGCTCAGGGTACAAGATAACGAGGCTCTGATACCAGTTGTTAGACCTTTCAGCGTGAGCATTGATAGTTGTGGATGACACTAGGAGAGTTGGAACAGTTTTCGTTGGTTTATTTCTCACACAATGCCATTGCCAACCTGAGGGGTTGGGGATACATATTTATAGGGTGCTAGCCAGCCAAGCATATGCTAAGATGCTAGTCTAAGATGCCAGTCTAAGATGCTATCCTAACTGCCAGTCCTTGGTGGTTAAGGATTCTATCCTAACAGCCACAAGGACCATGTGCTGCAGCCCCACAAAGGACCATGTGCTGCAGCCCCACAAAGACCCTAGTACAGAGACTTATCCATCATTCTCCCCTTAAGTCTTGTACGTCGTCTTGTGGGAGAGTCGAATCATCCCGAACCTCGAGCAGAGTTCGAGGAACTTGATCCTCCCAAGAGGCTTGGTGAGCAGATCTGTGAGTTGGTCCGTGGTGTTGATGTAGCTCGCCTCGATGCTCCCTTCATCCAAACAGCTTCGGATGAAGTGGTACCTCAGTCGAATGTGCTTGCTCCTTTCGTGGAAAACAGGGTTCTTTATCAGGGCCAGGGTGGACGAGAAGATCACCATGCAGTCGAGCGAGCCAGAGCGCCTCAGTGCAGGCGGTGGAGGCCGATAGGTTTAGACTTTTTAGATTTGCAGTGTCAATATCAGCAGTAGCAACAGTGGCACTTTGCTCACTGTGATTTCTTCTTATCCGCAGCACCACACAGTTGATTGGCCTTTTGTGGGCGTCGACGGTGAGCTGGCCTGAGCCAGCCAGCTCTGGCAGCGGCGCCAGCAACGGCTTCCGCGGCCGCCAACAGCCATTGCTGCAAAGCCGCGCGCCCGCGCCGCTCGGCACCGTCCAAGCCACCCGCTCGCTCCGCGTGTCCCGTCCTCACCTGTGCATGCCGCAAATGTCGTCGCCACGCTTTGGACGGCGTAGAGCGTCCTTTCTGTTGCCGTCGCGCCCGTGGCAAGCCGCGCCATCGAGCCGTGATTCCCGCCAATGACTGCTCGAGCTTAGGCCCAAAATGGAGCCCCCGTAGTGAGTTGTCGCTGCCCCCGCCCTGCAACAACCCGCTAATCCCTCTGGCTATTGGAATTTGTCGCCGGAGTTTGGCTCCCGCGGCACCCCCTCTCTGCCGCCTATGAATAGAAGGCCTCGCGCAGCTAGGCAGCCCAGCACCACTCCACCGCTCCTCTGAGCCACGCTCAAGCCACCAGAGGACCTCGGGGAGGTCTCCTTCCCCGACTACGGCCGCCCCGATCCGCTTTGGGTCTCGGCAAAATCCTCTCTGGTGAGTGAACGAGCGCACCCCAAATTTAGTCAGTAGACCCCTGGTGAACCCATTCTTCTAACCCGCGCCTCAATTCGGTGGTAGACCCTCCCTCCGGCGAGATCCAGTTGCACCCAACGCTGCCGTCCGTCGAAGAAGAAGCAGCCGTCGACATGGTGCTCGCCCACGAATGTTTCCACCAGCCACCAACGCGGAAGGACTCTGTGAGTGCTCATGTGCCCTTAGGCACATGCCTTGTCGTGGATCGTCGCCGACGACCGCCGCAAGCTTCTGTCGCTGGAGGCATTTTTAAACCTGACAGGTGGGACCCCCTCGTCAGGGTTCTTTTCTTTTTGAACCTTTTTCTGAAGCGCCTTTCTCGAGAGTGTGTTTTCTCTCTAGGCTTGGGTATTTTCAACCAGGCGTTTTGCTCCTTTGCAGTCTGCCCCTGGGAAGATTCTGTTTCATTATATATCAACCCCTGGTTTCATTTTCTTTATAATTATTAAACTGCAAATTCTTTTCCAATGATTCTTTTTGCAAAATTTTGCCCTTATTGTCCAGTTTATTTTCATATTTATTTAAATATGTTTAGAGACAGTAACTAAGCCCTTAGCACTTACGTTAGTATTCGGTGTATGTGACGTAGATTCTGATGAGGGAAACACCGTTGTCAACTTCAACGAGCTCGATCCCGACTACGTTGAACCAGGCAAGCATGTTTGAACTTTTGATGCGATGTTTGCTGATAATATTGCTTCATCAATTGCTGCATTAACCAACGCATTTGCATACTACTTAACATAATGATATACCCTGGAAATGATGGTCTGATGTGGTGATGACAGGCCATGGACAACCTAATCACGTGGGACGTGATAGGTTGTTGCCTAGTCATGTCGGATGCATGACAGTGATGGAACGAAATTAAATAACTCCAGTGTCGACCTAGATCGAGTCTTGTCAGCTTTTTATTCCGTGTTGCCACAGGTTTTTCGAAAGGGAATGCAGTGTAGTAGGTCGTGAATCTATTACCAGTTACACACCAAGTAGAGGGGCCAGGATGAAGGTATCCATGGCCCTGGAATAAAGCCAGTGATCCGGTCAGGGGGCATGGGTGTTTCCGGTTTGGGACCGAGAGGGAGGGCACTCCCTTGTAGCACGCGGTAGAAATGTGATCCCATTGCTAGTCGAGGATGTGGCCTCCCCGTCATATGGTTTTCCCCTGGCAGCGTAGCCCGGGTGATGCCGAACTTCGCAGGGGGAAAATGGGTGTGTACTGGTTCTGAGTGTTTGCTTCTAAAATACCGTACGCGGGATTAGTCCTAGTGACTATTGGAATCCGTTGGCTGTGGGTAAAGAGTACACCCTATGCAGAGTCCAAACTATTCGAGTAGCCATGTCCACGGTCAAGGATGGCTGCTTGATAGGTCAAGTGCCAGTTCCTGGAGCACAAGTATTGGTTATAAAAATGCTTATGATTGACATCTGACAGTGATGGAGGTTTAACTTGATGATAACTTGGTTGTGTGGAATATCCTGAAGATTGGTTGTACCACCCAGATGTTCCTTTTTTTATGCCCCTTTTCAACGGTGTCGCTGAGACGCCCGACTATGGTGAGTATTTATTTAATTATGCCCCTTGTTGCGGTGTCGCTGAGACACCCGACTGTGGCGAGTATTTATTTTATTATGCCCTTTCTGCGGTGTCGCTGAGACACTTGACTGTGGCGAGTATTTATTTTATTATGCCCTTTCTACGGTGTCGCTGAGACGCCCGACTGTGGCAAGTATTTATTTTATTATGCCCTTTCTACGGTGTCGCTGAGACGCCCGACTATGGCTTGTCAATTTATTTTTGCCCTCTATGCGGTGTCGCACAGATGACCGACGGTGGCCATGTTTTTAATTGTTGACCTTTCGAGGCGTCGCTTCAGATACCCGATCGGTATCTTCTTACTTCCTGATACTTCGGGAGGACTATCGCTCGACTTATCAATTCTAACTTAATCTATTGACCATGATAATCTTGATAAATTTAACCATGCAATAGAACTGTTGCATTCATCTTATCTTTTGTACAAACTGTTTGCGAGTACTTTTCAAAATATTCACTAGCTTGTTGATATGGGCAGATATGGATGAAGGAGACCTCAAGGACAAAGAGTTCGATAGCGAGTCCGAAGCCTAGAGAAGTCCTAATCAGTCTTGCGATCTTGGAGTCCGTTGTTGTATTGTTTCCCCGCTTCCGCCTTCCGCCATCATGAATAAATTGTCAGGCCTCACTCTAATGCTTGGCGCGTAGTAGTACTTATGTCATGTCACTTCACTCTGAGGTGACATGCCCACTTTTATGCGAGCAGTAGTATCACCCCTTTGACCACTGTAATATATCCATCCTTATGTCATCTATGGGTGTGTTGTAATAAACTGTTGAGCGACCCCCCCCCTCCACCCTGTTTAATATTAAGTACTACTGGTTTTTTGTATCAAGATTGGTCTATCAGTGTGAATAATTTTTCTACACTGGTGACATTCATGGCTGATTTTCAACAAATTTATTTTATTTGGAAACTGGTCCTGACAAAGCGTCGCCCGGCTCGGGCGTTAGAGCCAATTGCATTGTCAGGCCGTGGCGCTCGCTCAGGGTAGGCCACGCAGCCGGCCCGACAAAGGGCAGCAACTTCCGTTGCGCAGGCGGGGCTCGTGGTGTCGGCTGGGGTAAGCACCGCCAGCCGTGTCGTCATGTCGGCTGTCAACAGCCGACCGAGTGGCGTGACTCCTGCTCCGGCTTCCCCGCAGCTGGCTCCCGTACCGTTTGTTGGCGTGGGGAGAGGAGGCATGTTGGGTTCGCCTCGGTCCGCCAGCTCCTCACCCTCCGGGTATTGCATTTCGGCGACGGCCGCCTGCATCGCTTGCATGTTCTTGATCGGGGTGCTGCAAGCGGGTTAGGCTCCGCCCAGAGCCTCGTTGACCAGCCGGCCCTGTTGCCGGACACGCCTCATCGCTAGCCAGCGTGAGGCCGTGGGCGCTGTTGTACTCTCGTTGTGCCAACTCCAGCAGCGTCGCACCGTAGCCAGCATCGTGGCATTGTCAAGAAGGAGCTGGCATTGTGCGTCCAGCTCGGCAGCAGCTGCAGTCGGGTAGGCACCCGGCGTGACGGGGGTGCTGATGCTCTCTGCATCGTGGCATGCAATGAATCCAAGGCGGACGTACCCACCGCGGCCGCTTCCTGCTTCGTAGCCATCCGATGAGTGAAGGAATTGGAGCTGACGGTGAGCACTTCTGCACGAGTGCAGAGGTCTGCCACCTCGCGAGGGTACTCTTCAAAGACAACCGCGATGTAGATGTGGTGGTCGCAAAAAGGGGCCATGGAGTCGCTTGTAGGGAAGGTGGCGTCCGTGAAGCACGCGGCGTTGTCGTTGACTCAACCGAGGGCGTCGTACCTAATGACCAGCCCATGCACAACGCGCTCGCCGGAGGCAGTGGAAGGTCCCGTCTGAAACGTGACTCTAGCCGACGTCACTATCTACCCCACGATGGACGCTAACTGTCGTGGTATTCTCACGGTAGATGCCATGGTGGACGCCAACTGTCGTGGTATTCTCACGTTAGGTGCTGACGGGCGATGGGGGTGTCTAGAGGCGCTCATGACACGAAGCTACCCAAGTTCAAGGCTCACCGATGGAGGCAAAACCACTAGTTCCGACGAACTGACTATGAGAGATCATGATACACGAGCTCTAACTCACCTTCTCCACCTCACATGCGTGTAAGTGTGTGAAAATGGCCGACGCCCCCCCCCCCCCAAACCTCCTTGGCAGTCCGCTTGTTGGAAAGCGAGAACTGCATCTCGAGCGAGACTGCGGCGATTAGGGCGTCCAACGCCCGTTGATCCTCATGATGGTCGACGTTGCCGTCCTAGACCGCCTCCATAGGTGCCACACCTGGAGCCTGATCTTCATGATCGCGGCCCATTCGACGTAGTTGGTTTTGGTGAGGGTAGGCCACCCAACACCGGGACCAACATCCCTGACCACAATCCAGACCTCGTAGAGGCCGCGGTCCTGGTCGTCGTAGCCGCCGTGTGCTGAGAGCGGCCTACAGACATGGCCCGCCGTTGGGTGACTGTTACGTGGAGAAGAAGCTTCTTCTGACGAGCTGTTGCTCGACAGTCTAGAGGGAGGGAGGTAACCAAGGGCAGTGAGAGCAACTGCTGCTACCTGCTGGGGCTGCTCAGCTCCCAAGGAGACAGGTGAGTAGGAAATGCTCAGGCTACAAGACACACTGGCTCTGATACCACTTGTTAGTCGTTTCAGCCTGAGCATTGATAGAAGTGGATGACACTGGGTATAGGCTGCTAGTCAGCCAAGCATATGCTAAGATGCTAGTCTAAGATGCTATCCTAACTGTCAGTCCTTGATGGTCAAAGATTCTAGCCTAACTGCCAGTCCTTGATGGTCAAAGATGCTATCCTAACAGCCACAAGGACACAAGGACCATGTGCTGCAGCCCCGCAAGGACTTTAGTACAGAGACTTGTCATGTGAAGCGCAGTCGATGGGGCCACCACCACCCGTGGAGGCCACTAAATGTGACGGTGTAGCATGACCTCAAAGCGGGCAAAAGACACCATGGTTATAATTTTTTATTTATTTTTTACGGATCAACAGACAGAAGTCACTAAAGGGTCCCGATGTAGCCCGGGGAACGAATCAGCCGGTCGACCGTAGGAATTCGGCGGCTGACGAAAGTGCTCGAGACTGAAAAAACATCAAGGCTCATGACGAGCTAGCAACGCATGGCAACCGACGGCTGGACCCAACACGGGCGGGAGCTTGTGGCTGGATTCAAAGCAGGCTACAGTCAACACCGGCTGGGAAATCAGGTAGGCAACAGCACCCATGCAACCACAAGACAGCTGCCAGCCCGACGCAATCCTAGACCAGGACAAGCGATGCGACGGGCGCGATCCGATCAGGAGTAGGAAACTGTTGTGGCGGCTCAATCGGGATGGGCGGCGGAGCGGCGGAGGAGTCCTGCAGAGGCTCAGGACAGACCCGCCGACGCAGGCTGGAAGGCTCGAGGCGAGCTGACTCGAATCGGATCGAGGCGAGGTGGAGACGTAATGGTAGCTTCGGTGACCGGTGTAGTTAGAAGCAGCAGGAGGACTAGAGGAAAACGCAATGGCGACGAGGATCAAACACGAGTTGTGTGTGTTAAAAAAACCTAAGCTCTAATACCATGTTAGAAAATATGCAACTTGTATTCACATAAGGACATAGTCCATTATATACACATATAGGTGCAGGAAATGTGCAGAAGACCCCTTATACGATGGGGTAAATACAAAAAGCTACAGGGCTATATATAGTACTCTAACATATATGAGGAGAAGATCCCTTGTACAATGGAGTCGCTCACACAAAATAACACAGGGACACAACTAGGACATGACCATTTTAATCTAATCGATATATGTCTACTCCAACCGAGCGCACCGCACACTAATCCCATCCCCCCATAGAGGTTGGGTGTGCACTAAGAGAAGAGCAGAAATTATATTTGATAGCATTTTAACAACCAAAACAAACAAACAACCTAGAAAGAAATAAACAATACTCCAAACAAGTTAAATGATGCCTACAAAGACTAAATCACAACATGGCTTCAAGCAAGTCCTAAACTACCATGGTTTAGGGTCATGTTGTGACGATATCTGGTCATGCAAAGGAATGAGTTCAACTAACGACCATCCTAACACATTAAAATGAGAGCCAATTAATGTTTCTAAATCACAAATTACGCTAACGTAGTGTGTTCTATTTTACTAATGATGTTAAAGTTATAGTACTCTTTATGCACGCTACCACATCACATAGCACGGCAAGAGGAGGTAATGGACATACCAACGACGGCACTGAAACCGCCATGGCATGGCACGGCTGGGCCTGCACACCATGATGGGAGCACCGAGGTAGAGTCTTGGATCATCGAAGCAACATCCCAATGAACAAAGGTTAAGATTTAAATGATGTGGTAGCACGATAAATTATATGTCAGCTATCACTAGACTAAATCACCAATTATGCTAAGTTATGTGTCACTAAATCGCCAACTATCTCATGGAGTTCTTTATCTAAGTGAAAACAAGGAGAGGAGGTAAAGTACATACCAGGGCCGAAACCACCATGGTTTGCACGACCAAGACGGGAGGTCCAACGCAAAATCTTTGGTCATCGCAGCAACATATTACTTCCATCACATCAGAAAAATCCCGTTCGAACAAGGTTAAGCAACCTGCTCGCCGTATCTGAATAGTAAGTATAAGATGAAAGTAATATATCCCAATTAACAAGGTTTGATGCAATACATGCATGAACACACGGTAGAACTTTGGCTACTGGCTGAACATAAATATATCAATGACTTTGATCATAAACATGTGCAAGATTATTATTTACCACAGCTGACAGTATATCAGAAAAATACCACCAAACATCTACTTGGAAACCTAATATGTCATGCATTCTCAAACAGCCTAATGAGGCTAAAACAACAGTATGGTATAGAGTACAAGTGTACGACACAAAGAGGAGAATGGACTACGGTAGAATGCTGCATCTTCCAAATTAAGACGATGTGCTTTTCGAGCTAGCTAGCACAAGGGAGAACTGGAATCAGTCCAGATTTCCAAAAGATGGGTTAGTCTAAACAATCAACATCAATAGAGAGAGAAGACCAAAGCAACACTAGACGGTCAAAAACAGTAGAGGATCAAGTAGCGGTAGTAGATGGTCGATCAGAGCAACAGCCACATCTTTAAAATTTCAAAAATAATTAACATTGATTTGCCCAGAAAGATTGAAGTTAACCACTATAAATTTGTAGGTGATGACTTGTGGAATGACACGGTATTGTATGGTTACAACACAAATAGAAGAACAGTCAGAGCATCATAAACTAGTAAGTTCTGAATTTTCGAACACACCAATTATGCCATGAAAATAGGCACAAATAAAAACAAGTGGTCCTGAGCTACCATGAAATAGCAATTGTTATTTACCTTGCATCTGAAAAGCATAAGTCCACCAGATGGCACCTCAGCAAAACAGGAAAAGGTGCCAAATTATTTCCTTGGTATTCAGTTCATATTCAAAATCAGCGCTGGAGTTCAGAAATTCAGGGTGACAAAAAAATACATAGCAAAAACCATCAACAAACTGCTAAATTGGAATACATTAGCTCCAGAATTGTTGTGCTCAAGGACAACCCATAAGTGCATTAATCATTCAGTACAAACAAGCAGAAACATCTAATTCAGGCCCTTTAGTTCAGTTTATACTAGAAGTCAGCCCTTGAGTGCAAAAATTCAGGGTTATAAAAAATACATAGCAAAAAACATCAACAAACTACTACATTTCACATAAAAAAACTGCTACACTAGAGATGAAATTGGACATTATGAATAGCTCCAGAATGATTATGCTCAAGGACTACCCATAAGAGCATTAAACCAGTACAAACAAGCAGAAACATCCAACTATGCCTCCCATGTCTAAACGCATGACTAAGCGGTATGTCATGTTTCCACGGGCAACAACATCAAGAAGTTTTGTTATAGACTAATGGACCTCAGCATGAACTAAAGCAAAAAAAAAAGAATATTCTGATCCTTGACACCATTCCCATCAGATTTAAGCACCCCATAAACACTTGTATAAACAGACAAAATGGAAGATAGAGACTATGGTTCATTTTTCTCCTCACATCTGTTCAGAATTTCAGACAACCACTACCAAATGACCACCATCTAAATTCACCGTGGGGTTGACCCTAAAGGTGCAGCACTTGGCTAAACAACCTTCAGGCATCTTAAAACGCAAGAAAAACACTCCTACATGCCTAATAATGTAAGAAGTAGTCTTCAGGTTCAGTAGAATTCATTGAAGGAAAATTTAAACCTTCAGATCTGAATTTGCATATTAGCAGACAAATAAACAGAGGAGGGGATCATCATATATATGCTTCAGGTATTACTTTCTTTACCTTCCTATTAAAATTATGGGTGTGGCTAAGTCTCAGTCGACTGAGATTTAACCAAGTCTCAGTCAATTGACATAACATACAAGACAGAAAAATAAAAAATTGAAAAGAAAACTTTGCATGGATCTTAATGTAAGATCTCACGGATATAGCATCGACTAAGACTTAAGGAAGTCTCAGTCGACTGAGACTTAGCAAGACTGTAAAGTTATTTAGTGTAACAGTACACTGGAATAGCAATATTCAGACATAATATGTTTTACGTTCTAAAGTTTGCTTGGTATGCCAAACATTGAACTAAAGAGTACATATGATGTTATGAATTCAGTTGGTTTGGTTTACTGCACGATAACAAATAAAAAGTGTCTCAAAGAAATAAAGCAATATTGTATGGGTAGATAAACAAACAGAGACATGTTTCTTTCAAGTGAAGTCTGTTGGACATTTGCATTGCTATACCCTAAACCCTACAAAACCAAACTATAAAGGGGAGTGTCTATTAGCAAATTTTGGTCTAAATACAGCATAGAAAGACAAGTGCATGAATTCTACAACACTAAGATCTTCAGAAGGTTCCAAAGAAAAATGGAAAACACCATAAGACTACATGTGGTTGAGCAGCAGAAACAAAGATACTATTTGGTGTCTCAGGTTGAAAGCTATCCTTTGTAATAAATCAGAGAAAACCACATTCTCAAAAATGAACCCCATGAAATGTAAAGTTGTTGCTCCATATAATCCAAAAGATTAAAACGACTGACCATAATATATGAAAATATATACTCAGGATTATTTTTTAAATATTCTTACAAAACACAGTAAGTACCCCAGCATAAGAGCTGACAGACTCTCATGTGACACTAAAAAATTAAAGCAGTTGGACAGTCTACCGCATAGTTCAATAACACTAAAATATTAGAGCAGCTGGACGCTCTACCGCATAGTTCGATGAACTGAGGTTAGTATACTGTAAATCATGGCAGACAAGGTATTTCAATTACAAAAGGCCCTGTCTGGAAGCAAATTATTTTGAAAAGCAATGTACTCAAAAATTGCAAAAAAGAATGTTGCAGCTATGGAGTACCAGAGCTGACAAGTACTCCCTCAGTCCCGTAATATAAGAGTGTTTTGACACTAGTGTCAAAACGCTCTTATATTACGGCACGGAGGGAGTAGCTCACATGTAGCACAGTTTTCTACAGTATTAGCAAATCCAAGGTGACTTTACCAACTTAATTATCCAGGAGAATTGTTTAATTTATCTTAACCAGCAGCAACACAATAATGCTCAGGGTTTGAGTCTTTTGCAATTTATAGCACACCATAAGTGTTAAAATTAAAGCGTTGCAGTGGCAAACCGATGCTAGATTGAAGAATCAACACATTAATAGTCATCATAATTAACAGTCAAGCAATGCCAGATTATAATGAAGAAATAGATAGCAAAGTTAGAAATAACAGTCACACCACAGTTAGGAGATCAACTGTAGAAGATCAACCAGAAAGGAGAATACCATGTGTCTTTTTCCTAGACTAGAGAGAGGAAATTGTGACATGGTTGTTCAATTCCAAATGTAACACCCACAGTTAGGCACTCTGGATTGGGAGACCGTCGTATAATAATGTTGAGATCACGCAGCAACCTTTAAACACAGGTTACTAGACTAGTAGTGCTGGCTTAGGTTAGACTCCGTGTTGCAACACATATCATGACACCCAATACACATAGGCATGCAATCTAGGATTTGTCTTTTTTCTCATTCAAAATGGTGTTCAGCTTTTGCTAGCAAAAAATGGAATTCATATGTCAGGGGCATTAACAAGTTTGATCCATAAAAGTTGTATTTCATCCAACATCAGATGATATACTAAAAGTGGTATACATGAATTTAGCTTGATACATCAGATCAAACACATCACATGATCATGTAATTGACATCTTAACAAGCAACAAATATGTTTTACTAGGGCAGAACTTACGTTATTTCTGGCCCAGCCCCAAACAAGTAAAACGAACAGCAGAAAAAAAGATGAAAATTAAATGCCAGGTCTAAGATTTATAGAGCATGAGCAAAGAATAGCAGGCACTAGCTCTGAGCACAAAATATTTACATGACGAACTTACACTTACGTATTACTTTATTAGCAACATGAGTAGTCACAACATAACAGTTTATATCTGATGGTGCTGTGCTTTGCCTCACATCCTCCTCCCTGCTCTATTATACCCCACCTCTTTTGTGCTCAATGTTGAGTACGTCTGTTATAGAGTTATAAAAGTTAGTGGCTGTCTGCTTGCCTTCTGTAAAGGATGGTTTGAACGATAATGCATGATGCAGCAGAATGCTACGACGATTAAAATAATGCTCACATTCAATTGTCAAGTTTACACTATTTGTGGACTTATTAAATACTTGCTCACTGGTCATGCATCTGTGTGTTTGGGAGAATAACATGTGCAAATAAAATCAAAGGGATAATTGCTACATATATCATATGGGCACAACAACAAGCAGTTTCAAGGTATGCATGTCTACTGAATAGTTACTTTAATCTGCTGCCACAGTAGGCAGAAGTCAGAACGCCATTTTCCATAGTAAATTCTTTTTTCATCATGTTTCCATCACCAATCATCTAGAAAAAATAATGGTTACCATTTAAACTAATCACCTAACGTCAATATGTTTCTATCATTTATATTTCATAACACTCATGTTCCACAAAAACTCATTGCTTGTAAGACTGAATGTAGTACTTTTGTGCTTTTGCAGGTATTGAATAAAGTGCGACTTCAAGACTGCCCAACAAAAATGAGCACATTCACCTCAGGTCTGCGTACCCATGTACAGTACTTGTTCACACAAATTATCCCTAATATAATCTGTAGTATGACAACCATAAAATGACAGAAGATGAAACAAGCAGAACTTGTATCAAACTCGACCACAAGTCAAAACAGCATTGGATACAGAGCACAACCTAAATTGGGTACAGAGATGTGAGTGATCGATGTTGTCCAAAGTGATTAGCTATCATTCTACTAATTTCCTACCAAGCTGTACATACAGTTTTACTTAACAAAAGAGAATACCACTGAACATATGCATGTACATCTCTGATGAAAAACATCAGGTTCACAAATGAACATTCATTTGGTACAGAAACAGAGTGAATTGCATGGTCAAGTTGTCCACATTTGCTGCCGTGCAAAAGGATGGAAATTCATTTAACAAGTATGTGTCATGCATGGCAATAAATAAGACCACCTATGATACTACTCTATGATACTATGCACTTAGGATGTAGTATCATACACTGGTATCATATGCATACTACCCATCACGACCAGCCTTAGCCTAAGGCAGTGGAGAGGAGTGAAATGAAATCTTACTTGTGTGCATCCAGCCATTATTCTCCTCGGCACCTGCACCTGCACTCCAACTTGTCTTGCTTTACCAACTTGTCTTCATCACCTTTACCAGTCAGTCGTCTTGCTCGCCCAAGGATAATCTTCTTCACCTACACAAGACCATACAAGTATGACGAAACTTGAAGCATATCGACTACTTCTGCTACGATTTTAAATACTCAGCACATGCAATACAAGCCATCTTGCTAAAGCCAAGGATCAAAGCATGCTTGACCAACACTCAAAGTCTTGAAATTAGTCAAGAGTAATAAAAGAGGCACAATTCTAAGCAGCAGCATTGGATATATATTCGCTCTGCGTTGCACTTCGCAGGGATAAGACTAGGTTCCTATAATCCCTCCCCAGACCCCATCTTGTGTGGGAGCTTCTATGCACTGGGTCTGTCCTTTAGTGTATTGCTGTTGAACATCGTCAGAGTTATCGCTTGGTGACTGTAAATGTTTTGAAGGACATTTATTTATGACTGGAAGTACTCTTAAGGTACATTTTTGTTTTGTGCATAAGCCCGGCTAGATATTAAATGTTCATCTCACATTCCTGCGTCTTTAGGTTTGAAACAAACCGATTGGGCCAGCTAAGATACCTGAGCAGGCGCCATTTTTCTTCCTTGCCCTCGGTTCCATCCCTTTCTGAGGAGATATTGTTTGAGCCTCCTTCCAGTAAAGAAACAGATGGCAGCACTACCGAGGACACAATTCATAAAAAGATGGCTCATGTCTCCTCCCACTTCAGTCAGCTGTTGCTATCCTGTTGAGAACTTGACAACTCTAAGTATCTATAACTATCTTCGGTCAAGCAAACAGAGATTTTGGTTCACTGTCTTTTGATGAGACTGGAAGAAGTTCCAATCTTCATGGTAAGTGCTGACTTGGAATCTATTTTGCAGATTCAGCGATCACGGACTACCTAAAAGGCCTATCTCCGTCATCTTTAGATATGGAACTACGGATGCTACAGATAATAGATGACGACGAGGTGGAAGAGTTGGAGGAACCAAGACCCATCCGAGCTCCAGTTCATCTCATTGCTGCTGGACTGCTTCATTCATGAGCATTCCTGTAGGAACAACTTTGAGTTTGTTCAAGCTGTTCTGAAATTGTTTCTGAAGGTACTGGCCAGGAACCAACTGGGATTTGGAACCCATTTATAACGTGCATTATTAGTATTATGCCATCTTTCATCAACCTAAAACAGCTATCTTCTTGAGGTCTTATCATTAAGCATTACAACAACAACAACAACCAACAACAACCAAGCCTTTCAGTCCCAAACAAGTTGGGGTAGGCTAGAGTTGAAACCCATAAGATCTCGAAACCAAGTCATGGCTCTGGAACGTGGATAGCTAACTTCCACGCACCCCTGGCCATGGCTAAGTCTTTATCGATATTCCAAACCTTCAGGTCTCTCTTAACGGACTCCTCCCATGTCAAGTTTGGTCTACCACGACCCCTCTTAACATTCTCAGCACGCTTTATCCGTCCGCTATGCACCGGCGCTTCCGATGGCCTCCGTTGAATATGTCCAAACCATCTGAGACGATGCTGGACCAGCTTCTCTTCAATCGGTGCTACCCCAAGTCTCTCTCGTATATCGTCATTCCGTACCCGATCCTTCCTTGTGTGGCCACATATCCATCTCAACATGCGCATCTCTGCTACACCTAACTGTTGGATATGCCGTCTCTTGGTTGGCCAACACTCCGCGCCATACAACATCGCAGGTCGGATAGTTGTCCTATAAAACCTGCCTTTTAGCTTTTGTGGCACTCTCTTGTCACAGAGTACGTCAGAAGCTTGGCGCCACCCACCCAGCCTTGATTCGGTGGCCCACGTCTTCATCGATATCGCCATCCTTCTGCAACATGGACCCCAAATATCGAAACGTGTCTCTCTCGGTACCACCTGCCCACCAAGGCTAACCTCTCCATCCTCGTGCCTAGTAGCACTAAAACTGCACCTCATGTATTCAGTTTTAGTTCTACTAAGCCTAAAACCTTTCGATTCTAGAGTCCGTCTCCATAACTCTAACTTATCATTAAGCATTAAAGATTAAAAAAGAAGAAAAACCAAAACATTTACAGCGTTGACGGAAAAGGGAGTGCCAAACATGCCTAAGAAAAAAAGGAAACCTAAAGTGTTTCCTGATCCAAATACACTTGTTTGCTAGTACATACGTATTTCTGGAGAATACCGTGGTCAACAAAGGAAACGTGAAATTGCCTTTCATGTGACACAGTATACCATAAGCAATTACCTCTTTAAGCGATCTCCTCTTGGAAATTCTGACACCCAAACAGAACGCACGATAGTCACATCTAGATAGAACAATCTTATCGGGACCTTCTTTCAAAAACTATCTTAACTCGGAGCAAAAAATTGAGTAGGATCAACAAACATCCATGCAGAAAGTGTATCATGTAACTAATCAACAAATTCTGGCAAATCATTGTTAAGGTATAAAGTTAAAGAACAGCATGCTCCATTGCAACAAGGTACTTACCATAAGACCAGCATATCTACCATTGGCCCCTAACGGCTGTGTAGCTTGCCTGTTGATAACCCGAACAGGACTACCTGAGAAAACAAATAATTTCCAAAACGAATAGTTCAGATCTAGATGAATGAACCCACAATGCAATGAGGAAGAACAGTTTTAGCTGCCACAACATGTTCCATGTAACCAAGCTGGTAAAGACTAGATCACACCTATATGGTTGGAATTATGCAGAACTCAAAAGTATCAAATTCCTGAACTGACAACATAGTTGCATGCTAAAGTAGCACAAGATTAAAATATGCATGGTATTTACTAAGGTCTTGATTGAAATATAAAATTGAAATGGGATTCAAAACTTACGAATGTAAATTTACCAACCAATTTACTAGTGTGTTCCTGTTGAACATCATTAAGGTAGCACAACATTAAAATAGATATGGCATTTACGGAGTTGTTGATGGAAAACATCAAATTGATATATGGGATCCAAAACTTAAAAGTACACATTTACCAACCATGATCATTAATAAAGCTACAAGTCTGAAAGGGGCTGCTCACCTCTAGACAATTTTTTATCCTCGGAGGAGTTACAAGCGGGAGTCTGATTTTCATCACATGGCTTGGTGCCTTCATTGGCTGACTGTTTCCCCAGTTTGGTGTATCACTACTGCTCCTTTCCCTTCAAAACTCACAACCTCGATCTCCATTTCTCCAACTATTGTCTCTTCCTCCCCCTCGTCCTCCCCCGATATCCATGAGAGGAACCTAGTGGCAGCATGCAATTCAATCAAGCGGTATATCAACCACAAGAATAGAAACCAGAGCGGAGCATGCATAACTTGGGGAAATAAAACAGACTTGAGAGGGAGGGATCGACCTTCCCTGGTGGTTGGTCGTTGGCTCCTGCTCATCCTCCTCATCTATTTCGTCCATGGACAGCACCCGCCCGCTGCAATTAACCAAAAAGGAAATTATCATCTACAGTTGAGAAATCAGAGGCCCAAGGAAAAACTTTCAGACTAGTAAAATAAATCTGCAGGTGTTCTTAGTAGGCATAAAACTGACTGACAGAAACAAATAAACTTATCAAGCACTTGCAAATAGTAGAGAAGTAAACTTGTTTTACTTAAAGGAACCAGAGTATCCAGAGAAACAAAGCATAAACAAGCTTCGACGAAGAAGCTCAAAAATATATACATACAAATACAGATTTGTCCTGCCATTATACATATGTTGCAACTATTTGCAACATACAAATCCATCCATGTGCTAGCAGCAAAATTAAGAACATACCTCCTCCTCTTTTTGGTAAATAAATTGACCACAAACTGAACTTGTTCATATACACCGAGTGCTAATGAGAAAGATAAAGAGCATCTTCTCTCTTTACTGCTGCTACTAGTAGCGCGGGAACATGAAGCAAAATCATACCATTGTGTACAACAGTAGCATTGATCTGCTTGCTACCAACCAACAATTAACCTACATAAACAAAAACAAAAAATGCCTCATTGTTCTTGCTATACTGCTACTAGCACAGTGAGGGAAGAAAAGAAAAGACAATATCCAGCAGCAGAGGAATGAAGACTCTGTGAGCTACAAGAATTGTTGGCTGTAGCAGTACAAGAAATGAGTTGCAGGTTTTCTGCATCATGTTCAGTCCAGTCGCAGAACAGGAGCACTGAGCAACCAACCAAGGGAATAAAGTAGATTAGAGAGCAGAGACCCTGGATTGTACATGTTCTTCTTAACACAAGGAGAGGAGTCACTTTTTCTGACCAGTATCTAGCAGTAACCACGTTTTCTATAGCAGAGTGCCAATCACTTTGGAAAAACGAACAAAACAAGGGATGGGATCGACCTTCTTCTGTGGGGAGCCATGGTGGTCCGGGCGGACGACCTATTCCAGCACGTCAGGCTACCATGTGGGATCCATCATGTCCCGTTCATCGTCATCTTCCTCACTGATACCGTCCATGGAGGTGGAGGTGGAGGTGGCCTGGTGCTCTGAATGGAAGAGAAAAATGGAAGAAAGGAAGGCATCCATTATTTTGAGTCCACCACAAACAGAGTGGCTAGTACCTACCTGCTACAACAAGCTGCTGCACTATGTGACTGTATTTTGAAGGAGCAGAGTGGAGCAAGGCAATCAACTGTGACAAATTTCAGAAAAGGAGAAAAATACATCCAGCATACGTACGTACTAGTGCATCATTTTTGCCAATGATAATAGTCTAGTGCAAAAACAGGGGCACTAAATCTGCTAGTGAATAGTACTAGAGCATACAAAGGGGAAACAGCGAAACATATGATTGTAGTAGAGTAGGAGTAGGAGTAGGTGCATGCATCAGTCATGATGAATTTATAATGTCTTGCATGGCACAAACAGTCATCATACACACACACACACATCGCACAAGACAAATACAATTGAAGTGCATGAGACAAATAAAGAGCAGGGAATGTTCATTTTATCCTAATGTTGAGGTGATGAAGAATAATGAATGGTCCACTCCAAGATTAGCTAAGCTAGTGTAACAGGACAAAGTTTACATTAAGCTATTACCTAGCAATACATGATGAACCAACAAACTGCCCCTTCAGAAACAAGATTTGACAAGCTATATAAGAAAAGGATGCCCACCATTAGCAAGATCTGGATGAATATTGGGCTCTCTATTAACATCAATCGTCATGACCACACTATCTCCAATACCGACTGCTCTCTCTCATAGCAAACCCACAAACATAATAAAGTAATTTATCAATACCAAGCACAGCCTACAACAATAAGGAGTTTTAAAGTGATGTATGCTGTCCAAAGCTCACATGCCAAATAGAGAGGGACGAAAGCATGGCACATGTATACAACATCACACAAATTTCAGAGCAGAAATTGCATATCCAAGTCGAAGCCATACAAGTTCTTAATCTCTCTGTTCAAACGCAATAAGAGCTATATAGTAACAAATTGTACTGTAGGAACTACTACTACTATCCAGGGTTTTCTTAATCTCTCAGTTCTAAGTTGTAACCATGTGTGCTAGCAGAGTACTAGTATTGCTTAACTGCGATGGCTACTTGTAAGCGGTCAGGAAATTCAAGCTACCAATATAGAGACTTGTGACGTGCTAGTAGATCAATAGTATCCATGTGTAAGCGATCAGGTTGATCAAACTGAAACCTGTATGTGCAATTGCAACTCAGCCTGGACATACAACGAAAAACTACCTGCAGGTATAGCAATACAGCCCAAGGTTATATCATAGGCCCGCCCACCAGAAGAATTCAGTGAACATGAGACACATGTGCAGGGAAGCAGAACTCAGTTAAGATGTTCATACAGTACGAACTGAACAATGCTAGTAGTGTGGGTTTTCTGCTTGAACCAAAAAAAGGATGCAGATTCATAGAAAATAAACACCCAGGCAATTTTAGGCAACAACAGTCCAACATAGGTAGTGTTACACCACTAAAACAGAAACACGAAGTTTCCAATCAATTGCCTTACATAATTTTGGTACAAATCTAAAGGATGTTACTAACATAAAAGCAATGATATGGTGGCTCCATTCATGTACATCAACGCTATGAAAAGCATGTCTTGGCACAAAAAGGCAGCATGATAAAATTAAATGTGGATAATTATAAGGTAAAAGAAAAACGAAAAAAGATGAATAGCCATATCTCCATATGGAGTATCATTATAATTAAAATTCATGCACTCAAATTTGTTTCGTAGTGCATCCCCTTCAACTATTCGTTTAGGCTTTGTTCGTTTAACCCCACCCCCGCCAAGATCTGGCCCAAACCCCGTCGATCCCCGTGGGTTTCTCCCCGACCGGGGTCGGATCCCGGTCTGGCTTATAACAGCCTTCGGTTAGACCCGGCCTGGATTAATCCCCTCTCAAATCCCTCCCAAGCCCCGTGGAAACTGCAGGGAAATGAACCACGCGTCCCACGCTGTGGAAGCAAACCCCGTCTCTCTCTCCCCCAAACGCTTTCACTCACCCCGACTCCCTTTCTCGATTCGGCGGCGGCGACTGCGACGGCCACGACGCCGGAGAAGAATGGACAGCAGCAGCGCTACTGGTGGAGACGGCGGCGGCGTCCTTCCCCATCCCCTTCCCCTCCTCCCCCCTTCCCCTTCCTCCTCCCCCTCCCCTTCCTTGTCCAACCGGCGCCACCGCATCCAATCACAGCGGCACGAGCTGGGCGGTGATCCGGAGCAGCCGCGGCGTGAGCTGGGCGGTGATCCGAAGCAGCCACGGCGCAAGTTGTGGCAGCACGAACAAGGCACTGTCGGCATGACTCTCCCCGGACAGTACACCAGTAAGCTGTTAGTCCTCTTCTTGATTGAAAGCTGTAACCGAGCAGAATGAAGACAAGGGATTGTGTGGATCTGTGGGGAAGGGGTTGGCCGGGGATGGGTGACATGAGGGGATTATCAAATCCCTGCAGGTGTTGGTTACCTGTGGTGAAGAAACCCCAACAACCGAACAAAGCCTTGATGGAAGTGCATCCAAAATGAAACCGATGTTAGATATTCTATAGCCATGAATAGACTACCAACACGTGAGTAAGCGGCGAAATCTCCCGTCGCCGCACGCGAACCTGGGGTGGTAGCGAAGATTTAGGGGCGGCGCAACGAGAGAAGGTGGTGGCGGAGACGCCCAATTCGTGAGCGGCGTTGGCCCCGTCGATGACTACGAGGCTCCGACCAGCGGGCAAGTCGCAGGGAGTCCGCCTCTGGGGAAGGGTGTAGAGGGAGGATGTGAAGCAGGGGTCGACGGCGAGATGGCGAGAGGCCTTCCCAGCCGCGCCATGCCAGCTCCCGCTGTCCGTACCGAAAGTCGCGCCGCGCTCGCCATGGTCCACGTCGGTTGATTGCAGCACCAAGAGCCGCCAATGGACCACGTCCTCCTACCCAGCCCTGGTTCAGAGGGCACGGGTAGCAGCGCCGTCGGAGGGGGAGCCCGAGCAGCAGGCGGGGGGACGACCAAGAGCAGTAGTGCGGGGGGCTGCAAGGTGGGGCTGGCCGGCGACCTAGGAGACGGTTGGCGAGCAACTCGTCCAGCCGCCGCACGCCGAGCTGGCCGTATGGTCGGCGGCCGGGAGAGACGCCTCGTGCAGCGCGTAGGGGGCGGCGGCGGCGGGGGGATTGGTGGGGAGGGAGGGAGGGAGGGAGCAGGGCAAAGCAAAGGCCGCGCGGTGGGCTGGCGGTGGGACCTGTGCCCACGCACGGGGAGGATGAGATGAACCTATGAAGAGCAGATCCCAAAAAGAAAAAACTATGAAGAGCACGGAACTGCATTCATTCGAAAAAAGAGTTTATTTGCTCACTTTAAAAACACCTCAACCAAAAAAATCCCAGTCATACAGATTAGGGAGGTGCTGGGCGCCGGCGCCGGCCGTCACACAGCAGCCGTCGGATCGAGTGTCCTTAACCGTCATATCTCGTCTTCGTCCTCAGCCTCGAGCCACGAATGCGAACGCCTCGTCGGTCATCCTGGTCCAGCGCGCAACGACGTTCCCCCCGCCCCTCCCCTTTCCCCCCGCCCATTGGCGGTCGAGGGGTCCTTCTCCCGTTGCCCCCTCTCGCCGGACGTCATCATCGTCGGTCGTCGTCCTTGCAGAGCCAACAAACGTGAGCGCCTTGTCGGTCCTTCGTTGCAGTTTTTTCATCAACGGTTGTAGCATTTTATGTCAACGGTTGCAGCATTTCGCCTAGCAATGACCGCTTGCAGCTTTTATATGTCTGGTTGCAACCTTTTTCATCAACGATTGTAGCATTTTATGTCAACGGTTGCAGCATTCCGTCATGGCAATGACCGCTTGCAGCTTTTTATATGTATGGTTGCAGCTTTTTTAATCAACGGTTGTAACATTTTATGTCAACGGTTGCAGCATTTCCGCCATGGCAAATGACCGCTTGCAGCTTATCATATGTCTGGTTGAAGCTTTTTATTTTGGGTTTTGAAGCTTTTTCAAATAGTTGTTACATCAATTTTGGGTGACGTTTGTAACACTTGTATACGTGCGCCCGGCATGGCTGCAGGCGACGAGGACGACGGACAAAGGCTGGATCCGGCGATGCGGACGGTCGACAATGGCGGGAAGTGGCGATACGGGCGGGCCGACGGGGGCAGGGACCGACGCAGCGGCGGCAGCCGCGCAGGGGCGTGCAGATGGTGGGCCCCTTCGATCATGTGACGCACCACACGCGAGCCGTTGGGATGGAGACGAGATCGCAGGATAAAAAACGAAGATCGACGATGTGCGTACGTCCGGCCGAACGTTCGACCGGCGCACGGGCGGAAAATGTTTCCCTACATATTATCATCCTGCAAAAAATAGCAACACGATAAAAAAAAACTATACTAATGGGTTTGGCTATAAATGAAGTCTATAGATTGCCAAATATAATAACATGCTAAATATACCTTACCAAAAGTCTTAGGATATGGCACAATCAAGTTTTAATAGTACAATGTATGTATACCAAATCCAAATTAATATGAATTCTCCTGAAACATCTTTTGTTTAAAATGATTAATAGTCTATGACTATTTCGTTTTGCTTATACGGATAAAGCCGATAATAGCAAATGTTCCATTTCCTTCCCAGTCCCTTGGCGGCTAGTACAAGCCCTTCTCGTCCAAGCTTCGTCGGCAAGCATATAGATTAATTTGCATCATCTCTACATACCGCCCCCGCGTCCGATGGAGGGGAGGAGAATCCAGATGCCTCCGCTTTGGTCAGTAATTTAGGTTAGTGTTTTTAGTCCTCGCGTATGTGGTGCTCGGACGGATGGTTGTGCTTCGTCTTTGAGTTTGTCTTCCGGGCTCCCATCCTCCTTGAGTTCATCCGTCTTAATTTAGTTGACGGAATTTCAGTTAAACTCATCTCATCTCTTTGGGGCAATGAGGTTATGTTTTTCGTCATGTGGCGAGATGTGGTGTCAGGTGTTTCAAATATATTCGAGGGTGCTAGTCCGATAGGGGAGTGACGACATCGGCGCATCGACGGCTCGCCTGGCAGTGTTAGTGGTCGTTTGATAGTCTCGGAATCTTGTTGTAAGTTTTACTATGTTTGAGATGCTTTGTACTTCCGATGAGAATTTATAAATCTTTTTCACACATAAAATATAGGGATCAAAAAGCATAAGGAACAGGGTCGAGGCGAGTGACTGAACCCTAGTTGTCACACATCGATTACCCCTATCACTGTCGCCATGGCAGGTCATCTAGTAAGACCCGCGTGATGGTGGTGGGGGGAGGCCCTAATCGGGGCGACTTGGTGAAGAGGTGTTGGAGGGTTGTTGTAGGTGGTAAAAGATATGAGGGCTCGAATAGCGATCTCCGTGAGGTGGTTCTCGACGATGGTGTTGGTGGAGCGGTGGTCCCTAGGCATGGGAACCGAGAGGCGCTGGAGCCGAGCTCCTTGAGTTCGACGCAGCCCAGCTCCTGACCATGTGGGGGTCTAGGTTGTGTCTTGACTTGAAACTTCTCGAACAAATTTTCACCGGTTTTTTGTCCCAGATAAATATTAGTTTTGCAAATTCCAAAAACATGTAAAAAAACAATAGCACCACGCACTGGATTAATATGATAGTCCAATAAGTCAATATAAATTTATGCCAAGATGATGCAATAATGGTATAAACATAGCGTGAACATAGGACAAAAAATAGTTTAAGTGTATCGACAGTGTGGTGAATTATTTGATAATTCAACTTATCAAATAGGCTTTTGGCTTTTTTTTTGTTTAAGCTACTTATCTCTTGTTTCCTGGCTATTTGTACACAACAGTGCTAAATAAGAACACAATAGCATAGTTCAATAACCACAAATTGGGTTGTAAAAGAGAGTTAACCAATTGAGCTAGTGATAGTTGAAAGAGTGTGCATCCATGCATCCATGGGTGTGCACGCACTCCTACATGTGTTGACATGCATATCATGTGTAGTCCAATAACGCCTCTACGAGAAAGCTATACTATGCTCGTTGATACAAAATTGGAAGGGTACGTGCTTATGTGCATATCGTGGATAGTCTCGCAATGGCTACATGGTGAAGTTATACTACACCCGTCACCACACCAGTCATGTTGTACTCGGGCCATCATTGGTTTTTGATAATGTTCTCCACCCAAGATCATATTTCCAGGCATGTTCCGTTTGCTTGGTGTCCGGTCAAGATGGGGTGTACACTACACACTACATTGACTATGTCGACTCTTGCTCTTGTAACACTAATCCGGTCGTCCTTAACATTACAACAATATGTCAATTGTGTGGGAGGGGTGGAGGGGTTTTATTAAGCGCAAATTCATCCAAAATGGTAGAGAAAAAGTACACACCCGTATGCCAAAAGATCAAGGTAACAAGCATTAGTACAGTTTAAGTGGATTTTGAATCCCATTAAAATCCAGGGTATTTGCTTGTCAAATATATAACTTTTATAATTAAGACCTCTTAAGGGTATCATAACCCAGTATAACGCAAACCTCATTCAATGCCAACTAGGCATATTGTTCATATGACATAGTATTAATTGAGGAACAATGCATGGTTTATTTTAGTAACATATGTTGATATCGTATCATAATAAGTGATGTGCTGCTATTTTTCATACAAAGGAATAATGTCATCTAGAGTACTACCAACTTATGATACTCCTCACTACAAGCAGTCTAACACAACCCGTAGTGGGGAGTATCATATACTAGTATCATGCATATGATACCACCTCCATACTGCATTGTATGACAATTTAGTGTCTTATATTACATTGTTTATTGTTTTGCATGACACATAATAGCATTATATTTATTATGATACTGGTATATTCTCTCTCCTCAGTTAACAGTGTGTCATGTCACCAATATGCCTAGTTGACATTGCATGGGCGGCATGATACTACCTATATCTTAGCGTGGTTTCATAGGTAAAAATATGATGTGGCACCCCATTTAATGAAGAAAACGAGAGAAACCATATATTAATATAGATATAAATCTTAGTATCAAATCCAAGATAGCTTATAACTTTCTCTCACGAAAGACAATAAATGAGGGTTGTTTTGGACTACCAACAGCGGGGAGTAACTTGGACTAGTAACATGCATATGTTACTAATCTATGTTACTATCTCTATAGCGGGGAGTAACATATGTGTGATGTAATGCAACACTTCATTATTATGTTGTAGACTCATCTTGTCTTGGTTTGTGTGATGTTACCCAAAGAATGAGTAACTAGCTCAGTTACTCAATTCATCTCTCCCCTCATTAAATCATTGTCACATAGGCAAATTGGGTGAGTTGGACTTTATGTTACTACTAAAGTTACTCCCACTTTGTGTAGTCTTACGTACAACACTAAGGGCACTCCCAATGCATCATATCTTAACGAGTAATCATATATACAGTGAAAAACAATAGAGACGACCACCACTACAATGCATTATCTCTTAGATGTTGTACATAAGTAATATTGCAATAAACTTTTTTAAGGATCATATTAGCATCTCAACCTTATCATTGGTGTTCCATGTGATGCTAGTCGTCCAGGATGATATTGTCAGGGCATGCGTTGTTAACTTGGTTTCCAGTCATGACGGGGTGTACACTACACACTATGTTGACCATGCCTACCTGTGTCATTGTGACACCAACACCATCTCTCTCAACATTACAATAGTATGTCAATTACGAAGAAGGATGGAGGGAGTTTAATTAAGAGCAAATGGTGACAAAAAGGTAGAAAAATACTCACTAGATGGAGAAAGATCATGGTAGCATGCATTAGTGCATTCTAAGTGGATTTTGAATCTTAAGAATCCATAACATTTAGTTGTGACATATTCCACTTCGGTTAAGGTGCATGCATGCAGACATGCATACATATTTGCGAGATAGTGGCCCTATTTGGATCCATGAGTTAGAGTTAGAGTTGGTTAGATTGAACCAATCTAACCCCAAAACATCTAAACAGAAGGGTTAGAGTTGGTTAGATGCATCTAACCCATCCAAAACTAACCCACCCAAGGGATGCTTATTTGGGTTAGAGGTAGGTGGGACCCACAAAAAGTTACTTTTTCCTCTACCTCCACCACACCAAATCCTTGTTAAAGGAGACAAATGATTGAAAAAGGTGCATTTATTGGCAATCTAACTCTTCCATCCAAACACCACTTTGGTTAGAGTTAGTTTAGGGTTAGTCAAGGGTTATAATCTAACTTTAACCTCTAACCGAGTAAGAGTATCCAAGAAACAGGGCCACTGATAGATGAAAGAGAGTCAAAAGGCTACATGCATGCATGCCCAGGATGCATGCATATGTATGTGTTGATGTGTATATCATGTGTGCAGACATGTGTTAACATGCATATGAGCATATCATGTGTACTTTGACGATGGTTCGATGGCAAAACTATACTACGTCTGTCGACACGCCCACCGTCTTGGGGTCGACCTTATCATTGGAGTTCTTGGTGATGCTCGGTGGCCAAGATGATTTTGCCACAACATGTTTCGTCAACTTGGTGTCTGCTCAAGACGGGGTGTACACTACACACTGCATTGACCATGCCGACGTGTGGTATTGACCAACACCGTCTCCCTCAAAATTCCAGCAATATGTTGATTACGTGGGAGGGGTGGAGGGTTTTTAAGAGAAAACGGTGGCCAAACAAGGTAGCGAAAAAGTATACACGCACATGCTGAAAGATTATGGTAACATGCATTAGTGCATTCTAAGTGGATTGAATCTCATTAAATTCCATGGCGTTTAATTGTGGCATACTCCACTCAGTTAAGGTACACGCATGCATGCCATGCATACATACTCCCTCCTTTTCGGTTTATAGGGCTCAAATCTGAAATCTCATCAACCAAGGTGAATTGTGAGTGGATAACACTAGTTTAAACTAGCCAATGAAATATTTCTCACATATTCAATTTCCAAGGCAATAAATGTAGCATCCTTCCTTTTATTGGACGTGCATGGTGCATGTAGAAAACGATGCATGCATAGCCACTCATCTCCTTTCTCTAAACTTTATGAATTAAATATGGCGTGAGACTCAAAGCACTTTAACTCACTTAGACTCAAAATGAGCCTAATACAATGAAAATCTGAAAATTTTGAGATATGCTTTATAAACCGAAAAGGAGGGAGTGTTATTCAAATAACAATAGTTGAAAGGTACAGTCAAAAGGATACATGCATGCATGCAAACATATGTGTTTCGGTCTATATAATGTGTAGTTTGACGACGGTTGCACGACGAAGCTATACTTATCGTCAACACATAGTTGAAAGGTGGTTAGAACTTACTCCTTCGTTTCTAAATATAAGTCTTTTAAGAGGTTCCACTAAAAGACTACATACGTATGTATATAGACATGTTTTAAAAACTAGATTCATCCATTTTATTATGTATGTAGTCCCCTAATCATATCTCTAAAAAGACTTATATTTAGGAACGAAGTAAGTAGAAGGATGCATGCATGCATACATGTGTTAATGTGCATACCATGTGTAGTACGAATTGATACACGACAAAGCTACATTATGCTTGTTTCCATGTAGTTGAAAGGTGGTTAGAAGGGTACATATATGCATACATGCGTTAACGTGCATATCATGTGTAATGTGACGATGGTTGCATGACGGAGCTATACTACGTCCGTTGACACATCTGTTGTCTTGGGATTGACATTAGCATTGGAGTTCCTTGTGATGCTCACCGTCAAAGATGGTATTTGGGGCATGTTTGGTTAACTTGGTGTCCGGTCAAGACGAGTCGTTGTTCACTTAACACTACATTGACCATGACGACGTCACCCCTATAACATCAATATGGTCTCCCTCAACTTTACAACAATATGTCGAATGCGTGAAAAGTGTGGAGGGGGTTTAAGAGCAAATGTCGACCAGTAAGATAGAGAAAAAGTACACACCCACACCCAAAAGATCAAGGTAACATGCATTAGTGCAGTCTTGGATTTTGAATCTCATTAAATTCTAAGGGATTTAAGTGTGACATATTCCACATCGGTTAAGGTACATGCGTCCATGTCATGCATACATATTGTTCAGTTAGGGACGGCTGAAAGAGAGTCGATAGGATATATGCATGAATGCCCATGATGCATGCATAAGTATGTCGTTGTCCTTGTCATGTGTACTATTTTTATTGATGCGTGGTTGAAAGGGAGCTGGAAGGTTACATGCATGTATACATGTGCTATTGTGCATATCACGTGTAGACTGTCGATGGATGTACGATGAAGCCATACTACGTCTGTTGACACGCCTGTTGTTTTGCGGTTGACCTCATCGTTGGAGTTCCCAACCCAAGATGATATTGATGTGGCATATCTTTTTAATCAATTTATCTCTTGGGTTGATCTCTCTCAACACTACAACTATAGATATATTGAGTAACAGGGTGGAGTGGGTTTAAGAGCACATTACAATGAAGAAAGTAGAGCAAAATGAGAAATTCATGCATAGAAAGATCAAGGTAACATGAATTAGTGAACTATATGTGCATTTCAAATACCATTAAATTTCATTGCGTTCAATTTTGACATCTTCCACTTTTGTTAAGTATTTTCTTGTTGGAAGAATTTTCGTACGTATACTTTAAATCATACTCCGTATTAAAAACCACGTGCTGCCTTCGCTGCGGAGTGCCTTGGCATCCGCCGTAGCCTCACGTGCTGCCTTCGCTGCTGCTGCTGCTTCTACCTCCGCTCTAGCTGCTGCCAGCTCCGCTGCAGCCAGCCTCGACACCCTTGCTGCCACAACAGCTGCTGCTATAGCTGCTCGCTCACGCTCCTCTGCCACGGCGCGCTCGGCCTCCTGCCAGCGCCGTATGCTCGAGGTAGCCGTGTGCTGAGAGCGACCTGCAGACATGACTCGCTGCAGTGGGGCTGTTGCGTGAAGAGGAGGCTGTTGCTGACGAGCTGCTGCTCGGCAGTCCGTAGGGAGGGAGGTAACCAGGGGCAGTCGGAGCAGCTGCTGCTACCGGCTTAGGCTGCTCTGCTCCCGGTGAGAGAGGTGAGCAGGAAATGCTCAGGGTACAAGATAACGAGGCTCTGATACCAGTTGTTAGACCTTTCAGCGTGAGCATTGATAGTTGTGGATGACACTAGGAGAGTTGGAACAGTTTTCGTTGGTTTATTTCTCACACAATGCCATTTCCAACCTGAGGGGTTGGGGATACATATTTATAGGGTGCTAGCCAGCCAAGCATATGCTAAGATGCTAGTCTAAGATGCCAGTCTAAGATGCTATCCTAACTGCCAGTCCTTGGTGGTTAAGGATTCTATCCTAACAGCCACAAGGACCATGTGCTGCAGCCCCACAAAGGACCATGTGCTGCAGCCCCACAAAGACCCTAGTATAGAGACTTATCCATCATTCTCCCCTTAAGTCTTGTACGTCGTCTTGTGGGAGAGTCGAATCATCCCGATCCTCGAGCAGAGTTCGAGGAACTTGATCCTCCCAAGAGGCTTGGTGAGCAGATCTGCGAGTTGGTCCGTGGTGTTGATGTAGCTCGCCTCGATGCTCCCTTCATCCAAACAGCTTCGGATGAAGTGGTACCTCAGTCGAATGTGCTTGCTCCTTTCGTGGAAAACAGGGTTCTTTATCAGGGCCAGGGTGGACGAGAAGATCACCATGCAGTCGAGCGAGCCAGAGCGCCTGAGTGCAGGCGGTGGAGGCCGATAGGTTTAGACTTTTTAGATTTGCAGTGTCAATATCAGCAGTAGCAACAGTGGCACTTTGCTCACTGTGATTTCTTCTTATCCGCAGCACCGCACAGTTGATTGGCCTTTTGTGGGCGTCGACGGTGAGCTGGCCTGAGCCAGCCAGCTCTGGCAGCGGCGCCAGCAACGGCTGCCGCGGCCGCCAACAGCCATTGCTGCAAAGCCGCGCGCCCGCGCCGCTCGGCACCGTCCAAGCCACCCGCTCGCTCCGCGTGTCCCGTCCTCACCTGTGCATGCCGCAAATGTCGTCGCCACGCTTTGGACGGCGTAGAGCGTCCTTTCTGTTGCCGTCGCGCCCGTGGCAAGCCGCGCCATCGAGCCGTGATTCCCGCCAATGACTGCTCGAGCTTAGGCCCAAAATGGAGCCCCCATAGTGAGTTGTCGCTGCCCCCGCCCTGCAACAACCCGCTAATCCCTCTGGCTATTGGAATTTGTCGCCGGAGTTTGGCTCCCGCGGCACCCCCTCTCTGCCGCCTATGAATAGAAGGCCTCGCGCAGCTAGGCAGCCCAGCACCACTCCACCGCTTCTCTGAGCCACGCTCAAGCCACCAGAGGACCTCGGGGAGGTCTCCTTCCCCGACTACGGCCGCCCCGATCCGCTTTGGGTCTCGGCAAAATCCTCTCTGGTGAGTGAACGAGCGCACCCCAAATTTAGTCAGTAGACCCCTGGTGAACCCATTCTTCTAACCCGCGCCTCAATTCGGTGGTAGACCCTCCCTCCGGCAAGATCCAGTTGCACCCAACGCTGCCGTCCGTCGAAGAAGAAGCAGCCGTCGACATGGTGCTCGCCCACGAATGTTTCCACCAGCCACCAACGCGGAAGGACTCTGTGAGTGCTCATGTGCCCTTAGGCACATGCCTTGTCGTGGATCGTCGCCGACGACCGGCGCAAGCTTCTGTCGCTGGAGGCATTTTTAAACCTGACAGGTGGGACCCCCTCGTCAGGGTTCTTTTCTTTTCGAACCTTTTTCTGAAGCGCCTTTCTCGAGAGTGTGTTTTCTCTCTAGGCTTGTGTATTTTCAACCAGGCGTTTTGCTCCTTTGCAGTCTGCCCCTGGGAAGATTCTGTTTCATTATATATCAACCCCTGGTTTCATTTTCTTTATAATTATTAAACTGCAAATTCTTTTCCAATGATTCTTTTTGCAAAATTTTGCCCTTATTGTCCAGTTTATTTTCATATTTATTTAAATATGTTTAGAGACAGTAACTAAGCCCTTAGCACTTACGTTAGTATTCGGTGTATGTGACGTAGATTCTGACGAGGGAAACACCGTTGTCAACTTCAACGAGCTCGATCCCGACTACGTTGAACCAGGCAAGCATGTTTGAACTTTTGATGCGATGTTTGCTGATAATATTGCTTCATCAATTGCTGCATTAACCAACGCATTTGCATACTACTTAACATAATGATATACCCTGGAAATGATGGTCTGATGTGGTGATGACAGGCCATGGACAACCTAATCACGTGGGACGTGATAGGTTGTTGCCTAGTCATGTCGGATGCATGACAGTGATGGAACGAAATTAAATAACTCCAGTGTCGACCTAGATCGAGTCTTGTCAGCTTTTTATTCCGTGTTGCCACAGGTTTTTCGAAAGGGAATGCAGTGTAGTAGGTCGTGAATCTATTACCAGTTACACACCAAGTAGAGGGGCCAGGATGAAGGTATCCATGGCCCTGGAATAAAGCCAGTGATCCGGTCAGGGGGCATGGGTGTTTCCGGTTTGGGACCGAGAGGGAGGGCACTCCCTTGTAGCACGCGGTAGAAATGTGATCCCATTGCTAGTCGAGGATGTGGCCTCCCCGTCATATGGTTTTCCCCTGGCAGCGTAGCCCGGGTGATGCCGAACTTCGCAGGGGGAAAATGGGTGTGTACTGGTTCTGAGTGTTTGCTTCTAAAATACCGTACGCGGGATTAGTCCTAGTGACTATTGGAATCCGTTGGCTGTGGGTAAAGAGTACACCCTATGCAGAGTCCAAACTATTCGAGTAGCCATGTCCACGGTCAAGGATGGCTGCTTGATAGGTCAAGTGTCAGTTTCTGGAGCACAAGTATTGGTTATAAAAATGCTTATGATTGACATCTGACAGTGATGGAGGTTTAACTTGATGATAACTTGGTTGTGTGGAATATCCTGAAGATCGGTTGTACCACCCAGATGTTCCTTTTTTTATGCCCCTTTTCAACGGTGTCGCTGAGACGCCCGACTATGGTGAGTATTTATTTAATTATGCCCCTTGTTGCGGTGTCGCTGAGACACCCGACTGTGGCGAGTATTTATTTTATTATGCCCTTTCTGCGGTGTCGCTGAGACACTTGACTGTGACGAGTATTTATTTTATTATGCCCTTTCTACGGTGTCGCTGAGACGCCCGACTGTGGCAAGTATTTATTTTATTATGCCCTTTCTACGGTGTCGCTGAGACGCCCGACTATGGCTTGTCAATTTATTTTTGCCCTCTATGCGGTGTCGCACAGATGACCGACGGTGGCCATGTTTTTAATTGTTGACCTTTCGAGGCGTCGCTTCAGATACCCGATCGGTATCTTCTTACTTCCTGATACTTCGGGAGGACTATCGCTCGACTTATCAATTCTAACTTAATCTATTGACCATGATAATCTTGATAAATTTAACCATGCAATAGAACTGTTGCATTCATCTTATCTTTTGTACAAACTGTTTGCGAGTACTTTTCAAAATATTCACTAGCTTGTTGATATGGGCAGATATGGATGAAGGAGACCTCAAGGACAAAGAGTTCGATAGCGAGTCCGAAGCCTAGAGAAGTCCTAATCAGTCTTGCGATCTTGGAGTCCGTTGTTGTATTGTTTCCCCGCTTCCGCCTTCCGCCATCATGAATAAATTGTCAGGCCTCACTCTAATGCTTGGCGCGTAGTAGTACTTATGTCATGTCACTTCACTCTGAGGTGACATGCCCACTTTTATGCGAGCAGTAGTATCACCCCTTTGACCACTGTAATATATCCATCCTTATGTCATCTATGGGTGTGTTGTAATAAACTGTTGAGCGACCCCCCCCCTCCACCCTGTTTAATATTAAGTACTACTGGTTTTTTGTATCAAGATTGGTCTATCAGTGTGAATAATTTTTCTACACTGGTGACATTCATGGCTGATTTTCAACAAATTTATTTTATTTGGAAACTGGTCCTGACAAAGCGTCGCCCGGCTCGGGCGTTAGAGCCAATTGCATTGTCAGGCCGTGGCGCTCGCTCAGGGTAGGCCACGCAGCCGGCCCGACGAAGGGCAGCAACTTCCGTTGCGCAGGCGGGGCTCGTGGTGTCGGCTGGGGTAAGCACCGCCAGCCGTGTCGTCATGTCGGCTGTCAACAGCCGACCGAGTGGCGTGACTCCTGCTCCGGCTTCCCCGCAGCTGGCTCCCGTACCGTTTGTTGGCGTGGGGAGAGGAGGCATGTTGGGTTCGCCTCGGTCCGCCAGCTCCTCACCCTCCGGGTATTGCATTTCGGCGACGGCCGCCTGCATCGCTTGCATGTTCTTGATCGGGGTGCTGCAAGCGGGTTAGGCTCCGCCCAGAGCCTCGTTGACCAGCCGGCCCTGTTGCCGGACACGCCTCATCGCTAGCCAGCGTGAGGCCGTGGGCGCTGTTGTACTCTCGTTGTGCCAACTCCAGCAGCGTCGCACCGTAGCCAGCATCGTGGCATTGTCAAGAAGGAGCTGGCATTGTGCGTCCAGCTCGGCAGCAGCTGCAGTCGGGTAGGCACCCGGCGTGACGGGGGTGCTGATGCTCTCTGCATCGTGGCATGCAATGAATCCAAGGCGGACGTACCCACCGCGGCCGCTTCCTGCTTCGTAGCCAGCCGATGAGTGAAGGAATTGGAGCTGACGGTGAGCACTTCTGCACGAGTGCAGAGGTCTGCCACCTCGCGAGGGTACTCTTCAAAGACAACCGCGATGTAGATGTGGTGGTCGCAAAAAGGGGCGATGGAGTCGCTTGTAGGGAAGGTGGCGTCCGTGAAGCACGCGGCGTTGTCGTTGACTCAACCGAGGGCGTCGTACCTAATGACCAGCCCATGCACGACGCACTCGCCGGAGGCAGTGGAAGGTCCCGTCTGAAACGTGACTCTAGCCGACGTCACTATCTACCCCACGATGGACGCTAACTGTCGTGGTATTCTCACGGTAGATGCCATGGTGGACGCCAACTGTCGTGGTATTCTCACGTTAGGTGCTGACGGGCGCTGGGGGTGTCTAGAGGCGCTCATGACACGAAGCTACCCAAGTTCAAGGCTCACCGATGGAGGCAAAACCACTAGTTCCGACGAACTGACTATGAGAGATCATGATACACGAGCTCTAACTCACCTTCTCCACCTCACATGCGTGTAAGTGTGTGAAAATGGCCGACGCCCCCCCCCAAACCTCCTTGGCAGTCCGCTTGTTGGAAAGCGAGAACTGCATCTCGAGCGAGACTGCGGCGATTAGGGCGTCCAACGCCCGTTGATCCTCATGATGGTCGACGTTGCCGTCCTAGACCGCCTCCATAGGTGCCACACCTGGAGCCTGATCTTCATGATCGCGGCCCATTCGACGTAGTTGGTTTTGGTGAGGGTAGGCCACCCAACACCGGGACCAACATCCCTGACCACAATCCAGACCTCGTAGAGGCCGCGGTCCTGGTCGTCGTAGCCGCCGTGTGCTGAGAGCGGCCTACAGACATGGCCCGCCGTTGGGTCACTGTTACGTGGAGAAGAAGCTTCTTCTGACGAGCTGTTGCTCGACAGTCTGGAGGGAGGGAGGTAACCAAGGGCAGTGAGAGCAACTGCTGCTACCGGCTGGGGCTGCTCAGCTCCCAAGGAGACAGGTGAGTAGGAAATGCTCAGGCTAGAAGACACACTGGCTCTGATACCACTTGTTTGTCGTTTCAGCCTGAGCATTGATAGAAGTGGATGACACTGGGTATAGGCTCCTAGTCAGCCAAGCATATGCTAAGATGCTAGTCTAAGATGCTATCCTAACTGCCAGTCCTTGATGGTCAAAGATTCTAGCCTAACTGCCAGTCCTTGATGGTCAAAGATGCTATCCTAACAGCCACAAGGACACAAGGACCATGTGCTGCAGCCCCGCAAAGACTTTAGTACAGAGACTTGTCATGTGAAGCGCAGTCGATGGGGCCACCACCACCCGTGGAGGCCACTAAATGTGGCAGTGTAGCATGACCTCAAAGCGGGCAAAAGACACCATGGTTATAATTTTTTATTTATTTTTTACGGATCAACAGACAGAAGTCACTAAAGGGTCCCGATGTAGCCCGGGGAACGAATCAGCCGGTCGACCGTAGGAATTCGGCGGCTGACGAAAGTGCTCGAGACTGAAAAAACATCAAGGCTCATGACGAGCTAGCAACGCATGGCAACCGACGGCTGGACCCAACACGGGCGGGAGCTTGTGGCTGGATTCAAAGCAGGCTACAGTCAACACCGGCTGGGAAATCAGGTAGGCAACAGCACCCATGCAACCACAAGACAGCTGCCAGCCCGACGCAATCCTAGACCAGGACAAGCGATGCGACGGGCGCGATCCGATCAGGAGTAGGAAACTGTTGTGGCGGCTCAATCGGGATGGGCGGCGGAGCGGCGGAGGAGTCCTGCAGAGGCTCAGGACAGACCCGCCGACGCAGGCTGGAAGGCTCGAGGCGAGCTGACTCGAATCGGATCGAGGCGAGGTGGAGACGTAATGGTAGCTTCCGTGACCGGTGTAGTTAGAAGCAGCAGGAGGACTAGAGGAAAACGCAATGGCGACGAGGATCAAACACGAGTTGTGTGTGTTAAAAAAACCTAAGCTCTAATACCATGTTAGAAAATATGCAATTTGTATTCACATAAGGACATAGGCCATTATATACACATATAGGTGCAGGAAATGTGCAGAAGACCCCTTATACGATGGGGTAAATACAAAAAGCTACAGGGCTATATATAGTACTCTAACATATATGAGGAGAAGATCCCTTGTACAATGGAGTCGCTCACACAAAATAACACAGGGACACAACTAGGACATGACCATTTTAATCTAATCGATATATGTCTACTCCAACCGAGCGCACCGCACACTAATCCCATCCCCCCATAGAGGTTGGGTGTGCACTAAGAGAAGAGCAGAAATTATATTTGATAGCATTTTAACAACCAAAACAAACAAACAACCTAGAAAGAAATAAACAATACTCCAAACAAGTTAAATGATGCCTACAAAGACTAAATCACAACATGGCTTCAAGCAAGTCCTAAACTACCATGGTTTAGGGTCATGTTGTGACGATATCTGGTCATGCAAAGGAATGAGTTCAACTAACGACCATCCTAACACATTGAAATGAGAGCCAATTAATGTTTCTAAATCACAAATTACGCTAACGTAGTGTGTTCTATTTTACTAATGATGTTAAAGTTATAGTACTCTTTATGCACGCTACCACATCACATAGCACGGCAAGAGGAGGTAATGGACATACCAACGACGGCACTGAAACCGCCATGGCATGGCACGGCTGGGCCTGCACACCATGATGGGAGCACCGAGGTAGAGTCTTGGATCATCGAAGCAACATCCCAATGAACAAAGGTTAAGATTTAAATGATGTGGTAGCACGATAAATTATATGTCAGCTATCACTAGACTAAATCACCAATTATGCTAAGTTATGTGTCACTAAATCGCCAACTATCTCATGGAGTTCTTTATCTAAGTGAAAACAAGGAGAGGAGGTAAAGTACATACCAGGGCCGAAACCACCATGGTTTGCACGACCAAGACGGGAGGTCCAACGCAAAATCTTCGGTCATCGCAGCAACATATTACTTCCATCACATCAGAAAAATCCCGTTCGAACAAGGTTAAGCAACCTGCTCGCCGTATCTGAATAGTAAGTATAAGATGAAAGTAATATATCCCAATTAACAAGGTTTGATGCAATACATGCATGAACACACGGTAGAACTTTGGCTACTGGCTGAACATAAATATATCAATGACTTTGATCAGAAACATGTGCAAGATTATTATTTACCACAGCTGACAGTATATCAGAAAAATACCACCAAACATCTACTTGGAAACCTAATATGTCATGCATTCTCAAACAGCCTAATGAGGCTAAAACAACAGTATGGTATAGAGTACAAGTGTACGACACAAAGAGGAGAATGGACTATGGTAGAATGCTGCATCTTCCAAATTAAGACGATGTGCTTTTCGAGCTAGCTAGCACAAGGGAGAACTGGAATCAGTCCAGATTTCCAAAAGATGGGTTAGTCTAAACAATCAACATCAATAGAGAGAGAAGACCAAAGCAACACTAGACGGTCAAAAACAGTAGAGGATCAAGTAGCGGTAGTAGATGGTCGATCAGAGCAACAGCCACATCTTTAAAATTTCAAAAAGAATTAACATTGATTTGCCCAGAAAGATTGAAGTTAACCACTATAAATTTGTAGGTGATGACTTGTGGAATGACACGGTATTGTATGGTTACAACACAAATAGAAGAACAGTCAGAGCATCATAAACTAGTAAGTTCTGAATTTTCGAACACACCAATTATGCCATGAAAATAGGCACAAATAAAAACAAGTGGTCCTGAGCTACCATGAAATAGCAATTGTTATTTACCTTGCATCTGAAAAGCATAAGTCCACCAGATGGCACCTCAGCAAAACAGGAAAAGGTGCCAAATTATTTCCTTGGTATTCAGTTCATATTCAAAATCAGCGCTGGAGTTCAGAAATTCAGGGTGACAAAAAAATACATAGCAAAAACCATCAACAAACTGCTAAATTGGAATACATTAGCTCCAGAATTGTTGTGCTCAAGGACAACCCATAAGTGCATTAATCATTCAGTACAAACAAGCAGAAACATCTAATTCAGGCCCTTTAGTTCAGTTTATACTAGAAGTCAGCCCTTGAGTGCAAAAATTCAGGGTTATAAAAAATACATAGCAAAAAACATCAACAAACTACTACATTTCACATAAAAAAACTGCTACACTAGAGATGAAATTGGAGATTATGAATAGCTCCAGAATGATTATGCTCAAGGACTACCCATAAGAGCATTAAACCAGTACAAACAAGCAGAAACATCCAACTATGCCTCCCATGTCTAAACGCATGACTGAGCGGTATGTCATGTTTCCACGGGCAACAACATCAAGAAGTTTTGTTATGGACTAATGGACCTCAGCAGGAACTAAAGCAAAAAAAAAAAGAATATTCTGATCCTTGACACCATTCCCATCAGATTTAAGCACCCCATAAACACTTGTATAAACAGACAAAATGGAAGAACGAGACTATGGTTCATTTTTCTCCTCACATCTGTTCAGAATTTCAGACAACCACTACCAAATGACCACCGTCTAAATTCACCGTGGGGTTGACCCTAAAGGTGCATCACTTGGCTAAACAACCTTCAGGCATCTTAAAACGCAAGAAAAACACTCCTACATGCCTAATAATATAAGAAGTAGTCTTCAGGTTCAGTAGAATTCATTGAAGGAAAATTTAAACCTTCAGATCTGAATTTGCATATTTGCAGACAAATAAACAGAGGAGGGGATCATCATATATATGATTCAGGTATTACTTTCTTTACCTTCCTATTAAAATTATGGGTGTGGCTAAGTCTCAGTCGACTGAGATTTAACCAAGTCTTAGTCAAGTGACATAACATACAAGACAGAAAAATAAAAAATTGAAAAGAAAACTTTGCATGGATCTTAATGTAAGATCTCACGGATATAGCATCGACTGAGACTTAACGAAGTCTCAGTCGACTCAGACTTAGCAAGACTGTAAAGTTATTTAGTGTAACAGTACACTGGAATAGCAATATTCAGACATAATATGTTTTACATTCTAAAGTTTGCTTGGTATGCCAAACATTGAACTAAAGAGTACATATGATGTTATGAATTCAGTTGGTTTGGTTTACTGCACGATAACAAATAAAAAGTGTCTCAAAGAAATAAAGCAATATTGTATGGGTATATAAACAAACAGAGACATGTTTCTTTCAAGTGAAGTCTGTTGGACATTTGCATTGCTATACCCTAAACCCTACAAAACCAAACTATAAAGGGGAGTGTCTATTAGCAAATTTTGGTCTAAATACAGCATAGAAAGACAAGTGCATGAATTCTACAACACTGAGATCTTCAGAAGGTTCCAAAGAAAAATGGAAAACACCATAAGACTACATGTAGTTGAGCAGCAGAAACAAAGATACTATTTGGTGTCTCAGGTTGAAAGCTATCCTTTGAAATAAATCAGAGAAAACCACATTCTCAAAAATGGACCCCATGAAATGTAAAGTTGTTGCTCCATATAATCCAAAAGATTAAAACGACTGACCATAATATATGAAAATATATACTCAGGATTATGTTTTAAATATTCTTACAAAACACAGTAAGTACCCCAGCATAAGAGCTGACAGACTCTCATGTGACACTAAAAATTAAAGCAGTTGGACAGTCTACCGCATAGTTCAATAACACTAAAATATTAGAGCAGCTGGACGCTCTACCGCATAGTTCGATGAACTGAGGTTAGTATACTGTAAATCATGGCAGACAAGGTATTTCAATTACAAAAGGCCCTGTCTGGAAGCAAATTATTTTGAAAAGCAATGTACTCAAAAAGTACAAAAAAGAATGTTGCAGCTATGGAGTACCAGAGCTGACAAGTACTCCCTCAGTCCCGTAATATAAGAGCGTCTTGACACTAGTGTCAAAACGCTCTTATATTACGGCACGGAGGGAGTAGCTCACATGTAGCACAGTTTTCTGCAGTATTAGCAAATCCAAGGTGACTTTACCAACTTAATTATCCAGGAGAATTGTTTAATTTATCTTAACCAGCAGCAACACAATAATGCTCAGGGTTTGAGCCTTTTGCAACTTATAGCACACCACAAGTGTTAAAATTAAAGCGTTGCAGTGGCAAACCGATGCTAGATTGAAGAATCAACACATTAATAGTCATCATAATTAACAGTCAAGCAATGCCAGATTATAATGAAGAAATAGATAGCAAAGTTAGAAATAACAGTCACACCACAGTTAGGAGATCAACTGTAGAAGATCAACCAGAAAGGAGAATACCATGTGTCTTTTTCCTAGACTAGAGAGAGGCAATTGTGACATGGTTGTTCAATTCCAAATGTAACACCCACAGTTAGGCACTCTGGATTGGGAGACCGTCGTATAATAATGTTGAGATCACGCAGCAACCTTTAAACACAGGTTACTAGACTAGTAGTGCTGGCTTAGGTTAGACTCCGTGTTGCAGCACATATCATGACACCCAATACACATAGGCATGCAATCTAGGATTTGTCTTTTTTCTCATTCAAAATGGTGTTCAGCTTTTGCTAGCAAAAAATGGAATTCATATGTCAGGGGCATTAACAAGTTTGATCCATAAAAGTTGTATTTCATCCAACATCAGATGATATACTAAAAGTGGTATACATGAATTTAGCTTGATACATCAGATCAAACACATCACATGATCATGTAATTGACATCTTAACAAGCAACAAATATGTTTTACTAGGGCAGAACTTACGTTATTTCTGTCCCAGCCCCAAACAAGTAAAACGAACAGCAGAAAAAAAAGATGAAAATTAAATGCCAGGTCTAAGATTTATAGAGCATGAGCAAAGAATAGCAGGCACTAGCTCTGAGCACAAAATATTTACATGACGAACTTACACTTACGTATTACTTTATTAGCAACATGAGTAGTCACAGCATAACAGTTTATATCTGATGGTGCTGTGCTTTGCCTCACATCCTCCTCCCTGCTCTATTATACCCCACCTCTTTTGTGCTCAATGTTGAGTACGTCTGTTATAGAGTTATAAAAGTTAGTGGCTGTCTGCTTGCCTTCTGTAAAGGATGGTTTGAACGATAATGCATGATGCAGCAGAATGCTACGACGATTAAAATAATGCTCACATTCAATTGTCAAGTTTACACTATTTGTGGACTTATTAAATACTTGCTCACTGGTCATGCATCTGTGTGTTTGGGAGAATAAGATGTGCAAATAAAATCAAAGGGATAGATGCTACGTATATCATATGGGCACAACAACAAGCAGTTTCAAGGTATGCATGTCTACTGAATAGTTACTTTAATCTGCTGCCACAGTAGGCAGAAGTCAGAACGCCATTTTCCATAGTAAATTCTTTTTTCATCATGTTTCCATCACCAATCATCTAGAAAAAATAATGGTTACCATTTAAACTAATCACCTAACGTCAATATGTTTCTATCATTTATATTTCATAACACTCATGTTCCACAAAAACTCATTGCTTGTAAGACTGAATGTAGTACTTTTGTGCTTTTGCAGGTATTGAATAAAGTGCGACTTCAAGACTGCCCAACAAAAATGAGCACATTCACCTCAGGTCCGCGTACCCATGTACAGTACTTGTTCACACAAATTATCCCTAATATAATCTGTAGTATGACAACCATAAAATGACAGAAGATGAAACAAGCAGAACTTGTATCAAACTCGACCACAAGTCAAAACAGCATTGGATACAGAGCACAACCTAAATTGGGTACAGAGATGTGAGTGATCGATGTTGTCCAAAGTGATTAGCTATCATTCTACTAATTTCCTACCAAGCTGTACATACAGTTTTACTTAACAAAAGAGAATACCAGTGAACATATGCATGTACATCTCTGATGAAAAACATCAGGTTCACAAATGAACATTCATTTGGTACAGAAACAGAGTGAATTGCATGGTCAAGTTGTCCACATTTGCTGCCGTGCAAAAGGATGGAAATTCATTTAACAAGTATGTGTCATGCATGGAAATAAATAAGACCACCTATGATACTACTCTATGATACTATGCACTTAGGATGTAGTATCATACACTGGTATCATATGCATACTACCCATCACGACCAGCCTTAGCCTAAGGCAGTGGAGAGGAGTGAAATGAAATCTTACTTGTGTGCATCCAGCCATTATTCTCCTCGGCACCTGCACCTGCACTCCAACTTGTCTTGCTTGACCAACTTGTCTTCATCACCTTTACCAGTCAGTCGTCTTGCTCGCCCAAGGATCATCTTCACCTACACAAGACCATACAAGTATGATGAAACTTGAAGCATATCGACTACTTCTGCTACGATTTTAAATACTCAGCACATGCAATACAAGCCATCTTGCTAAAGCCAAGGATTAAAGCATGCTTTACCAACACTCAAAGTCTTGAAATTAGTCAAGAGTAATAAAAGAGGCACAATTCTAAGCAGCAGCATTGGATATATATTCGCTCTGCGTTGCACTTCGCAGGGATAAGACTAGGTTCCTATAATCCCTCCCCAGACCCCATCTTGTGTGGGAGCTTCTATGCACTGGGTCTGTCCTTTAGTGTATTGCTGTTGAACATCGTCAGAGTTATCGCTTGGTGACTGTAAATGTTTTGAAGGACATTTATTTATGACTGGAAGTACTCTTAAGGTACATTTTTGTTTTGTGCATAAGCCCGGCTAGATATTAAATGCTCATCTCACATTCCTGCGTCTTTAGGTTTGAAACAAACCGATTGGGCCAGCTAAGATACCTGAGCAGGCGCCATTTTTCTTCCTTGCCCTCGGTTCCATCCCTTTCTGAGGAGATATTGTTTGAGCCTCCTTCCAGTAAAGAAACAGATGGCAGCACTACCGAGGACACAATTCATAAAAAGATGGCTCATGTCTCCTCCCACTTCAGTCAGCTGTTGCTATCCTGTTGAGAACTTGACAACTCTAAGTATCTATAACTATCTTCGGTCAAGCAAACAGAGATTTTGGTTCACTGTCTTTTGATGAGACTGGAAGAAGTTCCAATCTTCATGGTAAGTGCTGACTTGGAATCTATTTTGCAGATTCAGCGATCACGGACTACCTAAAAGGCCTATCTCCGTCATCTTTAGATATGGAACTACGGATGCTACAGATAATAGATGACGACGAGGTGGAAGAGTCGGAGGAACCAAGACCCATCCGAGCTCCAGTTCATCTCATTGCTGCTGGACTGCTTCATTCATGAGCATTCCTGTAGGAACAACTTTGAGTTTGTTCAAGCTGTTCTGAAATTGTTTTTGAAGGTACTGGCCAGGAACCAACTGGGATTTGGAACCCATTTATAACGTGCATTATTAGTATTATGCCATCTTTCATCAACCTAAAACAGCTATCTTCTTGAGGTCTTATCATTAAGCATTACAACAACAACAACAACCAACAACAACCAAGCCTTTCAGTCCCAAACAAGTTGGGGTAGGCTAGAGTTGAAACCCATAAGATCTCGAAACCAAGTCATGGCTCTGGAACGTGGATAGCTAACTTCCACGCACCCCTGGCCATGGCTAAGTCTTTATCGATATTACAAACCTTCAGGTCTCTCTTAACGGACTCCTCCCATGTCAAGTTTGGTCTACCACGACCCCTCTTAACATTCTCAGCACGCTTTATCCGTCCGCTATGCACCGGCGCTTCCGATGGCCTCCGTTGAATATGTCCAAACCATCTGAGACGATGCTGGACCAGCTTCTCTTCAATAGGTGCACCTCTAGACAATAAAGCTACAAGAATATTAATAAAGCTAAAAGGGGCTACAAGTACCAAAACTTAAAAGTACACATTTACCAACCATGATCATTAATAAAGCTACAAGTCTGAAAGGGGCTGCTCACCTCTAGACAATTTTTTATCCTCGGAGGAGTTACAAGCGGGAGTCTGATTTTCATCACATGGCTTGGTGCCTTCATTGGCTGACTGTTTCCCCAGTTTGGTTTATCACTACTGCTCCTTTCCCTTCAAAACTCACAACCTCGATCTCCATTTCTCCAACTATTGTCTCTTCCTCCCCCTCGTCCTCCCCCGATATCCATGAGAGGAACCTAGTGGCAGCATGCAATTCAATCAAGCGGTATATCAACCACAAGAATAGAAACCAGAGCGGAGCATGCATAACTTGGGGAAATAAAACAGACTTGAGAGGGAGGGATCGACCTTCCCTGGTGGTTGGTCGTTGGCTCCTGCTCATCCTCCTCATCTATTTCGTCCATGGACAGCACCCGCCCGCTGCAATTAACCAAAAAGGAAATTATCATCTACAGTTGAGAAATCAGAGGCCCAAGGAAAAACTTTCAGACTAGTAAAATAAATCTGCAGGTGTTCTTAGTAGGCATAAAACTGACTGACAGAAACAAATAAACTTATCAAGCACTTGCAAATAGTAGAGAAGTAAACTTGTTTTACTTAAAGGAACCAGAGTATCCAGAGAAACAAAGCATAAACAAGCTTCGACGAAGAAGCTCAAAAATATATACATACAAATACAGATTTGTCCTGCCATTATACATATGTTGCAACTATTTGCAACATACAAATCCATCCATGTGCTAGCAGCAAAATTAAGAACAGACCTCCTCCTCTTTTTGGTAAATAAATTGACCACAAACTGAACTTGTTCATATACACCGAGTGCTAATGAGAAAGATAAAGAGCATCTTCTCTCTTTACTGCTGCTACTAGTAGCGCGGGAACATGAAGCAAAATCATACCATTGTGTACAACAGTAGCATTGATCTGCTTGCTACCAACCAACAATTAACCTACATAAACAAAAACAAAAAATGCCTCATTGTTCTTGCTATACTGCTACTAGCACAGTGAGGGAAGAAAAGAAAAGACAATATCCAGCAGCAGAGGAATGAAGACTCTGTGAGCTACAAGAATTGTTGGCTGTAGCAGTACAAGAAATGAGTTGCAGGTTTTCTGCATCATGTTCAGTCCAGTCGCAGAACAGGAGCACTGAGCAACCAACCAAGGGAATAAAGTAGATTAGAGAGCAGAGACCCTGGATTGTACATGTTCTTCTTAACACAAGGAGAGGAGTCACTTTTTCTGACCAGTATCTAGCAGTAACCACGTTTTCTATAGCAGAGTGCCAATCACTTTGGAAAAACGAACAAAACAAGGGATGGGATCGACCTTCTTCTGTGGGGAGCCATGGTGGTCCGGGCGGACGACCTATTCCAGCACGTCAGGCTACCATGTGGGATCCATCATGTCCCGTTCATCGTCATCTTCCTCACTGATACCGTCCATGGAGGTGGAGGTGGAGGTGGCCTGTTGCTCTGAATGGAAGAGAAAAATGGAAGAAAGGAAGGCATCCATTATTTTGAGTCCACCACAAACAGAGTGGCTAGTACCTACCTGCTACAGCAAGCTGCTGCACTATGTGACTGTATTTTGAAGGAGCAGAGTGGAGCAAGGCAATCAACTGTGACAAATTTCAGAAAAGGAGAAAAATACATCCAGCATACGTACGTACTAGTGCATCATTTTTGCCAATGATAATAGTCTAGTGCAAAAACAGGGGCACTAAATCTGCTAGTGAATAGTACTAGAGCATACAAAGGGGAAACAGCGAAACATATGATTGTAGTAGAGTAGGAGTAGGAGTAGGTGCATGCATCAGTCATGATGAATTTGTAATGTCTTGCATGGCACAAACAGTCATCATACACACACACACACATCGCACAAGACAAATACAATTGAAGTGCATGAGACAAATAAAGAGCAGGGAATGTTCATTTTATCCTAATGTTGAGGTGATGAAGAATAATGAATGGTCCACTCCAAGATTAGCTAAGCTAGTGTAACAGGACAAAGTTTACATTAAGCTATTACCTAGCAATACATGATGAACCAACAAACTGCCCCTTCAGAAACAAGATTTGACAAGCTATATAAGAAAAGGATGCCCACCATTAGCAAGATCTGGATGAATATTGGGCTCTCTATTAACATCAATCGTCATGACCACACTATCTCCAATACCGACTGCTCTCTCTCATAGCAAACCCACAAACATAATAAAGTAATTTATCAATACCAAGCACAGCCTACAACAATAAGGAGTTTTAAAGTGATGTATGCTGTCCAAAGCTCACATGCCAAATAGAGAGGGACGAAAGCATGGCACATGTATACAACATCACACAAATTTCAGAGCAGAAATTGCATATCCAAGTCGAAGCCATACAAGTTCTTAATCTCTCTGTTCAAACGCAATAAGAGCTATATAGTAACAAATTGTACTGTAGGAACTACTACTACTATCCAGGGTTTTCTTAATCTCTCAGTTCTAAGTTGTAACCATGTGTGCTAGCAGAGTACTAGTATTGCTTAACTGCGATGGCTACTTGTAAGCGGTCAGGAAATTCAAGCTACCAATATAGGGACTTGTGACGTGCTAGTAGATCAATAGTATCCATGTGTAAGCGATCAGGTTGATCAAACTGAAACCTGTATGTGCAATTGCAACTCAGCCTGGACATACAAAGAAAAACTACCTGCAGGTATAGCAATACAGCCCAAGGTTATATCATAGGCCCGCCCACCAGAAGAATTCAGTGAACATGAGACACATGTGCAGGGAAGCAGAACTCAGTTAAGATGTTCATACAGTACAAACTGAACAATGCTAGTAGTGTGGGTTTTCTGCTTGAACCAAAAAAAGGATGCAGATTCATAGAAAATAAACACCCAGGCAATTTTAGGCAACAACAGTCCAACATAGGTAGTGTTACACCACTAAAACAGAAACACGAAGTTTCCAATCAATTGCCTTACATAATTTTGGTACAAATCTAAAGGATGTTACTAACATAAAAGCAATGATATGGTGGCTCCATTCATGTACATCAACGCTATGAAAAGCATGTCTTGGCACAAAAAGGCAGCATGATAAAATTAAATGTGGATAATTATAAGGTAAAAGAAAAACGAAAAAAGATGAATAGCCATATCTCCATATGGAGTATCATTATAATTAAAATTCATGCACTCAAATTTGTTTCGTAGTGCATCCCCTTCAACTATTCGTTTAGGCTTTGTTCGTTTAACCCCACCCCCGCCAAGATCTGGCCCAAACCCCGTCGATCCCCGTGGGTTTCTCCCCGACCGGGGTCGGATCCCGGTCTGGCTTATAACAGCCTTCGGTTAGACCCGGCCTGGATTAATCCCCTCTCAAATCCCTCCCAAGCCCCGTGGAAACTGCAGGGAAATGAACCACGCGTCCCACGCTATGGAAGCAAACCCCGTCTCTCTCTCCCCCAAACGCTTTCACTCACCCCGACTCCCTTTCTCGATTCGGCGGCGGCGACTGCGACGGCCACGACGCCGGAGAAGAATGGACAGCAGCAGCGCTACTGGTGGAGACGGCGGCGGCGTCCTTCCCCATCCCCTTCCCCTCCTCCCCCCTTCCCCTTCCTCCTCCCCCTCCCCTTCCTTGTCCAACCGGCGCCACCGCATCCAATCACAGCGGCACGAGCTGGGCGGTGATCCAGAGCAGCCGCGGCGTGAGCTGGGCGGTGATCCAAAGCAGCCACGGCGCAAGTTGTGGCAGCACGAACAAGGCACTGTCGGCATGACTCTCCCCGGACAGTACACCAGTAAGCTGTTAGTCCTCTTCTTGATTGAAAGCTGTAACCGAGCAGAATGAAGACAAGGGATTGTGTGGATCTGTGGGGAAGGGGTTGGCCGGGGATGGGTGACATGAGGGGATTATCAAATCCCTGCAGGTGTTGGTTACCTGTGGTGAAGAAACCCCAACAACCGAACAAAGCCTTGATGGAAGTGCATCCAAAATGAAACCGATGTTAGATATTCTATAGCCATGAATAGACTACCAACACGTGAGTAAGCGGCGAAATCTCCCGTCGCCGCACGCGAACCTGGGGTGGTAGCGAAGATTTAGGGGCGGCGCAACGAGAGAAGGTGGTGGCGGAGACGCCCAATTCGTGAGCGGCGTTGGCCCCGTCGATGACTACGAGGCTCCGACCAGCGGGCAAGTCGCAGGGAGTCCGCCTCTGGGGAAGGGGGTAGAGGGAGGATGTGAAGCAGGGGTCGACGGGGAGAAGGCGAGAGGCCTTCCCAGGCGCGCCATGCCAGCTCCCGCTGTCCGTACCGAAAGTCGCGCCGCGCTCGCCATGGTCCACGTCTGCTGATTGCAGCACCAAGAGCCGCCAATGGACCACGTCCTCCTACCCGGCCCTGGTTCGGAGGGCACGGGTAGCAGCGCCGTCGGAGGGGGAGCCCGAGCAGCAGGCGGGGGGACGACCAAGAGCAGTAGTGCGGGGGGCTGCGAGGTGGGGCTGGCCGGCGACCTAGGAGACGGTTGGCGAGCAACTCGTCCAGCCGCCGCACGCCGAGCTGGCCGTATGGTCGGCGGCCGGGAGAGACGCCTCGTGCAGCGCGTAGGGGGCGGCGGCGGCGGGGGGATTGGTGGGGAGGGAGGGAGGGAGGGAGCAGGGCAAAGCAAAGGCCGCGCGGTGGGCTGGCGGTGGGACCTGTGCCCATGCACGGGGAGGATGAGATGAACCTATGAAGAGCAGATCCCAAAAAGAAAAAACTATGAAGAGCACGGAACTGCATTCATTCGAAAAAAGAGTTTATTTGCTCACTTTAAAAACACCTCAACCAAAAAAATCCCAGTCATACAGATTAGGGAGGTGCTGGGCGCCGGCGCCGGCCGTCACACAGCAGCCGTCGGATCGAGTGTCCTTAACCGTCATATCTCGTCTTCGTCCTCAGCCTCGAGCCACGAATGCGAACGCCTCGTCGGTCATCCTGGTCCAGCGCGCAACGACGTTCCCCCCGCCCCTCCCCTTTCCCCCCGCCCATTGGCGGTCGAGGGGTCCTTCTCCCGTTGCCCCCTCTCGCCGGACGTCATCATCGTCGGTCGTCGTCCTTGCAGAGCCAACAAACGTGAGCGCCTTGTCGGTCCTTCGTTGCAGTTTTTTCATCAACGGTTGTAGCATTTTATGTCAACGGTTGCAGCATTTCGCCTAGCAATGACCGCTTGCAGCTTTTATATGTCTGGTTGCAACCTTTTTCATCAACGATTGTAGCATTTTATGTCAACGGTTGCAGCATTCCGTCATGGCAATGACCGCTTGCAGCTTTTTATATGTATGGTTGCAGCTTTTTTAATCAACGGTTGTAACATTTTATGTCAACGGTTGCAGCATTTCCGCCATGGCAAATGACCGCTTGCAGCTTATCATATGTCTGGTTGAAGCTTTTTATTTTGGGTTTTGAAGCTTTTTCAAATAGTTGTTACATCAATTTTGGGTGACGTTTGTAACACTTGTATACGTGCGCCCGGCATGGCTGCAGGCGACGAGGACGACGGGCAAAGGCTGGATCCGGCGATGCGGACGGTCGACAATGGCGGGAAGTGGCGATACGGGCGGGCCGACGGGGGCAGGGACCGACGCAGCGGCGGCAGCCGCGCAAGGGCGTGCAGATGGTGGGCCCCTTCGATCATGTGACGCACCACACGCGAGCCGTTGGGATGGAGACGAGATCGCAGGATAAAAAACGAAGATCGACGATGTGCGTACGTCCGGCCGAACGTTCGACCGGCGCACGGGCGGAAAATGTTTCCCTACATATTATCATCCTGCAAAAAATAGCAACACGATAAAAAAAACTATACTAATGGGTTTGGCTATAAATGAAGTCTATAGATTGCCAAATATAATAACATGCTAAATATACCTTACCAAAAGTCTTAGGATATGGCACAATCAAGTTTTAATAGTACAATGTATGTATACCAAATCCAAATTAATATGAATTGTCCTGAAACATCTTTTGTTTAAAATGATTAATAGTCTATGACTATTTCGTTTTGCTTATACGGATAAAGCCGATAATAGCAAATGTTCCATTTCCTTCCCAGTCCCTTGGCGGCTAGTACAAGCCCTTCTCCTCCAAGCTTCGTCGGCAAGCATATAGATTAATTTGCATCATCTCTACATACCGCCCCCGCGTCCGATGGAGGGGAGGAGAATCCAGATGCCTCCGCTTTGGTCAGTAATTTAGGTTAGTGTTTTTAGTCCTCGCGTATGTGGTGCTCGGACGGATGGTTGTGCTTCGTCTTTGAGTTTGTCTTCCGGGCTCCCATCCTCCTTGAGTTCATCCGTCTTGATTTAGTCGACGGAATTTCAGTTAAACTCATCTCATCTCTTTGGGGCAATGAGGTTATGTTTTTCGTCATGTGGCGAGATGTGGTGTCAGTTGTTTCAAATATATTCGAGGGTGCTAGTCCGATAGGGGAGTGACGACATCGGCTCATCGACGGCTCGCCTGGCAGTGTTAGTGGTCGTTTGATAGTCTCGGAATCTTGTTGTAAGTTTTATTATGTTTGAGATGCTTTGTACTTCCGATGAGAATTTATAAATCTTTTTCACACATAAAATATAGGGATCAAAAAGCATAAGGAACAGGGTCGAGGCGAGTGACTGAACCCTAGTTGTCACACGTCGATTACCCCTATCACTGTCGCCATGGCAGGTCATCTAGTAAGACCCGCGTGATGGTGGTGGGGGGAGGCCCTAATCGGGGCGACTTGGTGAAGAGGTGTTGGAGGGTTGCTGTAGGTGGTAAAAGATATGAGGGCTCGAATAGCGGTCTCCGTGAGGTGGTTCTCGACGATGGTGTTGGTGGAGCGGTGGTCCCTAGGCATGGGAACCGAGAGGCGCTGGAGCCGAGCTCCTTGAGTTCGACGCAGCCCAGCTCCTGACCATGTGGGGGTCTAGGTTGTGTCTTGACTTGAAACTTCTCGAACAAATTTTCACCGGTTTTTTGTCCCAGATAAATATTAGTTTTGCAAATTCCAAAAACATGTAAAAAAACAATAGCACCACGCACTGGATTAATATGATAGTCCAATAAGTCAATATAAATTTATGCCAAGATGATGCAATAATGGTATAAACATAGCGTGAACATAGGACAAAAAATAGTTTAAGTGTATCGACAGTGTGGTGAATTATTTGATAATTCAACTTATCAAATAGGCTTTTGGCTTTTTTTTTGTTTAAGCTACTTATCTCTTGTTTCCTGGCTATTTGTACACAACAGTGCTAAATAAGAACACAATAGCATAGTTCAATAACCACAAATTGGGTTGTAAAAGAGAGTTAACCAATTGAGCTAGTGATAGTTGAAAGAGTGTGCATCCATGCATCCATGGGTGTGCACGCACTCCTACATGTGTTGACATGCATATCATGTGTAGTCCAATAACGCCTCTACGAGAAAGCTATACTATGCTCGTTGATACAAAATTGGAAGGGTACGTGCTTATGTGCATATCGTGGATAGTCTCGCAATGGCTACATGGTGAAGTTATACTACACCCGTCACCACACCAGTCATGTTGTACTCGGGCCATCATTGGTTTTTGATAATGTTCTCCACCCAAGATCATATTTCCAGGCATGTTCCGTTTGCTTGGTGTCCGGTCAAGATGGGGTGTACACTACACACTACATTGACTATGTCGACTCTTGCTCTTGTAACACTAATCCGGTCGTCCTTAACATTACAACAATATGTCAATTGTGTGGGAGGGGTGGAGGGGTTTTATTAAGCGTAAATTCATCCAAAATGGTAGAGAAAAAGTACACACCCGTATGCCAAAAGATCAAGGTAACAAGCATTAGTACAGTTTAAGTGGATTTTGAATCCCATTAAAATCCAGGGTATTTGCTTGTCAAATATATAACTTTTATAATTAAGACCTCTTAAGGGTATCATAACCCAGTATAACGCAAACCTCATTCAATGCCAACTAGGCATATTGTTCATATGACATAGTATTAATTGAGGAACAATGCATGGTTTATTTTAGTAACATATGTTGATATCGTATCATAATAAGTGATGTGCTGCTATTTTTCATACAAAGGAATAATGTCATCTAGAGTACTACCAACTTATGATACTCCTCACTACAAGCAGTCTAACACAACCCGTAGTGGGGAGTATCATATACTAGTATCATGCATATGATACCACCTCCATACTGCATTGTATGACAATTTAGTGTCTTATATTACATTGTTTATTGTTTTGCATGACACATAATAGCATTATATTTATTATGATAGTGGTATATTCTCTCTCCTCAGTTAACAGTGTGTCATGTCACCAATATGCCTAGTTGACATTGCATGGGCGGCATGATACTACCTATATCTTAGCGTGGTTTCATAGGTAAAAATATGATGTGGCACCCCATTTAATGAAGAAAACGAGAGAAACCATATATTAATATAGATATAAATCTTAGTATCAAATCCAAGATAGCTTATAACTTTCTCTCACGAAAGACAATAAATGAGGGTTGTTTTGGACTACCAACAGCGGGGAGTAACTTGGACTAGTAACATGCATATGTTACTAATCTATGTTACTATCTCTATAGCGGGGAGTAACATATGTGTGATGTAATGCAACACTTCATTATTATGTTGTAGACTCATCTTGTCTTGTTTTGTGTGATGTTACCCAAAGAATGAGTAACTAGCTAAGTTACTCAATTCATCTCTCCCCTCATTAAAACATTGTCACATAGGCAAATTGGGTGAGTTGGACTTTATGTTACTACTAAAGTTACTCCCACTTTGTGTAGTCTTACGTACAACACTAAGGGCACTCCCAATGCATCATATCTTAACGAGTAATCATATATACAGTGAAAAACAATAGAGACGACCACCACTACAATGCATTATCTCTTAGATGTTGTACATAAGTAATATTGCAATAAACTTTTTTAAGGATCATATTAGCATCTCAACCTTATCATTGGTGTTCCATGTGATGCTAGTCGTCCAGGATGATATTGTCAGGGCATGCGTTGTTAACTTGGTTTCCAGTCATGACGGGGTGTACACTACACACTATGTTGACCATGCCTACCTGTGTCATTGTGACACCAACACCATCTCTCTCAACATTACAATAGTATGTCAATTACGAAGAAGGATGGAGGGAGTTTAATTAAGAGCAAATGGTGACAAAAAGGTAGAAAAATACTCACTAGATGGAGAAAGATCATGGTAGCATGCATTAGTGCATTCTAAGTGGATTTTGAATCTTAAGAATCCATAACATTTAGTTGTGACATATTCCACTTCGGTTAAGGTGCATGCATGCAGACATGCATACATATTTGCGAGATAGTGGCCCTATTTGGATCCATGAGTTAGAGTTAGAGTTGGTTAGATTGAACCAATCTAACCCCAAAACATCTAAACAGAAGGGTTAGAGTTGGTTAGATGCATCTAACCCATCCAAAACTAACCCACCCAAGGGATGCTTATTTGGGTTAGAGGTAGGTGGGACCCACAAAAAGTTACTTTTTCCTCTACCTCCACCACACCAAATCCTTGTTAAAGGAGACAAATGATTGAAAAAGGTGCATTTATTGGCAATCTAACTCTTCCATCCAAACACCACTTTGGTTAGAGTTAGTTTAGGGTTAGTCAAGGGTTATAATCTAACTTTAACCTCTAACCGAGTAAGAGTATCCAAGAAACAGGGCCACTGATAGATGAAAGAGAGTCAAAAGGCTACATGCATGCATGCCCAGGATGCATGCATATGTATGTGTTGATGTGTATATCATGTGTGCAGACATGTGTTAACATGCATATGAGCATATCATGTGTACTTTGACGATGGTTCGATGGCAAAACTATACTACGTCTGTCGACACGCCCACCGTCTTGGGGTCGACCTTATCATTGGAGTTCTTGGTGATGCTCGGTGGCCAAGATGATTTTGCGACAACATGTTTCGTCAACTTGGTGTCTGCTCAAGACGGGGTGTACACTACACACTGCATTGACCATGCCGACGTGTGGTATTGACCAACACCGTCTCCCTCAAAATTCCAGCAATATGTTGATTACGTGGGAGGGGTGGAGGGTTTTTAAGAGAAAACGGTGGCCAAACAAGGTAGCGAAAAAGTATACACGCACATGCTGAAAGATTATGGTAACATGCATTAGTGCATTCTAAGTGGATTGAATCTCATTAAATTCCATGGCGTTTAATTGTGGCATACTCCACTCAGTTAAGGTACACGCATGCATGCCATGCATACATACTCCCTCCTTTTCGGTTTATAGGGCTCAAATCTGAAATCTCATCAACCAAGGTGAATTGTGAGTGGATAACACTAGTTTAAACTAGTCAATGAAATATTTCTCACATATTCAATTTCCAAGGCAATAAATGTAGCATCCTTCCTTTTATTGGACGTGCATGGTGCATGTAGAAAACGATGCATGCATAGCCACTCATCTCCTTTCTCTAAACTTTATGAATTAAATATGGCGTGAGACTCAAAGCACTTTAACTCACTTAGACTCAAAATGAGCCTAATACAATGAAAATCTGAAAATTTTGAGATATGCTTTATAAACCGAAAAGGAGGGAGTGTTATTCAAATAACAATAGTTGAAAGGTACAGTCAAAAGGATACATGCATGCATGCAAACATATGTGTTTCGGTCTATATAATGTGTAGTTTGACGACGGTTGCACGACGAAGCTATACTTATCGTCAACACATAGTTGAAAGGTGGTTAGAACTTACTCCTTCGTTTCTAAATATAAGTCTTTTAAGAGGTTCCACTAAAAGACTACATACGTATGTATATAGACATGTTTTAAAAACTAGATTCATCCATTTTATTATGTATGTAGTCCCCTAATCATATCTCTAAAAAGACTTATATTTAGGAACGAAGTAAGTAGAAGGATGCATGCATGCATACATGTGTTAATGTGCATACCATGTGTAGTACGAATTGATACACGACAAAGCTACATTATGCTTGTTTCCATGTAGTTGAAAGGTGGTTAGAAGGGTACATATATGCATACATGCGTTAACGTGCATATCATGTGTAATGTGACGATGGTTGCATGACGGAGCTATACTACGTCCGTTGACACATCTGTTGTCTTGGGATTGACATTAGCATTGGAGTTCCTTGTGATGCTCACCGTCAAAGATGATATTTGGGGCATGTTTGGTTAACTTGGTGTCCGGTCAAGACGAGTCGTTGTTCACTTAACACTACATTGACCATGACGACGTCACCCCTATAACATCAATATGGTCTCCCTCAACTTTACAACAATATGTCGAATGCGTGAAAAGTGTGGAGGGGGTTTAAGAGCAAATGTCGACCAGTAAGATAGAGAAAAAGTACACACCCACACCCAAAAGATCAAGGTAACATGCATTAGTGCAGTCTTGGATTTTGAATCTCATTAAATTCTAAGGGATTTAAGTGTGACATATTCCACATCGGTTAAGGTACATGCGTCCATGTCATGCATACATATTGTTCAGTTAGGGACGGCTGAAAGAGAGTCGATAGGATATATGCATGAATGCCCATGATGCATGCATAAGTATGTTGTTGTCCTTGTCATGTGTACTATTTTTATTGATGCGTGGTTGAAAGGGAGCTGGAAGGTTACATGCATGTATACATGTGCTATTGTGCATATCACGTGTAGACTGTCGATGGATGTACAATGAAGCCATACTACGTCTGTTGACACGCCTGTTGTTTTGCGGTTGACCTCATCGTTGGAGTTCCCAACCCAAGATGATATTGATGTGGCATATCTTTTTAACCAATTTATCTCTTGGGTTGATCTCTCTCAACACTACAACTATAGATATATTGAGTAACAGGGTGGAGTGGGTTTAAGAGCACATTACAATGAAGAAAGTAGAGCAAAATGAGAAATTCATGCATAGAAAGATCAAGGTAACATGAATTAGTGAACTATATGTGCATTTCAAATACCATTAAATTTCATTGCGTTCAATTTTGACATCTTCCACTTTTGTTAAGTATTTTCTTGTTGGAAGAATTTTCGTACGTATACTTTAAATCACGCTCCTCTGCCACGGCGCGCTCGGCCTCCTGCCAGCGCCGTATGCTCGAGGTAGCCGTGTGCTGAGAGCGACCTGCAGACATGACTCGCTGCAGTGGGGCTGTTGCGTGAAGAGGAGGCTGTTGCTGACGAGCTGCTGCTCGGCAGTCCGTAGGGAGGGAGGTAACCAGGGGCAGTCGGAGCAGCTGCTGCTACCGGCTTAGGCTGCTCTGCTCCCGGTGAGAGAGGTGAGCAGGAAATGCTCAGGGTACAAGATAACGAGGCTCTGATACCAGTTGTTAGACCTTTCAGCGTGAGCATTGATAGTTGTGGATGACACTAGGAGAGTTGGAACAGTTTTCGTTGGTTTATTTCTCACACAATGCCATTTCCAACCTGAGGGGTTGGGGATACATATTTATAGGGTGCTAGCCAGCCAAGCATATGCTAAGATGCTAGTCTAAGATGCCAGTCTAAGATGCTATCCTAACTGCCAGTCCTTGGTCGTTAAGGATTCTATCCTAACAGCCACAAGGACCATGTGCTGCAGCCCCACAAAGGACCATGTGCTGCAGCCCCACAAAGACCCTAGTATAGAGACTTATCCATCATTCTCCCCTTAAGTCTTGTACGTCGTCTTGTGGGAGAGTCGAATCATCCCGATCCTCGAGCAGAGTTCGAGGAACTTGATCCTCCCAAGAGGCTTGGTGAGCAGATCTGCGAGTTGGTCCGTGGTGTTGATGTAGCTCGCCTCGATGCTCCCTTCATCCAAACAGCTTCGGATGAAGTGGTACCTCAGTCGAATGTGCTTGCTCCTTTCGTGGAAAACAGGGTTCTTTATCAGGGCCAGGGTGGACGAGAAGATCACCATGCAGTCGAGCGAGCCAGAGCGCCTGAGTGCAGGCGGTGGAGGCCGATAGGTTTAGACTTTTTAGATTTGCAGTGTCAATATCAGCAGTAGCAACAGTGGCACTTTGCTCACTGTGATTTCTTCTTATCCGCAGCACCGCACAGTTGATTGGCCTTTTGTGGGCGTCGACGGTGAGCTGGCCTGAGCCAGCCAGCTCTGGCAGCGGCGCCAGCAACGGCTGCCGCGGCCGCCAACAACCATTGCTGCAAAGCCGCGCGCCCGCGCCGCTCGGCACCGTCCAAGCCACCCGCTCGCTCCGCGTGTCCCGTCCTCACCTGTGCATGCCGCAAATGTCGTCGCCACGCTTTGGACGGCGTAGAGCGTCCTTTCTGTTGCCGTCGCGCCCGTGGCAAGCCGCGCCATCGAGCCGTGATTCCCGCCAATGACTGCTCGAGCTTAGGCCCAAAATGGAGCCCCCATAGTGAGTTGTCGCTGCCCCCGCCCTGCAACAACCCGCTAATCCCTCTGGCTATTGGAATTTGTCGCCGGAGTTTGGCTCCCGCGGCACCCCCTCTCTGCCGCCTATGAATAGAAGGCCTCGCGCAGCTAGGCAGCCCAGCACCACTCCACCGCTTCTCTGAGCCACGCTCAAGCCACCAGAGGACCTCGGGGAGGTCTCCTTCCCCGACTACGGCCGCCCCGATCCGCTTTGGGTCTCGGCAAAAACCTCTCTGGTGAGTGAACGAGCGCACCCCAAATTTAGTCAGTAGACCCCTGGTGAACCCATTCTTCTAACCCGCGCCTCAATTCGGTGGTAGACCCTCCCTCCGGCAAGATCCAGTTGCACCCAACGCTGCCGTCCGTCGAAGAAGAAGCAGCCGTCGACATGGTGCTCGCCCACGAATGTTTCCACCAGCCACCAACGCGGAAGGACTCTGTGAGTGCTCATGTGCCCTTAGGCACATGCCTTGTCGTGGATCGTCGCCGACGACCGGCGCAAGCTTCTGTCGCTGGAGGCATTTTTAAACCTGACAGGTGGGACCCCCTCGTCAGGGTTCTTTTCTTTTCGAACCTTTTTCTGAAGCGCCTTTCTCGAGAGTGTGTTTTCTCTCTAGGCTTGTGTATTTTCAACCAGGCGTTTTGCTCCTTTGCAGTCTGCCCCTGGGAAGATTCTGTTTCATTATATATCAACCCCTGGTTTCATTTTCTTTATAATTATTAAACTGCAAATTCTTTTCCAATGATTCTTTTTGCAAAATTTTGCCCTTATTGTCCAGTTTATTTTCATATTTATTTAAATATGTTTAGAGACAGTAACTAAGCCCTTAGCACTTACGTTAGTATTCGGTGTATGTGACGTAGATTCTGACGAGGGAAACACCGTTGTCAACTTCAACGAGCTCGATCCCGACTACGTTGAACCAGGCAAGCATGTTTGAACTTTTGATGCGATGTTTGCTGATAATATTGCTTCATCAATTGCTGCATTAACCAACGCATTTGCATACTACTTAACATAATGATATACCCTGGAAATGATGGTCTGATGTGGTGATGACAGGCCATGGACAACCTAATCACGTGGGACGTGATAGGTTGTTGCCTAGTCATGTCGGATGCATGACAGTGATGGAACGAAATTAAATAACTCCAGTGTCGACCTAGATCGAGTCTTGTCAGCTTTTTATTCCGTGTTGCCACAGGTTTTTCGAAAGGGAATGCAGTGTAGTAGGTCGTGAATCTATTACCAGTTACACACCAAGTAGAGGGGCCAGGATGAAGGTATCCATGGCCCTGGAATAAAGCCAGTGATCCGGTCAGGGGGCATGGGTGTTTCCGGTTTGGGACCGAGAGGGAGGGCACTCCCTTGTAGCACGCGGTAGAAATGTGATCCCATTGCTAGTCGAGGATGTGGCCTCCCCGTCATATGGTTTTCCCCTGGCAGCGTAGCCCGGGTGATGCCGAACTTCGCAGGGGGAAAATGGGTGTGTACTGGTTCTGAGTGTTTGCTTCTAAAATACCGTACGCGGGATTAGTCCTAGTGACTATTGGAATCCGTTGGCTGTGGGTAAAGAGTACACCCTATGCAGAGTCCAAACTATTCGAGTAGCCATGTCCACGGTCAAGGATGGCTGCTTGATAGGTCAAGTGTCAGTTTCTGGAGCACAAGTATTGGTTATAAAAATGCTTATGATTGACATCTGACAGTGATGGAGGTTTAACTTGATGATAACTTGGTTGTGTGGAATATCCTGAAGATCGGTTGTACCACCCAGATGTTCCTTTTTTTATGCCCCTTTTCAACGGTGTCGCTGAGACGCCCGACTATGGTGAGTATTTATTTAATTATGCCCCTTGTTGCGGTGTCGCTGAGACACCCGACTGTGGCGAGTATTTATTTTATTATGCCCTTTCTGCGGTGTCGCTGAGACACTTGACTGTGACGAGTATTTATTTTATTATGCCCTTTCTACGGTGTCGCTGAGACGCCCGACTGTGGCAAGTATTTATTTTATTATGCCCTTTCTACGGTGTCGCTGAGACGCCCGACTATGGCTTGTCAATTTATTTTTGCCCTCTATGCGGTGTCGCACAGATGACCGACGGTGGCCATGTTTTTAATTGTTGACCTTTCGAGGCGTCGCTTCAGATACCCGATCGGTATCTTCTTACTTCCTGATACTTCGGGAGGACTATCGCTCGACTTATCAATTCTAACTTAATCTATTGACCATGATAATCTTGATAAATTTAACCATGCAATAGAACTGTTGCATTCATCTTATCTTTTGTACAAACTGTTTGCGAGTAATTTTCAAAATATTCACTAGCTTGTTGATATGGGCAGATATGGATGAAGGAGACCTCAAGGACAAAGAGTTCGATAGCGAGTCCGAAGCCTAGAGAAGTCCTAATCAGTCTTGCGATCTTGGAGTCCGTTGTTGTATTGTTTCCCCGCTTCCGCCTTCCGCCATCATGAATAAATTGTCAGGCCTCACTCTAATGCTTGGCGCGTAGTAGTACTTATGTCATGTCACTTCACTCTGAGGTGACATGCCCACTTTTATGCGAGCAGTAGTATCACCCCTTTGACCACTGTAATATATCCATCCTTATGTCATCTATGGGTGTGTTGTAATAAACTGTTGAGCGACCCCCCCCCCTCCACCCTGTTTAATATTAAGTACTACTGGTTTTTTGTATCAAGATTGGTCTATCAGTGTGAATAATTTTTCTACACTGGTGACATTCATGGCTGATTTTCAACAAATTTATTTTATTTGGAAACTGGTCCTGACAAAGCGTCGCCCGGCTCGGGCGTTAGAGCCAATTGCATTGTCAGGCCGTGGCGCTCGCTCAGGGTAGGCCACGCAGCCGGCCCGACGAAGGGCAGCAACTTCCGTTGCGCAGGCGGGGCTCGTGGTGTCGGCTGGGGTAAGCACCGCCAGCCGTGTCGTCATGTCGGCTGTCAACAGCCGACCGAGTGGCGTGACTCCTGCTCCGGCTTCCCCGCAGCTGGCTCCCGTACCGTTTGTTGGCGTGGGGAGAGGAGGCATGTTGGGTTCGCCTCGGTCCGCCAGCTCCTCAACCTCCGGGTATTGCATTTCGGCGACGGCCGCCTGCATCGCTTGCATGTTCTTGATCGGGGTGCTGCAAGCGGGTTAGGCTCCGCCCAGAGCCTCGTTGACCAGCCGGCCCTGTTGCCGGACACGCCTCATCGCTAGCCAGCGTGAGGCCGTGGGCGCTGTTGTACTCTCGTTGTGCCAACTCCAGCAGCGTCGCACCGTAGCCAGCATCGTGGCATTGTCAAGAAGGAGCTGGCATTGTGCGTCCAGCTCGGCAGCAGCTGCAGTCGGGTAGGCACCCGGCGTGACGGGGGTGCTGATGCTCTCTGCATCGTGGCATGCAATGAATCCAAGGCGGACGTACCCACCGCGGCCGCTTCCTGCTTCGTAGCCAGCCGATGAGTGAAGGAATTGGAGCTGACGGTGAGCACTTCTGCACGAGTGCAGAGGTCTGCCACCTCGCGAGGGTACTCTTCAAAGACAACCGCGATGTAGATGTGGTGGTCGCAAAAAGGGGCGATGGAGTCGCTTGTAGGGAAGGTGGCGTCCGTGAAGCACGCGGCGTTGTCGTTGACTCAACCGAGGGCGTCGTACCTAATGACCAGCCCATGCACGACGCACTCGCCGGAGGCAGTGGAAGGTCCCGTCTGAAACGTGACTCTAGCCGACGTCACTATCTACCCCACGATGGACGCTAACTGTCGTGGTATTCTCACGGTAGATGCCATGGTGGACGCCAACTGTCGTGGTATTCTCACGTTAGGTGCTGACGGGCGCTGGGGGTGTCTAGAGGCGCTCATGACACGAAGCTACCCAAGTTCAAGGCTCACCGATGGAGGCAAAACCACTAGTTCCGACGAACTGACTATGAGAGATCATGATACACGAGCTCTAACTCACCTTCTCCACCTCACATGCGTGTAAGTGTGTGAAAATGGCCGACGCCCCCCCCCCCCAAACCTCCTTGGCAGTCCGCTTGTTGGAAAGCGAGAACTGCATCTCGAGCGAGACTGCGGCGATTAGGGCGTCCAACGCCCGTTGATCCTCATGATGGTCGACGTTGCCGTCCTAGACCGCCTCCATAGGTGCCACACCTGGAGCCTGATCTTCATGATCGCGGCCCATTCGACGTAGTTGGTTTTGGTGAGGGTAGGCCACCCAACACCGGGACCAACATCCCTGACCACAATCCAGACCTCGTAGAGGCCGCGGTCCTGGTCGTCGTAGCCGCCGTGTGCTGAGAGCGGCCTACAGACATGGCCCGCCGTTGGGTCACTGTTACGTGGAGAAGAAGCTTCTTCTGACGAGCTGTTGCTCGACAGTCTGGAGGGAGGGAGGTAACCAAGGGCAGTGAGAGCAACTGCTGCTACCGGCTGGGGCTGCTCAGCTCCCAAGGAGACAGGTGAGTAGGAAATGCTCAGGCTAGAAGACACACTGGCTCTGATACCACTTGTTTGTCGTTTCAGCCTGAGCATTGATAGAAGTGGATGACACTGGGTATAGGCTGCTAGTCAGCCAAGCATATGCTAAGATGCTAGTCTAAGATGCTATCCTAACTGCCAGTCCTTGATGCTCAAAGATTCTAGCCTAACTGCCAGTCCTTGATGGTCAAAGATGCTATCCTAACAGCCACAAGGACACAAGGACCATGTGCTGCAGCCCCGCAAAGACTTTAGTACAGAGACTTGTCATGTGAAGCGCAGTCGATGGGGCCACCACCACCCGTGGAGGCCACTAAATGTGGCAGTGTAGCATGACCTCAAAGCGGGCAAAAGACACCATGGTTATAATTTTTTATTTATTTTTTACGGATCAACAGACAGAAGTCACTAAAGGGTCCCGATGTAGCCCGGGGAACGAATCAGCCGGTCGACCGTAGGAATTCGGCGGCTGACGAAAGTGCTCGAGACTGAAAAAACATCAAGGCTCATGACGAGCTAGCAACGCATGGCAACCGACGGCTGGACCCAACACGGGCGGGAGCTTGTGGCTGGATTCAAAGCAGGCTGCAGTCAACACCGGCTGGGAAATCAGGTAGGCAACAGCACCCATACAACCACAAGACAGCTGCCAGCCCGACGCAATCCTAGACCAGGACAAGCGATGCGACGGGCGCGATCCGATCAGGAGTAGGAAACTGTTGTGGCGGCTCAATCGGGATGGGCGGCGGAGCGGCGGAGGAGTCCTGCAGAGGCTCAGGACAGACCCGCCGACGCAGGCTGGAAGGCTCGAGGCGAGCTGACTCGAATCGGATCGAGGCGAGGTGGAGACGTAATGGTAGCTTCGGTGACCGGTGTAGTTAGAAGCAGCAGGAGGACTAGAGGAAAACGCAATGGCGACGAGGATCAAACACGAGTTGTGTGTGTTAAAAAAACCTAAGCTCTAATACCATGTTAGAAAATATGCAATTTGTATTCACATAAGGACATAGGCCATTATATACACATATAGGTGCAGGAAATGTGCAGAAGACCCCTTATACGATGGGGTAAATACAAAAAGCTACAGGGCTATATATAGTACTCTAACATATATGAGGAGAAGATCCCTTGTACAATGGAGTCGCTCACACAAAATAACACAGGGACACAACTAGGACATGACCATTTTAATCTAATCGATATATGTCTACTCCAACCGAGCGCACCGCACACTAATCCCATCCCCCCATAGAGGTTGGGTGTGCACTAAGAGAAGAGCAGAAATTATATTTGATAGCATTTTAACAACCAAAACAAACAAACAACCTAGAAAGAAATAAACAATACTCCAAACAAGTTAAATGATGCCTACAAAGACTAAATCACAACATGGCTTCAAGCAAGTCCTAAACTACCATGGTTTAGGGTCATGTTGTGACGATATCTGGTCATGCAAAGGAATGAGTTCAACTAACGACCATCCTAACACATTGAAATGAGAGCCAATTAATGTTTCTAAATCACAAATTACGCTAACGTAGTGTGTTCTATTTTACTAATGATGTTAAAGTTATAGTACTCTTTATGCACGCTACCACATCACATAGCACGGCAAGAGGAGGTAATGGACATACCAACGACGGCACTGAAACCGCCATGGCATGGCACGGCTGGGCCTGCACACCATGATGGGAGCACCGAGGTAGAGTCTTGGATCATCGAAGCAACATCCCAATGAACAAAGGTTAAGATTTAAATGATGTGGTAGCACGATAAATTATATGTCAGCTATCACTAGACTAAATCACCAATTATGCTAAGTTATGTGTCACTAAATCGCCAACTATCTCATGGAGTTCTTTATCTAAGTGAAAACAAGGAGAGGAGGTAAAGTACATACCAGGGCCGAAACCACCATGGTTTGCACGACCAAGACGGGAGGTCCAACGCAAAATCTTCGGTCATCGCAGCAACATATTACTTCCATCACATCAGAAAAATCCCGTTCGAACAAGGTTAAGCAACCTGCTCGCCGTATCTGAATAGTAAGTATAAGATGAAAGTAATATATCCCAATTAACAAGGTTTGATGCAATACATGCATGAACACACGGTAGAACTTTGGCTACTGGCTGAACATAAATATATCAATGACTTTGATCAGAAACATGTGCAAGATTATTATTTACCACAGCTGACAGTATATCAGAAAAATACCACCAAACATCTACTTGGAAACCTAATATGTCATGCATTCTCAAACAGCCTAATGAGGCTAAAACAACAGTATGGTATAGAGTACAAGTGTACGACACAAAGAGGAGAATGGACTATGGTAGAATGCTGCATCTTCCAAATTAAGACGATGTGCTTTTCGAGCTAGCTAGCACAAGGGAGAACTGGAATCAGTCCAGATTTCCAAAAGATGGGTTAGTCTAAACAATCAACATCAATAGAGAGAGAAGACCAAAGCAACACTAGACGGTCAAAAACAGTAGAGGATCAAGTAGCGGTAGTAGATGGTCGATCAGAGCAACAGCCACATCTTTAAAATTTCAAAAAGAATTAACATTGATTTGCCCAGAAAGATTGAAGTTAACCACTATAAATTTGTAGGTGATGACTTGTGGAATGACACGGTATTGTATGGTTACAACACAAATAGAAGAACAGTCAGAGCATCATAAACTAGTAAGTTCTGAATTTTCGAACACACCAATTATGCCATGAAAATAGGCACAAATAAAAACAAGTGGTCCTGAGCTACCATGAAATAGCAATTGTTATTTACCTTGCATCTGAAAAGCATAAGTCCACCAGATGGCACCTCAGCAAAACAGGAAAAGGTGCCAAATTATTTCCTTGGTATTTAGTTCATATTCAAAATCAGCGCTGGAGTTCAGAAATTCAGGGTGACAAAAAAATACATAGCAAAAACCATCAACAAACTGCTAAATTGGAATACATTAGCTCCAGAATTGTTGTGCTCAAGGACAACCCATAAGTGCATTAATCATTCAGTACAAACAAGCAGAAACATCTAATTCAGGCCCTTTAGTTCAGTTTATACTAGAAGTCAGCCCTTGAGTGCAAAAATTCAGGGTTATAAAAAATACATAGCAAAAAACATCAACAAACTACTACATTTCACATAAAAAAACTGCTACACTAGAGATGAAATTGGAGATTATGAATAGCTCCAGAATGATTATGCTCAAGGACTACCCATAAGAGCATTAAACCAGTACAAACAAGCAGAAACATCCAACTATGCCTCCCATGTCTAAACGCATGACTGAGCGGTATGTCATGTTTCCACGGGCAACAACATCAAGAAGTTTTGTTATGGACTAATGGACCTCAGCAGGAACTAAAGCAAAAAAAAAAAGAATATTCTGATCCTTGACACCATTCCCATCAGATTTAAGCACCCCATAAACACTTGTATAAACAGACAAAATGGAAGAACGAGACTATGGTTCATTTTTCTCCTCACATCTGTTCAGAATTTCAGACAACCACTACCAAATGACCACCGTCTAAATTCACCGTGGGGTTGACCCTAAAGGTGCATCACTTGGCTAAACAACCTTCAGGCATCTTAAAACGCAAGAAAAACACTCCTACATGCCTAATAATATAAGAAGTAGTCTTCAGGTTCAGTAGAATTCATTGAAGGAAAATTTAAACCTTCAGATCTGAATTTGCATATTTGCAGACAAATAAACAGAGGAGGGGATCATCATATATATGATTCAGGTATTACTTTCTTTACCTTCCTATTAAAATTATGGGTGTGGCTAAGTCTCAGTCGACTGAGATTTAACCAAGTCTTAGTCAAGTGACATAACATACAAGACAGAAAAATAAAAAATTGAAAAGAAAACTTTGCATGGATCTTAATGTAAGATCTCACGGATATAGCATCGACTGAGACTTAACGAAGTCTCAGTCGACTCAGACTTAGCAAGACTGTAAAGTTATTTAGTGTAACAGTACACTGGAATAGCAATATTCAGACATAATATGTTTTACATTCTAAAGTTTGCTTGGTATGCCAAACATTGAACTAAAGAGTACATATGATGTTATGAATTCAGTTGGTTTGGTTTACTGCACGATAACAAATAAAAAGTGTCTCAAAGAAATAAAGCAATATTGTATGGGTAGATAAACAAACAGAGACATGTTTCTTTCAAGTGAAGTCTGTTGGACATTTGCATTGCTATACCCTAAACCCTACAAAACCAAACTATAAAGGGGAGTGTCTATTAGCAAATTTTGGTCTAAATACAGCATAGAAAGACAAGTGCATGAATTCTACAACACTGAGATCTTCAGAAGGTTCCAAAGAAAAATGGAAAACACCATAAGACTACATGTAGTTGAGCAGCAGAAACAAAGATACTATTTGGTGTCTCAGGTTGAAAGCTATCCTTTGAAATAAATCAGAGAAAACCACATTCTCAAAAATGGACCCCATGAAATGTAAAGTTGTTGCTCCATATAATCCAAAAGATTAAAACGACTGACCATAATATATGAAAATATATACTCAGGATTATGTTTTAAATATTCTTACAAAACACAGTAAGTACCCCAGCATAAGAGCTGACAGACTCTCATGTGACACTAAAAATTAAAGCAGTTGGACAGTCTACCGCATAGTTCAATAACACTAAAATATTAGAGCAGCTGGACGCTCTACCGCATAGTTCGATGAACTGAGGTTAGTATACTGTAAATCATGGCAGACAAGGTATTTCAATTACAAAAGGCCCTGTCTGGAAGCAAATTATTTTGAAAAGCAATGTACTCAAAAAGTACAAAAAAGAATGTTGCAGCTATGGAGTACCAGAGCTGACAAGTACTCCCTCAGTCCCGTAATATAAGAGCGTCTTGACACTAGTGTCAAAACGCTCTTATATTACGGCACGGAGGGAGTAGCTCACATGTAGCACAGTTTTCTGCAGTATTAGCAAATCCAAGGTGACTTTACCAACTTAATTATCCAGGAGAATTGTTTAATTTATCTTAACCAGCAGCAACACAATAATGCTCAGGGTTTGAGCCTTTTGCAACTTATAGCACACCACAAGTGTTAAAATTAAAGCGTTGCAGTGGCAAACCGATGCTAGATTGAAGAATCAACACATTAATAGTCATCATAATTAACAGTCAAGCAATGCCAGATTATAATGAAGAAATAGATAGCAAAGTTAGAAATAACAGTCACACCACAGTTAGGAGATCAACTGTAGAAGATCAACCAGAAAGGAGAATACCATGTGTCTTTTTCCTAGACTAGAGAGAGGCAATTGTGACATGGTTGTTCAATTCCAAATGTAACACCCACAGTTAGGCACTCTGGATTGGGAGACCGTCGTATAATAATGTTGAGATCACGCAGCAACCTTTAAACACAGGTTACTAGACTAGTAGTGCTGGCTTAGGTTAGACTCCGTGTTGCAGCACATATCATGACACCCAATACACATAGGCATGCAATCTAGGATTTGTCTTTTTTCTCATTCAAAATGGTGTTCAGCTTTTGCTAGCAAAAAATGGAATTCATATGTCAGGGGCATTAACAAGTTTGATCCATAAAAGTTGTATTTCATCCAACATCAGATGATATACTAAAAGTGGTATACATGAATTTAGCTTGATACATCAGATCAAACACATCACATGATCATGTAATTGACATCTTAACAAGCAACAAATATGTTTTACTAGGGCAGAACTTACGTTATTTCTGGCCCAGCCCCAAACAAGTAAAACGAACAGCAGAAAAAAAAGATGAAAATTAAATGCCAGGTCTAAGATTTATAGAGCATGAGCAAAGAATAGCAGGCACTAGCTCTGAGCACAAAATATTTACATGACGAACTTACACTTACGTATTACTTTATTAGCAACATGAGTAGTCACAGCATAACAGTTTATATCTGATGGTGCTGTGCTTTGCCTCACATCCTCCTCCCTGCTCTATTATACCCCACCTCTTTTGTGCTCAATGTTGAGTACGTCTGTTATAGAGTTATAAAAGTTAGTGGCTGTCTGCTTGCCTTCTGTAAAGGATGGTTTGAACGATAATGCATGATGCAGCAGAATGCTACGACGATTAAAATAATGCTCACATTCAATTGTCAAGTTTACACTATTTGTGGACTTATTAAATACTTGCTCACTGGTCATGCATCTGTGTGTTTGGGAGAATAACATGTGCAAATAAAATCAAAGGGATAGATGCTACGTATATCATATGGGCACAACAACAAGCAGTTTCAAGGTATGCATGTCTACTGAATAGTTACTTTAATCTGCTGCCACAGTAGGCAGAAGTCAGAACGCCATTTTCCATAGTAAATTCTTTTTTCATCATGTTTCCATCACCAATCATCTAGAAAAAATAATGGTTACCATTTAAACTAATCACCTAACGTCAATATGTTTCTATCATTTATATTTCATAACACTCATGTTCCACAAAAACTCATTGCTTGTAAGACTGAATGTAGTACTTTTGTGCTTTTGCAGGTATTGAATAAAGTGCGACTTCAAGACTGCCCAACAAAAATGAGCACATTCACCTCAGGTCCGCGTACCCATGTACAGTACTTGTTCACACAAATTATCCCTAATATAATCTGTAGTATGACAACCATAAAATGACAGAAGATGAAACAAGCAGAACTTGTATCAAACTCGACCACAAGTCAAAACAGCATTGGATACAGAGCACAACCTAAATTGGGTACAGAGATGTGAGTGATCGATGTTGTCCAAAGTGATTAGCTATCATTCTACTAATTTCCTACCAAGCTGTACATACAGTTTTACTTAACAAAAGAGAATACCAGTGAACATATGCATGTACATCTCTGATGAAAAACATCAGGTTCACAAATGAACATTCATTTGGTACAGAAACAGAGTGAATTGCATGGTCAAGTTGTCCACATTTGCTGCCGTGCAAAAGGATGGAAATTCATTTAACAAGTATGTGTCATGCATGGAAATAAATAAGACCACCTATGATACTACTCTATGATACTATGCACTTAGGATGTAGTATCATACACTGGTATCATATGCATACTACCCATCACGACCAGCCTTAGCCTAAGGCAGTGGAGAGGAGTGAAATGAAATCTTACTTGTGTGCATCCAGCCATTATTCTCCTCGGCACCTGCACCTGCACTCCAACTTGTCTTGCTTGACCAACTTGTCTTCATCACCTTTACCAGTCAGTCGTCTTGCTCGCCCAAGGATCATCTTCACCTACACAAGACCATACAAGTATGATGAAACTTGAAGCATATCGACTACTTCTGCTACGATTTTAAATACTCAGCACATGCAATACAAGCCATCTTGCTAAAGCCAAGGATTAAAGCATGCTTTACCAACACTCAAAGTCTTGAAATTAGTCAAGAGTATTAAAAGAGGCACAATTCTAAGCAGCAGCATTGGATATATATTCGCTCTGCGTTGCACTTCGCAGGGATAAGACTAGGTTCCTATAATCCCTCCCCAGACCCCATCTTGTGTGGGAGCTTCTATGCACTGGGTCTGTCCTTTAGTGTATTGCTGTTGAACATCGTCAGAGTTATCGCTTGGTGACTGTAAATGTTTTGAAGGACATTTATTTATGACTGGAAGTACTCTTAAGGTACATTTTTGTTTTGTGCATAAGCCCGGCTAGATATTAAATGTTCATCTCACATTCCTGCGTCTTTAGGTTTGAAACAAACCGATTGGGCCAGCTAAGATACCTGAGCAGGCGCCATTTTTCTTCCTTGCCCTCGGTTCCATCCCTTTCTGAGGAGATATTGTTTGAGCCTCCTTCCAGTAAAGAAACAGATGGCAGCACTACCGAGGACACAATTCATAAAAAGATGGCTCATGTCTCCTCCCACTTCAGTCAGCTGTTGCTATCCTGTTGAGAACTTGACAACTCTAAGTATCTATAACTATCTTCGGTCAAGCAAACAGAGATTTTGGTTCACTGTCTTTTGATGAGACTGGAAGAAGTTCCAATCTTCATGGTAAGTGCTGACTTGGAATCTATTTTGCAGATTCAGCGATCACGGACTACCTAAAAGGCCTATCTCCGTCATCTTTAGATATGGAACTACGGATGCTACAGATAATAGATGACGACGAGGTGGAAGAGTCGGAGGAACCAAGACCCATCCGAGCTCCAGTTCATCTCATTGCTGCTGGACTGCTTCATTCATGAGCATTCCTGTAGGAACAACTTTGAGTTTGTTCAAGCTGTTCTGAAATTGTTTTTGAAGGTACTGGCCAGGAACCAACTGGGATTTGGAACCCATTTATAACGTGCATTATTAGTATTATGCCATCTTTCATCAACCTAAAACAGCTATCTTCTTGAGGTCTTATCATTAAGCATTACAACAACAACAACAACCAACAACAACCAAGCCTTTCAGTCCCAAACAAGTTGGGGTAGGCTAGAGTTGAAACCCATAAGATCTCGAAACCAAGTCATGGCTCTGGAACGTGGATAGCTAACTTCCACGCACCCCTGGCCATGGCTAAGTCTTTATCGATATTACAAACCTTCAGGTCTCTCTTAACGGACTCCTCCCATGTCAAGTTTGGTCTACCACGACCCCTCTTAACATTCTCAGCACGCTTTATCCGTCCGCTATGCACCGGCGCTTCCGATGGCCTCCGTTGAATATGTCCAAACCATCTGAGACGATGCTGGACCAGCTTCTCTTCAATAGGTGCACCTCTAGACAATAAAGCTACAAGAATATTAATAAAGCTAAAAGGGGCTACAAGTACCAAAACTTAAAAGTACACATTTACCAACCATGATCATTAATAAAGCTACAAGTCTGAAAGGGGCTGCTCACCTCTAGACAATTTTTTATCCTCGGAGGAGTTACAAGCGGGAGTCTGATTTTCATCACATGGCTTGGTGCCTTCATTGGCTGACTGTTTCCCCAGTTTGGTTTATCACTACTGCTCCTTTCCCTTCAAAACTCACAACCTCGATCTCCATTTCTCCAACTATTGTCTCTTCCTCCCCCTCGTCCTCCCCCGATATCCATGAGAGGAACCTAGTGGCAGCATGCAATTCAATCAAGCGGTATATCAACCACAAGAATAGAAACCAGAGCGGAGCATGCATAACTTGGGGAAATAAAACAGACTTGAGAGGGAGGGATCGACCTTCCCTGGTGGTTGGTCGTTGGCTCCTGCTCATCCTCCTCATCTATTTCGTCCATGGACAGCACCCGCCCGCTGCAATTAACCAAAAAGGAAATTATCATCTACAGTTGAGAAATCAGAGGCCCAAGGAAAAACTTTCAGACTAGTAAAATAAATCTGCAGGTGTTCTTAGTAGGCATAAAACTGACTGACAGAAACAAATAAACTTATCAAGCACTTGCAAATAGTAGAGAAGTAAACTTGTTTTACTTAAAGGAACCAGAGTATCCAGAGAAACAAAGCATAAACAAGCTTCGACGAAGAAGCTCAAAAATATATACATACAAATACAGATTTGTCCTGCCATTATACATATGTTGCAACTATTTGCAACATACAAATCCATCCATGTGCTAGCAGCAAAATTAAGAACAGACCTCCTCCTCTTTTTGGTAAATAAATTGACCACAAACTGAACTTGTTCATATACACCGAGTGCTAATGAGAAAGATAAAGAGCATCTTCTCTCTTTACTGCTGCTACTAGTAGCGCGGGAACATGAAGCAAAATCATACCATTGTGTACAACAGTAGCATTGATCTGCTTGCTACCAACCAACAATTAACCTACATAAACAAAAACAAAAAATGCCTCATTGTTCTTGCTATACTGCTACTAGCACAGTGAGGGAAGAAAAGAAAAGACAATATCCAGCAGCAGAGGAATGAAGACTCTGTGAGCTACAAGAATTGTTGGCTGTAGCAGTACAAGAAATGAGTTGCAGGTTTTCTGCATCATGTTCAGTCCAGTCGCAGAACAGGAGCACTGAGCAACCAACCAAGGGAATAAAGTAGATTAGAGAGCAGAGACCCTGGATTGTACATGTTCTTCTTAACACAAGGAGAGGAGTCACTTTTTCTGACCAGTATCTAGCAGTAACCACGTTTTCTATAGCAGAGTGCCAATCACTTTGGAAAAACGAACAAAACAAGGGATGGGATCGACCTTCTTCTGTGGGGAGCCATGGTGGTCCGGGCGGACGACCTATTCCAGCACGTCAGGCTACCATGTGGGATCCATCATGTCCCGTTCATCGTCATCTTCCTCACTGATACCGTCCATGGAGGTGGAGGTGGAGGTGGCCTGTTGCTCTGAATGGAAGAGAAAAATGGAAGAAAGGAAGGCATCCATTATTTTGAGTCCACCACAAACAGAGTGGCTAGTACCTACCTGCTACAGCAAGCTGCTGCACTATGTGACTGTATTTTGAAGGAGCAGAGTGGAGCAAGGCAATCAACTGTGACAAATTTCAGAAAAGGAGAAAAATACATCCAGCATACGTACGTACTAGTGCATCATTTTTGCCAATGATAATAGTCTAGTGCAAAAACAGGGGCACTAAATCTGCTAGTGAATAGTACTAGAGCATACAAAGGGGAAACAGCGAAACATATGATTGTAGTAGAGTAGGAGTAGGAGTAGGTGCATGCATCAGTCATGATGAATTTGTAATGTCTTGCATGGCACAAACAGTCATCATACACACACACACATCGCACAAGACAAATACAATTGAAGTGCATGAGACAAATAAAGAGCAGGGAATGTTCATTTTATCCTAATGTTGAGGTGATGAAGAATAATGAATGGTCCACTCCAAGATTAGCTAAGCTAGTGTAACAGGACAAAGTTTACATTAAGCTATTACCTAGCAATACATGATGAACCAACAAACTGCCCCTTCAGAAACAAGATTTGACAAGCTATATAAGAAAAGGATGCCCACCATTAGCAAGATCTGGATGAATATTGGGCTCTCTATTAACATCAATCGTCATGACCACACTATCTCCAATACCGACTGCTCTCTCTCATAGCAAACCCACAAACATAATAAAGTAATTTATCAATACCAAGCACAGCCTACAACAATAAGGAGTTTTAAAGTGATGTATGCTGTCCAAAGCTCACATGCCAAATAGAGAGGGACGAAAGCATGGCACATGTATACAACATCACACAAATTTCAGAGCAGAAATTGCATATCCAAGTCGAAGCCATACAAGTTCTTAATCTCTCTGTTCAAACGCAATAAGAGCTATATAGTAACAAATTGTACTGTAGGAACTACTACTACTATCCAGGGTTTTCTTAATCTCTCAGTTCTAAGTTGTAACCATGTGTGCTAGCAGAGTACTAGTATTGCTTAACTGCGATGGCTACTTGTAAGCGGTCAGGAAATTCAAGCTACCAATATAGGGACTTGTGACGTGCTAGTAGATCAATAGTATCCATGTGTAAGCGATCAGGTTGATCAAACTGAAACCTGTATGTGCAATTGCAACTCAGCCTGGACATACAAAGAAAAACTACCTGCAGGTATAGCAATACAGCCCAAGGTTATATCATAGGCCCGCCCACCAGAAGAATTCAGTGAACATGAGACACATGTGCAGGGAAGCAGAACTCAGTTAAGATGTTCATACAGTACAAACTGAACAATGCTAGTAGTGTGGGTTTTCTGCTTGAACCAAAAAAAGGATGCAGATTCATAGAAAATAAACACCCAGGCAATTTTAGGCAACAACAGTCCAACATAGGTAGTGTTACACCACTAAAACAGAAACACGAAGTTTCCAATCAATTGCCTTACATAATTTTGGTACAAATCTAAAGGATGTTACTAACATAAAAGCAATGATATGGTGGCTCCATTCATGTACATCAACGCTATGAAAAGCATGTCTTGGCACAAAAAGGCAGCATGATAAAATTAAATGTGGATAATTATAAGGTAAAAGAAAAACGAAAAAAGATGAATAGCCATATCTCCATATGGAGTATCATTATAATTAAAATTCATGCACTCAAATTTGTTTCGTAGTGCATCCCCTTCAACTATTCGTTTAGGCTTTGTTCGTTTAACCCCACCCCCGCCAAGATCTGGCCCAAACCCCGTCGATCCCCGTGGGTTTCTCCCCGACCGGGGTCGGATCCCGGTCTGGCTTATAACAGCCTTCGGTTAGACCCGGCCTGGATTAATCCCCTCTCAAATCCCTCCCAAGCCCCGTGGAAACTGCAGGGAAATGAACCACGCGTCCCACGCTGTGGAAGCAAACCCCGTCTCTCTCTCCCCCAAACGCTTTCACTCACCCCGACTCCCTTTCTCGATTCGGCGGCGGCGACTGCGACGGCCACGACGCCGGAGAAGAATGGACAGCAGCAGCGCTACTGGTGGAGACGGCGGCGGCGTCCTTCCCCATCCCCTTCCCCTCCTCCCCCCTTCCCCTTCCTCCTCCCCCTCCCCTTCCTTGTCCAACCGGCGCCACCGCATCCAATCACAGCGGCACGAGCTGGGCGGTGATCCAGAGCAGCCGCGGCGTGAGCTGGGCGGTGATCCGAAGCAGCCACGGCGCAAGTTGTGGCAGCACGAACAAGGCACTGTCGGCATGACTCTCCCCGGACATTACACCAGTAAGCTGTTAGTCCTCTTCTTGATTGAAAGCTGTAACCGAGCAGAATGAAGACAAGGGATTGTGTGGATCTGTGGGGAAGGGGTTGGCCGGGGATGGGTGACATGAGGGGATTATCAAATCCCTGCAGGTGTTGGTTACCTGTGGTGAAGAAACCCCAACAACCGAACAAAGCCTTGATGGAAGTGCATCCAAAATGAAACCGATGTTAGATATTCTATAGCCATGAATAGACTACCAACACGTGAGTAAGCGGCGAAATCTCCCGTCGCCGCACGCGAACCTGGGGTGGTAGCGAAGATTTAGGGGCGGCGCAACGAGAGAAGGTGGTGGCGGAGACGCCCAATTCGTGAGCGGCGTTGGCCCCGTCGATGACTACGAGGCTCCGACCAGCGGGCAAGTCGCAGGGAGTCCGCCTCTGGGGAAGGGGGTAGAGGGAGGATGTGAAGCAGGGGTCGACGGTGAGAAGGCGAGAGGCCTTCCCAGGCGCGCCATGCCAGCTCCCGCTGTCCGTACCGAAAGTCGCGCCGCGCTCGCCATGGTCCACGTCGGCTGATTGCAGCACCAAGAGCCGCCAATGGACCACGTCCTCCTACCCGGCCCTGGTTCGGAGGGCACGGGTAGCAGCGCCGTCGGAGGGGGAGCCCGAGCAGCAGGCGGGGGGACGACCAAGAGCAGTAGTGCGGGGGGCTGCGAGGTGGGGCTGGCCGGCGACCTAGGAGACGGTTGGCGAGCAACTCGTCCAGCCGCCGCACGCCGAGCTGGCCGTATGGTCGGCGGCCGGGAGAGACGCCTCGTGCAGCGCGTAGGGGGCGGCGGCGGCGGGGGGATTGGTGGGGAGGGAGGGAGGGAGGGAGCAGGGCAAAGCAAAGGCCGCGCGGTGGGCTGGCGGTGGGACCTGTGCCCACGCACGGGGAGGATGAGATGAACCTATGAAGAGCAGATCCCAAAAAGAAAAAACTATGAAGAGCACGGAACTGCATTCATTCGAAAAAAGAGTTTATTTGCTCACTTTAAAAACACCTCAACCAAAAAAATCCCAGTCATACAGATTAGGGAGGTGCTGGGCGCCGGCGCCGGCCGTCACACAGCAGCCGTCGGATCGAGTGTCCTTAACCGTCATATCTCGTCTTCGTCCTCAGCCTCGAGCCACGAATGCGAACGCCTCGTCGGTCATCCTGGTCCAGCGCGCAACGATGTTCCCCCCGCCCCTCCCCTTTCCCCCCGCCCATTGGCGGTCGAGGGGTCCTTCTCCCGTTGCCCCCTCTCGCCGGACGTCATCATCGTCGGTCGTCGTCCTTGCAGAGCCAACAAACGTGAGCGCCTTGTCGGTCCTTCATTGCAGTTTTTTCATCAACGGTTGTAGCATTTTATGTCAACGGTTGCAGCATTTCGCCTAGCAATGACCGCTTGCAGCTTTTATATGTCTGGTTGCAACCTTTTTCATCAACGATTGTAGCATTTTATGTCAACGGTTGCAGCATTCCGTCATGGCAATGACCGCTTGCAGCTTTTTATATGTATGGTTGCAGCTTTTTTAATCAACGGTTGTAACATTTTATGTCAACGGTTGCAGCATTTCCGCCATGGCAAATGACCGCTTGCAGCTTATCATATGTCTGGTTGAAGCTTTTTATTTTGGGTTTTGAAGCTTTTTCAAATAGTTGTTACATCAATTTTGGGTGACGTTTGTAACACTTGTATACGTGCGCCCGGCATGGCTGCAGGCGACGAGGACGACGGGCAAAGGCTGGATCCGGCGATGCGGACGGTCGACAATGGCGGGAAGTGGCGATACGGGCGGGCCGACGGGGGCAGGGACCGACGCAGCGGCGGCAGCCGCGCAGGGGCGTGCAGATGGTGGGCCCCTTCGATCATGTGACGCACCACACGCGAGCCGTTGGGATGGAGACGAGATCGCAGGATAAAAAACGAAGATCGACGATGTGCGTACGTCCGGCCGAACGTTCGACCGGCGCACGGGCGGAAAATGTTTCCCTACATATTATCATCCTGCAAAAAATAGCAACACGATAAAAAAAAACTATACTAATGGGTTTGGCTATAAATGAAGTCTATAGATTGCCAAATATAATAACATGCTAAATATACCTTACCAAAAGTCTTAGGATATGGCACAATCAAGTTTTAATAGTACAATGTATGTATACCAAATCCAAATTAATATGAATTCTCCTGAAACATCTTTTGTTTAAAATGATTAATAGTCTATGACTATTTCGTTTTGCTTATACGGATAAAGCCGATAATAGCAAATGTTCCATTTCCTTCCCAGTCCCTTGGCGGCTAGTACAAGCCCTTCTCCTCCAAGCTTCGTCGGCAAGCATATAGATTAATTTGCATCATCTCTACATACCGCCCCCGCGTCCGATGGAGGGGAGGAGAATCCAGATGCCTCCGCTTTGGTCAGTAATTTAGGTTAGTGTTTTTAGTCCTCGCGTATGTGGTGCTCGGACGGATGGTTGTGCTTCGTCTTTGAGTTTGTCTTCCGGGCTCCCATCCTCCTTGAGTTCATCCGTCTTGATTTAGTCGACGGAATTTCAGTTAAACTCATCTCATCTCTTTGGGGCAATGAGGTTATGTTTTTCGTCATGTGGCGAGATGTGGTGTCAGGTGTTTCAAATATATTCGAGGGTGCTAGTCCGATAGGGGAGTGACGACATCGGCTCATCGACGGCTCGCCTGGCAGTGTTAGTGGTCGTTTGATAGTCTCGGAATCTTGTTGTAAGTTTTATTATGTTTGAGATGCTTTGTACTTCCGATGAGAATTTATAAATCTTTTTCACACATAAAATATAGGGATCAAAAAGCATAAGGAACAGGGTCGAGGCGAGTGACTGAACCCTAGTTGTCACACGTCGATTACCCCTATCACTGTCGCCATGGCAGGTCATCTAGTAAGACCCGCGTGATGGTGGTGGGGGGAGGCCCTAATCGGGGCGACTTGGTGAAGAGGTGTTGGAGGGTTGCTGTAGGTGGTAAAAGATATGAGGGCTCGAATAGCGGTCTCCGTGAGGTGGTTCTCGACGATGGTGTTGGTGGAGCGGCGGTCCCTAGGCATGGGAACCGAGAGGCGCTGGAGCCGAGCTCCTTGAGTTCGACGCAGCCCAGCTCCTGACCATGTGGGGGTCTAGGTTGTGTCTTGACTTGAAACTTCTCGAACAAATTTTCACCGGTTTTTTGTCCCAGATAAATATTAGTTTTGCAAATTCCAAAAACATGTAAAAAAACAATAGCACCACGCACTGGATTAATATGATAGTCCAATAAGTCAATATAAATTTATGCCAAGATGATGCAATAATGGTATAAACATAGCGTGAACATAGGACAAAAAATAGTTTAAGTGTATCGACAGTGTGGTGAATTATTTGATAATTCAACTTATCAAATAGGCTTTTGGCTTTTTTTTTGTTTAAGCTACTTATCTCTTGTTTCCTGGCTATTTGTACACAACAGTGCTAAATAAGAACACAATAGCATAGTTCAATAACCACAAATTGGGTTGTAAAAGAGAGTTAACCAATTGAGCTAGTGATAGTTGAAAGAGTGTGCATCCATGCATCCATGGGTGTGCACGCACTCCTACATGTGTTGACATGCATATCATGTGTAGTCCAATAACGCCTCTACGAGAAAGCTATACTATGCTCGTTGATACAAAATTGGAAGGGTACGTGCTTATGTGCATATCGTGGATAGTCTCGCAATGGCTACATGGTGAAGTTATACTACACCCGTCACCACACCAGTCATGTTGTACTCGGGCCATCATTGGTTTTTGATAATGTTCTCCACCCAAGATCATATTTCCAGGCATGTTCCGTTTGCTTGGTGTCCGGTCAAGATGGGGTGTACACTACACACTACATTGACTATGTCGACTCTTGCTCTTGTAACACTAATCCGGTCGTCCTTAACATTACAACAATATGTCAATTGTGTGGGAGGGGTGGAGGGGTTTTATTAAGCGCAAATTCATCCAAAATGGTAGAGAAAAAGTACACACCCGTATGCCAAAAGATCAAGGTAACAAGCATTAGTACAGTTTAAGTGGATTTTGAATCCCATTAAAATCCAGGGTATTTGCTTGTCAAATATATAAATTTTATAATTAAGACCTCTTAAGGGTATCATAACCCAGTATAACGCAAACCTCATTCAATGCCAACTAGGCATATTGTTCATATGACATAGTATTAATTGAGGAACAATGCATGGTTTATTTTAGTAACATATGTTGATATCGTATCATAATAAGTGATGTGCTGCTATTTTTCATACAAAGGAATAATGTCATCTAGAGTACTACCAACTTATGATACTCCTCACTACAAGCAGTCTAACACAACCCGTAGTGGGGAGTATCATATACTAGTATCATGCATATGATACCACCTCCATACTGCATTGTATGACAATTTAGTGTCTTATATTACATTGTTTATTGTTTTGCATGACACATAATAGCATTATATTTATTATGATACTGGTATATTCTCTCTCCTCAGTTAACAGTGTGTCATGTCACCAATATGCCTAGTTGACATTGCATGGGCGGCATGATACTACCTATATCTTAGCGTGGTTTCATAGGTAAAAATATGATGTGGCACCCCATTTAATGAAGAAAACGAGAGAAACCATATATTAATATAGATATAAATCTTAGTATCAAATCCAAGATAGCTTATAACTTTCTCTCACGAAAGACAATAAATGAGGGTTGTTTTGGACTACCAACAGCGGGGAGTAACTTGGACTAGTAACATGCATATGTTACTAATCTATGTTACTATCTCTATAGCGGGGAGTAACATATGTGTGATGTAATGCAACACTTCATTATTATGTTGTAGACTCATCTTGTCTTGGTTTGTGTGATGTTACCCAAAGAATGAGTAACTAGCTAAGTTACTCAATTCATCTCTCCCCTCATTAAAACATTGTCACATAGGCAAATTGGGTGAGTTGGACTTTATGTTACTACTAAAGTTACTCCCACTTTGTGTAGTCTTACGTACAACACTAAGGGCACTCCCAATGCATCATATCTTAACGAGTAATCATATATACAGTGAAAAACAATAGAGACGACCACCACTACAAAGCATTATCTCTTAGATGTTGTACATAAGTAATATTGCAATAAACTTTTTTAAGGATCATATTAGCATCTCAACCTTATCATTGGTGTTCCATGTGATGCTAGTCGTCCAGGATGATATTGTCAGGGCATGCGTTGTTAACTTGGTTTCCAGTCATGACGGGGTGTACACTACACACTATGTTGACCATGCCTACCTGTGTCATTGTGACACCAACACCATCTCTCTCAACATTACAATAGTATGTCAATTACGAAGAAGGATGGAGGGAGTTTAATTAAGAGCAAATGGTGACAAAAAGGTAGAAAAATACTCACTAGATGGAGAAAGATCATGGTAGCATGCATTAGTGCATTCTAAGTGGATTTTGAATCTTAAGAATCCATAACATTTAGTTGTGACATATTCCACTTCGGTTAAGGTGCATGCATGCAGACATGCATACATATTTGCGAGATAGTGGCCCTATTTGGATCCATGAGTTAGAGTTAGAGTTGGTTAGATTGAACCAATCTAACCCCAAAACATCTAAACAGAAGGGTTAGAGTTGGTTAGATGCATCTAACCCATCCAAAACTAACCCACCCAAGGGATGCTTATTTGGGTTAGAGGTAGGTGGGACCCACAAAAAGTTACTTTTTCCTCTACCTCCACCACACCAAATCCTTGTTAAAGGAGACAAATGATTGAAAAAGGTGCATTTATTGGCAATCTAACTCTTCCATCCAAACACCACTTTGGTTAGAGTTAGTTTAGGGTTAGTCAAGGGTTATAATCTAACTTTAACCTCTAACCGAGTAAGAGTATCCAAGAAACAGGGCCAGTGATAGATGAAAGAGAGTCAAAAGGCTACATGCATGCATGCCCAGGATGCATGCATATGTATGTGTTGATGTGTATATCATGTGTGCAGACATGTGTTAACATGCATATGAGCATATCATGTGTACTTTGACGATGGTTCGATGGCAAAACTATACTACGTCTGTCGACACGCCCACCGTCTTGGGGTCGACCTTATCATTGGAGTTCTTGGTGATGCTCGGTGGCCAAGATGATTTTGCGACAACATGTTTCGTCAACTTGGTGTCTGCTCAAGACGGGGTGTACACTACACACTGCATTGACCATGCGGACGTGTGGTATTGACCAACACCGTCTCCCTCAAAATTCCAGCAATATGTTGATTACGTGGGAGGGGTGGAGGGTTTTTAAGAGAAAACGGTGGCCAAACAAGGTAGCGAAAAAGTATACACGCACATGCTGAAAGATTATGGTAACATGCATTAGTGCATTCTAAGTGGATTGAATCTCATTAAATTCCATGGCGTTTAATTGTGGCATACTCCACTCAGTTAAGGTACACGCATGCATGCCATGCATACATACTCCCTCCTTTTCGGTTTATAGGGCTCAAATCTGAAATCTCATCAACCAAGGTGAATTGTGAGTGGATAACACTAGTTTAAACTAGCCAATGAAATATTTCTCACATATTCAATTTCCAAGGCAATAAATGTAGCATCCTTCCTTTTATTGGACGTGCATGGTGCATGTAGAAAACGATGCATGCATAGCCACTCATCTCCTTTCTCTAAACTTTATGAATTAAATATGGCGTGAGACTCAAAGCACTTTAACTCACTTAGACTCAAAATGAGCCTAATACAATGAAAATCTGAAAATTTTGAGATATGCTTTATAAACCGAAAAGGAGGGAGTGTTATTCAAATAACAATAGTTGAAAGGTACAGTCAAAAGGATACATGCATGCATGCAAACATATGTGTTTCGGTCTATATAATGTGTAGTTTGACGACGGTTGCACGACGAAGCTATACTTATCGTCAACACATAGTTGAAAGGTGGTTAGAACTTACTCCTTCGTTTCTAAATATAAGTCTTTTAAGAGGTTCCACTAAAAGACTACATACGTATGTATATAGACATGTTTTAAAAACTAGATTCATCCATTTTATTATGTATGTAGTCCCCTAATCATATCTCTAAAAAGACTTATATTTAGGAACGAAGTAAGTAGAAGGATGCATGCATGCATACATGTGTTAATGTGCATACCATGTGTAGTACGAATTGATACACGACAAAGCTACATTATGCTTGTTTCCATGTAGTTGAAAGGTGGTTAGAAGGGTACATATATGCATACATGCGTTAACGTGCCTATCATGTGTAATGTGACGATGGTTGCATGACGGAGCTATACTACGTCCGTTGACACATCTGTTGTCTTGGGATTGACATTAGCATTGGAGTTCCTTGTGATGCTCACCGTCAAAGATGATATTTGGGGCATGTTTGGTTAACTTGGTGTCCGGTCAAGACGAGTCGTTGTTCACTTAACACTACATTGACCATGACGACGTCACCCCTATAACATCAATATGGTCTCCCTCAACTTTACAACAATATGTCGAATGCGTGAAAAGTGTGGAGGGGGTTTAAGAGCAAATGTCGACCAGTAAGATAGAGAAAAAGTACACACCCACACCCAAAAGATCAAGGTAACATGCATTAGTGCAGTCTTGGATTTTGAATCTCATTAAATTCTAAGGGATTTAAGTGTGACATATTCCACATTGGTTAAGGTACATGCGTCCATGTCATGCATACATATTGTTCAGTTAGGGACGGCTGAAAGAGAGTCGATAGGATATATGCATGAATGCCCATGATGCATGCATAAGTATGTTGTTGTCCTTGTCATGTGTACTATTTTTATTGATGCGTGGTTGAAAGGGAGCTGGAAGGTTACATGCATGTATACATGTGCTATTGTGCATATCACGTGTAGACTGTCGATGGATGTACAATGAAGTCATACTACGTCTGTTGACACGCCTGTTGTTTTGCGGTTGACCTCATCGTTGGAGTTCCCAACCCAAGATGATATTGATGTGGCATATCTTTTTAACCAATTTATCTCTTGGGTTGATCTCTCTCAACACTACAACTATAGATATATTGAGTAACAGGGTGGAGTGGGTTTAAGAGCACATTACAATGAAGAAAGTAGAGCAAAATGAGAAATTCATGCATAGAAAGATCAAGGTAACATGAATTAGTGAACTATATGTGCATTTCAAATACCATTAAATTTCATTGCGTTCAATTTTGACATCTTCCACTTTTGTTAAGTATTTTCTTGTTGGAAGAATTTTCGTACGTATACTTTAAATCATACTCCGTATTAAAAACCACGTGCTGCCTTCGCTGCGGAGTGCCTTGGCATCCGCCGTAGCCTCACGTGCTGCCTTCGCTGCTGCTGCTGCGTCTACCTCTGCTCTAGCTGCTGCCAGCTCCGCCGCAGCCAGCCTCGACGCCCTTGCTGCCACAACAGCTGCTGCTATAGCTGCTCGCTCACGCTCCTCTGCCACGGCGCGCTCGGCCTCCTGCCAGCGCCGTATGCTCGAGGTAGCCGTGTGCTGAGAGCGACCTGCAGACATGACTCGCTGCAATGGGGCTGTTGCGTGAAGAGGAGGCTGTTGCTGACGAGCTGCTGCTCGGCAGTCCGTAGGGAGGGAGGTAACCAGGGGCAGTCGGAGCAGCTGCTGCTACCGGCTTAGGCTGCTCTGCTCCCGGTGAGAGAGGTGAGCAGGAAATGCTCAGGGTACAAGATAACGAGGCTCTGATACCAGTTGTTAGACCTTTCAGCGTGAGCATTGATAGTTGTGGATGACACTAGGAGAGTTGGAACAGTTTTCGTTGGTTTATTTCTCACACAATGCCATTGCCAACCTGAGGGGTTGGGGATACATATTTATAGGGTGCTAGCCAGCCAAGCATATGCTAAGATGCTAGTCTAAGATGCCAGTCTAAGATGCTATCCTAACTGCCAGTCCTTGGTGGTTAAGGATTCTATCCTAACAGCCACAAGGACCATGTGCTGCAGCCCCACAAAGGACCATGTGCTGCAGCCCCACAAAGACCCTAGTACAGAGACTTATCCATCATTCTCCCCTTAAGTCTTGTACGTCGTCTTGTGGGAGAGTCGAATCATCCCGAACCTCGAGCAGAGTTCGAGGAACTTGATCCTCCCAAGAGGCTTGGTGAGCAGATCTGCGAGTTGGTCCGTGGTGTTGATGTAGCTCGCCTCGATGCTCCCTTCATCCAAACAGCTTCGGATGAAGTGGTACCTCAGTCGAATGTGCTTGCTCCTTTCGTGGAAAACAGGGTTCTTTATCAGGGCCAGGGTGGACGAGAAGATCACCATGCAGTCGAGCGAGCCAGAGCGCCTGAGTGCAGGCGGTGGAGGCCGATAGGTTTAGACTTTTTAGATTTGCAGTGTCAATATCAGCAGTAGCAACAGTGGCACTTTGCTCACTGTGATTTCTTCTTATCCGCAGCACCACACAGTTGATTGGCCTTTTGTGGGCGTCGACGGTGAGCTGGCCTGAGCCAGCCAGCTCTGGCAGCGGCGCCAGCAACGGCTGCCGCGGCCGCCAACAGCCATTGCTGCAAAGCCGCGCGCCCGCGCCGCTCCGCACCGTCCAAGCCACCCGCTCGCTCCGCGTGTCCCGTCCTCACCTGTGCATGCCGCAAATGTCGTCGCCACGCTTTGGACGGCGTAGAGCGTCCTTTCTGTTGCCGTCGCGCCCGTGGCAAGCCGCGCCATCGAGCCGTGATTCCCGCCAATGACTGCTCGAGCTTAGGCCCAAAATGGAGCCCCCGTAGTGAGTTGTCGCTGCCCCCGCCCTGCAACAACCCGCTAATCCCTCTGGCTATTGGAATTTGTCGCCGGAGTTTGGCTCCCGCGGCACCCCCTCTCTGCCGCCTATGAATAGAAGGCCTCGCGCAGCTAGGCAGCCCAGCACCACTCCACCGCTCCTCTGAGCCACGCTCAAGCCACCAGAGGACCTCGGGGAGGTCTCCTTCCCCGACTACGGCCGCCCCGATCCGCTTTGGGTCTCGGCAAAATCCTCTCTGGTGAGTGAACGAGCGCACCCCAAATTTAGTCAGTAGACCCCTGGTGAACCCATTCTTCTAACCCGCGCCTCAATTCGGTGGTAGACCCTCCCTCCGGCGAGATCCAGTTGCACCCAACGCTGCCGTCCGTCGAAGAAGAAGCAGCCGTCGACATGGTGCTCGCCCACGAATGTTTCCACCAGCCACCAACGCGGAAGGACTCTGTGAGTGCTCATGTGCCCTTAGGCACATGCCTTGTCGTGGATCGTCGCCGACGACCGCCGCAAGCTTCTGTCGCTGGAGGCATTTTTAAACCTGACAGGTGGGACCCCCTCGTCAGGGTTCTTTTCTTTTTGAACCTTTTTCTGAAGCGCCTTTCTCGAGAGTGTGTTTTCTCTCTAGGCTTGGGTATTTTCAACCAGGCGTTTTGCTCCTTTGCAGTCTGCCCCTGGGAAGATTCTGTTTCATTATATATCAACCCCTGGTTTCATTTTCTTTATAATTATTAAACTGCAAATTCTTTTCCAATGATTCTTTTTGCAAAATTTTGCCCTTATTGTCCAGTTTATTTTCATATTTATTTAAATATGTTTAGAGACAGTAACTAAGCCCTTAGCACTTACATTAGTATTCGGTGTATGTGACGTAGATTCTGACGAGGGAAACACCGTTGTCAACTTCAACGAGCTCGATCCCGACTACGTTGAACCAGGCAAGCATGTTTGAACTTTTGATGCGATGTTTGCTGATAATATTGCTTCATCAATTGCTGCATTAACCAACGCATTTGCATACTACTTAACATAATGATATACCCTGGAAATGATGGTCTGATGTGGTGATGACAGGCCATGGACAACCTAATCACGTGGGACGTGATAGGTTGTTGCCTAGTCATGTCGGATGCACGACAGTGATGGAACGAAATTAAATAACTCCAGTGTCGACCTAGATCGAGTCTTGTCAGCTTTTTATTCCGTGTTGCCACAGGTTTTTCGAAAGGGAATGCAGTGTAGTAGGTCGTGAATCTATTACCAGTTACACACCAAGTAGAGGGGCCAGGATGAAGGTATCCATGGCCCTGGAATAAAGCCAGTGATCCGGTCAGGGGGCATGGGTGTTTCCGGTTTGGGACCGAGAGGGAGGGCACTCCCTTGTAGCACGCGGTAGAAATGTGATCCCATTGCTAGTCGAGGATGTGGCCTCCCCGTCATATGGTTTTCCCCTGGCAGCGTAGCCCGGGTGATGCCGAACTTCGCAGGGGGAAAATGGGTGTGTACTGGTTCTGAGTGTTTGCTTCTAAAATACCGTACGCGGGATTAGTCCTAGTGACTATTGGAATCCGTTGGCTGTGGGTAAAGAGTACACCCTATGCAGAGTCCAAACTATTCGAGTAGCCATGTCCACGGTCAAGGATGGCTGCTTGATAGGTCAAGTGTCAGTTTCTGGAGCACAAGTATTGGTTATAAAAATGCTTATGATTGACATCTGACAGTGATGGAGGTTTAACTTGATGATAACTTGGTTGTGTGGAATATCCTGAAGATTGGTTGTACCACCCAGATGTTCCTTTTTTTATGCCCCTTTTCAACGGTGTCGCTGAGACGCCCGACTATGGTGAGTATTTATTTAATTATGCCCCTTGTTGCGGTGTCGCTGAGACACCCGACTGTGGCGAGTATTTATTTTATTATGCCCTTTCTGCGGTGTCGCTGAGACACTTGACTGTGGCGAGTATTTATTTTATTATGCCCTTTCTACGGTGTCGCTGAGACGCCCGACTGTGGCAAGTATTTATTTTATTATGCCCTTTCTAAGGTGTCGCTGAGACGCCCGACTATGGCTTGTCAATTTATTTTTGCCCTCTATGCGGTGTCGCTCAGATGACCGACGGTGGCCATGTTTTTAATTGTTGACCTTTCGAGGCGTCGCTTCAGATACCCGATCGGTATCTTCTTACTTCCTGATACTTCGGGAGGACTATCGCTCGACTTATCAATTCTAAATTAATCTATTGACCATGATAATCTTGATAAATTTAACCATGCAATAGAACTGTTGCATTCATCTTATCTTTTCTACAAACTGTTTGCGAGTACTTTTCAAAATATTCACTAGCTTGTTGATATGGGCAGATATGGATGAAGGAGACCTCAAGGACAAAGAGTTCGATAGCGAGTCCGAAGCCTAGAGAAGTCCTAATCAGTCTTGCGATCTTGGAGTCCGTTGTTGTATTGTTTCCCCGCTTCCGCCTTCCGCCATCATGAATAAATTGTCAGGCCTCACTCTAATGCTTGGCGCGTAGTAGTACTTATGTCATGTCACTTCACTCTGAGGTGACATGCCCACTTTTATGCGAGCAGTAGTATCACCCCTTTGACCACTGTAATATATCCATCCTTATGTCATCTATGGGTGTGTTGTAATAAACTGTTGAGCGACCCCCCCCCTCCACCCTGTTTAATATTAAGTACTACTGGTTTTTTGTATCAAGATTGGTCTATCAGTGTGAATAATTTTTCTACACTGGTGACATTCATGGCTGATTTTCAACAAATTTATTTTATTTGGAAACTGGTCCTGACAAAGCGTCGCCCGGCTCGGGCGTTAGAGCCAATTGCATTGTCAGGCCGTGGCGCTCGCTCAGGGTAGGCCACGCAGCCGGCCCGACGAAGGGCAGCAACATCCGTTGCGCAGGCGGGGCTCGTGGTGTCGGCTGGGGTAAGCACCGCCAGCCGTGTCGTCATGTCGGCTGTCAACAGCCGACCGAGTGGCGTGACTCCTGCTCCGGCTTCCCCGCAGCTGGCTCCCGTACCGTTTGTTGGCGTGGGGAGAGGAGGCATGTTGGGTTCGCCTCGGTCCGCCAGCTCCTCACCCTCCGGGTATTGCATTTCGGCGACGGCCGCCTGCATCGCTTGCATGTTCTTGATCGGGGTGCTGCAAGCGGGTTAGGCTCCGCCCAGAGCCTCGTTGACCAGCCGGCCCTGTTGCCGGACACGCCTCATCGCTAGCCAGCGTGAGGCCGTGGGCGCTGTTGTACTCTCGTTGTGCCAACTCCAGCAGCGTCGCACCGTAGCCAGCATCGTGGCATTGTCAAGAAGGAGCTGGCATTGTGCGTCCAGCTCGGCAGCAGCTGCAGTCGGGTAGGCACCCGGCGTGACGGGGGTGCTGATGCTCTCTGCATCGTGGCATGCAATGAATCCAAGGCGGACGTACCCACCGCGGCCGCTTCCTGCTTCGTAGCCAGCCGATGAGTGAAGGAATTGGAGCTGACGGTGAGCACTTCTGCACGAGTGCAGAGGTCTGCCACCTCGCGAGGGTACTCTTCAAAGACAACCGCGATGTAGATGTGGTGGTCGCAAAAAGGGGCGATGGAGTCGCTTGTAGGGAAGGTGGCGTCCGTGAAGCACGCGGCGTTGTCGTTGACTCAACCGAGGGCGTCGTACCTAATGACCAGCCCATGCACGACGCGCTCGCCGGAGGCAGTGGAAGGTCCCGTCTGAAACGTGACTCTAGCCGACGTCACTATCTACCCCACGATGGACGCTAACTGTCGTGGTATTCTCACGGTAGATGCCATGGTGGACGCCAACTGTCGTGGTATTCTCACGTTAGGTGCTGACGGGCGTTGGGGGTGTCTAGAGGCGCTCATGACACGAAGCTACCCAAGTTCAAGGCTCACCGATGGAGGCAAAACCACTAGTTCCGACGAACTGACTATGAGAGATCATGATACACGAGCTCTAACTCACCTTCTCCACCTCACATGCGTGTAAGTGTGTGAAAATGGCCGACGCCCCCCCCCCCCAAACCTCCTTGGCAGTCCGCTTGTTGGAAAGCGAGAACTGCATCTCGAGCGAGACTGCGGCGATTAGGGCGTCCAACGCCCGTTGATCCTCATGATGGTCGACGTTGCCGTCCTAGACCGCCTCCATAGGTGCCACACCTGGAGCCTGATCTTCATGATCGCGGCCCATTCGACGTAGTTGGTTTTGGTGAGGGTAGGCCACCCAACACCGGGACCAACATCCCTGACCACAATCCAGACCTCGTAGAGGCCGCGGTCCTGGTCGTCGTAGCCGCCGTGTGCTGAGAGCGGCCTACAGACATGGCCCGCCGTTGGGTGACTGTTACGTGGAGAAGAAGCTTCTTCTGACGAGCTGTTGCTCGGCAGTCTGGAGGGAGGGAGGTAACCAAGGGCAGTGAGAGCAACTGCTGCTACCGGCTGGGGCTGCTCAGCTCCCAAGGAGACAGGTGAGTAGGAAATGCTCAGGCTACAAGACACACTGGCTCTGATACCACTTGTTAGTCGTTTCAGCCTGAGCATTGATAGAAGTGGATGACACTGGGTATAGGCTGCTAGTCAGCCAAGTATATGCTAAGATGCTAGTCTAAGATGCTATCCTAACTGCCAGTCCTTGATGGTCAAAGATTCTAGCCTAACTGCCAGTCCTTGATGGTCAAAGATGCTATCCTAACAGCCACAAGGACACAAGGACCATGTGCTGCAGCCCCGCAAAGACTTTAGTACAGAGGCTTGTCATGTGAAGCGCAGTCGATGGGGCCACCACCACCCGTGGAGGCCACTAAATGTGGCGGTGTAGCATGACCTCAAAGCGGGCAAAAGACACCATGGTTATAATTTTTTATTTATTTTTTACGGATCAACAGACAGAAGTCACTAAAGGGTCCCGATGTAGCCCGGGGAACGAATCAGCCGGTCGACCGTAGGAATTCGGCGGCTGACGAAAGTGCTCGAGACTGAAAAAACATCAAGGCTCATGACGAGCTAGCAACGCATGGCAACCGACGGCTGGACCCAACACGGGCGGGAGCTTGTGGCTGGATTCAAAGCAGGCTACAGTCAACACCGGCTGGGAAATCAGGTAGGCAACAGCACCCATGCAACCACAAGACAGCTGCCAGCCCGACGCAATCCTAGACCAGGACAAGCGATGCGACGGGCGCGATCCGATCAGGAGTAGGAAACTGTTGTGGCGGCTCAATCGGGATGGGCGGCGGAGCGGCGGAGGAGTCCTGTAGAGGCTCAGGACAGACCCGCCGACGCAGGCTGGAAGGCTCGAGGCGAGCTGACTCGAATCGGATCGAGGCGAGGTGGAGACGTAATGGTAGCTTCGGTGACCGGTGTAGTTAGAAGCAGCAGGAGGACTAGAGGAAAACGCAATGGCGACGAGGATCAAACACGAGTTGTGTGTGTTAAAAAAACCTAAGCTCTAATACCATGTTAGAAAATATGCAATTTGTATTCACATAAGGACATAGGCCATTATATACACATATAGGTGCAGGAAATGTGCAGAAGACCCCTTATACGATGGGGTAAATACAAAAAGCTACAGGGGTATATATAGTACTCTAACATATATGAGGAGAAGATCCCTTGTACAATGGAGTCGCTCACACAAAATAACACAGGGACACAACTAGGACATGACCATTTTAATCTAATCGATATATGTCTACTCCAACCGAGCGCACCGCACACTAATCCCATCCCCCCATAGAGGTTGGGTGTGCACTAAGAGAAGAGCAGAAATTATATTTGATAGCATTTTAACAACCAAAACAAACAAACAACCTAGAAAGAAATAAACAATACTCCAAACAAGTTAAATGATGCCTACAAAGACTAAATCACAACATGGCTTCAAGCAAGTCCTAAACTACCATGGTTTAGGGTCATGTTGTGACGATATCTGGTCATGCAAAGGAATGAGTTCAACTAACGACCATCCTAACACATTGAAATGAGAGCCAATTAATGTTTATAAATCACAAATTACGCTAACGTAGTGTGTTCTATTTTACTAATGATGTTAAAGTTATAGTACTCTTTATGCACGCTACCACATCACATAGCACGGCAAGAGGAGGTAATGGACATACCAACGACGGCACTGAAACCGCCATGGCATGGCACGGCTGGGCCTGCACACCATGATGGGAGCACCGAGGTAGAGTCTTGGATCATCGAAGCAACATCCCAATGAACAAAGGTTAAGATTTAAATGATGTGGTAGCACGATAAATTATATGTCAGCTATCACTAGACTAAATCACCAATTATGCTAAGTTATGTGTCACTAAATCGCCAACTATCTCATGGAGTTCTTTATCTAAGTGAAAACAAGGAGAGGAGGTAAAGTACATACCAGGGCCGAAACCACCATGGTTTGCACGACCAAGACGGGAGGTCCAACGCAAAATCTTCGGTCATCGCAGCAACATATTACTTCCATCACATCAGAAAAATCCCGTTCGAACAAGGTTAAGCAACCTGCTCGCCGTATCTGAATAGTAAGTATAAGATGAAAGTAATATATCCCAATTAACAAGGTTTGATGCAATACATGCATGAACACACGGTAGAACTTTGGCTACTGGCTGAACATAAATATATCAATGACTTTGATCAGAAACATGTGCAAGATTATTATTTACCACAGCTGACAGTATATCAGAAAAATACCACCAAACATCTACTTGGAAACCTAATATGTCATGCATTCTCAAACAGCCTAATGAGGCTAAAACAACAGTATGGTATAGAGTACAAGTGTACGACACAAAGAGGAGAATGGACTATGGTAGAATGCTGCATCTTCCAAATTAAGACGATGTGCTTTTCGAGCTAGCTAGCACAAGGGAGAACTGGAATCAGTCCAGATTTCCAAAAGATGGGTTAGTCTAAACAATCAACATCAATAGAGAGAGAAGACCAAAGCAACACTAGACGGTCAAAAACAGTAGAGGATCAAGTAGCGGTAGTAGATGGTCGATCAGAGCAACAGCCACATCTTTAAAATTTCAAAAATAATTAACATTGATTTGCCCAGAAAGATTGAAGTTAACCACTATAAATTTGTAGGTGATGACTTGTGGAATGACACGGTATTGTATGGTTACAACACAAATAGAAGAACAGTCAGAGCATCATAAACTAGTAAGTTCTGAATTTTCGAACACACCAATTATGCCATGAAAATAGGCACAAATAAAAACAAGTGGTCCTGAGCTACCATGAAATAGCAATTGTTATTTACCTTGCATCTGAAAAGCATAAGTCCACCAGATGGCACCTCAGCAAAACAGGAAAAGGTGCCAAATTATTTCCTTGGTATTCAGTTCATATTCAAAATCAGCGCTGGAGTTCAGAAATTCAGGGTGACAAAAAAATACATAGCAAAAACCATCAACAAACTGCTAAATTGGAATACATTAGCTCCAGAATTGTTATGCTCAAGGACAACCCATAAGTGCATTAATCATTCAGTACAAACAAGCAGAAACATCTAATTCAGGCCTTTTAGTTCAGTTTATACTAGAAGTCAGCCCTTGAGTGCAAAAATTCAGGGTTATAAAAAATACATAGCAAAAAACATCAACAAACTACTACATTTCACATTAAAAAACTGCTACACTGGAGATGAAATTGGACATTATGAATAGCTCCAGAATGATTATGCTCAAGGACTACCCATAAGAGCATTAAACCAGTACAAACAAGCAGAAACATCCAACTATGCCTCCCATGTCTAAACGCATGACTGAGCGGTATGTCATGTTTCCACGGGCAACAACATCAAGAAGTTTTGTTATGGACTAATGGACCTCAGCATGAACTAAAGCAAAAAAAAAAGAATATTCTGATCCTTGACACCATTCCCATCAGATTTAAGCACCCCATAAACACTTGTATAAACAGACAAAATGGAAGATAGAGACTATGGTTCATTTTTCTCCTCACATCTGTTCAGAATTTCAGACAACCACTACCAAATGACCACCGTCTAAATTCACCGTGGGGTTGACCCTAAAGGTGCATCACTTGGCTAAACAACCTTCAGGCATCTTAAAACGCAAGAAAAACACTCCTACATGCCTAATAATATAAGAAGTAGTCTTCAGGTTCAGTAGAATTCATTGAAGGAAAATTTAAACCTTCAGATCTGAATTTGCATATTTGCAGACAAATAAACAGAGGAGGGGATCATCATATATATGCTTCAGGTATTACTTTCTTTACCTTCCTATTAAAATTATGGGTGTGGCTAAGTCTCAGTCGACTGAGATTTAACCAAGTCTTAGTCAAGTGACATAACATACAAGACAGAAAAATAAAAAATTGAAAAGAAAACTTTGCATGGATCTTAATGTAAGATCTCACGGATATAGCATCGACTGAGACTTAACGAAGTCTCAGTCGACTCAGACTTAGCAAGACTGTAAAGTTATTTAGTGTAACAGTACACTGGAATAGCAATATTCAGACATAATATGTTTTACATTCTAAAGTTTGCTTGGTATGCCAAACATTGAACTAAAGAGTACATATGATGTTATGAATTCAGTTGGTTTGGTTTACTGCACGATAACAAATAAAAAGTGTCTCAAAGAAATAAAGCAATATTGTATGGGTAGATAAACAAACAGAGACATGTTTCTTTCAAGTGAAGTCTGTTGGACATTTGCATTGCTATACCCTAAACCCTACAAAACCAAACTATAAAGGGGAGTGTCTATTAGCAAATTTTGGTCTAAATACAGCATAGAAAGACAAGTGCATGAATTCTACAAAACAGAGATCTTCAGAAGGTTCCAAAGAAAAATGGAAAACACCATAAGACTACATGTAGTTGAGCAGCAGAAACAAAGATACTATTTGGTGTCTCAGGTTGAAAGCTATCCTTTGAAATAAATCAGAGAAAACCACATTCTCAAAAATGGACCCCATGAAATGTAAAGTTGTTGCTCCATATAATCCAAAAGATTAAAACGACTCACCATAATATATGAAAATATATACTCAGGATTATGTTTTAAATATTCTTACAAAACACAGTAAGTACCCCAGCATAAGAGCTGACAGACTCTCATGTGACACTAAAAATTAAAGCAGTTGGACAGTCTACCGCATAGTTCAATAACACTAAAATATTAGAGCAGCTGGACGCTCTACCGCATAGTTCGATGAACTGAGGTTAGTATACTGTAAATCATGGCAGACAAGGTATTTCAATTACAAAAGGCCCTGTCTGGAAGCAAATTATTTTGAAAAGCAATGTACTCAAAAAGTACAAAAAAGAATGTTGCAGCTATGGAGTACCAGAGCTGACAAGTACTCCCTCAGTCCCGTAATATAAGAGCGTCTTGACACTAGTGTCAAAACGCTCTTATATTACGGCACGGAGGGAGTAGCTCACATGTAGCACAGTTTTCTGCAGTATTAGCAAATCCAAGGTGACTTTACCAACTTAATTATCCAGGAGAATTGTTTAATTTATCTTAACCAGCAGCAACACAATAATGCTCAGGGTTTGAGCCTTTTGCAACTTATAGCACACCACAAGTGTTAAAATTAAAGCGTTGCAGTGGCAAACCGATGCTAGATTGAAGAATCAACACATTAATAGTCATCATAATTAACAGTCAAGCAATGCCAGATTATAATGAAGAAATAGATAGCAAAGTTAGAAATAACAGTCACACCACAGTTAGGAGATCAACTGTAGAAGATCAACCAGAAAGGAGAATACCATGTGTCTTTTTCCTAGACTAGAGAGAGGCAATTGTGACATGGTTGTTCAATTCCAAATGTAACACCCACAGTTAGGCACTCTGGATTGGGAGACCGTCGTATAATAATGTTGAGATCACGCAGCAACCTTTAAACACAGGTTACTAGACTAGTAGTGCTGGCTTAGGTTAGACTCCGTGTTGCAGCACATATCATGACACCCAATACACATAGGCATGCAATCTAGGATTTGTCTTTTTTCTCATTCAAAATGGTGTTCAGCTTTTGCTAGCAAAAAATGGAATTCATATGTCAGGGGCATTAACAAGTTTGATCCATAAAAGTTGTATTTCATCCAACATCAGATGATATACTAAAAGTGGTATACATGAATTTAGCTTGATACATCAGATCAAACACATCACATGATCATGTAATTGACATCTTAACAAGCAACAAATATGTTTTACTAGGCCAGAACTTACGTTATTTCTGGCCCAGCCCCAAACAAGTAAAACGAACAGCAGAAAAAAAAGATGAAAATTAAATGCCAGGTCTAAGATTTATAGAGCATGAGCAAAGAATAGCAGGCACTAGCTCTGAGCACAAAATATTTACATGACGAACTTACACTTACGTATTACTTTATTAGCAACATGAGTAGTCACAGCATAACAGTTTATATCTGATGGTGCTGTGCTTTGCCTCACATCCTCCTCCCTGCTCTATTATACCCCACCTCTTTTGTGCTCAATGTTGAGTACGTCTGTTATAGAGTTATAAAAGTTAGTGGCTGTCTGCTTGCCTTCTGTAAAGGATGGTTTGAACGATAATGCATGATGCAGCAGAATGCTACGACGATTAAAATAATGCTCACATTCAATTGTCAAGTTTACACTATTTGTGGACTTATTAAATACTTGCTCACTGGTCATGCATCTGTGTGTTTGGGAGAATAACATGTGCAAATAAAATCAAAGGGATAGATGCTACATATATCATATGGGCACAACAACAAGCAGTTTCAAGGTATGCATGTCTACTGAATAGTTACTTTAATCTGCTGCCACAGTAGGTAGAAGTCAGAACGCCATTTTCCATAGTAAATTCTTTTTTCATCATGTTTCCATCACCAATCATCTAGAAAAAATAATGGTTACCATTTAAACTAATCACCTAACGTCAATATGTTTCTATCATTTATATTTCATAACACTCATGTTCCACAAAAACTCATTGCTTGTAAGACTGAATGTAGTACTTTTGTGCTTTTGCAGGTATTGAATAAAGTGCGACTTCAAGACTGCCCAACAAAAATGAGCACATTCACCTCAGGTCCGCGTACCCATGTACAGTACTTGTTCACACAAATTATCCCTAATATAATCTGTAGTATGACAACCATAAAATGACAGAAGATGAAACAAGCAGAACTTGTATCAAACTCGACCACAAGTCAAAACAGCATTGGATACAGAGCACAACCTAAATTGGGTACAGAGATGTGAGTGATCGATGTTGTCCAAAGTGATTAGCTATCATTCTACTAATTTCCTACCAAGCTGTACATACAGTTTTACTTAACAAAAGAGAATACCAGTGAACATATGCATGTACATCTCTGATGAAAAACATCAGGTTCACAAATGAACATTCATTTGGTACAGAAACAGAGTGAATTGCATGGTCAAGTTGTCCACATTTGCTGCCGTGCAAAAGGATGGAAATTCATTTAACAAGTATGTGTCATGCATGGAAATAAATAAGACCACCTATGATACTACTCTATGATACTATGCACTTAGGATGTAGTATCATACACTGGTATCATATGCATACTACCCATCACGACCAGCCTTAGCCTAAGGCAGTGGAGAGGAGTGAAATGAAATCTTACTTGTGTGCATCCAGCCATTATTCTCCTCGGCACCTGCACCTGCGCTCCAACTTGTCTTGCTTGACCAACTTGTCTTCATCACCTTTACCAGTCAGTCGTCTTGCTCGCCCAAGGATCATCTTCACCTACACAAGACCATACAAGTATGATGAAACTTGAAGCATATCGACTACTTCTGCTACGATTTTAAATACTCAGCACATGCAATACAAGCCATCTTGCTAAAGCCAAGGATCAAAGCATGCTTTACCAACACTCAAAGTCTTGAAATTAGTCAAGAGTAATAAAAGAGGCACAATTCTAAGCAGCAGCATTGGATATATATTCGCTCTGCGTTGCACTTCGCAGGGATAAGACTAGGTTCCTATAATCCCTCCCCAGACCCCATCTTGTGTGGGAGCTTCTATGCACTGGGTCTGTCCTTTAGTGTATTGCTGTTGAACATCGTCAGAGTTATCGCTTGGTGACTGTAAATGTTTTGAAGGACATTTATTTATGACTTGAAGTACTCTTAAGGTACATTTTTGTTTTGTGCATAAGCCCGGCTAGATATTAAATGTTCATCTCACATTCCTGCGTCTTTAGGTTTGAAACAAACCGATTGGGCCAGCTAAGATACCTGAGCAGGCGCCATTTTTCTTCCTTGCCCTCGGTTCCATCCCTTTCTGAGGAGATATTGTTTGAGCCTCCTTCCAGTAAAGAAACAGATGGCAGCACTACCGAGGACACAATTCATAAAAAGATGGCTCATGTCTCCTCCCACTTCAGTCAGCTGTTGCTATCCTGTTGAGAACTTGACAACTCTAAGTATCTATAACTATCTTCGGTCAAGCAAACAGAGATTTTGGTTCACTGTCTTTTGGTGAGACTGGAAGAAGTTCCAATCTTCATGGTAAGTGCTGACTTGGAATCTATTTTGCAGATTCAGCGATCACGGACTACCTAAAAGGCCTATCTCCGTCATCTTTAGATATGGAACTACGGATGCTACAGATAATAGATGACGACGAGGTGGAAGAGTCGGAGGAACCAAGACCCATCCGAGCTCCAGTTCATCTCATTGCTGCTGGACTGCTTCATTCATGAGCATTCCTGTAGGAACAACTTTGAGTTTGTTCAAGCTGTTCTGAAATTGTTTTTGAAGGTACTGGCCAGGAACCAACTGGGATTTGGAACCCATTTATAACGTGCATTATTAGTATTATGCCATCTTTCATCAACCTAAAACAGCTATCTTCTTGAGGTCTTATCATTAAGCATTACAACAACAACAACAACCAACAACAACCAAGCCTTTCAGTCCCAAACAAGTTGGGGTAGGCTAGAGTTGAAACCCATAAGATCTCGAAACCAAGTCATGGCTCTGGAACGTGGATAGCTAACTTCCACGCACCCCTGGCCATGGCTAAGTCTTTATCGATATTACAAACCTTCAGGTCTCTCTTAACGGACTCCTCCCATGTCAAGTTTGGTCTACCACGACCCCTCTTAACATTCTCAGCACGCTTTATCCGTCCGCTATGCACCGGCGCTTCCGATGGCCTCCGTTGAATATGTCCAAACCATCTGAGACGATGCTGGACCAGCTTCTCTTCAATAGGTGCACCTCTAGACAATAAAGCTACAAGAATATTAATAAAGCTAAAAGGGGCTACAAGTACCAAAACTTAAAAGTACACATTTACCAACCATGATCATTAATAAAGCTACAAGTCTGAAAGGGGCTGCTCACCTCTAGACAATTTTTTATCCTCGGAGGAGTTACAAGCGGGAGTCTGATTTTCATCACATGGCTTGGTGCCTTCATTGGCTGACTGTTTCCCCAGTTTGGTTTATCACTACTGCTCCTTTCCCTTCAAAACTCACAACCTCGATCTCCATTTCTCCAACTATTGTCTCTTCCTCCCCCTCGTCCTCCCCCGATATCCATGAGAGGAACCTAGTGGCAGCATGCAATTCAATCAAGCGGTATATCAACCACAAGAATAGAAACCAGAGCGGAGCATGCATAACTTGGGGAAATAAAACAGACTTGAGAGGGAGGGATCGACCTTCCCTGGTGGTTGGTCGTTGGCTCCTGCTCATCCTCCTCATCTATTTCGTCCATGGACAGCACCCGCCCGCTGCAATTAACCAAAAAGGAAATTATCATCTACAGTTGAGAAATCAGAGGCCCAAGGAAAAACTTTCAGACTAGTAAAATAAATCTGCAGGTGTTCTTAGTAGGCATAAAACTGACTGACAGAAACAAATAAACTTATCAAGCACTTGCAAATAGTAGAGAAGTAAACTTGTTTTACTTAAAGGAACCAGAGTATCCAGAGAAACAAAGCATAAACAAGCTTCGACGAAGAAGCTCAAAAATATATACATACAAATACAGATTTGTCCTGCCATTATACATATGTTGCAACTATTTGCAACATACAAATCCATCCATGTGCTAGCAGCAAAATTAAGAACAGACCTCCTCCTCTTTTTGGTAAATAAATTGACCACAAACTGAACTTGTTCATATACACCGAGTGCTAATGAGAAAGATAAAGAGCATCTTCTCTCTTTACTGCTGCTACTAGTAGCGCGGGAACATGAAGCAAAATCATACCATTGTGTACAACAGTAGCATTGATCTGCTTGCTACCAACCAACAATTAACCTACATAAACAAAAACAAAAAATGCCTCATTGTTCTTGCTATACTGCTACTAGCACAGTGAGGGAAGAAAAGAAAAGACAATATCCAGCAGCAGAGGAATGAAGACTCTGTGAGCTACAAGAATTGTTGGCTGTAGCAGTACAAGAAATGAGTTGCAGGTTTTCTGCATCATGTTCAGTCCAGTCGCAGAACAGGAGCACTGAGCAACCAACCAAGGGAATAAAGTAGATTAGAGAGCAGAGACCCTGGATTGTACATGTTCTTCTTAACACAAGGAGAGGAGTCACTTTTTCTGACCAGTATCTAGCAGTAACCACGTTTTCTATAGCAGAGTGCCAATCACTTTGGAAAAACGAACAAAACAAGGGATGGGATCGACCTTCTTCTGTGGGGAGCCATGGTGGTCCGGGCGGACGACCTATTCCAGCACGTCAGGCTACCATGTGGGATCCATCATGTCCCGTTCATCGTCATCTTCCTCACTGATACCGTCCATGGAGGTGGAGGTGGAGGTGGCCTGGTGCTCTGAATGGAAGAGAAAAATGGAAGAAAGGAAGGCATCCATTATTTTGAGTCCACCACAAACAGAGTGGCTAGTACCTACCTGCTACAGCAAGCTGCTGCACTATGTGACTGTATTTTGAAGGAGCAGAGTGGAGCAAGGCAATCAACTGTGACAAATTTCAGAAAAGGAGAAAAATACATCCAGCATACGTACGTACTAGTGCATCATTTTTGCCAATGATAATAGTCTAGTGCAAAAACAGGGGCACTAAATCTGCTAGTGAATAGTACTAGAGCATACAAAGGGGAAACAGCGAAACATATGATTGTAGTAGAGTAGGAGTAGGAGTAGGTGCATGCATCAGTCATGATGAATTTGTAATGTCTTGCATGGCACAAACAGTCATTATACACACACACACACATCGCACAAGACAAATACAATTGAAGTGCATGAGACAAATAAAGAGCAGGGAATGTTCATTTTATCCTAATGTTGAGGTGATGAAGAATAATGAATGGTCCACTCCAAGATTAGCTACGCTAGTGTAACAGGACAAAGTTTACATTAAGCTATTACCTAGCAATACATGATGAACCAACAAACTGCCCCTTCAGAAACAAGATTTGACAAGCTATATAAGAAAAGGATGCCCACCATTAGCAAGATCTGGATGAATATTGGGCTCTCTATTAACATCAATCGTCATGACCACACTATCTCCAATACCGACTGCTCTCTCTCATAGCAAACCCACAAACATAATAAAGTAATTTATCAATACCAAGCACAGCCTACAACAATAAGGAGTTTTAAAGTGATGTATGCTGTCCAAAGCTCACATGCCAAATAGAGAGGGACGAAAGCATGGCACATGTATACAACATCACACAAATTTCAGAGCAGAAATTGCATATCCAAGTCGAAGCCATACAAGTTCTTAATCTCTCTGTTCAAACGCAATAAGAGCTATATAGTAACAAATTGTACTGTAGGAACTACTACTACTATCCAGGGTTTTCTTAATCTCTCAGTTCTAAGTTGTAACCATGTGTGCTAGCAGAGTACTAGTATTGCTTAACTGCGATGGCTACTTGTAAGCGGTCAGGAAATTCAAGCTACCAATATAGGGACTTGTGACGTGCTAGTAGATCAATAGTATCCATGTGTAAGCGATCAGGTTGATCAAACTGAAACCTGTATGTGCAATTGCAACTCAGCCTGGACATACAAAGAAAAACTACCTGCAGGTATAGCAATACAGCCCAAGGTTATATCATAGGCCCGCCCACCAGAAGAATTCAGTGAACATGAGACACATGTGCAGGGAAGCAGAACTCAGTTAAGATGTTCATACAGTACAAACTGAACAATGCTAGTAGTGTGGGTTTTCTGCTTGAACCAAAAAAAGGATGCAGATTCGTAGAAAATAAACACCCAGGCAATTTTAGGCAACAACAGTCCAACATAGGTAGTGTTACACCACTAAAACAGAAACACGAAGTTTCCAATCAATTGCCTTACATAATTTTGGTACAAATCTAAAGGATGTTACTAACATAAAAGCAATGATATGGTGGCTCCATTCATGTACATCAACGCTATGAAAAGCATGTCTTGGCACAAAAAGGCAGCATGATAAAATTAAATGTGGATAATTATAAGGTAAAAGAAAAACGAAAAAAGATGAATAGCCATATCTCCATATGGAGTATCATTATAATTAAAATTCATGCACTCAAATTTGTTTCGTAGTGCATCCCCTTCAACTATTCGTTTAGGCTTTGTTCGTTTAACCCCACCCCCGCCAAGTTCTGGCCCAAACCCCGTCGATCCCCGTGGGTTTCTCCCCGACCGGGGTCGGATCCCGGTCTGGCTTATAACAGCCTTCGGTTAGACCCGGCCTGGATTAATCCCCTCTCAAATCCCTCCCAAGCCCCGTGGAAACTGCAGGGAAATGAACCACGCGTCCCACGCTGTGGAAGCAAACCCCGTCTCTCTCTCCCCCAAACGCTTTCACTCACCCCGACTCCCTTTCTCGATTCGGCGGCGGCGACTGCGACGGCCACGACGCCGGAGAAGAATGGACAGCAGCAGCGCTACTGGTGGAGACGGCGGCGGCGTCCTTCCCCATCCCCTTCCCCTCCTCCCCCCTTCCCCTTCCTCCTCCCCCTCCCCTTCCTTGTCCAACCGGCGCCACCGCATCCAATCACAGCGGCACGAGCTGGGCGGTGATCCAGAGCAGCCGCGGCGTGAGCTGGGCGGTGATCCGAAGCAGCCACGGCGCAAGTTGTGGCAGCACGAACAAGGCACTGTCGGCATGACTCTCCCCGGACAGTACACCAGTAAGCTGTTAGTCCTCTTCTTGATTGAAAGCTGTAACCGAGCAGAATGAAGACAAGGGATTGTGTGGATCTGTGGGGAAGGGGTTGGCCGGGGATGGGTGACATGAGGGGATTATCAAATCCCTGCAGGTGTTGGTTACCTGTGGTGAAGAAACCCCAACAACCGAACAAAGCCTTGATGGAAGTGCATCCAAAATGAAACCGATGTTAGATATTCTATAGCCATGAATAGACTACCAACACGTGAGTAAGCGGCGAAATCTCCCGTCGCCGCACGCGAACCTGGGGTGGTAGCGAAGATTTAGGGGCGGCGCAACGAGAGAAGGTGGTGGCGGAGACGCCCAATTCGTGAGCGGCGTTGGCCCCGTCGATGACTACGAGGCTCCGACCAGCGGGCAAGTCGCAGGGAGTCCGCCTCTGGGGAAGGGGGTAGAGGGAGGATGTGAAGCAGGGGTCGACGGTGAGAAGGCGAGAGGCCTTCCCAGGCGCGCCATGCCAGCTCCCGCTGTCCGTACCGAAAGTCGCGCCGCGCTCGCCATGGTCCACGTCGGCTGATTGCAGCACCAAGAGCCGCCAATGGACCACGTCCTCCTACCCGGCCCTGGTTCGGAGGGCACGGGTAGCAGCGCCGTCGGAGGGGGAGCCCGAGCAGCAGGCGGGGGGACGACCAAGAGCAGTAGTGCGGGGGGCTGCGAGGTGGGGCTGGCCGGCGACCTAGGAGACGGTTGGCGAGCAACTCGTCCAGCCGCCGCACGCCGAGCTGGCCGTATGGTCGGCGGCCGGGAGAGACGCCTCGTGCAGCGCGTAGGGGGCGGCGGCGGCGGGGGGATTGGTGGGGAGGGAGGGAGGGAGGGAGCAGGGCAAAGCAAAGGCCGCGCGGTGGGCTGGCGGTGGGACCTGTGCCCACACACGGGGAGGATGAGATGAACCTATGAAGAGCAGATCCCAAAAAGAAAAAACTATGAAGAGCACGGAACTGCATTCATTCGAAAAAAGAGTTTATTTGCTCACTTTAAAAACACCTCAACCAAAAAAATCCCAGTCATACAGATTAGGGAGGTGCTGGGCGCCGGCGCCGGCCGTCACACAGCAGCCGTCGGATCGAGTGTCCTTAACCGTCATATCTCGTCTTCGTCCTCAGCCTCGAGCCACGAATGCGAACGCCTCGTCGGTCATCCTGGTCCAGCGCGCAACGACGTTCCCCCCGCCCCTCCCCTTTCCCCCCGCCCATTGGCGGTCGAGGGGTCCTTCTCCCGTTGCCCCCTCTCGCCGGACGTCATCATCGTCGGTCGTCGTCCTTGCAGAGCCAACAAACGTGAGCGCCTTGTCGGTCCTTCGTTGCAGTTTTTTCATCAACGGTTGTAGCATTTTATGTCAACGGTTGCAGCATTTCGCCTAGCAATGACCGCTTGCAGCTTTTATATGTCTGGTTGCAACCTTTTTCATCAACGATTGTAGCATTTTATGTCAACGGTTGCAGCATTCCGTCATGGCAATGACCGCTTGCAGCTTTTTATATGTATGGTTGCAGCTTTTTTAATCAACGGTTGTAACATTTTATGTCAACGGTTGCAGCATTTCCGCCATGGCAAATGACCGCTTGCAGCTTATCATATGTCTGGTTGAAGCTTTTTATTTTGGGTTTTGAAGCTTTTTCAAATAGTTGTTACATCAATTTTGGGTGACGTTTGTAACACTTGTATACGTGCGCCCGGCATGGCTGCAGGCGACGAGGACGACGGGCAAAGGCTGGATCCGGCGATGCGGACGGTCGACAATGGCGGGAAGTGGCGATACGGGCGGGCCGACGGGGGCAGGGACCGACGCAGCGGCGGCAGCCGCGCAGGGGCGTTTAGATGGTGGGCCCCTTCGATCATGTGACGCACCACACGCGAGCCGTTGGGATGGAGACGAGATCGCAGGATAAAAAACGAAGATCGACGATGTGCGTACGTCCGGCCGAACGTTCGACCGGCGCACGGGCGGAAAATGTTTCCCTACATATTATCATCCTGCAAAAAATAGCAACACGATAAAAAAAAACTATACTAATGGGTTTGGCTATAAATGAAGTCTATAGATTGCCAAATATAATAACATGCTAAATATACCTTACCAAAAGTCTTAGGATATGGCACAATCAAGTTTTAATAGTACAATGTATGTATACCAAATCCAAATTAATATGAATTCTCCTGAAACATCTTTTGTTTAAAATGATTAATAGTCTATGACTATTTCGTTTTGCTTATACGGATAAAGCCGATAATAGCAAATGTTCCATTTCCTTCCCAGCCCCTTGGCGGCTAGTACAAGCCCTTCTCCTCCAAGCTTCGTCGGCAAGCATATAGATTAATTTGCATCATCTCTACATACCGCCCCCGCGTCCGATGGAGGGGAGGAGAATCCAGATGCCTCCGCTTTGGTCAGTAATTTAGGTTAGTGTTTTTAGTCCTCGCGTATGTGGTGCTCGGACGGATGGTTGTGCTTCGTCTTTGAGTTTGTCTTCCGGGCTCCCATCCTCCTTGAGTTCATCCGTCTTGATTTAGTCGACGGAATTTCAGTTAAACTCATCTCATCTCTTTGGGGCAATGAGGTTATGTTTTTCGTCATGTGGCGAGATGTGGTGTCAGGTGTTTCAAATATATTCGAGGGTGCTAGTCCGATAGGGGAGTGACGACATCGGCTCATCGACGGCTCGCCTGGCAGTGTTAGTGGTCGTTTGATAGTCTCGGAATCTTGTTGTAAGTTTTATTATGTTTGAGATGCTTTGTACTTCCGATGAGAATTTATAAATCTTTTTCACACATAAAATATAGGGATCAAAAAGCATAAGGAACAGGGTCGAGGCGAGTGACTGAACCCTAGTTGTCACACGTCGATTACCCCTATCACTGTCGCCATGGCAGGTCATCTAGTAAGACCCGCGTGATGGTGGTGGGGGGAGGCCCTAATCGGGGCGACTTGGTGAAGAGGTGTTGGAGGGTTGCTGTAGGTGGTAAAAGATATGAGGGCTCGAATAGCGGTCTCCGTGAGGTGGTTCTCGACGATGGTGTTGGTGGAGCGGTGGTCCCTAGGCATGGGAACCGAGAGGCGCTGGAGCCGAGCTCCTTGAGTTCGACGCAGCCCAGCTCCTGACTATGTGGGGGTCTAGGTTGTGTCTTGACTTGAAACTTCTCGAACAAATTTTCACCGGTTTTTTGTCCTAGATAAATATTAGTTTTGCAAATTCCAAAAACATGTAAAAAAACAATAGCACCACGCACTGGATTAATATGATAGTCCAATAAGTCAATATAAATTTATGCCAAGATGATGCAATAATGGTATAAACATAGCGTGAACATAGGACAAAAAATAGTTTAAGTGTATCGACAGTGTGGTGAATTATTTGATAATTCAACTTATCAAATAGGCTTTTGGCTTTTTTTTTGTTTAAGCTACTTATCTCTTGTTTCCTGGCTATTTGTACACAACAGTGCTAAATAAGAACACAATAGCATAGTTCAATAACCACAAATTGGGTTGTAAAAGAGAGTTAACCAATTGAGCTAGTGATAGTTGAAAGAGTGTGCATCCATGCATCCATGGGTGTGCACGCACTCCTACATGTGTTGACATGCATATCATGTGTAGTCCAATAACGCCTCTACGAGAAAGCTATACTATGCTCGTTGATACAAAATTGGAAGGGTACGTGCTTATGTGCATATCGTGGATAGTCTCGCAATGGCTACATGGTGAAGTTATACTACACCCGTCACCACACCAGTCATGTTGTACTCGGGCCATCATTGGTTTTTGATAATGTTCTCCACCCAAGATCATATTTCCAGGCATGTTCCGTTTGCTTGGTGTCCGGTCAAGATGGGGTGTACACTACACACTACATTGACTATGTCGACTCTTGCTCTTGTAACACTAATCCGGTCGTCCTTAACATTACAACAATATGTCAATTGTGTGGGAGGGGTGGAGGGGTTTTATTAAGCGCAAATTCATCCAAAATGGTAGAGAAAAAGTACACACCCGTATGCCAAAAGATCAAGGTAACAAGCATTAGTACAGTTTAAGTGGATTTTGAATCCCATTAAAATCCAGGGTATTTGCTTGTCAAATATATAACTTTTATAATTAAGACCTCTTAAGGGTATCATAACCCAGTATAACGCAAACCTCATTCAATGCCAACTAGGCATATTGTTCATATGACATAGTATTAATTGAGGAACAATGCATGGTTTATTTTAGTAACATATGTTGATATCGTATCATAATAAGTGATGTGCTGCTATTTTTCATACAAAGGAATAATGTCATCTAGAGTACTACCAACTTATGATACTCCTCACTACAAGCAGTCTAACACAACCCATAGTGGGGAGTATCATATACTAGTATCATGCATATGATACCACCTCCATACTGCATTGTATGACAATTTAGTGTCTTATATTACATTGTTTATTGTTTTGCATGACACATAATAGCATTATATTTATTATGATACTGGTATATTCTCTCTCCTCAGTTAACAGTGTGTCATGTCACCAATATGCCTAGTTGACATTGCATGGGCGGCATGATACTACCTATATCTTAGCGTGGTTTCATAGGTAAAAATATGATGTGGCACCCCATTTAATGAAGAAAACGAGAGAAACCATATATTAATATAGATATAAATCTTAGTATCAAATCCAAGATAGCTTATAACTTTCTCTCACGAAAGACAATAAATGAGGGTTGTTTTGGACTACCAACAGCGGGGAGTAACTTGGACTAGTAACATGCATATGTTACTAATCTATGTTACTATCTCTATAGCGGGGAGTAACATATGTGTGATGTAATGCAACACTTCATTATTATGTTGTAGACTCATCTTGTCTTGGTTTGTGTGATGTTACCCAAAGAATGAGTAACTAGTTAAGTTACTCAATTCATCTCTCCCCTCATTAAAACATTGTCACATAGGCAAATTGGGTGAGTTGGACTTTATGTTACTACTAAAGTTACTCCCACTTTGTGTAGTCTTACGTACAACACTAAGGGCACTCCCAATGCATCATATCTTAACGAGTAATCATATATACAGTGAAAAACAATAGAGACGACCACCACTACAAAGCATTATCTCTTAGATGTTGTACATAAGTAATATTGCAATAAACTTTTTTAAGGATCATATTAGCATCTCAACCTTATCATTGGTGTTCCATGTGATGCTAGTCGTCCAGGATGATATTGTCAGGGCATGCGTTGTTAACTTGGTTTCCAGTCATGACGGGGTGTACACTACACACTATGTTGACCATGCCTACCTGTGTCATTGTGACACCAACACCATCTCTCTCAACATTACAATAGTATGTCAATTACGAAGAAGGATGGAGGGAGTTTAATTAAGAGCAAATGGTGACAAAAAGGTAGAAAAATACTCACTAGATGGAGAAAGATCATGGTAGCATGCATTAGTGCATTCTAAGTGGATTTTGAATCTTAAGAATCCATAACATTTAGTTGTGACATATTCCACTTCGGTTAAGGTGCATGCATGCAGACATGCATACATATTTGCGAGATAGTGGCCCTATTTGGATCCATGAGTTAGAGTTAGAGTTAGAGTTGGTTAGATTGAACCAATCTAACCCCAAAACATCTAAACAGAAGGGTTAGAGTTGGTTAGATGCATCTAACCCATCCAAAACTAACCCACCCAAGGGATGCTTATTTGGGTTAGAGGTAGGTGGGACCCACAAAAAGTTACTTTTTCCTCTACCTCCACCACACCAAATCCTTGTTAAAGGAGACAAATGATTGAAAAAGGTGCATTTATTGGCAATCTAACTCTTCCATCCAAACACCACTTTGGTTAGAGTTAGTTTAGGGTTAGTCAAGGGTTATAATCTAACTTTAACCTCTAACCGAGTAAGAGTATCCAAGAAACAGGGCCAGTGATAGATGAAAGAGAGTCAAAAGGCTACATGCATGCATGCCCAGGATGCATGCATATGTATGTGTTGATGTGTATATCATGTGTGCAGACATGTGTTAACATGCATATGAGCATATCATGTGTACTTTGACGATGGTTCGATGGCAAAACTATACTACGTCTGTCGACACGCCCACCGTCTTGGGGTCGACCTTATCATTGGAGTTCTTGGTGATGCTCGGTGGCCAAGATGATTTTGCGACAACATGTTTCGTCAACTTGGTGTCTGCTCAAGACGGGGTGTACACTACACACTGCATTGACCATGCCGACGTGTGGTATTGACCAACACCGTCTCCCTCAAAATTCCAGCAATATGTTGATTACGTGGGAGGGGTGGAGGGTTTTTAAGAGAAAACGGTGGCCAAACAAGGTAGCGAAAAAGTATACACGCACATGCTGAAAGATTATGGTAACATGCATTAGTGCATTCTAAGTGGATTGAATCTCATTAAATTCCATGGCGTTTAATTGTGGCATACTCCACTCAGTTAAGGTACACGCATGCATGCCATGCATACATACTCCCTCCTTTTCGGTTTATAGGGCTCAAATCTGAAATCTCATCAACCAAGGTGAATTGTGAGTGGATAACACTAGTTTAAACTAGCCAATGAAATATTTCTCACATATTCAATTTCCAAGGCAATAAATGTAGCATCCTTCCTTTTATTGGACGTGCATGGTGCATGTAGAAAACGATGCATGCATAGCCACTCATCTCCTTTCTCTAAACTTTATGAATTAAATATGGCGTGAGACTCAAAGCACTTTAACTCACTTAGACTCAAAATGAGCCTAATACAATGAAAATCTGAAAATTTTGAGATATGCTTTATAAACCGAAAAGGAGGGAGTGTTATTCAAATAACAATAGTTGAAAGGTACAGTCAAAAGGATACATGCATGCATGCAAACATATGTGTTTCGGTCTATATAATGTGTAGTTTGACGACGGTTGCACGACGAAGCTATACTTATCGTCAACACATAGTTGAAAGGTGGTTAGAACTTACTCCTTCGTTTCTAAATATAAGTCTTTTAAGAGGTTCCACTAAAAGACTACATACGTATGTATGTAGACATGTTTTAAAAACTAGATTCATCCATTTTATTATGTATGTAGTCCCCTAATCATATCTCTAAAAAGACTTATATTTAGGAACAAAGTAAGTAGAAGGATGCATGCATGCATACATGTGTTAATGTGCATACCATGTGTAGTACGAATTGATACACGACAAAGCTACATTATGCTTGTTTCCATGTAGTTGAAAGGTGGTTAGAAGGGTACATATATGCATACATGCGTTAACGTGCATATCATGTGTAATGTGACGATGGTTGCATGACGGAGCTATACTACGTCCGTTGACACATCTGTTGTCTTGGGATTGACATTAGCATTGGAGTTCCTTGTGATGCTCACCGTCAAAGATGATATTTGGGGCATGTTTGGTTAACTTGGTGTCCGGTCAAGACGAGTCGTTGTTCACTTAACACTACATTGACCATGACGACGTCACCCCTATAACATCAATATGGTCTCCCTCAACTTTACAACAATATGTCGAATGCGTGAAAAGTGTGGAGGGGGTTTAAGAGCAAATGTCGACCAGTAAGATAGAGAAAAAGTACACACCCACACCCAAAAGATCAAGGTAACATGCATTAGTGCAGTCTTGGATTTTGAATCTCATTAAATTCTAAGGGATTTAAGTGTGACATATTCCACATCGGTTAAGGTACATGCGTCCATGTCATGCATACATATTGTTCAGTTAGGGACGGCTGAAAGAGAGTCGATAGGATATATGCATGAATGCCCATGATGCATGCATAAGTATGTTGTTGTCCTTGTCATGTGTACTATTTTTATTGATGCGTGGTTGAAAGGGAGCTGGAAGGTTACATGCATGTATACATGTGCTATTGTGCATATCACGTGTAGACTGTCGATGGATGTACAATGAAGCCATACTACGTCTGTTGACACGCCTGTTGTTTTGCGGTTGACCTCATCGTTGGAGTTCCCAACCCAAGATGATATTGATGTGGCATATCTTTTTAACCAATTTATCTCTTGGGTTGATCTCTCTCAACACTACAACTATAGATATATTGAGTAACAGGGTGGAGTGGGTTTAAGAGCACATTACAATGAAGAAAGTAGAGCAAAATGAGAAATTCATGCATAGAAAGATCAAGGTAACATGAATTAGTGAACTATATGTGCATTTCAAATACCATTAAATTTCATTGCGTTCAATTTTGACATCTTCCACTTTTGTTAAGTATTTTCTTGTTGGAAGAATTTTCGTACGTATACTTTAAATCATACTCCGTATTAAAAACCACGTGCTGCCTTCGCTGCGGAGTGCCTTGGCATCCGCCGTAGCCTCACGTGCTGCCTTCGCTGCTGCTGCTGCGTCTACCTCCGCTCTAGCTGCTGCCAGCTCCGCCGCAGCCAGCCTCGACGCCCTTGCTGCCACAACAGCTGCTGCTATAGCTGCTCGCTCACGCTCCTCTGCCACGGCGCGCTCGGCCTCCTGCCAGCGCCGTATGCTCGAGGTAGCCGTGTGCTGAGAGCGACCTGCAGACATGACTCGCTGCAGTGGGGCTGTTGCGTGAAGAGGAGGCTGTTGCTGACGAGCTGCTGCTCGGCAGTCCGTAGGAAGGGAGGTAACCAGGGGCAGTCGGAGCAGCTGCTGCTACCGGCTTAGGCTGCTCTGCTCCCGGTGAGAGAGGTGAGCAGGAAATGCTCAGGGTACAAGATAACGAGGCTCTGATACCAGTTGTTAGACCTTTCAGCGTGAGCATTGATAGTTGTGGATGACACTAGGAGAGTTGGAACAGTTTTCGTTGGTTTATTTCTCACACAATGCCATTGCCAACCTGAGGGGTTGGGGATACATATTTATAGGGTGCTAGCCAGCCAAGCATATGCTAAGATGCTAGTCTAAGATGCCAGTCTAAGATGCTATCCTAACTGCCAGTCCTTGGTGGTTAAGGATTCTATCCTAACAGCCACAAGGACCATGTGCTGCAGCCCCACAAAGGACCATGTGCTGCAGCCCCACAAAGACCCTAGTACAGAGACTTATCCATCATTCTCCCCTTAAGTCTTGTACGTCGTCTTGTGGGAGAGTCGAATCATCCCGAACCTCGAGCAGAGTTCGAGGAACTTGATCCTCCCAAGAGGCTTGGTGAGCAGATCTGTGAGTTGGTCCGTGGTGTTGATGTAGCTCGCCTCGATGCTCCCTTCATCCAAACAGCTTCGGATGAAGTGGTACCTCAGTCGAATGTGCTTGCTCCTTTCGTGGAAAACAGGGTTCTTTATCAGGGCCAGGGTGGACGAGAAGATCACCATGCAGTCGAGCGAGCCAGAGCGCCTGAGTGCAGGCGGTGGAGGCCGATAGGTTTAGACTTTTTAGATTTGCAGTGTCAATATCAGCAGTAGCAACAGTGGCACTTTGCTCACTGTGATTTCTTCTTATCCGCAGCACCACACAGTTGATTGGCCTTTTGTGGGCGTCGACGGTGAGCTGGCCTGAGCCAGCCAGCTCTGGCAGCGGCGCCAGCAACGGCTGCCGCGGCCGCCAACAGCCATTGCTGCAAAGCCGCGCGCCCGCGCCGCTCGGCACCGTCCAAGCCACCCGCTCGCTCCGCGTGTCCCGTCCTCACCTGTGCATGCCGCAAATGTCGTCGCCACGCTTTGGACGGCGTAGAGCGTCCTTTCTGTTGCCGTCGCGCCCGTGGCAAGCCGCGCCATCGAGCCGTGATTCCCGCCAATGACTGCTCGAGCTTAGGCCCAAAATGGAGCCCCCGTAGTGAGTTGTCGCTGCCCCCGCCCTGCAACAACCCGCTAATCCCTCTGGCTATTGGAATTTGTCGCCGGAGTTTGGCTCCCGCGGCACCCCCTCTCTGCCGCCTATGAATAGAAGGCCTCGCGCAGCTAGGCAGCCCAGCACCACTCCACCGCTCCTCTGAGCCACGCTCAAGCCACCAGAGGACCTCGGGGAGGTCTCCTTCCCCGACTACGGCCGCCCCGATCCGCTTTGGGTCTCGGCAAAATCCTCTCTGGTGAGTGAACGAGCGCACCCCAAATTTAGTCAGTAGACCCCTGGTGAACCCATTCTTCTAACCCGCGCCTCAATTCGGTGGTAGACCCTCCCTCCGGCGAGATCCAGTTGCACCCAACGCTGCCGTCCGTCGAAGAAGAAGTAGCCGTCGACATGGTGCTCGCCCACGAATGTTTCCACCAGCCACCAACGCGGAAGGACTCTGTGAGTGCTCATGTGCCCTTAGGCACATGCCTTGTCGTGGATCGTCGCCGACGACCGCCGCAAGCTTCTGTCGCTGGAGGCATTTTTAAACCTGACAGGTGGGACCCCCTCGTCAGGGTTCTTTTCTTTTTGAACCTTTTTCTGAAGCGCCTTTCTCGAGAGTGTGTTTTCTCTCTAGGCTTGGGTATTTTCAACCAGGCGTTTTGCTCCTTTGCAGTCTGCCCCTGGGAAGATTCTGTTTCATTATATATCAACCCCTGGTTTCATTTTCTTTATAATTATTAAACTGCAAATTCTTTTCCAATGATTCTTTTTGCAAAATTTTGCCCTTATTGTCCAGTTTATTTTCATATTTATTTAAATATGTTTAGAGACAGTAACTAAGCCCTTAGCACTTACGTTAGTATTCGGTGTATGTGACGTAGATTCTGATGAGGGAAACACCGTTGTCAACTTCAACGAGCTCGATCCCGACTACGTTGAACCAGGCAAGCATGTTTGAACTTTTGATGCGATGTTTGCTGATAATATTGCTTCATCAATTGCTGCATTAACCAACGCATTTGCATACTACTTAACATAATGATATACCCTGGAAATGATGGTCTGATGTGGTGATGACAGGCCATGGACAACCTAATCACGTGGGACGTGATAGGTTGTTGCCTAGTCATGTCGGATGCATGACAGTGATGGAACGAAATTAAATAACTCCAGTGTCGACCTAGATCGAGTCTTGTCAGGTTTTTATTCCGTGTTGCCACAGGTTTTTCGAAAGGGAATGCAGTGTAGTAGGTCGTGAATCTATTACCAGTTACACACCAAGTAGAGGGGCCAGGATGAAGGTATCCATGGCCCTGGAATAAAGCCAGTGATCCGGTCAGGGGGCATGGGTGTTTCCGGTTTGGGACCGAGAGGGAGGGCACTCCCTTGTAGCACGCGGTAGAAATGTGATCCCATTGCTAGTCGAGGATGTGGCCTCCCCGTCATATGGTTTTCCCCTGGCAGCGTAGCCCGGGTGATGCCGAACTTCGCAGGGGGAAAATGGGTGTGTACTGGTTCTGAGTGTTTGCTTCTAAAATACCGTACGCAGGATTAGTCCTAGTGACTATTGGAATCCGTTGGCTGTGGGTAAAGAGTACACCCTATGCAGAGTCCAAACTATTCGAGTAGCCATGTCCACGGTCAAGGATGGCTGCTTGATAGGTCAAGTGCCAGTTCCTGGAGCACAAGTATTGGTTATAAAAATGCTTATGATTGACATCTGACAGTGATGGAGGTTTAACTTGATGATAACTTGGTTGTGTGGAATATCCTGAAGATTGGTTGTACCACCCAGATGTTCCTTTTTTTATGCCCCTTTTCAACGGTGTCGCTGAGACGCCCGACTATGGTGAGTATTTATTTAATTATGCCCCTTGTTGCGGTGTCGCTGAGACACCCGACTGTGGCGAGTATTTATTTTATTATGCCCTTTCTGCGGTGTCGCTGAGACACTTGACTGTGGCGAGTATTTATTTTATTATGCCCTTTCTACGGTGTCGCTGAGACGCCCGACTGTGGCAAGTATTTATTTTATTATGCCCTTTCTACGGTGTCGCTGAGACGCCCGACTATGGCTTGTCAATTTATTTTTGCCCTCTATGCGGTGTCGCACAGATGACCGACGGTGGCCATGTTTTTAATTGTTGACCTTTCGAGGCGTCGCTTCAGATACCCGATCGGTATCTTCTTACTTCCTGATACTTCGGGAGGACTATCGCTCGACTTATCAATTCTAACTTAATCTATTGACCATGATAATCTTGATAAATTTAACCATGCAATAGAACTGTTGCATTCATCTTATCTTTTGTACAAACTGTTTGCGAGTACTTTTCAAAATATTCACTAGCTTGTTGATATGGGCAGATATGGATGAAGGAGACCTCAAGGACAAAGAGTTCGATAGCGAGTCCGAAGCCTAGAGAAGTCCTAATCAGTCTTGCGATCTTGGAGTCCGTTGTTGTATTGTTTCCCCGCTTCCGCCTTCCGCCATCATGAATAAATTGTCAGGCCTCACTCTAATGCTTGGCGCGTAGTAGTACTTATGTCATGTCACTTCACTCTGAGGTGACATGCCCACTTTTATGCGAGCAGTAGTATCACCCCTTTGACCACTGTAATATATCCATCCTTATGTCATCTATGGGTGTGTTGTAATAAACTGTTGAGCGACCCCCCCCCCTCCACCCTGTTTAATATTAAGTACTACTGGTTTTTTGTATCAAGATTGGTCTATCAGTGTGAATAATTTTTCTACACTGGTGACATTCATGGCTGATTTTCAACAAATTTATTTTATTTGGAAACTGGTCCTGACAAAGCGTCGCCCGGCTCGGGCGTTAGAGCCAATTGCATTGTCAGGCCGTGGCGCTCGCTCAGGGTAGGCCACGCAGCCGGCCCGACGAAGGGCAGCAACTTCCGTTGCGCAGGCGGGGCTCGTGGTGTCGGCTGGGGTAAGCACCGCCAGCCGTGTCGTCATGTCGGCTGTCAACAGCCGACCGAGTGGCGTGACTCCTGCTCCGGCTTCCCCGCAGCTGGCTCCCGTACCGTTTGTTGGCGTGGGGAGAGGAGGCATGTTGGGTTCGCCTCGGTCCGCCAGCTCCTCACCCTCCGGGTATTGCATTTCGGCGACGGCCGCCTGCATCGCTTGCATGTTCTTGATCGGGGTGCTGCAAGCGGGTTAGGCTCCGCCCAGAGCCTCGTTGACCAGCCGGCCCTGTTGCCGGACACGCCTCATCGCTAGCCAGCGTGAGGCCGTGGGCGCTGTTGTACTCTCGTTGTGCCAACTCCAGCAGCGTCGCACCGTAGCCAGCATCGTGGCATTGTCAAGAAGGAGCTGGCATTGTGCGTCCAGCTCGGCAGCAGCTGCAGTCGGGTAGGCACCCGGCGTGACGGGGGTGCTGATGCTCTCTGCATCGTGGCATGCAATGAATCCAAGGCGGACGTACCCACCGCGGCCGCTTCCTGCTTCGTAGCCAGCCGATGAGTGAAGGAATTGGAGCTGACGGTGAGCACTTCTGCACGAGTGCAGAGGTCTGCCACCTCGCGAGGGTACTCTTCAAAGACAACCGCGATGTAGATGTGGTGGTCGCAAAAAGGGGCCATGGAGTCGCTTGTAGGGAAGGTGGCGTCCGTGAAGCACGCGGCGTTGTCGTTGACTCAACCGAGGGCGTCGTACCTAATGACCAGCCCATGCACAACGCGCTCGCCGGAGGCAGTGGAAGGTCCCGTCTGAAACGTGACTCTAGCCGACGTCACTATCTACCCCACGATGGACGCTAACTGTCGTGGTATTCTCACGGTAGATGCCATGGTGGACGCCAACTGTCGTGGTATTCTCACGTTAGGTGCTGACGGGCGATGGGGGTGTCTAGAGGCGCTCATGACACGAAGCTACCCAAGTTCAAGGCTCACCGATGGAGGCAAAACCACTAGTTCCGACGAACTGACTATGAGAGATCATGATACACGAGCTCTAACTCACCTTCTCCACCTCACATGCGTGTAAGTGTGTGAAAATGGCCGACGCCCCCCCCCCCAAACCTCCTTGGCAGTCCGCTTGTTGGAAAGCGAGAACTGCATCTCGAGCGAGACTGCGGCGATTAGGGCGTCCAACGCCCGTTGATCCTCATGATGGTCGACGTTGCCGTCCTAGACCGCCTCCATAGGTGCCACACCTGGAGCCTGATCTTCATGATCGCGGCCCATTCGACGTAGTTGGTTTTGGTGAGGGTAGGCCACCCAACACCGGGACCAACATCCCTGACCACAATCCAGACCTCGTAGAGGCCGCGGTCCTGGTCGTCGTAGCCGCCGTGTGCTGAGAGCGGCCTACAGACATGGCCCGCCGTTGGGTGACTGTTACGTGGAGAAGAAGCTTCTTCTGACGAGCTGTTGCTCGACAGTCTAGAGGGAGGGAGGTAACCAAGGGCAGTGAGAGCAACTGCTGCTACCGGCTGGGGCTGCTCAGCTCCCAAGGAGACAGGTGAGTAGGAAATGCTCAGGCTACAAGACACACTGGCTCTGATACCACTTGTTAGTCGTTTCAGCCTGAGCATTGATAGAAGTGGATGACACTGGGTATAGGCTGCTAGTCAGCCAAGCATATGCTAAGATGCTAGTCTAAGATGCTATCCTAACTGTCAGTCCTTGATGGTCAAAGATTCTAGCCTAACTGCCAGTCCTTGATGGTCAAAGATGCTATCCTAACAGCCACAAGGACACAAGGACCATGTGCTGCAGCCCCGCAAGGACTTTAGTACAGAGACTTGTCATGTGAAGCGCAGTCGATGGGGCCACCACCACCCGTGGAGGCCACTAAATGTGACGGTGTAGCATGACCTCAAAGCGGGCAAAAGACACCATGGTTATAATTTTTTATTTATTTTTTACGGATCAACAGACAGAAGTCACTAAAGGGTCCCGATGTAGCCCGGGGAACGAATCAGCCGGTCGACCGTAGGAATTCGGCGGCTGACGAAAGTGCTCGAGACTGAAAAAACATCAAGGCTCATGACGAGCTAGCAACGCATGGCAACCGACGGCTGGACCCAACACGGGCGGGAGCTTGTGGCTGGATTCAAAGCAGGCTACAGTCAACACCGGCTGGGAAATCAGGTAGGCAACAGCACCCATGCAACCACAAGACAGCTGCCAGCCCGACGCAATCCTAGACCAGGACAAGCGATGCGACGGGCGCGATCCGATCAGGAGTAGGAAACTGTTGTGGCGGCTCAATCGGGATGGGCGGCGGAGCGGCGGAGGAGTCCTGCAGAGGCTCAGGACAGACCCGCCGACGCAGGCTGGAAGGCTCGAGGCGAGCTGACTCGAATCGGATCGAGGCGAGGTGGAGACGTAATGGTAGCTTCGGTGACCGGTGTAGTTAGAAGCAGCAGGAGGACTAGAGGAAAACGCAATGGCGACGAGGATCAAACACGAGTTGTGTGTGTTAAAAAAACCTAAGCTCTAATACCATGTTAGAAAATATGCAACTTGTATTCACATAAGGACATAGTCCATTATATACACATATAGGTGCAGGAAATGTGCAGAAGACCCCTTATACGATGGGGTAAATACAAAAAGCTACAGGGCTATATATAGTACTCTAACATATATGAGGAGAAGATCCCTTGTACAATGGAGTCGCTCACACAAAATAACACAGGGACACAACTAGGACATGACCATTTTAATCTAATCGATATATGTCTACTCCAACCGAGCGCACCGCACACTAATCCCATCCCCCCATAGAGGTTGGGTGTGCACTAAGAGAAGAGCAGAAATTATATTTGATAGCATTTTAACAACCAAAACAAACAAACAACCTAGAAAGAAATAAACAATACTCCAAACAAGTTAAATGATGCCTACAAAGACTAAATCACAACATGGCTTCAAGCAAGTCCTAAACTACCATGGTTTAGGGTCATGTTGTCACGATATCTGGTCATGCAAAGGAATGAGTTCAACTAACGACCATCCTAACACATTAAAATGAGAGCCAATTAATGTTTCTAAATCACAAATTACGCTAACGTAGTGTGTTCTATTTTACTAATGATGTTAAAGTTATAGTACTCTTTATGCACGCTACCACATCACATAGCACGGCAAGAGGAGGTAATGGACATACCAACGACGGCACTGAAACCGCCATGGCATGGCACGACTGGGCCTGCACACCATGATGGGAGCACCGAGGTAGAGTCTTGGATCATCGAAGCAACATCCCAATGAACAAAGGTTAAGATTTAAATGATGTGGTAGCACGATAAATTATATGTCAGCTATCACTAGACTAAATCACCAATTATGCTAAGTTATGTGTCACTAAATCGCCAACTATCTCATGGAGTTCTTTATCTAAGTGAAAACAAGGAGAGGAGGTAAAGTACATACCAGGGCCGAAACCACCATGGTTTGCACGACCAAGACGGGAGGTCCAACGCAAAATCTTTGGTCATCGCAGCAACATATTACTTCCATCACATCAGAAAAATCCCGTTCGAACAAGGTTAAGCAACCTGCTCGCCGTATCTGAATAGTAAGTATAAGATGAAAGTAATATATCCCAATTAACAAGGTTTGATGCAATACATGCATGAACACACGGTAGAACTTTGGCTACTGGCTGAACATAAATATATCAATGACTTTGATCATAAACATGTGCAAGATTATTATTTACCACAGCTGACAGTATATCAGAAAAATACCACCAAACATCTACTTGGAAACCTAATATGTCATGCATTCTCAAACAGCCTAATGAGGCTAAAACAACAGTATGGTATAGAGTACAAGTGTACGACACAAAGAGGAGAATGGACTACGGTAGAATGCTGCATCTTCCAAATTAAGACGATGTGCTTTTCGAGCTAGCTAGCACAAGGGAGAACTGGAATCAGTCCAGATTTCCAAAAGATGGGTTAGTCTAAACAATCAACATCAATAGAGAGAGAAGACCAAAGCAACACTAGACGGTCAAAAACAGTAGAGGATCAAGTAGCGGTAGTAGATGGTCGATCAGAGCAACAGCCACATCTTTAAAATTTCAAAAAGAATTAACATTGATTTGCCCAGAAAGATTGAAGTTAACCACTATAAATTTGTAGGTGATGACTTGTGGAATGACACGGTATTGTATGGTTACAACACAAATAGAAGAACAGTCAGAGCATCATAAACTAGTAAGTTCTGAATTTTCGAACACACCAATTATGCCATGAAAATAGGCACAAATAAAAACAAGTGGTCCTGAGCTACCATGAAATAGCAATTGTTATTTACCTTGCATCTGAAAAGCATAAGTCCACCAGATGGCACCTCAGCAAAACAGGAAAAGGTGCCAAATTATTTCCTTGGTATTCAGTTCATATTCAAAATCAGCGCTGGAGTTCAGAAATTCAGGGTGACAAAAAAATACATAGCAAAAACCATCAACAAACTGCTAAATTGGAATACATTAGCTCCAGAATTGTTGTGCTCAAGGACAACCCATAAGTGCATTAATCATTCAGTACAAACAAGCAGAAACATCTAATTCAGGCCCTTTAGTTCAGTTTATACTAGAAGTCAGCCCTTGAGTGCAAAAATTCAGGGTTATAAAAAATACATAGCAAAAAACATCAACAAACTACTACATTTCACATAAAAAAACTGCTACACTAGAGATGAAATTGGACATTATGAATAGCTCCAGAATGATTATGCTCAAGGACTACCCATAAGAGCATTAAACCAGTACAAACAAGCAGAAACATCCAACTATGCCTCCCATGTCTAAACGCATGACTAAGCGGTATGTCATGTTTCCACGGGCAACAACATCAAGAAGTTTTGTTATAGACTAATGGACCTCAGCATGAACTAAAGCAAAAAAAAAAAGAATATTCTGATCCTTGACACCATTCCCATCAGATTTAAGCACCCCATAAACACTTGTATAAACAGACAAAATGGAAGATAGAGACTATGGTTCATTTTTCTCCTCACATCTGTTCAGAATTTCAGACAACCACTACCAAATGACCACCATCTAAATTCACCGTGGGGTTGACCCTAAAGGTGCAGCACTTGGCTAAACAACCTTCAGGCATCTTAAAACGCAAGAAAAACACTCCTACATGCCTAATAATGTAAGAAGTAGTCTTCAGGTTCAGTAGAATTCATTGAAGGAAAATTTAAACCTTCAGATCTGAATTTGCATATTAGCAGACAAATAAACAGAGGAGGGGATCATCATATATATGCTTCAGGTATTACTTTCTTTACCTTCCTATTAAAATTATGGGTGTGGCTAAGTCTCAGTCGACTGAGATTTAACCAAGTCTCAGTCAAGTGACATAACATACAAGACAGAAAAATAAAAAATTGAAAAGAAAACTTTGCATGGATCTTAATGTAAGATCTCACGGATATAGCATCGACTAAGACTTAAGGAAGTCTCAGTCGACTGAGACTTAGCAAGACTGTAAAGTTATTTAGTGTAACAGTACACTGGAATAGCAATATTCAGACATAATATGTTTTACGTTCTAAAGTTTGCTTGGTATGCCAAACATTGAACTAAAGAGTACATATGATGTTATGAATTCAGTTGGTTTGGTTTACTGCACGATAACAAATAAAAAGTGTCTCAAAGAAATAAAGCAATATTGTATGGGTAGATAAACAAACAGAGACATGTTTCTTTCAAGTGAAGTCTGTTGGACATTTGCATTGCTATACCCTAAACCCTACAAAACCAAACTATAAAGGGGAGTGTCTATTAGCAAATTTTGGTCTAAATACAGCATAGAAAGACAAGTGCATGAATTCTACAACACTAAGATCTTCAGAAGGTTCCAAAGAAAAATGGAAAACACCATAAGACTACATGTGGTTGAGCAGCAGAAACAAAGATACTATTTGGTGTCTCAGGTTGAAAGCTATCCTTTGTAATAAATCAGAGAAAACCACATTCTCAAAAATGAACCCCATGAAATGTAAAGTTGTTGCTCCATATAATCCAAAAGATTAAAACGACTGACCATAATATATGAAAATATATACTCAGGATTATTTTTTAAATATTCTTACAAAACACAGTAAGTACCCTAGCATAAGAGCTGACAGACTCTCATGTGACACTAAAAAATTAAAGCAGTTGGACAGTCTACCGCATAGTTCAATAACACTAAAATATTAGAGCAGCTGGACGCTCTACCGCATAGTTCGATGAACTGAGGTTAGTATACTGTAAATCATGGCAGACAAGGTATTTCAATTACAAAAGGCCCTGTCTGGAAGCAAATTATTTTGAAAAGCAATGTACTCAAAAATTGCAAAAAAGAATGTTGCAGCTATGGAGTACCAGAGCTGACAAGTACTCCCTCAGTCCCGTAATATAAGAGTGTTTTGACACTAGTGTCAAAACGCTCTTATATTACGGCACGGAGGGAGTAGCTCACATGTAGCACAGTTTTCTACAGTATTAGCAAATCCAAGGTGACTTTACCAACTTAATTATCCAGGAGAATTGTTTAATTTATCTTAACCAGCAGCAACACAATAATGCTCAGGGTTTGAGTCTTTTGCAATTTATAGCACACCATAAGTGTTAAAATTAAAGCGTTGCAGTGGCAAACCGATGCTAGATTGAAGAATCAACACATTAATAGTCATCATAATTAACAGTCAAGCAATGCCAGATTATAATGAAGAAATAGATAGCAAAGTTAGAAATAACAGTCACACCACAGTTAGGAGATCAACTGTAGAAGATCAACCAGAAAGGAGAATACCATGTGTCTTTTTCCTAGACTAGAGAGAGGAAATTGTGACATGGTTGTTCAATTCCAAATGTAACACCCACAGTTAGGCACTCTGGATTGGGAGACCGTCGTATAATAATGTTGAGATCACGCAGCAACCTTTAAACACAGGTTACTAGACTAGTAGTGCTGGCTTAGGTTAGACTCCGTGTTGCAACACATATCATGACACCCAATACACATAGGCATGCAATCTAGGATTTGTCTTTTTTCTCATTCAAAATGGTGTTCAGCTTTTGCTAGCAAAAAATGGAATTCATATGTCAGGGGCATTAACAAGTTTGATCCATAAAAGTTGTATTTCATCCAACATCAGATGATATACTAAAAGTGGTATACATGAATTTAGCTTGATACATCAGATCAAACACATCACATGATCATGTAATTGACATCTTAACAAGCAACAAATATGTTTTACTAGGGCAGAACTTACGTTATTTCTGGCCCAGCCCCAAACAAGTAAAACGAACAGCAGAAAAAAAAGATGAAAATTAAATGCCAGGTCTAAGATTTATAGAGCATGAGCAAAGAATAGCAGGCACTAGCTCTGAGCACAAAATATTTACATGACGAACTTACACTTACGTATTACTTTATTAGCAACATGAGTAGTCACAACATAACAGTTTATATCTGATGGTGCTGTGCTTTGCCTCACATCCTCCTCCCTGCTCTATTATACCCCACCTCTTTTGTGCTCAATGTTGAGTACGTCTGTTATAGAGTTATAAAAGTTAGTGGCTGTCTGCTTGCCTTCTGTAAAGGATGGTTTGAACGATAATGCATGATGCAGCAGAATGCTACGACGATTAAAATAATGCTCACATTCAATTGTCAAGTTTACACTATTTGTGGACTTATTAAATACTTGCTCACTGGTCATGCATCTGTGTGTTTGGGAGAATAACATGTGCAAATAAAATCAAAGGGATAATTGCTACATATATCATATGGGCACAACAACAAGCAGTTTCAAGGTATGCATGTCTACTGAATAGTTACTTTAATCTGCTGCCACAGTAGGCAGAAGTCAGAACGCCATTTTCCATAGTAAATTCTTTTTTCATCATGTTTCCATCACCAATCATCTAGAAAAAATAATGGTTACCATTTAAACTAATCACCTAACGTCAATATGTTTCTATCATTTATATTTCATAACACTCATGTTCCACAAAAACTCATTGCTTGTAAGACTGAATGTAGTACTTTTGTGCTTTTGCAGGTATTGAATAAAGTGCGACTTCAAGACTGCCCAACAAAAATGAGCACATTCACCTCAGGTCTGCGTACCCATGTACAGTACTTGTTCACACAAATTATCCCTAATATAATCTGTAGTATGACAACCATAAAATGACAGAAGATGAAACAAGCAGAACTTGTATCAAACTCGACCACAAGTCAAAACAGCATTGGATACAGAGCACAACCTAAATTGGGTACAGAGATGTGAGTGATCGATGTTGTCCAAAGTGATTAGCTATCATTCTACTAATTTCCTACCAAGCTGTACATACAGTTTTACTTAACAAAAGAGAATACCACTGAACATATGCATGTACATCTCTGATGAAAAACATCAGGTTCACAAATGAACATTCATTTGGTACAGAAACAGAGTGAATTGCATGGTCAAGTTGTCCACATTTGCTGCCGTGCAAAAGGATGGAAATTCATTTAACAAGTATGTGTCATGCATGGCAATAAATAAGACCACCTATGATACTACTCTATGATACTATGCACTTAGGATGTAGTATCATACACTGGTATCATATGCATACTACCCATCACGACCAGCCTTAGCCTAAGGCAGTGGAGAGGAGTGAAATGAAATCTTACTTGTGTGCATCCAGCCATTATTCTCCTCGGCACCTGCACCTGCACTCCAACTTGTCTTGCTTTACCAACTTGTCTTCATCACCTTTACCAGTCAGTCGTCTTGCTCGCCCAAGGATAATCTTCTTCACCTACACAAGACCATACAAGTATGACGAAACTTGAAGCATATCGACTACTTCTGCTACGATTTTAAATACTCAGCACATGCAATACAAGCCATCTTGCTAAAGCCAAGGATCAAAGCATGCTTGACCAACACTCAAAGTCTTGAAATTAGTCAAGAGTAATAAAAGAGGCACAATTCTAAGCAGCAGCATTGGATATATATTCGCTCTGCGTTGCACTTCGCAGGGATAAGACTAGGTTCCTATAATCCCTCCCCAGACCCCATCTTGTGTGGGAGCTTCTATGCACTGGGTCTGTCCTTTAGTGTATTGCTGTTGAACATCGTCAGAGTTATCGCTTGGTGACTGTAAATGTTTTGAAGGACATTTATTTATGACTGGAAGTACTCTTAAGGTACATTTTTGTTTTGTGCATAAGCCCGGCTAGATATTAAATGTTCATCTCACATTCCTGCGTCTTTAGGTTTGAAACAAACCGATTGGGCCAGCTAAGATACCTGAGCAGGCGCCATTTTTCTTCCTTGCCCTCGGTTCCATCCCTTTCTGAGGAGATATTGTTTGAGCCTCCTTCCAGTAAAGAAACAGATGGCAGCACTACCGAGGACACAATTCATAAAAAGATGGCTCATGTCTCCTCCCACTTCAGTCAGCTGTTGCTATCCTGTTGAGAACTTGACAACTCTAAGTATCTATAACTATCTTCGGTCAAGCAAACAGAGATTTTGGTTCACTGTCTTTTGATGAGACTGGAAGAAGTTCCAATCTTCATGGTAAGTGCTGACTTGGAATCTATTTTGCAGATTCAGCGATCACGGACTACCTAAAAGGCCTATCTCCGTCATCTTTAGATATGGAACTACGGATGCTACAGATAATAGATGACGACGAGGTGGAAGAGTCGGAGGAACCAAGACCCATCCGAGCTCCAGTTCATCTCATTGCTGCTGGACTGCTTCATTCATGAGCATTCCTGTAGGAACAACTTTGAGTTTGTTCAAGCTGTTCTGAAATTGTTTCTGAAGGTACTGGCCAGGAACCAACTGGGATTTGGAACCCATTTATAACGTGCATTATTAGTATTATGCCATCTTTCATCAACCTAAAACAGCTATCTTCTTGAGGTCTTATCATTAAGCATTACAACAACAACAACAACCAACAACAACCAAGCCTTTCAGTCCCAAACAAGTTGGGGTAGGCTAGAGTTGAAACCCATAAGATCTCGAAACCAAGTCATGGCTCTGGAACGTGGATAGCTAACTTCCACGCACCCCTGGCCATGGCTAAGTCTTTATCGATATTCCAAACCTTCAGGTCTCTCTTAACGGACTCCTCCCATGTCAAGTTTGGTCTACCACGACCCCTCTTAACATTCTCAGCACGCTTTATCCGTCCGCTATGCACCGGCGCTTCCGATGGCCTCCGTTGAATATGTCCAAACCATCTGAGACGATGCTGGACCAGCTTCTCTTCAATCGGTGCTACCCCAAGTCTCTCTCGTATATCGTCATTCCGTACCCGATCCTTCCTTGTGTGGCCACATATCCATCTCAACATGCGCATCTCTGCTACACCTAACTGTTGGATATGCCGTCTCTTGGTTGGCCAACACTCCGCGCCATACAACATCGCAGGTCGGATAGTTGTCCTATAAAACCTGCCTTTTAGCTTTTGTGGCACTCTCTTGTCACAGAGTACGTCAGAAGCTTGGCGCCACCCACCCAGCCTTGATTCGGTGGCCCACGTCTTCATCGATATCGCCATCCTTCTGCAACATGGACCCCAAATATCGAAACGTGTCTCTCTCGGTACCACCTGCCCACCAAGGCTAACCTCTCCATCCTCGTGCCTAGTAGCACTAAAACTGCACCTCATGTATTCAGTTTTAGTTCTACTAAGCCTAAAACCTTTCGATTCTAGAGTCCGTCTCCATAACTCTAACTTATCATTAAGCATTAAAGATTAAAAAAGAAGAAAAACCAAAACATTTACAGCGTTGACGGAAAAGGGAGTGCCAAACATGCCTAAGAAAAAAAGGAAACCTAAAGTGTTTCCTGATCCAAATACACTTGTTTGCTAGTACATACGTATTTCTGGAGAATACCGTGGTCAACAAAGGAAACGTGAAATTGCCTTTCATGTGACACAGTATACCATAAGCAATTACCTCTTTAAGCGATCTCCTCTTGGAAATTCTGACACCCAAACAGAACGCACGATAGTCACATCTAGATAGAACAATCTTATCGGGACCTTCTTTCAAAAACTATCTTAACTCGGAGCAAAAAATTGAGTAGGATCAACAAACATCCATGCAGAAAGTGTATCATGTAACTAATCAACAAATTCTGGCAAATCATTGTTAAGGTATAAAGTTAAAGAACAGCATGCTCCATTGCAACAAGGTACTTACCATAAGACCAGCATATCTACCATTGGCCCCTAACGGCTGTGTAGCTTGCCTGTTGATAACCCGAACAGGACTACCTGAGAAAACAAATAATTTCCAAAACGAATAGTTCAGATCTAGATGAATGAACCCACAATGCAATGAGGAAGAACAGTTTTAGCTGCCACAACATGTTCCATGTAACCAAGCTGGTAAAGACTAGATCACACCTATATGGTTGGAATTATGCAGAACTCAAAAGTATCAAATTCCTGAACTGACAACATAGTTGCATGCTAAAGTAGCACAAGATTAAAATATGCATGGTATTTACTAAGGTCTTGATTGAAATATAAAATTGAAATGGGATTCAAAACTTACGAATGTAAATTTACCAACCAATTTACTAGTGTGTTCCTGTTGAACATCATTAAGGTAGCACAACATTAAAATAGATATGGCATTTACGGAGTTGTAGATGGAAAACATCAAATTGATATATGGGATCCAAAACTTAAAAGTACACATTTACCAACCATGATCATTAATAAAGCTACAAGTCTGAAAGGGGCTGCTCACCTCTAGACAATTTTTTATCCTCGGAGGAGTTACAAGCGGGAGTCTGATTTTCATCACATGGCTTGGTGCCTTCATTGGCTGACTGTTTCCCCAGTTTGGTGTATCACTACTGCTCCTTTCCCTTCAAAACTCACAACCTCGATCTCCATTTCTCCAACTATTGTCTCTTCCTCCCCCTCGTCCTCCCCCGATATCCATGAGAGGAACCTAGTGGCAGCATGCAATTCAATCAAGCGGTATATCAACCACAAGAATAGAAACCAGAGCGGAGCATGCATAACTTGGGGAAATAAAACAGACTTGAGAGGGAGGGATCGACCTTCCCTGGTGGTTGGTCGTTGGCTCCTGCTCATCCTCCTCATCTATTTCGTCCATGGACAGCACCCGCCCGCTGCAATTAACCAAAAAGGAAATTATCATCTACAGTTGAGAAATCAGAGGCCCAAGGAAAAACTTTCAGACTAGTAAAATAAATCTGCAGGTGTTCTTAGTAGGCATAAAACTGACTGACAGAAACAAATAAACTTATCAAGCACTTGCAAATAGTAGAGAAGTAAACTTGTTTTACTTAAAGGAACCAGAGTATCCAGAGAAACAAAGCATAAACAAGCTTCGACGAAGAAGCTCAAAAATATATACATACAAATACAGATTTGTCCTGCCATTATACATATGTTGCAACTATTTGCAACATACAAATCCATCCATGTGCTAGCAGCAAAATTAAGAACATACCTCCTCCTCTTTTTGGTAAATAAATTGACCACAAACTGAACTTGTTCATATACACCGAGTGCTAATGAGAAAGATAAAGAGCATCTTCTCTCTTTACTGCTGCTACTAGTAGCGCGGGAACATGAAGCAAAATCATACCATTGTGTACAACAGTAGCATTGATCTGCTTGCTACCAACCAACAATTAACCTACATAAACAAAAACAAAAAATGCCTCATTGTTCTTGCTATACTGCTACTAGCACAGTGAGGGAAGAAAAGAAAAGACAATATCCAGCAGCAGAGGAATGAAGACTCTGTGAGCTACAAGAATTGTTGGCTGTAGCAGTACAAGAAATGAGTTGCAGGTTTTCTGCATCATGTTCAGTCCAGTCGCAGAACAGGAGCACTGAGCAACCAACCAAGGGAATAAAGTAGATTAGAGAGCAGAGACCCTGGATTGTACATGTTCTTCTTAACACAAGGAGAGGAGTCACTTTTTCTGACCAGTATCTAGCAGTAACCACGTTTTCTATAGCAGAGTGCCAATCACTTTGGAAAAACGAACAAAACAAGGGATGGGATCGACCTTCTTCTGTGGGGAGCCATGGTGGTCCGGGCGGACGACCTATTCCAGCACGTCAGGCTACCATGTGGGATCCATCATGTCCCGTTCATCGTCATCTTCCTCACTGATACCGTCCATGGAGGTGGAGGTGGAGGTGGCCTGGTGCTCTGAATGGAAGAGAAAAATGGAAGAAAGGAAGGCATCCATTATTTTGAGTCCACCACAAACAGAGTGGCTAGTACCTACCTGCTACAACAAGCTGCTGCACTATGTGACTGTATTTTGAAGGAGCAGAGTGGAGCAAGGCAATCAACTGTGACAAATTTCAGAAAAGGAGAAAAATACATCCAGCATACGTACGTACTAGTGCATCATTTTTGCCAATGATAATAGTCTAGTGCAAAAACAGGGGCACTAAATCTGCTAGTGAATAGTACTAGAGCATACAAAGGGGAAACAGCGAAACATATGATTGTAGTAGAGTAGGAGTAGGAGTAGGTGCATGCATCAGTCATGATGAATTTATAATGTCTTGCATGGCACAAACAGTCATCATACACACACACACACATCGCACAAGACAAATACAATTGAAGTGCATGAGACAAATAAAGAGCAGGGAATGTTCATTTTATCCTAATGTTGAGGTGATGAAGAATAATGAATGGTCCACTCCAAGATTAGCTAAGCTAGTGTAACAGGACAAAGTTTACATTAAGCTATTGCCTAGCAATACATGATGAACCAACAAACTGCCCCTTCAGAAACAAGATTTGACAAGCTATATAAGAAAAGGATGCCCACCATTAGCAAGATCTGGATGAATATTGGGCTCTCTATTAACATCAATCGTCATGACCACACTATCTCCAATACCGACTGCTCTCTCTCATAGCAAACCCACAAACATAATAAAGTAATTTATCAATACCAAGCACAGCCTACAACAATAAGGAGTTTTAAAGTGATGTATGCTGTCCAAAGCTCACATGCCAAATAGAGAGGGACGAAAGCATGGCACATGTATACAACATCACACAAATTTCAGAGCAGAAATTGCATATCCAAGTCGAAGCCATACAAGTTCTTAATCTCTCTGTTCAAACGCAATAAGAGCTATATAGTAACAAATTGTACTGTAGGAACTACTACTACTATCCAGGGTTTTCTTAATCTCTCAGTTCTAAGTTGTAACCATGTGTGCTAGCAGAGTACTAGTATTGCTTAACTGCGATGGCTACTTGTAAGCGGTCAGGAAATTCAAGCTACCAATATAGAGACTTGTGACGTGCTAGTAGATCAATAGTATCCATGTGTAAGCGATCAGGTTGATCAAACTGAAACCTGTATGTGCAATTGCAACTCAGCCTGGACATACAACGAAAAACTACCTGCAGGTATAGCAATACAGCCCAAGGTTATATCATAGGCCCGCCCACCAGAAGAATTCAGTGAACATGAGACACATGTGCAGGGAAGCAGAACTCAGTTAAGATGTTCATACAGTACAAACTGAACAATGCTAGTAGTGTGGGTTTTCTGCTTGAACCAAAAAAAGGATGCAGATTCATAGAAAATAAACACCCAGGCAATTTTAGGCAACAACAGTCCAACATAGGTAGTGTTACACCACTAAAACAGAAACACGAAGTTTCCAATCAATTGCCTTACATAATTTTGGTACAAATCTAAAGGATGTTACTAACATAAAAGCAATGATATGGTGGCTCCATTCATGTACATCAACGCTATGAAAAGCATGTCTTGGCACAAAAAGGCAGCATGATAAAATTAAATGTGGATAATTATAAGGTAAAAGAAAAACGAAAAAAGATGAATAGCCATATCTCCATATGGAGTATCATTATAATTAAAATTCATGCACTCAAATTTGTTTCGTAGTGCATCCCCTTCAACTATTCGTTTAGGCTTTGTTCGTTTAACCCCACCCCCGCCAAGATCTGGCCCAAACCCCGTCGATCCCCGTGGGTTTCTCCCCGACCGGGGTCGGATCCCGGTCTGGCTTATAACAGCCTTCGGTTAGACCCGGCCTGGATTAATCCCCTCTCAAATCCCTCCCAAGCCCCGTGGAAACTGCAGGGAAATGAACCACGCGTCCCACGCTGTGGAAGCAAACCCCGTCTCTCTCTCCCCCAAACGCTTTCACTCACCCCGACTCCCTTTCTCGATTCGGCGGCGGCGACTGCGACGGCCACGACGCCGGAGAAGAATGGACAGCAGCAGCGCTACTGGTGGAGACGGCGGCGGCGTCCTTCCCCATCCCCTTCCCCTCCTCCCCCCTTCCCCTTCCTCCTCCCCCTCCCCTTCCTTGTCCAACCGGCGCCACCGCATCCAATCACAGCGGCACGAGCTGGGCGGTGATCCGGAGCAGCCGCGGCGTGAGCTGGGCGGTGATCCGAAGCAGCCACGGCGCAAGTTGTGGCAGCACGAACAAGGCACTGTCGGCATGACTCTCCCCGGACAGTACACCAGTAAGCTGTTAGTCCTCTTCTTGATTGAAAGCTGTAACCGAGCAGAATGAAGACAAGGGATTGTGTGGATCTGTGGGGAAGGGGTTGGCCGGGGATGGGTGACATGAGGGGATTATCAAATCCCTGCAGGTGTTGGTTACCTGTGGTGAAGAAACCCCAACAACCGAACAAAGCCTTGATGGAAGTGCATCCAAAATGAAACCGATGTTAGATATTCTATAGCCATGAATAGACTACCAACACGTGAGTAAGCGGCGAAATCTCCCGTCGCCGCACGCGAACCTGGGGTGGTAGCGAAGATTTAGGGGCGGCGCAACGAGAGAAGGTGGTGGCGGAGACGCCCAATTCGTGAGCGGCGTTGGCCCCGTCGATGACTACGAGGCTCCGACCAGCGGGCAAGTCGCAGGGAGTCCGCCTCTGGGGAAGGGTGTAGAGGGAGGATGTGAAGCAGGGGTCGACGGCGAGATGGCGAGAGGCCTTCCCAGCCGCGCCATGCCAGCTCCCGCTGTCCGTACCGAAAGTCGCGCCGCGCTCGCCATGGTCCACGTCGGCTGATTGCAGCACCAAGAGCCGCCAATGGACCACGTCCTCCTACCCAGCCCTGGTTCGGAGGGCACGGGTAGCAGCGCCGTCGGAGGGGGAGCCCGAGCAGCAGGCGGGGGGACGACCAAGAGCAGTAGTGCGGGGGGCTGCAAGGTGGGGCTGGCCGGCGACCTAGGAGACGGTTGGCGAGCAACTCGTCCAGCCGCCGCACGCCGAGCTGGCCGTATGGTCGGCGGCCGGGAGAGACGCCTCGTGCAGCGCGTAGGGGGCGGCGGCGGCGGGGGGATTGGTGGGGAGGGAGGGAGGGAGGGAGCAGGGCAAAGCAAAGGCCGCGCGGTGGGCTGGCGGTGGGACCTGTGCCCACGCACGGGGAGGATGAGATGAACCTATGAAGAGCAGATCCCAAAAAGAAAAAACTATGAAGAGCACGGAACTGCATTCATTCGAAAAAAGAGTTTATTTGCTCACTTTAAAAACACCTCAACCAAAAAAATCCCAGTCATACAGATTAGGGAGGTGCTGGGCGCCGGCGCCGGCCGTCACACAGCAGCCGTCGGATCGAGTGTCCTTAACCGTCATATCTCGTCTTCGTCCTCAGCCTCGAGCCACGAATGCGAACGCCTCGTCGGTCATCCTGGTCCAGCGCGCAACGACGTTCCCCCCGCCCCTCCCCTTTCCCCCCGCCCATTGGCGGTCGAGGGGTCCTTCTCCCGTTGCCCCCTCTCGCCGGACGTCATCATCGTCGGTCGTCGTCCTTGCAGAGCCAACAAACGTGAGCGCCTTGTCGGTCCTTCGTTGCAGTTTTTTCATCAACGGTTGTAGCATTTTATGTCAACGGTTGCAGCATTTCGCCTAGCAATGACCGCTTGCAGCTTTTATATGTCTGGTTGCAACCTTTTTCATCAACGATTGTAGCATTTTATGTCAACGGTTGCAGCATTCCGTCATGGCAATGACCGCTTGCAGCTTTTTATATGTATGGTTGCAGCTTTTTTAATCAACGGTTGTAACATTTTATGTCAACGGTTGCAGCATTTCCGCCATGGCAAATGACCGCTTGCAGCTTATCATATGTCTGGTTGAAGCTTTTTATTTTGGGTTTTGAAGCTTTTTCAAATAGTTGTTACATCAATTTTGGGTGACGTTTGTAACACTTGTATACGTGCGCCCGGCATGGCTGCAGGCGACGAGGACGACGGACAAAGGCTGGATCCGGCGATGCGGACGGTCGACAATGGCGGGAAGTGGCGATACGGGCGGGCCGACGGGGGCAGGGATCGACGCAGCGGCGGCAGCCGCGCAGGGGCGTGCAGATGGTGGGCCCCTTCGATCATGTGACGCACCACACGCGAGCCGTTGGGATGGAGACGAGATCGCAGGATAAAAAACGAAGATCGACGATGTGCGTACGTCCGGCCGAACGTTCGACCGGCGCACGGGCGGAAAATGTTTCCCTACATATTATCATCCTGCAAAAAATAGCAACACGATAAAAAAAAACTATACTAATGGGTTTGGCTATAAATGAAGTCTATAGATTGCCAAATATAATAACATGCTAAATATACCTTACCAAAAGTCTTAGGATATGGCACAATCAAGTTTTAATAGTACAATGTATGTATACCAAATCCAAATTAATATGAATTCTCCTGAAACATCTTTTGTTTAAAATGATTAATAGTCTATGACTATTTCGTTTTGCTTATACGGATAAAGCCGATAATAGCAAATGTTCCATTTCCTTCCCAGTCCCTTGGCGGCTAGTACAAGCCCTTCTCGTCCAAGCTTCGTCGGCAAGCATATAGATTAATTTGCATCATCTCTACATACCGCCCCCGCGTCCGATGGAGGGGAGGAGAATCCAGATGCCTCCGCTTTGGTCAGTAATTTAGGTTAGTGTTTTTAGTCCTCGCTTATGTGGTGCTCGGACGGATGGTTGTGCTTCGTCTTTGAGTTTGTCTTCCGGGCTCCCATCCTCCTTGAGTTCATCCGTCTTAATTTAGTTGACGGAATTTCAGTTAAACTCATCTCATCTCTTTGGGGCAATGAGGTTATGTTTTTCGTCATGTGGCGAGATGTGGTGTCAGGTGTTTCAAATATATTCGAGGGTGCTAGTCCGATAGGGGAGTGACGACATCGGCGCATCGACGGCTCGCCTGGCAGTGTTAGTGGTCGTTTGATAGTCTCGGAATCTTGTTGTAAGTTTTACTATGTTTGAGATGCTTTGTACTTCCGATGAGAATTTATAAATCTTTTTCACACATAAAATATAGGGATCAAAAAGCATAAGGAACAGGGTCGAGGCGAGTGACTGAACCCTAGTTGTCACACATCGATTACCCCTATCACTGTCGCCATGGCAGGTCATCTAGTAAGACCCGCGTGATGGTGGTGGGGGGAGGCCCTAATCGGGGCGACTTGGTGAAGAGGTGTTGGAGGGTTGTTGTAGGTGGTAAAAGATATGAGGGCTCGAATAGCGATCTCCGTGAGGTGGTTCTCGACGATGGTGTTGGTGGAGCGGTGGTCCCTAGGCATGGGAACCGAGAGGCGCTGGAGCCGAGCTCCTTGAGTTCGACGCAGCCCAGCTCCTGACCATGTGGGGGTCTAGGTTGTGTCTTGACTTGAAACTTCTCGAACAAATTTTCACCGGTTTTTTGTCCCAGATAAATATTAGTTTTGCAAATTCCAAAAACATGTAAAAAAACAATAGCACCACGCACTGGATTAATATGATAGTCCAATAAGTCAATATAAATTTATGCCAAGATGATGCAATAATGGTATAAACATAGCGTGAACATAGGACAAAAAATAGTTTAAGTGTATCGACAGTGTGGTGAATTATTTGATAATTCAACTTATCAAATAGGCTTTTGGCTTTTTTTTTGTTTAAGCTACTTATCTCTTGTTTCCTGGCTATTTGTACACAACAGTGCTAAATAAGAACACAATAGCATAGTTCAATAACCACAAATTGGGTTGTAAAAGAGAGTTAACCAATTGAGCTAGTGATAGTTGAAAGAGTGTGCATCCATGCATCCATGGGTGTGCACGCACTCCTACATGTGTTGACATGCATATCATGTGTAGTCCAATAACGCCTCTACGAGAAAGCTATACTATGCTCGTTGATACAAAATTGGAAGGGTACGTGCTTATGTGCATATCGTGGATAGTCTCGCAATGGCTACATGGTGAAGTTATACTACACCCGTCACCACACCAGTCATGTTGTACTCGGGCCATCATTGGTTTTTGATAATGTTCTCCACCCAAGATCATATTTCCAGGCATGTTCCGTTTGCTTGGTGTCCGGTCAAGATGGGGTGTACACTACACACTACATTGACTATGTCGACTCTTGCTCTTGTAACACTAATCCGGTCGTCCTTAACATTACAACAATATGTCAATTGTGTGGGAGGGGTGGAGGGGTTTTATTAAGCGCAAATTCATCCAAAATGGTAGAGAAAAAGTACACACCCGTATGCCAAAAGATCAAGGTAACAAGCATTAGTACAGTTTAAGTGGATTTTGAATCCCATTAAAATCCAGGGTATTTGCTTGTCAAATATATAACTTTTATAATTAAGACCTCTTAAGGGTATCATAACCCAGTATAACGCAAACCTCATTCAATGCCAACTAGGCATATTGTTCATATGACATAGTATTAATTGAGGAACAATGCATGGTTTATTTTAGTAACATATGTTGATATCGTATCATAATAAGTGATGTGCTGCTATTTTTCATACAAAGGAATAATGTCATCTAGAGTACTACCAACTTATGATACTCCTCACTACAAGCAGTCTAACACAACCCGTAGTGGGGAGTATCATATACTAGTATCATGCATATGATACCACCTCCATACTGCATTGTATGACAATTTAGTGTCTTATATTACATTGTTTATTGTTTTGCATGACACATAATAGCATTATATTTATTATGATACTGGTATATTCTCTCTCCTCAGTTAACAGTGTGTCATGTCACCAATATGCCTAGTTGACATTGCATGGGCGGCATGATACTACCTATATCTTAGCGTGGTTTCATAGGTAAAAATATGATGTGGCACCCCATTTAATGAAGAAAACGAGAGAAACCATATATTAATATAGATATAAATCTTAGTATCAAATCCAAGATAGCTTATAACTTTCTCTCACGAAAGACAATAAATGAGGGTTGTTTTGGACTACCAACAGCGGGGAGTAACTTGGACTAGTAACATGCATATGTTACTAATCTATGTTACTATCTCTATAGCGGGGAGTAACATATGTGTGATGTAATGCAACACTTCATTATTATGTTGTAGACTCATCTTGTCTTGGTTTGTGTGATGTTACCCAAAGAATGAGTAACTAGCTCAGTTACTCAATTCATCTCTCCCCTCATTAAATCATTGTCACATAGGCAAATTGGGTGAGTTGGACTTTATGTTACTACTAAAGTTACTCCCACTTTGTGTAGTCTTACGTACAACACTAAGGGCACTCCCAATGCATCATATCTTAACGAGTAATCATATATACAGTGAAAAACAATAGAGACGACCACCACTACAATGCATTATCTCTTAGATGTTGTACATAAGTAATATTGCAATAAACTTTTTTAAGGATCATATTAGCATCTCAACCTTATCATTGGTGTTCCATGTGATGCTAGTCGTCCAGGATGATATTGTCAGGGCATGCGTTGTTAACTTGGTTTCCAGTCATGACGGGGTGTACACTACACACTATGTTGACCATGCCTACCTGTGTCATTGTGACACCAACACCATCTCTCTCAACATTACAATAGTATGTCAATTACGAAGAAGGATGGAGGGAGTTTAATTAAGAGCAAATGGTGACAAAAAGGTAGAAAAATACTCACTAGATGGAGAAAGATCATGGTAGCATGCATTAGTGCATTCTAAGTGGATTTTGAATCTTAAGAATCCATAACATTTAGTTGTGACATATTCCACTTCGGTTAAGGTGCATGCATGCAGACATGCATACATATTTGCGAGATAGTGGCCCTATTTGGATCCATGAGTTAGAGTTAGAGTTGGTTAGATTGAACCAATCTAACCCCAAAACATCTAAACAGAAGGGTTAGAGTTGGTTAGATGCATCTAACCCATCCAAAACTAACCCACCCAAGGGATGCTTATTTGGGTTAGAGGTAGGTGGGACCCACAAAAAGTTACTTTTTCCTCTACCTCCACCACACCAAATCCTTGTTAAAGGAGACAAATGATTGAAAAAGGTGCATTTATTGGCAATCTAACTCTTCCATCCAAACACCACTTTGGTTAGAGTTAGTTTAGGGTTAGTCAAGGGTTATAATCTAACTTTAACCTCTAACCGAGTAAGAGTATCCAAGAAACAGGGCCACTGATAGATGAAAGAGAGTCAAAAGGCTACATGCATGCATGCCCAGGATGCATGCATATGTATGTGTTGATGTGTATATCATGTGTGCAGACATGTGTTAACATGCATATGAGCATATCATGTGTACTTTGACGATGGTTCGATGGCAAAACTATACTACGTCTGTCGACACGCCCACCGTCTTGGGGTCGACCTTATCATTGGAGTTCTTGGTGATGCTCGGTGGCCAAGATGATTTTGCGACAACATGTTTCGTCAACTTGGTGTCTGCTCAAGACGGGGTGTACACTACACACTGCATTGACCATGCCGACGTGTGGTATTGACCAACACCGTCTCCCTCAAAATTCCAGCAATATGTTGATTACGTGGGAGGGGTGGAGGGTTTTTAAGAGAAAACGGTGGCCAAACAAGGTAGCGAAAAAGTATACACGCACATGCTGAAAGATTATGGTAACATGCATTAGTGCATTCTAAGTGGATTGAATCTCATTAAATTCCATGGCGTTTAATTGTGGCATACTCCACTCAGTTAAGGTACACGCATGCATGCCATGCATACATACTCCCTCCTTTTCGGTTTATAGGGCTCAAATCTGAAATCTCATCAACCAAGGTGAATTGTGAGTGGATAACACTAGTTTAAACTAGCCAATGAAATATTTCTCACATATTCAATTTCCAAGGCAATAAATGTAGCATCCTTCCTTTTATTGGACGTGCATGGTGCATGTAGAAAACGATGCATGCATAGCCACTCATCTCCTTTCTCTAAACTTTATGAATTAAATATGGCGTGAGACTCAAAGCACTTTAACTCACTTAGACTCAAAATGAGCCTAATACAATGAAAATCTGAAAATTTTGAGATATGCTTTATAAACCGAAAAGGAGGGAGTGTTATTCAAATAACAATAGTTGAAAGGTACAGTCAAAAGGATACATGCATGCATGCAAACATATGTGTTTCGGTCTATATAATGTGTAGTTTGACGACGGTTGCACGACGAAGCTATACTTATCGTCAACACATAGTTGAAAGGTGGTTAGAACTTACTCCTTCGTTTCTAAATATAAGTCTTTTAAGAGGTTCCACTAAAAGACTACATACGTATGTATGTAGACATGTTTTAAAAACTAGATTCATCCATTTTATTATGTATGTAGTCCCCTAATCATATCTCTAAAAAGACTTATATTTAGGAACAAAGTAAGTAGAAGGATGCATGCATGCATACATGTGTTAATGTGCATACCATGTGTAGTACGAATTGATACACGACAAAGCTACATTATGCTTGTTTCCATGTAGTTGAAAGGTGGTTAGAAGGGTACATATATGCATACATGCGTTAACGTGCATATCATGTGTAATGTGACGATGGTTGCATGACGGAGCTATACTACGTCCGTTGACACATCTGTTGTCTTGGGATTGACATTAGCATTGGAGTTCCTTGTGATGTTCACCGTCAAAGATGATATTTGGGGCATGTTTGGTTAACTTGGTGTCCGGTCAAGACGAGTCGTTGTTCACTTAACACTACATTGACCATGACGACGTCACCCCTATAACATCAATATGGTCTCCCTCAACTTTACAACAATATGTCGAATGCGTGAAAAGTGTGGAGGGGGTTTAAGAGCAAATGTCGACCAGTAAGATAGAGAAAAAGTACACACCCACACCCAAAAGATCAAGGTAACATGCATTAGTGCAGTCTTGGATTTTGAATCTCATTAAATTCTAAGGGATTTAAGTGTGACATATTCCACATCGGTTAAGGTACATGCGTCCATGTCATGCATACATATTGTTCAGTTAGGGACGGCTGAAAGAGAGTCGATAGGATATATGCATGAATGCCCATGATGCATGCATAAGTATGTTGTTGTCCTTGTCATGTGTACTATTTTTATTGATGCGTGGTTGAAAGGGAGCTGGAAGGTTACATGCATGTATACATGTGCTATTGTGCATATCACGTGTAGACTGTCGATGGATGTACAATGAAGCCATACTACGTCTGTTGACACGCCTGTTGTTTTGCGGTTGACCTCATCGTTGGAGTTCCCAACCCAAGATGATATTGATGTGGCATATCTTTTTAACCAATTTATCTCTTGGGTTGATCTCTCTCAACACTACAACTATAGATATATTGAGTAACAGGGTGGAGTGGGTTTAAGAGCACATTACAATGAAGAAAGTAGAGCAAAATGAGAAATTCATGCATAGAAAGATCAAGGTAACATGAATTAGTGAACTATATGTGCATTTCAAATACCATTAAATTTCATTGCGTTCAATTTTGACATCTTCCACTTTTGTTAAGTATTTTCTTGTTGGAAGAATTTTCGTACGTATACTTTAAATCACGCTCCTCTGCCACGGCGCGCTCGGCCTCCTGCCAGCGCCGTATGCTCGAGGTAGCCGTGTGCTGAGAGCGACCTGCAGACATGACTCGCTGCAGTGGGGCTGTTGCGTGAAGAGGAGGCTGTTGCTGACGAGCTGCTGCTCGGCAGTCCGTAGGGAGGGAGGTAACCAGGGGCAGTCGGAGCAGCTGCTGCTACCGGCTTAGGCTGCTCTGCTCCCGGTGAGAGAGGTGAGCAGGAAATGCTCAGGGTACAAGATAACGAGGCTCTGATACCAGTTGTTAGACCTTTCAGCGTGAGCATTGATAGTTGTGGATGACACTAGGAGAGTTGGAACAGTTTTCGTTGGTTTATTTCTCACACAATGCCATTTCCAACCTGAGGGGTTGGGGATACATATTTATAGGGTGCTAGCCAGCCAAGCATATGCTAAGATGCTAGTCTAAGATGCCAGTCTAAGATGCTATCCTAACTGCCAGTCCTTGGTGGTTAAGGATTCTATCCTAACAGCCACAAGGACCATGTGCTGCAGCCCCACAAAGGACCATGTGCTGCAGCCCCACAAAGACCCTAGTATAGAGACTTATCCATCATTCTCCCCTTAAGTCTTGTACGTCGTCTTGTGGGAGAGTCGAATCATCCCGATCCTCGAGCAGAGTTCGAGGAACTTGATCCTCCCAAGAGGCTTGGTGAGCAGATCTGCGAGTTGGTCCGTGGTGTTGATGTAGCTCGCCTCGATGCTCCCTTCATCCAAACAGCTTCGGATGAAGTGGTACCTCAGTCGAATGTGCTTGCTCCTTTCGTGGAAAACAGGGTTCTTTATCAGGGCCAGGGTGGACGAGAAGATCACCATGCAGTCGAGCGAGCCAGAGCGCCTGAGTGCAGGCGGTGGAGGCCGATAGGTTTAGACTTTTTAGATTTGCAGTGTCAATATCAGCAGTAGCAACAGTGGCACTTTGCTCACTGTGATTTCTTCTTATCCGCAGCACCGCACAGTTGATTGGCCTTTTGTGGGCGTCGACGGTGAGCTGGCCTGAGCCAGCCAGCTCTGGCAGCGGCGCCAGCAACGGCTGCCGCGGCCGCCAACAACCATTGCTGCAAAGCCGCGCGCCCGCGCCGCTCGGCACCGTCCAAGCCACCCGCTCGCTCCGCGTGTCCCGTCCTCACCTGTGCATGCCGCAAATGTCGTCGCCACGCTTTGGACGGCGTAGAGCGTCCTTTCTGTTGCCGTCGCGCCCGTGGCAAGCCGCGCCATCGAGCCGTGATTCCCGCCAATGACTGCTCGAGCTTAGGCCCAAAATGGAGCCCCCATAGTGAGTTGTCGCTGCCCCCGCCCTGCAACAACCCGCTAATCCCTCTGGCTATTGGAATTTGTCGCCGGAGTTTGGCTCCCGCGGCACCCCCTCTCTGCCGCCTATGAATAGAAGGCCTCGCGCAGCTAGGCAGCCCAGCACCACTCCACCGCTTCTCTGAGCCACGCTCAAGCCACCAGAGGACCTCGGGGAGGTCTCCTTCCCCGACTACGGCCGCCCCGATCCGCTTTGGGTCTCGGCAAAATCCTCTCTGGTGAGTGAACGAGCGCACCCCAAATTTAGTCAGTAGACCCCTGGTGAACCCATTCTTCTAACCCGCGCCTCAATTCGGTGGTAGACCCTCCCTCCGGCAAGATCCAGTTGCACCCAACGCTGCCGTCCGTCGAAGAAGAAGCAGCCGTCGACATGGTGCTCGCCCACGAATGTTTCCACCAGCCACCAACGCGGAAGGACTCTGTGAGTGCTCATGTGCCCTTAGGCACATGCCTTGTCGTGGATCGTCGCCGACGACCGGCGCAAGCTTCTGTCGCTGGAGGCATTTTTAAACCTGACAGGTGGGACCCCCTCGTCAGGGTTCTTTTCTTTTCGAACCTTTTTCTGAAGCGCCTTTCTCGAGAGTGTGTTTTCTCTCTAGGCTTGTGTATTTTCAACCAGGCGTTTTGCTCCTTTGCAGTCTGCCCCTGGGAAGATTCTGTTTCATTATATATCAACCCCTGGTTTCATTTTCTTTATAATTATTAAACTGCAAATTCTTTTCCAATGATTCTTTTTGCAAAATTTTGCCCTTATTGTCCAGTTTATTTTCATATTTATTTAAATATGTTTAGAGACAGTAACTAAGCCCTTAGCACTTACGTTAGTATTCGGTGTATGTGACGTAGATTCTGACGAGGGAAACACCGTTGTCAACTTCAACGAGCTCGATCCCGACTACGTTGAACCAGGCAAGCATGTTTGAACTTTTGATGCGATGTTTGCTGATAATATTGCTTCATCAATTGCTGCATTAACCAACGCATTTGCATACTACTTAACATAATGATATACCCTGGAAATGATGGTCTGATGTGGTGATGACAGGCCATGGACAACCTAATCACGTGGGACGTGATAGGTTGTTGCCTAGTCATGTCGGATGCATGACAGTGATGGAACGAAATTAAATAACTCCAGTGTCGACCTAGATCGAGTCTTGTCAGCTTTTTATTCCGTGTTGCCACAGGTTTTTCGAAAGGGAATGCAGTGTAGTAGGTCGTGAATCTATTACCAGTTACACACCAAGTAGAGGGGCCAGGATGAAGGTATCCATGGCCCTGGAATAAAGCCAGTGATCCGGTCAGGGGGCATGGGTGTTTCCGGTTTGGGACCGAGAGGGAGGGCACTCCCTTGTAGCACGCGGTAGAAATGTGATCCCATTGCTAGTCGAGGATGTGGCCTCCCCGTCATATGGTTTTCCCCTGGCAGCGTAGCCCGGGTGATGCCGAACTTCGCAGGGGGAAAATGGGTGTGTACTGGTTCTGAGTGTTTGCTTCTAAAATACCGTACGCGGGATTAGTCCTAGTGACTATTGGAATCCGTTGGCTGTGGGTAAAGAGTACACCCTATGCAGAGTCCAAACTATTCGAGTAGCCATGTCCACGGTCAAGGATGGCTGCTTGATAGGTCAAGTGTCAGTTTCTGGAGCACAAGTATTGGTTATAAAAATGCTTATGATTGACATCTGACAGTGATGGAGGTTTAACTTGATGATAACTTGGTTGTGTGGAATATCCTGAAGATCGGTTGTACCACCCAGATGTTCCTTTTTTTATGCCCCTTTTCAACGGTGTCGCTGAGACGCCCGACTATGGTGAGTATTTATTTAATTATGCCCCTTGTTGCGGTGTCGCTGAGACACCCGACTGTGGCGAGTATTTATTTTATTATGCCCTTTCTGCGGTGTCGCTGAGACACTTGACTGTGACGAGTATTTATTTTATTATGCCCTTTCTACGGTGTCGCTGAGACGCCCGACTGTGGCAAGTATTTATTTTATTATGCCCTTTCTACGGTGTCGCTGAGACGCCCGACTATGGCTTGTCAATTTATTTTTGCCCTCTATGCGGTGTCGCACAGATGACCGACGGTGGCCATGTTTTTAATTGTTGACCTTTCGAGGCGTCGCTTCAGATACCCGATCGGTATCTTCTTACTTCCTGATACTTCGGGAGGACTATCGCTCGACTTATCAATTCTAACTTAATCTATTGACCATGATAATCTTGATAAATTTAACCATGCAATAGAACTGTTGCATTCATCTTATCTTTTGTACAAACTGTTTGCGAGTACTTTTCAAAATATTCACTAGCTTGTTGATATGGGCAGATATGGATGAAGGAGACCTCAAGGACAAAGAGTTCGATAGCGAGTCCGAAGCCTAGAGAAGTCCTAATCAGTCTTGCGATCTTGGAGTCCGTTGTTGTATTGTTTCCCCGCTTCCGCCTTCCGCCATCATGAATAAATTGTCAGGCCTCACTCTAATGCTTGGCGCGTAGTAGTACTTATGTCATGTCACTTCACTCTGAGGTGACATGCCCACTTTTATGCGAGCAGTAGTATCACCCCTTTGACCACTGTAATATATCCATCCTTATGTCATCTATGGGTGTGTTGTAATAAACTGTTGAGCGACCCCCCCCCCTCCACCCTGTTTAATATTAAGTACTACTGGTTTTTTGTATCAAGATTGGTCTATCAGTGTGAATAATTTTTCTACACTGGTGACATTCATGGCTGATTTTCAACAAATTTATTTTATTTGGAAACTGGTCCTGACAAAGCGTCGCCCGGCTCGGGCGTTAGAGCCAATTGCATTGTCAGGCCGTGGCGCTCGCTCAGGGTAGGCCACGCAGCCGGCCCGACGAAGGGCAGCAACTTCCGTTGCGCAGGCGGGGCTCGTGGTGTCGGCTGGGGTAAGCACCGCCAGCCGTGTCGTCATGTCGGCTGTCAACAGCCGACCGAGTGGCGTGACTCCTGCTCCGGCTTCCCCGCAGCTGGCTCCCGTACCGTTTGTTGGCGTGGGGAGAGGAGGCATGTTGGGTTCGCCTCGGTCCGCCAGCTCCTCACCCTCCGGGTATTGCATTTCGGCGACGGCCGCCTGCATCGCTTGCATGTTCTTGATCGGGGTGCTGCAAGCGGGTTAGGCTCCGCCCAGAGCCTCGTTGACCAGCCGGCCCTGTTGCCGGACACGCCTCATCGCTAGCCAGCGTGAGGCCGTGGGCGCTGTTGTACTCTCGTTGTGCCAACTCCAGCAGCGTCGCACCGTAGCCAGCATCGTGGCATTGTCAAGAAGGAGCTGGCATTGTGCGTCCAGCTCGGCAGCAGCTGCAGTCGGGTAGGCACCCGGCGTGACGGGGGTGCTGATGCTCTCTGCATCGTGGCATGCAATGAATCCAAGGCGGACGTACCCACCGCGGCCGCTTCCTGCTTCGTAGCCAGCCGATGAGTGAAGGAATTGGAGCTGACGGTGAGCACTTCTGCACGAGTGCAGAGGTCTGCCACCTCGCGAGGGTACTCTTCAAAGACAACCGCGATGTAGATGTGGTGGTCGCAAAAAGGGGCGATGGAGTCGCTTGTAGGGAAGGTGGCGTCCGTGAAGCACGCGGCGTTGTCGTTGACTCAACCGAGGGCGTCGTACCTAATGACCAGCCCATGCACGACGCACTCGCCGGAGGCAGTGGAAGGTCCCGTCTGAAACGTGACTCTAGCCGACGTCACTATCTACCCCACGATGGACGCTAACTGTCGTGGTATTCTCACGGTAGATGCCATGGTGGACGCCAACTGTCGTGGTATTCTCACGTTAGGTGCTGACGGGCGCTGGGGGTGTCTAGAGGCGCTCATGACACGAAGCTACCCAAGTTCAAGGCTCACCGATGGAGGCAAAACCACTAGTTCCGACGAACTGACTATGAGAGATCATGATACACGAGCTCTAACTCACCTTCTCCACCTCACATGCGTGTAAGTGTGTGAAAATGGCCGACGCCCCCCCCCCAAACCTCCTTGGCAGTCCGCTTGTTGGAAAGCGAGAACTGCATCTCGAGCGAGACTGCGGCGATTAGGGCGTCCAACGCCCGTTGATCCTCATGATGGTCGACGTTGCCGTCCTAGACCGCCTCCATAGGTGCCACACCTGGAGCCTGATCTTCATGATCGCGGCCCATTCGACGTAGTTGGTTTTGGTGAGGGTAGGCCACCCAACACCGGGACCAACATCCCTGACCACAATCCAGACCTCGTAGAGGCCGCGGTCCTGGTCGTCGTAGCCGCCGTGTGCTGAGAGCGGCCTACAGACATGGCCCGCCGTTGGGTCACTGTTACGTGGAGAAGAAGCTTCTTCTGACGAGCTGTTGCTCGACAGTCTGGAGGGAGGGAGGTAACCAAGGGCAGTGAGAGCAACTGCTGCTACCGGCTGGGGCTGCTCAGCTCCCAAGGAGACAGGTGAGTAGGAAATGCTCAGGCTAGAAGACACACTGGCTCTGATACCACTTGTTTGTCGTTTCAGCCTGAGCATTGATAGAAGTGGATGACACTGGGTATAGGCTGCTAGTCAGCCAAGCATATGCTAAGATGCTAGTCTAAGATGCTATCCTAACTGCCAGTCCTTGATGGTCAAAGATTCTAGCCTAACTGCCAGTCCTTGATGGTCAAAGATGCTATCCTAACAGCCACAAGGACACAAGGACCATGTGCTGCAGCCCCGCAAAGACTTTAGTACAGAGACTTGTCATGTGAAGCGCAGTCGATGGGGCCACCACCACCCGTGGAGGCCACTAAATGTGGCAGTGTAGCATGACCTCAAAGCGGGCAAAAGACACCATGGTTATAATTTTTTATTTATTTTTTACGGATCAACAGACAGAAGTCACTAAAGGGTCCCGATGTAGCCCGGGGAACGAATCAGCCGGTCGACCGTAGGAATTCGGCGGCTGACGAAAGTGCTCGAGACTGAAAAAACATCAAGGCTCATGACGAGCTAGCAACGCATGGCAACCGACGGCTGGACCCAACACGGGCGGGAGCTTGTGGCTGGATTCAAAGCAGGCTGCAGTCAACACCGGCTGGGAAATCAGGTAGGCAACAGCACCCATACAACCACAAGACAGCTGCCAGCCCGACGCAATCCTAGACCAGGACAAGCGATGCGACGGGCGCGATCCGATCAGGAGTAGGAAACTGTTGTGGCGGCTCAATCGGGATGGGCGGCGGAGCGGCGGAGGAGTCCTGCAGAGGCTCAGGACAGACCCGCCGACGCAGGCTGGAAGGCTCGAGGCGAGCTGACTCGAATCGGATCGAGGCGAGGTGGAGACGTAATGGTAGCTTCGGTGACCGGTGTAGTTAGAAGCAGCAGGAGGACTAGAGGAAAACGCAATGGCGACGAGGATCAAACACGAGTTGTGTGTGTTAAAAAAACCTAAGCTCTAATACCATGTTAGAAAATATGCAATTTGTATTCACATAAGGACATAGGCCATTATATACACATATAGGTGCAGGAAATGTGCAGAATACCCCTTATACGATGGGGTAAATACAAAAAGCTACAGGGCTATATATAGTACTCTAACATATATGAGGAGAAGATCCCTTGTACAATGGAGTCGCTCACACAAAATAACACAGGGACACAACTAGGACATGACCATTTTAATCTAATCGATATATGTCTACTCCAACCGAGCGCACCGCACACTAATCCCATCCCCCCATAGAGGTTGGGTGTGCACTAAGAGAAGAGCAGAAATTATATTTGATAGCATTTTAACAACCAAAACAAACAAACAACCTAGAAAGAAATAAACAATACTCCAAACAAGTTAAATGATGCCTACAAAGACTAAATCACAACATGGCTTCAAGCAAGTCCTAAACTACCATGGTTTAGGGTCATGTTGTGACGATATCTGGTCATGCAAAGGAATGAGTTCAACTAACGACCATCCTAACACATTGAAATGAGAGCCAATTAATGTTTCTAAATCACAAATTACGCTAACGTAGTGTGTTCTATTTTACTAATGATGTTAAAGTTATAGTACTCTTTATGCACGCTACCACATCACATAGCACGGCAAGAGGAGGTAATGGACATACCAACGACGGCACTGAAACCGCCATGGCATGGCACGGCTGGGCCTGCACACCATGATGGGAGCACCGAGGTAGAGTCTTGGATCATCGAAGCAACATCCCAATGAACAAAGGTTAAGATTTAAATGATGTGGTAGCACGATAAATTATATGTCAGCTATCACTAGACTAAATCACCAATTATGCTAAGTTATGTGTCACTAAATCGCCAACTATCTCATGGAGTTCTTTATCTAAGTGAAAACAAGGAGAGGAGGTAAAGTACATACCAGGGCCGAAACCACCATGGTTTGCACGACCAAGACGGGAGGTCCAACGCAAAATCTTCGGTCATCGCAGCAACATATTACTTCCATCACATCAGAAAAATCCCGTTCGAACAAGGTTAAGCAACCTGCTCGCCGTATCTGAATAGTAAGTATAAGATGAAAGTAATATATCCCAATTAACAAGGTTTGATGCAATACATGCATGAACACACGGTAGAACTTTGGCTACTGGCTGAACATAAATATATCAATGACTTTGATCAGAAACATGTGCAAGATTATTATTTACCACAGCTGACAGTATATCAGAAAAATACCACCAAACATCTACTTGGAAACCTAATATGTCATGCATTCTCAAACAGCCTAATGAGGCTAAAACAACAGTATGGTATAGAGTACAAGTGTACGACACAAAGAGGAGAATGGACTATGGTAGAATGCTGCATCTTCCAAATTAAGACGATGTGCTTTTCGAGCTAGCTAGCACAAGGGAGAACTGGAATCAGTCCAGATTTCCAAAAGATGGGTTAGTCTAAACAATCAACATCAATAGAGAGAGAAGACCAAAGCAACACTAGACGGTCAAAAACAGTAGAGGATCAAGTAGCGGTAGTAGATGGTCGATCAGAGCAACAGCCACATCTTTAAAATTTCAAAAAGAATTAACATTGATTTGCCCAGAAATATTGAAGTTAACCACTATAAATTTGTAGGTGATGACTTGTGGAATGACACGGTATTGTATGGTTACAACACAAATAGAAGAACAGTCAGAGCATCATAAACTAGTAAGTTCTGAATTTTCGAACACACCAATTATGCCATGAAAATAGGCACAAATAAAAACAAGTGGTCCTGAGCTACCATGAAATAGCAATTGTTATTTACCTTGCATCTGAAAAGCATAAGTCCACCAGATGGCACCTCAGCAAAACAGGAAAAGGTGCCAAATTATTTCCTTGGTATTCAGTTCATATTCAAAATCAGCGCTGGAGTTCAGAAATTCAGGGTGACAAAAAAATACATAGCAAAAACCATCAACAAACTGCTAAATTGGAATACATTAGCTCCAGAATTGTTGTGCTCAAGGACAACCCATAAGTGCATTAATCATTCAGTACAAACAAGCAGAAACATCTAATTCAGGCCCTTTAGTTCAGTTTATACTAGAAGTCAGCCCTTGAGTGCAAAAATTCAGGGTTATAAAAAATACATAGCAAAAAACATCAACAAACTACTACATTTCACATAAAAAAACTGCTACACTAGAGATGAAATTGGAGATTATGAATAGCTCCAGAATGATTATGCTCAAGGACTACCCATAAGAGCATTAAACCAGTACAAACAAGCAGAAACATCCAACTATGCCTCCCATGTCTAAACGCATGACTGAGCGGTATGTCATGTTTCCACGGGCAACAACATCAAGAAGTTTTGTTATGGACTAATGGACCTCAGCAGGAACTAAAGCAAAAAAAAAAGAATATTCTGATCCTTGACACCATTCCCATCAGATTTAAGCACCCCATAAACACTTGTATAAACAGACAAAATGGAAGAACGAGACTATGGTTCATTTTTCTCCTCACATCTGTTCAGAATTTCAGACAACCACTACCAAATGACCACCGTCTAAATTCACCGTGGGGTTGACCCTAAAGGTGCATCACTTGGCTAAACAACCTTCAGGCATCTTAAAACGCAAGAAAAACACTCCTACATGCCTAATAATATAAGAAGTAGTCTTCAGGTTCAGTAGAATTCATTGAAGGAAAATTTAAACCTTCAGATCTGAATTTGCATATTTGCAGACAAATAAACAGAGGAGGGGATCATCATATATATGATTCAGGTATTACTTTCTTTACCTTCCTATTAAAATTATGGGTGTGGCTAAGTCTCAGTCGACTGAGATTTAACCAAGTCTTAGTCAAGTGACATAACATACAAGACAGAAAAATAAAAAATTGAAAAGAAAACTTTGCATGGATCTTAATGTAAGATCTCACGGATATAGCATCGACTGAGACTTAACGAAGTCTCAGTCGACTCAGACTTAGCAAGACTGTAAAGTTATTTAGTGTAACAGTACACTGGAATAGCAATATTCAGACATAATATGTTTTACATTCTAAAGTTTGCTTGGTATGCCAAACATTGAACTAAAGAGTACATATGATGTTATGAATTCAGTTGGTTTGGTTTACTGCACGATAACAAATAAAAAGTGTCTCAAAGAAATAAAGCAATATTGTATGGGTAGATAAACAAACAGAGACATGTTTCTTTCAAGTGAAGTCTGTTGGACATTTGCATTGCTATACCCTAAACCCTACAAAACCAAACTATAAAGGGGAGTGTCTATTAGCAAATTTTGGTCTAAATACAGCATAGAAAGACAAGTGCATGAATTCTACAACACTGAGATCTTCAGAAGGTTCCAAAGAAAAATGGAAAACACCATAAGACTACATGTAGTTGAGCAGCAGAAACAAAGATACTATTTGGTGTCTCAGGTTGAAAGCTATCCTTTGAAATAAATCAGAGAAAACCACATTCTCAAAAATGGACCCCATGAAATGTAAAGTTGTTGCTCCATATAATCCAAAAGATTAAAACGACTGACCATAATATATGAAAATATATACTCAGGATTATGTTTTAAATATTCTTACAAAACACAGTAAGTACCCCAGCATAAGAGCTGACAGACTCTCATGTGACACTAAAAATTAAAGCAGTTGGACAGTCTACCGCATAGTTCAATAACACTAAAATATTAGAGCAGCTGGACGCTCTACCGCATAGTTCGATGAACTGAGGTTAGTATACTGTAAATCATGGCAGACAAGGTATTTCAATTACAAAAGGCCCTGTCTGGAAGCAAATTATTTTGAAAAGCAATGTACTCAAAAAGTACAAAAAAGAATGTTGCAGCTATGGAGTACCAGAGCTGACAAGTACTCCCTCAGTCCCGTAATATAAGAGCGTCTTGACACTAGTGTCAAAACGCTCTTATATTACGGCACGGAGGGAGTAGCTCACATGTAGCACAGTTTTCTGCAGTATTAGCAAATCCAAGGTGACTTTACCAACTTAATTATCCAGGAGAATTGTTTAATTTATCTTAACCAGCAGCAACACAATAATGCTCAGGGTTTGAGCCTTTTGCAACTTATAGCACACCACAAGTGTTAAAATTAAAGCGTTGCAGTGGCAAACCGATGCTAGATTGAAGAATCAACACATTAATAGTCATCATAATTAACAGTCAAGCAATGCCAGATTATAATGAAGAAATAGATAGCAAAGTTAGAAATAACAGTCACACCACAGTTAGGAGATCAACTGTAGAAGATCAACCAGAAAGGAGAATACCATGTGTCTTTTTCCTAGACTAGAGAGAGGCAATTGTGACATGGTTGTTCAATTCCAAATGTAACACCCACAGTTAGGCACTCTGGATTGGGAGACCGTCGTATAATAATGTTGAGATCACGCAGCAACCTTTAAACACAGGTTACTAGACTAGTAGTGCTGGCTTAGGTTAGACTCCGTGTTGCAGCACATATCATGACACCCAATACACATAGGCATGCAATCTAGGATTTGTCTTTTTTCTCATTCAAAATGGTGTTCAGCTTTTGCTAGCAAAAAATGGAATTCATATGTCAGGGGCATTAACAAGTTTGATCCATAAAAGTTGTATTTCATCCAACATCAGATGATATACTAAAAGTGGTATACATGAATTTAGCTTGATACATCAGATCAAACACATCACATGATCATGTAATTGACATCTTAACAAGCAACAAATATGTTTTACTAGGGCAGAACTTACGTTATTTCTGGCCCAGCCCCAAACAAGTAAAACGAACAGCAGAAAAAAAAGATGAAAATTAAATGCCAGGTCTAAGATTTATAGAGCATGAGCAAAGAATAGCAGGCACTAGCTCTGAGCACAAAATATTTACATGACGAACTTACACTTACGTATTACTTTATTAGCAACATGAGTAGTCACAGCATAACAGTTTATATCTGATGGTGCTGTGCTTTGCCTCACATCCTCCTCCCTGCTCTATTATACCCCACCTCTTTTGTGCTCAATGTTGAGTACGTCTGTTATAGAGTTATAAAAGTTAGTGGCTGTCTGCTTGCCTTCTGTAAAGGATGGTTTGAACGATAATGCATGATGCAGCAGAATGCTACGACGATTAAAATAATGCTCACATTCAATTGTCAAGTTTACACTATTTGTGGACTTATTAAATACTTGCTCACTGGTCATGCATCTGTGTGTTTGGGAGAATAAGATGTGCAAATAAAATCAAAGGGATAGATGCTACGTATATCATATGGGCACAACAACAAGCAGTTTCAAGGTATGCATGTCTACTGAATAGTTACTTTAATCTGCTGCCACAGTAGGCAGAAGTCAGAACGCCATTTTCCATAGTAAATTCTTTTTTCATCATGTTTCCATCACCAATCATCTAGAAAAAATAATGGTTACCATTTAAACTAATCACCTAACGTCAATATGTTTCTATCATTTATATTTCATAACACTCATGTTCCACAAAAACTCATTGCTTGTAAGACTGAATGTAGTACTTTTGTGCTTTTGCAGGTATTGAATAAAGTGCGACTTCAAGACTGCCCAACAAAAATGAGCACATTCACCTCAGGTCCGCGTACCCATGTACAGTACTTGTTCACACAAATTATCCCTAATATAATCTGTAGTATGACAACCATAAAATGACAGAAGATGAAACAAGCAGAACTTGTATCAAACTCGACCACAAGTCAAAACAGCATTGGATACAGAGCACAACCTAAATTGGGTACAGAGATGTGAGTGATCGATGTTGTCCAAAGTGATTAGCTATCATTCTACTAATTTCCTACCAAGCTGTACATACAGTTTTACTTAACAAAAGAGAATACCAGTGAACATATGCATGTACATCTCTGATGAAAAACATCAGGTTCACAAATGAACATTCATTTGGTACAGAAACAGAGTGAATTGCATGGTCAAGTTGTCCACATTTGCTGCCGTGCAAAAGGATGGAAATTCATTTAACAAGTATGTGTCATGCATGGAAATAAATAAGACCACCTATGATACTACTCTATGATACTATGCACTTAGGATGTAGTATCATACACTGGTATCATATGCATACTACCCATCACGACCAGCCTTAGCCTAAGGCAGTGGAGAGGAGTGAAATGAAATCTTACTTGTGTGCATCCAGCCATTATTCTCCTCGGCACCTGCACCTGCACTCCAACTTGTCTTGCTTGACCAACTTGTCTTCATCACCTTTACCAGTCAGTCGTCTTGCTCGCCCAAGGATCATCTTCACCTACACAAGACCATACAAGTATGATGAAACTTGAAGCATATCGACTACTTCTGCTACGATTTTAAATACTCAGCACATGCAATACAAGCCATCTTGCTAAAGCCAAGGATTAAAGCATGCTTTACCAACACTCAAAGTCTTGAAATTAGTCAAGAGTAATAAAAGAGGCACAATTCTAAGCAGCAGCATTGGATATATATTCGCTCTGCGTTGCACTTCGCAGGGATAAGACTAGGTTCCTATAATCCCTCCCCAGACCCCATCTTGTGTGGGAGCTTCTATGCACTGGGTCTGTCCTTTAGTGTATTGCTGTTGAACATCGTCAGAGTTATCGCTTGGTGACTGTAAATGTTTTGAAGGACATTTATTTATGACTGGAAGTACTCTTAAGGTACATTTTTGTTTTGTGCATAAGCCCGGCTAGATATTAAATGTTCATCTCACATTCCTGCATCTTTAGGTTTGAAACAAACCGATTGGGCCAGCTAAGATACCTGAGCAGGCGCCATTTTTCTTCCTTGCCCTCGGTTCCATCCCTTTCTGAGGAGATATTGTTTGAGCCTCCTTCCAGTAAAGAAACAGATGGCAGCACTACCGAGGACACAATTCATAAAAAGATGGCTCATGTCTCCTCCCACTTCAGTCAGCTGTTGCTATCCTGTTGAGAACTTGACAACTCTAAGTATCTATAACTATCTTCGGTCAAGCAAACAGAGATTTTGGTTCACTGTCTTTTGATGAGACTGGAAGAAGTTCCAATCTTCATGGTAAGTGCTGACTTGGAATCTATTTTGCAGATTCAGCGATCACGGACTACCTAAAAGGCCTATCTCCGTCATCTTTAGATATGGAACTACGGATGCTACAGATAATAGATGACGACGAGGTGGAAGAGTCGGAGGAACCAAGACCCATCCGAGCTCCAGTTCATCTCATTGCTGCTGGACTGCTTCATTCATGAGCATTCCTGTAGGAACAACTTTGAGTTTGTTCAAGCTGTTCTGAAATTGTTTTTGAAGGTACTGGCCAGGAACCAACTGGGATTTGGAACCCATTTATAACGTGCATTATTAGTATTATGCCATCTTTCATCAACCTAAAACAGCTATCTTCTTGAGGTCTTATCATTAAGCATTACAACAACAACAACAACCAACAACAACCAAGCCTTTCAGTCCCAAACAAGTTGGGGTAGGCTAGAGTTGAAACCCATAAGATCTCGAAACCAAGTCATGGCTCTGGAACGTGGATAGCTAACTTCCACGCACCCCTGGCCATGGCTAAGTCTTTATCGATATTACAAACCTTCAGGTCTCTCTTAACGGACTCCTCCCATGTCAAGTTTGGTCTACCACGACCCCTCTTAACATTCTCAGCACGCTTTATCCGTCCGCTATGCACCGGCGCTTCCGATGGCCTCCGTTGAATATGTCCAAACCATCTGAGACGATGCTGGACCAGCTTCTCTTCAATAGGTGCACCTCTAGACAATAAAGCTACAAGAATATTAATAAAGCTAAAAGGGGCTACAAGTACCAAAACTTAAAAGTACACATTTACCAACCATGATCATTAATAAAGCTACAAGTCTGAAAGGGGCTGCTCACCTCTAGACAATTTTTTATCCTCGGAGGAGTTACAAGCGGGAGTCTGATTTTCATCACATGGCTTGGTGCCTTCATTGGCTGACTGTTTCCCCAGTTTGGTTTATCACTACTGCTCCTTTCCCTTCAAAACTCACAACCTCGATCTCCATTTCTCCAACTATTGTCTCTTCCTCCCCCTCGTCCTCCCCCGATATCCATGAGAGGAACCTAGTGGCAGCATGCAATTCAATCAAGCGGTATATCAACCACAAGAATAGAAACCAGAGCGGAGCATGCATAACTTGGGGAAATAAAACAGACTTGAGAGGGAGGGATCGACCTTCCCTGGTGGTTGGTCGTTGGCTCCTGCTCATCCTCCTCATCTATTTCGTCCATGGACAGCACCCGCCCGCTGCAATTAACCAAAAAGGAAATTATCATCTACAGTTGAGAAATCAGAGGCCCAAGGAAAAACTTTCAGACTAGTAAAATAAATCTGCAGGTGTTCTTAGTAGGCATAAAACTGACTGACAGAAACAAATAAACTTATCAAGCACTTGCAAATAGTAGAGAAGTAAACTTGTTTTACTTAAAGGAACCAGAGTATCCAGAGAAACAAAGCATAAACAAGCTTCGACGAAGAAGCTCAAAAATATATACATACAAATACAGATTTGTCCTGCCATTATACATATGTTGCAACTATTTGCAACATACAAATCCATCCATGTGCTAGCAGCAAAATTAAGAACAGACCTCCTCCTCTTTTTGGTAAATAAATTGACCACAAACTGAACTTGTTCATATACACCGAGTGCTAATGAGAAAGATAAAGAGCATCTTCTCTCTTTTCTGCTGCTACTAGTAGCGCGGGAACATGAAGCAAAATCATACCATTGTGTACAACAGTAGCATTGATCTGCTTGCTACCAACCAACAATTAACCTACATAAACAAAAACAAAAAATGCCTCATTGTTCTTGCTATACTGCTACTAGCACAGTGAGGGAAGAAAAGAAAAGACAATATCCAGCAGCAGAGGAATGAAGACTCTGTGAGCTACAAGAATTGTTGGCTGTAGCAGTACAAGAAATGAGTTGCAGGTTTTCTGCATCATGTTCAGTCCAGTCGCAGAACAGGAGCACTGAGCAACCAACCAAGGGAATAAAGTAGATTAGAGAGCAGAGACCCTGGATTGTACATGTTCTTCTTAACACAAGGAGAGGAGTCACTTTTTCTGACCAGTATCTAGCAGTAACCACGTTTTCTATAGCAGAGTGCCAATCACTTTGGAAAAACGAACAAAACAAGGGATGGGATCGACCTTCTTCTGTGGGGAGCCATGGTGGTCCGGGCGGACGACCTATTCCAGCACGTCAGGCTACCATGTGGGATCCATCATGTCCCGTTCATCGTCATCTTCCTCACTGATACCGTCCATGGAGGTGGAGGTGGAGGTGGCCTGTTGCTCTGAATGGAAGAGAAAAATGGAAGAAAGGAAGGCATCCATTATTTTGAGTCCACCACAAACAGAGTGGCTAGTACCTACCTGCTACAGCAAGCTGCTGCACTATGTGACTGTATTTTGAAGGAGCAGAGTGGAGCAAGGCAATCAACTGTGACAAATTTCAGAAAAGGAGAAAAATACATCCAGCATACGTACGTACTAGTGCATCATTTTTGCCAATGATAATAGTCTAGTGCAAAAACAGGGGCACTAAATCTGCTAGTGAATAGTACTAGAGCATACAAAGGGGAAACAGCGAAACATATGATTGTAGTAGAGTAGGAGTAGGAGTAGGTGCATGCATCAGTCATGATGAATTTGTAATGTCTTGCATGGCACAAACAGTCATCATACACACACACACACATCGCACAAGACAAATACAATTGAAGTGCATGAGACAAATAAAGAGCAGGGAATGTTCATTTTATCCTAATGTTGAGGTGATGAAGAATAATGAATGGTCCACTCCAAGATTAGCTAAGCTAGTGTAACAGGACAAAGTTTACATTAAGCTATTACCTAGCAATACATGATGAACCAACAAACTGCCCCTTCAGAAACAAGATTTGACAAGCTATATAAGAAAAGGATGCCCACCATTAGCAAGATCTGGATGAATATTGGGCTCTCTATTAACATCAATCGTCATGACCACACTATCTCCAATACCGACTGCTCTCTCTCATAGCAAACCCACAAACATAATAAAGTAATTTATCAATACCAAGCACAGCCTACAACAATAAGGAGTTTTAAAGTGATGTATGCTGTCCAAAGCTCACATGCCAAATAGAGAGGGACGAAAGCATGGCACATGTATACAACATCACACAAATTTCAGAGCAGAAATTGCATATCCAAGTCGAAGCCATACAAGTTCTTAATCTCTCTGTTCAAACGCAATAAGAGCTATATAGTAACAAATTGTACTGTAGGAACTACTACTACTATCCAGGGTTTTCTTAATCTCTCAGTTCTAAGTTGTAACCATGTGTGCTAGCAGAGTACTAGTATTGCTTAACTGCGATGGCTACTTGTAAGCGGTCAGGAAATTCAAGCTACCAATATAGGGACTTGTGACGTGCTAGTAGATCAATAGTATCCATGTGTAAGCGATCAGGTTGATCAAACTGAAACCTGTATGTGCAATTGCAACTCAGCCTGGACATACAAAGAAAAACTACCTGCAGGTATAGCAATACAGCCCAAGGTTATATCATAGGCCCGCCCACCAGAAGAATTCAGTGAACATGAGACACATGTGCAGGGAAGCAGAACTCAGTTAAGATGTTCATACAGTACAAACTGAACAATGCTAGTAGTGTGGGTTTTCTGCTTGAACCAAAAAAAGGATGCAGATTCATAGAAAATAAACACCCAGGCAATTTTAGGCAACAACAGTCCAACATAGGTAGTGTTACACCACTAAAACAGAAACACGAAGTTTCCAATCAATTGCCTTACATAATTTTGGTACAAATCTAAAGGATGTTACTAACATAAAAGCAATGATATGGTGGCTCCATTCATGTACATCAACGCTATGAAAAGCATGTCTTGGCACAAAAAGGCAGCATGATAAAATTAAATGTGGATAATTATAAGGTAAAAGAAAAACGAAAAAAGATGAATAGCCATATCTCCATATGGAGTATCATTATAATTAAAATTCATGCACTCAAATTTGTTTCGTAGTGCATCCCCTTCAACTATTCGTTTAGGCTTTGTTCGTTTAACCCCACCCCCGCCAAGATCTGGCCCAAACCCCGTCGATCCCCGTGGGTTTCTCCCCGACCGGGGTCGGATCCCGGTCTGGCTTATAACAGCCTTCGGTTAGACCCGGCCTGGATTAATCCCCTCTCAAATCCCTCCCAAGCCCCGTGGAAACTGCAGGGAAATGAACCACGCGTCCCACGCTGTGGAAGCAAACCCCGTCTCTCTCTCCCCCAAACGCTTTCACTCACCCCGACTCCCTTTCTCGATTCGGCGGCGGCGACTGCGACGGCCACGACGCCGGAGAAGAATGGACAGCAGCAGCGCTACTGGTGGAGACGGCGGCGGCGTCCTTCCCCATCCCCTTCCCCTCCTCCCCCCTTCCCCTTCCTCCTCCCCCTCCCCTTCCTTGTCCAACCGGCGCCACCGCATCCAATCACAGCGGCACGAGCTGGGCGGTGATCCAGAGCAGCCGCGGCGTGAGCTGGGCGGTGATCCAAAGCAGCCACGGCGCAAGTTGTGGCAGCACGAACAAGGCACTGTCGGCATGACTCTCCCCGGACAGTACACCAGTAAGCTGTTAGTCCTCTTCTTGATTGAAAGCTGTAACCGAGCAGAATGAAGACAAGGGATTGTGTGGATCTGTGGGGAAGGGGTTGGCCGGGGATGGGTGACATGAGGGGATTATCAAATCCCTCCAGGTGTTGGTTACCTGTGGTGAAGAAACCCCAACAACCGAACAAAGCCTTGATGGAAGTGCATCCAAAATGAAACCGATGTTAGATATTCTATAGCCATGAATAGACTACCAACACGTGAGTAAGCGGCGAAATCTCCCGTCGCCGCACGCGAACCTGGGGTGGTAGCGAAGATTTAGGGGCGGCGCAACGAGAGAAGGTGGTGGCGGAGACGCCCAATTCGTGAGCGGCGTTGGCCCCGTCGATGACTACGAGGCTCCGACCAGCGGGCAAGTCGCAGGGAGTCCGCCTCTGGGGAAGGGGGTAGAGGGAGGATGTGAAGCAGGGGTCGACGGGGAGAAGGCGAGAGGCCTTCCCAGGCGCGCCATGCCAGCTCCCGCTGTCCGTACCGAAAGTCGCGCCGCGCTCGCCATGGTCCACGTCGGCTGATTGCAGCACCAAGAGCCGCCAATGGACCACGTCCTCCTACCCGGCCCTGGTTCGGAGGGCACGGGTAGCAGCGCCGTCGGAGGGGGAGCCCGAGCAGCAGGCGGGGGGACGACCAAGAGCAGTAGTGCGGGGGGCTGCGAGGTGGGGCTGGCCGGCGACCTAGGAGACGGTTGGCGAGCAACTCGTCCAGCCGCCGCACGCCGAGCTGGCCGTATGGTCGGCGGCCGGGAGAGACGCCTCGTGCAGCGCGTAGGGGGCGGCGGCGGCGGGGGGATTGGTGGGGAGGGAGGGAGGGAGGGAGCAGGGCAAAGCAAAGGCCGCGCGGTGGGCTGGCGGTGGGACCTGTGCCCATGCACGGGGAGGATGAGATGAACCTATGAAGAGCAGATCCCAAAAAGAAAAAACTATGAAGAGCACGGAACTGCATTCATTCGAAAAAAGAGTTTATTTGCTCACTTTAAAAACACCTCAACCAAAAAAATCCCAGTCATACAGATTAGGGAGGTGCTGGGCGCCGGCGCCGGCCGTCACACAGCAGCCGTCGGATCGAGTGTCCTTAACCGTCATATCTCGTCTTCGTCCTCAGCCTCGAGCCACGAATGCGAACGCCTCGTCGGTCATCCTGGTCCAGCGCGCAACGACGTTCCCCCCGCCCCTCCCCTTCCCCCCCGCCCATTGGCGGTCGAGGGGTCCTTCTCCCGTTGCCCCCTCTCGCCGGACGTCATCATCGTCGGTCGTCGTCCTTGCAGAGCCAACAAACGTGAGCGCCTTGTCGGTCCTTCGTTGCAGTTTTTTCATCAACGGTTGTAGCATTTTATGTCAACGGTTGCAGCATTTCGCCTAGCAATGACCGCTTGCAGCTTTTATATGTCTGGTTGCAACCTTTTTCATCAACGATTGTAGCATTTTATGTCAACGGTTGCAGCATTCCGTCATGGCAATGACCGCTTGCAGCTTTTTATATGTATGGTTGCAGCTTTTTTAATCAACGGTTGTAACATTTTATGTCAACGGTTGCAGCATTTCCGCCATGGCAAATGACCGCTTGCAGCTTATCATATGTCTGGTTGAAGCTTTTTATTTTGGGTTTTGAAGCTTTTTCAAATAGTTGTTACATCAATTTTGGGTGACGTTTGTAACACTTGTATACGTGCGCCCGGCATGGCTGCAGGCGACGAGGACGACGGGCAAAGGCTGGATCCGGCGATGCGGACGGTCGACAATGGCGGGAAGTGGCGATACGGGCGGGCCGACGGGGGCAGGGACCGACGCAGCGGCGGCAGCCGCGCAGGGGCGTGCAGATGGTGGGCCCCTTCGATCATGTGACGCACCACACGCGAGCCGTTGGGATGGAGACGAGATCGCAGGATAAAAAACGAAGATCGACGATGTGCGTACGTCCGGCCGAACGTTCGACCGGCGCACGGGCGGAAAATGTTTCCCTACATATTATCATCCTGCAAAAAATAGCAACACGATAAAAAAAACTATACTAATGGGTTTGGCTATAAATGAAGTCTATAGATTGCCAAATATAATAACATGCTAAATATACCTTACCAAAAGTCTTAGGATATGGCACAATCAAGTTTTAATAGTACAATGTATGTATACCAAATCCAAATTAATATGAATTCTCCTGAAACATCTTTTGTTTAAAATGATTAATAGTCTATGACTATTTCGTTTTGCTTATACGGATAAAGCCGATAATAGCAAATGTTCCATTTCCTTCCCAGTCCCTTGGCGGCTAGTACAAGCCCTTCTCCTCCAAGCTTCGTCGGCAAGCATATAGATTAATTTGCATCATCTCTACATACCGCCCCCGCGTCCGATGGAGGGGAGGAGAATCCAGATGCCTCCGCTTTGGTCAGTAATTTAGGTTAGTGTTTTTAGTCCTCGCGTATGTGGTGCTCGGACGGATGGTTGTGCTTCGTCTTTGAGTTTGTCTTCCGGGCTCCCATCCTCCTTGAGTTCATCCGTCTTGATTTAGTCGACGGAATTTCAGTTAAACTCATCTCATCTCTTTGGGGCAATGAGGTTATGTTTTTCGTCATGTGGCGAGATGTGGTGTCAGGTGTTTCAAATATATTCGAGGGTGCTAGTCCGATAGGGGAGTGACGACATCGGCTCATCGACGGCTCGCCCGGCAGTGTTAGTGGTCGTTTGATAGTCTCGGAATCTTGTTGTAAGTTTTATTATGTTTGAGATGCTTTGTACTTCCGATGAGAATTTATAAATCTTTTTCACACATAAAATATAGGGATCAAAAAGCATAAGGAACAGGGTCGAGGCGAGTGACTGAACCCTAGTTGTCACACGTCGATTACCCCTATCACTGTCGCCATGGCAGGTCATCTAGTAAGACCCGCGTGATGGTGGTGGGGGGAGGCCCTAATCGGGGCGACTTGGTGAAGAGGTGTTGGAGGGTTGCTGTAGGTGGTAAAAGATATGAGGGCTCGAATAGCGGTCTCCGTGAGGTGGTTCTCGACGATGGTGTTGGTGGAGCGGCGGTCCCTAGGCATGGGAACCGAGAGGCGCTGGAGCCGAGCTCCTTGAGTTCGACGCAGCCCAGCTCCTGACCATGTGGGGGTCTAGGTTGTGTCTTGACTTGAAACTTCTCGAACAAATTTTCACCGGTTTTTTGTCCCAGATAAATATTAGTTTTGCAAATTCCAAAAACATGTAAAAAAACAATAGCACCACGCACTGGATTAATATGATAGTCCAATAAGTCAATATAAATTTATGCCAAGATGATGCAATAATGGTATAAACATAGCGTGAACATAGGACAAAAAATAGTTTAAGTGTATCGACAGTGTGGTGAATTATTTGATAATTCAACTTATCAAATAGGCTTTTGGCTTTTTTTTTGTTTAAGCTACTTATCTCTTGTTTCCTGGCTATTTGTACACAACAGTGCTAAATAAGAACACAATAGCATAGTTCAATAACCACAAATTGGGTTGTAAAAGAGAGTTAACCAATTGAGCTAGTGATAGTTGAAAGAGTGTGCATCCATGCATCCATGGGTGTGCACGCACTCCTACATGTGTTGACATGCATATCATGTGTAGTCCAATAACGCCTCTACGAGAAAGCTATACTATGCTCGTTGATACAAAATTGGAAGGGTACGTGCTTATGTGCATATCGTGGATAGTCTCGCAATGGCTACATGGTGAAGTTATACTACACCCGTCACCACACCAGTCATGTTGTACTCGGGCCATCATTGGTTTTTGATAATGTTCTCCACCCAAGATCATATTTCCAGGCATGTTCCGTTTGCTTGGTGTCCGGTCAAGATGGGGTGTACACTACACACTACATTGACTATGTCGACTCTTGCTCTTGTAACACTAATCCGGTCGTCCTTAACATTACAACAATATGTCAATTGTGTGGGAGGGGTGGAGGGGTTTTATTAAGCGCAAATTCATCCAAAATGGTAGAGAAAAAGTACACACCCGTATGCCAAAAGATCAAGGTAACAAGCATTAGTACAGTTTAAGTGGATTTTGAATCCCATTAAAATCCAGGGTATTTGCTTGTCAAATATATAACTTTTATAATTAAGACCTCTTAAGGGTATCATAACCCAGTATAACGCAAACCTCATTCAATGCCAACTAGGCATATTGTTCATATGACATAGTATTAATTGAGGAACAATGCATGGTTTATTTTAGTAACATATGTTGATATCGTATCATAATAAGTGATGTGCTGCTATTTTTCATACAAAGGAATAATGTCATCTAGAGTACTACCAACTTATGATACTCCTCACTACAAGCAGTCTAACACAACCCGTAGTGGGGAGTATCATATACTAGTATCATGCATATGATACCACCTCCATACTGCATTGTATGACAATTTAGTGTCTTATATTACATTGTTTATTGTTTTGCATGACACATAATAGCATTATATTTATTATGATACTGGTATATTCTCTCTCCTCAGTTAACAGTGTGTCATGTCACCAATATGCCTAGTTGACATTGCATGGGCGGCATGATACTACCTATATCTTAGCGTGGTTTCATAGGTAAAAATATGATGTGGCACCCCATTTAATGAAGAAAACGAGAGAAACCATATATTAATATAGATATAAATCTTAGTATCAAATCCAAGATAGCTTATAACTTTCTCTCACGAAAGACAATAAATGAGGGTTGTTTTGGACTACCAACAGCGGGGAGTAACTTGGACTAGTAACATGCATATGTTACTAATCTATGTTACTATCTCTATAGCGGGGAGTAACATATGTGTGATGTAATGCAACACTTCATTATTATGTTGTAGACTCATCTTGTCTTGGTTTGTGTGATGTTACCCAAAGAATGAGTAACTAGCTAAGTTACTCAATTCATCTCTCCCCTCATTAAAACATTGTCACATAGGCAAATTGGGTGAGTTGGACTTTATGTTACTACTAAAGTTACTCCCACTTTGTGTAGTCTTACGTACAACACTAAGGGCACTCCCAATGCATCATATCTTAACGAGTAATCATATATACAGTGAAAAACAATAGAGACGACCACCACTACAATGCATTATCTCTTAGATGTTGTACATAAGTAATATTGCAATAAACTTTTTTAAGGATCATATTAGCATCTCAACCTTATCATTGGTGTTCCATGTGATGCTAGTCGTCCAGGATGATATTGTCAGGGCATGCGTTGTTAACTTGGTTTCCAGTCATGACGGGGTGTACACTACACACTATGTTGACCATGCCTACCTGTGTCATTGTGACACCAACACCATCTCTCTCAACATTACAATAGTATGTCAATTACGAAGAAGGATGGAGGGAGTTTAATTAAGAGCAAATGGTGACAAAAAGGTAGAAAAATACTCACTAGATGGAGAAAGATCATGGTAGCATGCATTAGTGCATTCTAAGTGGATTTTGAATCTTAAGAATCCATAACATTTAGTTGTGACATATTCCACTTCGGTTAAGGTGCATGCATGCAGACATGCATACATATTTGCGAGATAGTGGCCCTATTTGGATCCATGAGTTAGAGTTAGAGTTGGTTAGATTGAACCAATCTAACCCCAAAACATCTAAACAGAAGGGTTAGAGTTGGTTAGATGCATCTAACCCATCCAAAACTAACCCACCCAAGGGATGCTTATTTGGGTTAGAGGTAGGTGGGACCCACAAAAAGTTACTTTTTCCTCTACCTCCACCACACCAAATCCTTGTTAAAGGAGACAAATGATTGAAAAAGGTGCATTTATTGGCAATCTAACTCTTCCATCCAAACACCACTTTGGTTAGAGTTAGTTTAGGGTTAGTCAAGGGTTATAATCTAACTTTAACCTCTAACCGAGTAAGAGTATCCAAGAAACAGGGCCACTGATAGATGAAAGAGAGTCAAAAGGCTACATGCATGCATGCCCAGGATGCATGCATATGTATGTGTTGATGTGTATATGATGTGTGCAGACATGTGTTAACATGCATATGAGCATATCATGTGTACTTTGACGATGGTTCGATGGCAAAACTATACTACGTTTGTCGACACGCCCACCGTCTTGGGGTCGACCTTATCATTGGAGTTCTTGGTGATGCTCGGTGGCCAAGATGATTTTGCGACAACATGTTTCGTCAACTTGGTGTCTGCTCAAGACGGGGTGTACACTACACACTGCATTGACCATGCCGACGTGTGGTATTGACCAACACCGTCTCCCTCAAAATTCCAGCAATATGTTGATTACGTGGGAGGGGTGGAGGGTTTTTAAGAGAAAACGGTGGCCAAACAAGGTAGCGAAAAAGTATACACGCACATGCTGAAAGATTATGGTAACATGCATTAGTGCATTCTAAGTGGATTGAATCTCATTAAATTCCATGGCGTTTAATTGTGGCATACTCCACTCAGTTAAGGTACACGCATGCATGCCATGTATACATACTCCCTCCTTTTCGGTTTATAGGGCTCAAATCTGAAATCTCATCAACCAAGGTGAATTGTGAGTGGATAACACTAGTTTAAACTAGTCAATGAAATATTTCTCACATATTCAATTTCCAAGGCAATAAATGTAGCATCCTTCCTTTTATTGGACGTGCATGGTGCATGTAGAAAACGATGCATGCATAGCCACTCATCTCCTTTCTCTAAACTTTATGAATTAAATATGGCGTGAGACTCAAAGCACTTTAACTCACTTAGACTCAAAATGAGCCTAATACAATGAAAATCTGAAAATTTTGAGATATGCTTTATAAACCGAAAAGGAGGGAGTGTTATTCAAATAACAATAGTTGAAAGGTACAGTCAAAAGGATACATGCATGCATGCAAACATATGTGTTTCGGTCTATATAATGTGTAGTTTGACGACGGTTGCACGACGAAGCTATACTTATCGTCAACACATAGTTGAAAGGTGGTTAGAACTTACTCCTTCGTTTCTAAATATAAGTCTTTTAAGAGGTTCCACTAAAAGACTACATACGTATGTATATAGACATGTTTTAAAAACTAGATTCATCCATTTTATTATGTATGTAGTCCCCTAATCATATCTCTAAAAAGACTTATATTTAGGAACGAAGTAAGTAGAAGGATGCATGCATGCATACATGTGTTAATGTGCATACCATGTGTAGTACGAATTGATACACGACAAAGCTACATTATGCTTGTTTCCATGTAGTTGAAAGGTGGTTAGAAGGGTACATATATGCATACATGCGTTAACGTGCATATCATGTGTAATGTGACGATGGTTGCATGACGGAGCTATACTACGTCCGTTGACACATCTGTTGTCTTGGGATTGACATTAGCATTGGAGTTCCTTGTGATGCTCACCGTCAAAGATGATATTTGGGGCATGTTTGGTTAACTTGGTGTCCGGTCAAGACGAGTCGTTGTTCACTTAACACTACATTGACCATGACGACGTCACCCCTATAACATCAATATGGTCTCCCTCAACTTTACAACAATATGTCGAATGCGTGAAAAGTGTGGAGGGGGTTTAAGAGCAAATGTCGACCAGTAAGATAGAGAAAAAGTACACACCCACACCCAAAAGATCAAGGTAACATGCATTAGTGCAGTCTTGGATTTTGAATCTCATTAAATTCTAAGGGATTTAAGTGTGACATATTCCACATCGGTTAAGGTACATGCGTCCATGTCATGCATACATATTGTTCAGTTAGGGACGGCTGAAAGAGAGTCGATAGGATATATGCATGAATGCCCATGATGCATGCATAAGTATGTTGTTGTCCTTGTCATGTGTACTATTTTTATTGATGCGTGGTTGAAAGGGAGCTGGAAGGTTACATGCATGTATACATGTGCTATTGTGCATATCACGTGTAGACTGTCGATGGATGTACAATGAAGCCATACTACGTCTGTTGACACGCCTGTTGTTTTGCGGTTGACCTCATCGTTGGAGTTCCCAACCCAAGATGATATTGATGTGGCATATCTTTTTAACCAATTTATCTCTTGGGTTGATCTCTCTCAACACTACAACTATAGATATATTGAGTAACAGGGTGGAGTGGGTTTAAGAGCACATTACAATGAAGAAAGTAGAGCAAAATGAGAAATTCATGCATAGAAAGATCAAGGTAACATGAATTAGTGAACTATATGTGCATTTCAAATACCATTAAATTTCATTGCGTTCAATTTTGACATCTTCCACTTTTGTTAAGTATTTTCTTGTTGGAAGAATTTTCGTACGTATACTTTAAATCACGCTCCTCTGCCACGGCGCGCTCGGCCTCCTGCCAGCGCCGTATGCTCGAGGTAGCCGTGTGCTGAGAGCGACCTGCAGACATGACTCGCTGCAGTGGGGCTGTTGCGTGAAGAGGAGGCTGTTGTTGACGAGCTGCTGCTCGGCAGTCCGTAGGGAGGGAGGTAACCAGGGGCAGTCGGAGCAGCTGCTGCTACCGGCTTAGGCTGCTCTGCTCCCGGTGAGAGAGGTGAGCAGGAAATGCTCAGGGTACAAGATAACGAGGCTCTGATACCAGTTGTTAGACCTTTCAGCGTGAGCATTGATAGTTGTGGATGACACTAGGAGAGTTGGAACAGTTTTCGTTGGTTTATTTCTCACACAATGCCATTTCCAACCTGAGGGGTTGGGGATACATATTTATAGGGTGCTAGCCAGCCAAGCATATGCTAAGATGCTAGTCTAAGATGCCAGTCTAAGATGCTATCCTAACTGCCAGTCCTTGGTGGTTAAGGATTCTATCCTAACAGCCACAAGGACCATGTGCTGCAGCCCCACAAAGGACCATGTGCTGCAGCCCCACAAAGACCCTAGTATAGAGACTTATCCATCATTCTCCCCTTAAGTCTTGTACGTCGTCTTGTGGGAGAGTCGAATCATCCCGATCCTCGAGCAGAGTTCGAGGAACTTGATCCTCCCAAGAGGCTTGGTGAGCAGATCTGCGAGTTGGTCCGTGGTGTTGATGTAGCTCGCCTCGATGCTCCCTTCATCCAAACAGCTTCGGATGAAGTGGTACCTCAGTCGAATGTGCTTGCTCCTTTCGTGGAAAACAGGGTTCTTTATCAGGGCCAGGGTGGACGAGAAGATCACCATGCAGTCGAGCGAGCCAGAGCGCCTGAGTGCAGGCGGTGGAGGCCGATAGGTTTAGACTTTTTAGATTTGCAGTGTCAATATCAGAAGTAGCAACAGTGGCACTTTGCTCACTGTGATTTCTTCTTATCCGCAGCACCGCACAGTTGATTGGCCTTTTGTGGGCGTCGACGGTGAGCTGGCCTGAGCCAGCCAGCTCTGGCAGCGGCGCCAGCAACGGCTGCCGCGGCCGCCAACAGCCATTGCTGCAAAGCCGCGCGCCCGCGCCGCTCGGCACCGTCCAAGCCACCCGCTCGCTCCGCGTGTCCCGTCCTCACCTGTGCATGCCGCAAATGTCGCCGCCACGCTTTGGACGGCGTAGAGCGTCCTTTCTGTTGCCGTCGCGCCCGTGGCAAGCCGCGCCATCGAGCCGTGATTCCCGCCAATGACTGCTCGAGCTTAGGCCCAAAATGGAGCCCCCATAGTGAGTTGTCGCTGCCCCCGCCCTGCAACAACCCGCTAATCCCTCTGGCTATTGGAATTTGTCGCCGGAGTTTGGCTCCCGCGGCACCCCCTCTCTGCCGCCTATGAATAGAAGGCCTCGCGCAGCTAGGCAGCCCAGCACCACTCCACCGCTTCTCTGAGCCACGCTCAAGCCACCAGAGGACCTCGGGGAGGTCTCCTTCCCCGACTACGGCCGCCCCGATCCGCTTTGGGTCTCGGCAAAAACCTCTCTGGTGAGTGAACGAGCGCACCCCAAATTTAGTCAGTAGACCCCTGGTGAACCCATTCTTCTAACCCGCGCCTCAATTCGGTGGTAGACCCTCCCTCCGGCAAGATCCAGTTGCACCCAACGCTGCCGTCCGTCGAAGAAGAAGCAGCCGTCGACATGGTGCTCGCCCACGAATGTTTCCACCAGCCACCAACGCGGAAGGACTCTGTGAGTGCTCATGTGCCCTTAGGCACATGCCTTGTCGTGGATCGTCGCCGACGACCGGCGCAAGCTTCTGTCGCTGGAGGCATTTTTAAACCTGACAGGTGGGACCCCCTCGTCAGGGTTCTTTTCTTTTCGAACCTTTTTCTGAAGCGCCTTTCTCGAGAGTGTGTTTTCTCTCTAGGCTTGTGTATTTTCAACCAGGCGTTTTGCTCCTTTGCAGTCTGCCCCTGGGAAGATTCTGTTTCATTATATATCAACCCCTGGTTTCATTTTCTTTATAATTATTAAACTGCAAATTCTTTTCCAATGATTCTTTTTGCAAAATTTTGCCCTTATTGTCCAGTTTATTTTCATATTTATTTAAATATGTTTAGAGACAGTAACTAAGCCCTTAGCACTTACGTTAGTATTCGGTGTATGTGACGTAGATTCTGACGAGGGAAACACCGTTGTCAACTTCAACGAGCTCGATCCCGACTACGTTGAACCAGGCAAGCATGTTTGAACTTTTGATGCGATGTTTGCTGATAATATTGCTTCATCAATTGCTGCATTAACCAACGCATTTGCATACTACTTAACATAATGATATACCCTGGAAATGATGGTCTGATGTGGTGATGACAGGCCATGGACAACCTAATCACGTGGGACGTGATAGGTTGTTGCCTAGTCATGTCGGATGCATGACAGTGATGGAACGAAATTAAATAACTCCAGTGTCGACCTAGATCGAGTCTTGTCAGCTTTTTATTCCGTGTTGCCACAGGTTTTTCGAAAGGGAATGCAGTGTAGTAGGTCGTGAATCTATTACCAGTTACACACCAAGTAGAGGGGCCAGGATGAAGGTATCCATGGCCCTGGAATAAAGCCAGTGATCCGGTCAGGGGGCATGGGTGTTTCCGGTTTGGGACCGAGAGGGAGGGCACTCCCTTGTAGCACGCGGTAGAAATGTGATCCCATTGCTAGTCGAGGATGTGGCCTCCCCGTCATATGGTTTTCCCCTGGCAGCGTAGCCCGGGTGATGCCGAACTTCGCAGGGGGAAAATGGGTGTGTACTGGTTCTGAGTGTTTGCTTCTAAAATACCGTACGCGGGATTAGTCCTAGTGACTATTGGAATCCGTTGGCTGTGGGTAAAGAGTACACCCTATGCAGAGTCCAAACTATTCGAGTAGCCATGTCCACGGTCAAGGATGGCTGCTTGATAGGTCAAGTGTCAGTTTCTGGAGCACAAGTATTGGTTATAAAAATGCTTATGATTGACATCTGACAGTGATGGAGGTTTAACTTGATGATAACTTGGTTGTGTGGAATATCCTGAAGATCGGTTGTACCACCCAGATGTTCCTTTTTTTATGCCCCTTTTCAACGGTGTCGCTGAGACGCCCGACTATGGTGAGTATTTATTTAATTATGCCCCTTGTTGCGGTGTCGCTGAGACACCCGACTGTGGCGAGTATTTATTTTATTATGCCCTTTCTGCGGTGTCGCTGAGACACTTGACTGTGACGAGTATTTATTTTATTATGCCCTTTCTACGGTGTCGCTGAGACGCCCGACTGTGGCAAGTATTTATTTTATTATGCCCTTTCTACGGTGTCGCTGAGACGCCCGACTATGGCTTGTCAATTTATTTTTGCCCTCTATGCGGTGTCGCACAGATGACCGACGGTGGCCATGTTTTTAATTGTTGACCTTTCGAGGCGTCGCTTCAGATACCCGATCGGTATCTTCTTACTTCCTGATACTTCGGGAGGACTATCGCTCGACTTATCAATTCTAACTTAATCTATTGACCATGATAATCTTCATAAATTTAACCATGCAATAGAACTGTTGCATTCATCTTATCTTTTGTACAAACTGTTTGCGAGTACTTTTCAAAATATTCACTAGCTTGTTGATATGGGCAGATATGGATGAAGGAGACCTCAAGGACAAAGAGTTCGATAGCGAGTCCGAAGCCTAGAGAAGTCCTAATCAGTCTTGCGATCTTGGAGTCCGTTGTTGTATTGTTTCCCCGCTTCCGCCTTCCGCCATCATGAATAAATTGTCAGGCCTCACTCTAATGCTTGGCGCGTAGTAGTACTTATGTCATGTCACTTCACTCTGAGGTGACATGCCCACTTTTATGCGAGCAGTAGTATCACCCCTTTGACCACTGTAATATATCCATCCTTATGTCATCTATGGGTGTGTTGTAATAAACTGTTGAGCGACCCCCCCCCTCCACCCTGTTTAATATTAAGTACTACTGGTTTTTTGTATCAAGATTGGTCTATCAGTGTGAATAATTTTTCTACACTGGTGACATTCATGGCTGATTTTCAACAAATTTATTTTATTTGGAAACTGGTCCTGACAAAGCGTCGCCCGGCTCGGGCGTTAGAGCCAATTGCATTGTCAGGCCGTGGCGCTCGCTCAGGGTAGGCCACGCAGCCGGCCCGACGAAGGGCAGCAACTTCCGTTGCGCAGGCGGGGCTCGTGGTGTCGGCTGGGGTAAGCACCGCCAGCCGTGTCGTCATGTCGGCTGTCAACAGCCGACCGAGTGGCGTGACTCCTGCTCCGGCTTCCCCGCAGCTGGCTCCCGTACCGTTTGTTGGCGTGGGGAGAGGAGGCATGTTGGGTTCGCCTCGGTCCGCCAGCTCCTCACCCTCCGGGTATTGCATTTCGGCGACGGCCGCCTGCATCGCTTGCATGTTCTTGATCGGGGTGCTGCAAGCGGGTTAGGCTCCGCCCAGAGCCTCGTTGACCAGCCGGCCCTGTTGCCGGACACGCCTCATCGCTAGCCAGCGTGAGGCCGTGGGCGCTGTTGTACTCTCGTTGTGCCAACTCCAGCAGCGTCGCACCGTAGCCAGCATCGTGGCATTGTCAAGAAGGAGCTGGCATTGTGCGTCCAGCTCGGCAGCAGCTGCAGTCGGGTAGGCACCCGGCGTGACGGGGGTGCTGATGCTCTCTGCATCGTGGCATGCAATGAATCCAAGGCGGACGTACCCACCGCGGCCGCTTCCTGCTTCGTAGCCAGCCGATGAGTGAAGGAATTGGAGCTGACGGTGAGCACTTCTGCACGAGTGCAGAGGTCTGCCACCTCGCGAGGGTACTCTTCAAAGACAACCGCGATGTAGATGTGGTGGTCGCAAAAAGGGGCGATGGAGTCGCTTGTAGGGAAGGTGGCGTCCGTGAAGCATGCGGCGTTGTCGTTGACTCAACCGAGGGCGTCGTACCTAATGACCAGCCCATGCACGACGCACTCGCCGGAGGCAGTGGAAGGTCCCGTCTGAAACGTGACTCTAGCCGACGTCACTATCTACCCCACGATGGACGCTAACTGTCGTGGTATTCTCACGGTAGATGCCATGGTGGACGCCAACTGTCGTGGTATTCTCACGTTAGGTGCTGACGGGCGCTGGGGGTGTCTAGAGGCGCTCATGACACGAAGCTACCCAAGTTCAAGGCTCACCGATGGAGGCAAAACCACTAGTTCCGACGAACTGACTATGAGAGATCATGATACACGAGCTCTAACTCACCTTCTCCACCTCACATGCGTGTAAGTGTGTGAAAATGGCCGACGCCCCCCCCCCAAACCTCCTTGGCAGTCCGCTTGTTGGAAAGCGAGAACTGCATCTCGAGCGAGACTGCGGCGATTAGGGCGTCCAACGCCCGTTGATCCTCATGATGGTCGACGTTGCCGTCCTAGACCGCCTCCATAGGTGCCACACCTGGAGCCTGATCTTCATGATCGCGGCCCATTCGACGTAGTTGGTTTTGGTGAGGGTAGGCCACCCAACACCGGGACCAACATCCCTGACCACAATCCAGACCTCGTAGAGGCCGCGGTCCTGGTCGTCGTAGCCGCCGTGTGCTGAGAGCGGCCTACAGACATGGCCCGCCGTTGGGTCACTGTTACGTGGAGAAGAAGCTTCTTCTGACGAGCTGTTGCTCGACAGTCTGGAGGGAGGGAGGTAACCAAGGGCAGTGAGAGCAACTGCTGCTACCGGCTGGGGCTGCTCAGCTCCCAAGGAGACAGGTGAGTAGGAAATGCTCAGGCTAGAAGACACACTGGCTCTGATACCACTTGTTTGTCGTTTCAGCCTGAGCATTGATAGAAGTGGATGACACTGGGTATAGGCTGCTAGTCAGCCAAGCATATGCTAAGATGCTAGTCTAAGATGCTATCCTAACTGCCAGTCCTTGATGGTCAAAGATTCTAGCCTAACTGCCAGTCCTTGATGGTCAAAGATGCTATCCTAACAGCCACAAGGACACAAGGACCATGTGCTGCAGCCCCGCAAAGACTTTAGTACAGAGACTTGTCATGTGAAGCGCAGTCGATGGGGCCACCACCACCCGTGGAGGCCACTAAATGTGGCAGTGTAGCATGACCTCAAAGCGGGCAAAAGACACCATGGTTATAATTTTTTATTTATTTTTTACGGATCAACAGACAGAAGTCACTAAAGGGTCCCGATGTAGCCCGGGGAACGAATCAGCCGGTCGACCGTAGGAATTCGGCGGCTGACGAAAGTGCTCGAGACTGAAAAAACATCAAGGCTCATGACGAGCTAGCAACGCATGGCAACCGACGGCTGGACCCAACACGGGCGGGAGCTTGTGGCTGGATTCAAAGCAGGCTGCAGTCAACACCGGCTGGGAAATCAGGTAGGCAACAGCACCCATACAACCACAAGACAGCTGCCAGCCCGACGCAATCCTAGACCAGGACAAGCGATGCGACGGGCGCGATCCGATCAGGAGTAGGAAACTGTTGTGGCGGCTCAATCGGGATGGGCGGCGGAGCGGCGGAGGAGTCCTGCAGAGGCTCAGGACAGACCCGCCGACGCAGGCTGGAAGGCTCGAGGCGAGCTGACTCGAATCGGATCGAGGCGAGGTGGAGACGTAATGGTAGCTTCGGTGACCGGTGTAGTTAGAAGCAGCAGGAGGACTAGAGGAAAACGCAATGGCGACGAGGATCAAACACGAGTTGTGTGTGTTAAAAAAACCTAAGCTCTAATACCATGTTAGAAAATATGCAATTTGTATTCACATAAGGACATAGGCCATTATATACACATATAGGTGCAGGAAATGTGCAGAAGACCCCTTATACGATGGGGTAAATACAAAAAGCTACAGGGGTATATATAGTACTCTAACATATATGAGGAGAAGATCCCTTGTACAATGGAGTCGCTCACACAAAATAACACAGGGACACAACTAGGACATGACCATTTTAATCTAATCGATATATGTCTACTCCAACCGAGCGCACCGCACACTAATCCCATCCCCCCATAGAGGTTGGGTGTGCACTAAGAGAAGAGCAGAAATTATATTTGATAGCATTTTAACAACCAAAACAAACAAACAACCTAGAAAGAAATAAACAATACTCCAAACAAGTTAAATGATGCCTACAAAGACTAAATCACAACATGGCTTCAAGCAAGTCCTAAACTACCATGGTTTAGGGTCATGTTGTGACGATATCTGGTCATGCAAAGGAATGAGTTCAACTAACGACCATCCTAACACATTGAAATGAGAGCCAATTAATGTTTCTAAATCACAAATTACGCTAACGTAGTGTGTTCTATTTTACTAATGATGTTAAAGTTATAGTACTCTTTATGCACGCTACCACATCACATAGCACGGCAAGAGGAGGTAATGGACATACCAACGACGGCACTGAAACCGCCATGGCATGGCACGGCTGGGCCTGCACACCATGATGGGAGCACCGAGGTAGAGTCTTGGATCATCGAAGCAACATCCCAATGAACAAAGGTTAAGATTTAAATGATGTGGTAGCACGATAAATTATATGTCAGCTATCACTAGACTAAATCACCAATTATGCTAAGTTATGTGTCACTAAATCGCCAACTATCTCATGGAGTTCTTTATCTAAGTGAAAACAAGGAGAGGAGGTAAAGTACATACCAGGGCCGAAACCACCATGGTTTGCACGACCAAGACGGGAGGTCCAACGCAAAATCTTCGGTCATCGCAGCAACATATTACTTCCATCACATCAGAAAAATCCCGTTCGAACAAGGTTAAGCAACCTGCTCGCCGTATCTGAATAGTAAGTATAAGATGAAAGTAATATATCCCAATTAACAAGGTTTGATGCAATACATGCATGAACACACGGTAGAACTTTGGCTACTGGCTGAACATAAATATATCAATGACTTTGATCAGAAACATGTGCAAGATTATTATTTACCACAGCTGACAGTATATCAGAAAAATACCACCAAACATCTACTTGGAAACCTAATATGTCATGCATTCTCAAACAGCCTAATGAGGCTAAAACAACAGTATGGTATAGAGTACAAGTGTACGACACAAAGAGGAGAATGGACTATGGTAGAATGCTGCATCTTCCAAATTAAGACGATGTGCTTTTCGAGCTAGCTAGCACAAGGGAGAACTGGAATCAGTCCAGATTTCCAAAAGATGGGTTAGTCTAAACAATCAACATCAATAGAGAGAGAAGACCAAAGCAACACTAGACGGTCAAAAACAGTAGAGGATCAAGTAGCGGTAGTAGATGGTCGATCAGAGCAACAGCCACATCTTTAAAATTTCAAAAAGAATTAACATTGATTTGCCCAGAAAGATTGAAGTTAACCACTATAAATTTGTAGGTGATGACTTGTGGAATGACACGGTATTGTATGGTTACAACACAAATAGAAGAACAGTCAGAGCATCATAAACTAGTAAGTTCTGAATTTTCGAACACACCAATTATGCCATGAAAATAGGCACAAATAAAAACAAGTGGTCCTGAGCTACCATGAAATAGCAATTGTTATTTACCTTGCATCTGAAAAGCATAAGTCCACCAGATGGCACCTCAGCAAAACAGGAAAAGGTGCCAAATTATTTCCTTGGTATTCAGTTCATATTCAAAATCAGCGCTGGAGTTCAGAAATTCAGGGTGACAAAAAAATACATAGCAAAAACCATCAACAAACTGCTAAATTGGAATACATTAGCTCCAGAATTGTTGTGCTCAAGGACAACCCATAAGTGCATTAATCATTCAGTACAAACAAGCAGAAACATCTAATTCAGGCCCTTTAGTTCAGTTTATACTAGAAGTCAGCCCTTGAGTGCAAAAATTCAGGGTTATAAAAAATACATAGCAAAAAACATCAACAAACTACTACATTTCACATAAAAAAACTGCTACACTAGAGATGAAATTGGAGATTATGAATAGCTCCAGAATGATTATGCTCAAGGACTACCCATAAGAGCATTAAACCAGTACAAACAAGCAGAAACATCCAACTATGCCTCCCATGTCTAAACGCATGACTGAGCGGTATGTCATGTTTCCACGGGCAACAACATCAAGAAGTTTTGTTATGGACTAATGGACCTCAGCAGGAACTAAAGCAAAAAAAAAAAGAATATTCTGATCCTTGACACCATTCCCATCAGATTTAAGCACCCCATAAACACTTGTATAAACAGACAAAATGGAAGAACGAGACTATGGTTCATTTTTCTCCTCACATCTGTTCAGAATTTCAGACAACCACTACCAAATGACCACCGTCTAAATTCACCGTGGGGTTGACCCTAAAGGTGCATCACTTGGCTAAACAACCTTCAGGCATCTTAAAACGCAAGAAAAACACTCCTACATGCCTAATAATATAAGAAGTAGTCTTCAGGTTCAGTAGAATTCATTGAAGGAAAATTTAAACCTTCAGATCTGAATTTGCATATTTGCAGACAAATAAACAGAGGAGGGGATCATCATATATATGATTCAGGTATTACTTTCTTTACCTTCCTATTAAAATTATGGGTGTGGCTAAGTCTCAGTCGACTGAGATTTAACCAAGTCTTAGTCAAGTGACATAACATACAAGACAGAAAAATAAAAAATTGAAAAGAAAACTTTGCATGGATCTTAATGTAAGATCTCACGGATATAGCATCGACTGAGACTTAACGAAGTCTCAGTCGACTCAGACTTAGCAAGACTGTAAAGTTATTTAGTGTAACAGTACACTGGAATAGCAATATTCAGACATAATATGTTTTACATTCTAAAGTTTGCTTGGTATGCCAAACATTGAACTAAAGAGTACATATGATGTTATGAATTCAGTTGGTTTGGTTTACTGCACGATAACAAATAAAAAGTGTCTCAAAGAAATAAAGCAATATTGTATGGGTAGATAAACAAACAGAGACATGTTTCTTTCAAGTGAAGTCTGTTGGACATTTGCATTGCTATACCCTAAACCCTACAAAACCAAACTATAAAGGGGAGTGTCTATTAGCAAATTTTGGTCTAAATACAGCATAGAAAGACAAGTGCATGAATTCTACAACACTGAGATCTTCAGAAGGTTCCAAAGAAAAATGGAAAACACCATAAGACTACATGTAGTTGAGCAGCAGAAACAAAGATACTATTTGGTGTCTCAGGTTGAAAGCTATCCTTTGAAATAAATCAGAGAAAACCACATTCTCAAAAATGGACCCCATGAAATGTAAAGTTGTTGCTCCATATAATCCAAAAGATTAAAACGACTGACCATAATATATGAAAATATATACTCAGGATTATGTTTTAAATATTCTTACAAAACACAGTAAGTACCCCAGCATAAGAGCTGACAGACTCTCATGTGACACTAAAAATTAAAGCAGTTGGACAGTCTACCGCATAGTTCAATAACACTAAAATATTAGAGCAGCTGGACGCTCTACCGCATAGTTCGATGAACTGAGGTTAGTATACTGTAAATCATGGCAGACAAGGTATTTCAATTACAAAAGGCCCTGTCTGGAAGCAAATTATTTTGAAAAGCAATGTACTCAAAAAGTACAAAAAAGAATGTTGCAGCTATGGAGTACCAGAGCTGACAAGTACTCCCTCAGTCCCGTAATATAAGAGCGTCTTGACACTAGTGTCAAAACGCTCTTATATTACGGCACGGAGGGAGTAGCTCACATGTAGCACAGTTTTCTGCAGTATTAGCAAATCCAAGGTGACTTTACCAACTTAATTATCCAGGAGAATTGTTTAATTTATCTTAACCAGCAGCAACACAATAATGCTCAGGGTTTGAGCCTTTTGCAACTTATAGCACACCACAAGTGTTAAAATTAAAGCGTTGCAGTGGCAAACCGATGCTAGATTGAAGAATCAACACATTAATAGTCATCATAATTAACAGTCAAGCAATGCCAGATTATAATGAAGAAATAGATAGCAAAGTTAGAAATAACAGTCACACCACAGTTAGGAGATCAACTGTAGAAGATCAACCAGAAAGGAGAATACCATGTGTCTTTTTCCTAGACTAGAGAGAGGCAATTGTGACATGGTTGTTCAATTCCAAATGTAACACCCACAGTTAGGCACTCTGGATTGGGAGACCGTCGTATAATAATGTTGAGATCACGCAGCAACCTTTAAACACAGGTTACTAGACTAGTAGTGCTGGCTTAGGTTAGACTCCGTGTTGCAGCACATATCATGACACCCAATACACATAGGCATGCAATCTAGGATTTGTCTTTTTTCTCATTCAAAATGGTGTTCAGCTTTTGCTAGCAAAAAATGGAATTCATATGTCAGGGGCATTAACAAGTTTGATCCATAAAAGTTGTATTTCATCCAACATCAGATGATATACTAAAAGTGGTATACATGAATTTAGCTTGATACATCAGATCAAACACATCACATGATCATGTAATTGACATCTTAACAAGCAACAAATATGTTTTACTAGGGCAGAACTTACGTTATTTCTGGCCCAGCCCCAAACAAGTAAAACGAACAGAAGAAAAAAAAGATGAAAATTAAATGCCAGGTCTAAGATTTATAGAGCATGAGCAAAGAATAGCAGGCACTAGCTCTGAGCACAAAATATTTACATGACGAACTTACACTTACGTATTACTTTATTAGCAACATGAGTAGTCACAGCATAACAGTTTATATCTGATGGTGCTGTGCTTTGCCTCACATCCTCCTCCCTGCTCTATTATACCCCACCTCTTTTGTGCTCAATGTTGAGTACGTCTGTTATAGAGTTATAAAAGTTAGTGGCTGTCTGCTTGCCTTCTGTAAAGGATGGTTTGAACGATAATGCATGATGCAGCAGAATGCTACGACGATTAAAATAATGCTCACATTCAATTGTCAAGTTTACACTATTTGTGGACTTATTAAATACTTGCTCACTGGTCATGCATCTGTGTGTTTGGGAGAATAAGATGTGCAAATAAAATCAAAGGGATAGATGCTACGTATATCATATGGGCACAACAACAAGCAGTTTCAAGGTATGCATGTCTACTGAATAGTTACTTTAATCTGCTGCCACAGTAGGCAGAAGTCAGAACGCCATTTTCCATAGTAAATTCTTTTTTCATCATGTTTCCATCACCAATCATCTAGAAAAAATAATGGTTACCATTTAAACTAATCACCTAACGTCAATATGTTTCTATCATTTATATTTCATAACACTCATGTTCCACAAAAACTCATTGCTTGTAAGACTGAATGTAGTACTTTTGTGCTTTTGCAGGTATTGAATAAAGTGCGACTTCAAGACTGCCCAACAAAAATGAGCACATTCACCTCAGGTCCGCGTACCCATGTACAGTACTTGTTCACACAAATTATCCCTAATATAATCTGTAGTATGACAACCATAAAATGACAGAAGATGAAACAAGCAGAACTTGTATCAAACTCGACCACAAGTCAAAACAGCATTGGATACAGAGCACAACCTAAATTGGGTACAGAGATGTGAGTGATCGATGTTGTCCAAAGTGATTAGCTATCATTCTACTAATTTCCTACCAAGCTGTACATACAGTTTTACTTAACAAAAGAGAATACCAGTGAACATATGCATGTACATCTCTGATGAAAAACATCAGGTTCACAAATGAACATTCATTTGGTACAGAAACAGAGTGAATTGCATGGTCAAGTTGTCCACATTTGCTGCCGTGCAAAAGGATGGAAATTCATTTAACAAGTATGTGTCATGCATGGAAATAAATAAGACCACCTATGATACTACTCTATGATACTATGCACTTAGGATGTAGTATCATACACTGGTATCATATGCATACTACCCATCACGACCAGCCTTAGCCTAAGGCAGTGGAGAGGAGTGAAATGAAATCTTACTTGTGTGCATCCAGCCATTATTCTCCTCGGCACCTGCACCTGCACTCCAACTTGTCTTGCTTGACCAACTTGTCTTCATCACCTTTACCAGTCAGTCGTCTTGCTCGCCCAAGGATCATCTTCACCTACACAAGACCATACAAGTATGATGAAACTTGAAGCATATCGACTACTTCTGCTACGATTTTAAATACTCAGCACATGCAATACAAGCCATCTTGCTAAAGCCAAGGATTAAAGCATGCTTTACCAACACTCAAAGTCTTGAAATTAGTCAAGAGTAATAAAAGAGGCACAATTCTAAGCAGCAGCATTGGATATATATTCGCTCTGCGTTGCACTTCGCAGGGATAAGACTAGGTTCCTATAATCCCTCCCCAGACCCCATCTTGTGTGGGAGCTTCTATGCACTGGGTCTGTCCTTTAGTGTATTGCTGTTGAACATCGTCAGAGTTATCGCTTGGTGACTGTAAATGTTTTGAAGGACATTTATTTATGACTGGAAGTACTCTTAAGGTACATTTTTGTTTTGTGCATAAGCCCGGCTAGATATTAAATGTTCATCTCACATTCCTGCGTCTTTAGGTTTGAAACAAACCGATTGGGCCAGCTAAGATACCTGAGCAGGCGCCATTTTTCTTCCTTGCCCTCGGTTCCATCCCTTTCTGAGGAGATATTGTTTGAGCCTCCTTCCAGTAAAGAAACAGATGGCAGCACTACCGAGGACACAATTCATAAAAAGATGGCTCATGTCTCCTCCCACTTCAGTCAGCTGTTGCTATCCTGTTGAGAACTTGACAACTCTAAGTATCTATAACTATCTTCGGTCAAGCAAACAGAGATTTTGGTTCACTGTCTTTTGATGAGACTGGAAGAAGTTCCAATCTTCATGGTAAGTGCTGACTTGGAATCTATTTTGCAGATTCAGCGATCACGGACTACCTAAAAGGCCTATCTCCGTCATCTTTAGATATGGAACTACGGATGCTACAGATAATAGATGACGACGAGGTGGAAGAGTCGGAGGAACCAAGACCCATCCGAGCTCCAGTTCATCTCATTGCTGCTGGACTGCTTCATTCATGAGCATTCCTGTAGGAACAACTTTGAGTTTGTTCAAGCTGTTCTGAAATTGTTTTTGAAGGTACTGGCCAGGAACCAACTGGGATTTGGAACCCATTTATAACGTGCATTATTAGTATTATGCCATCTTTCATCAACCTAAAACAGCTATCTTCTTGAGGTCTTATCATTAAGCATTACAACAACAACAACAACCAACAACAACCAAGCCTTTCAGTCCCAAACAAGTTGGGGTAGGCTAGAGTTGAAACCCATAAGATCTCGAAACCAAGTCATGGCTCTGGAACGTGGATAGCTAACTTCCACGCACCCCTGGCCATGGCTAAGTCTTTATCGATATTACAAACCTTCAGGTCTCTCTTAACGGACTCCTCCCATGTCAAGTTTGGTCTACCACGACCCCTCTTAACATTCTCAGCACGCTTTATCCGTCCGCTATGCACCGGCGCTTCCGATGGCCTCCGTTGAATATGTCCAAACCATCTGAGACGATGCTGGACCAGCTTCTCTTCAATAGGTGCACCTCTAGACAATAAAGCTACAAGAATATTAATAAAGCTAAAAGGGGCTACAAGTACCAAAACTTAAAAGTACACATTTACCAACCATGATCATTAATAAAGCTACAAGTCTGAAAGGGGCTGCTCACCTCTAGACAATTTTTTATCCTCGGAGGAGTTACAAGCGGGAGTCTGATTTTCATCACATGGCTTGGTGCCTTCATTGGCTGACTGTTTCCCCAGTTTGGTTTATCACTACTGCTCCTTTCCCTTCAAAACTCACAACCTCGATCTCCATTTCTCCAACTATTGTCTCTTCCTCCCCCTCGTCCTCCCCCGATATCCATGAGAGGAACCTAGTGGCAGCATGCAATTCAATCAAGCGGTATATCAACCACAAGAATAGAAACCAGAGCGGAGCATGCATAACTTGGGGAAATAAAACAGACTTGAGAGGGAGGGATCGACCTTCCCTGGTGGTTGGTCGTTGGCTCCTGCTCATCCTCCTCATCTATTTCGTCCATGGACAGCACCCGCCCGCTGCAATTAACCAAAAAGGAAATTATCATCTACAGTTGAGAAATCAGAGGCCCAAGGAAAAACTTTCAGACTAGTAAAATAAATCTGCAGGTGTTCTTAGTAGGCATAAAACTGACTGACAGAAACAAATAAACTTATCAAGCACTTGCAAATAGTAGAGAAGTAAACTTGTTTTACTTAAAGGAACCAGAGTATCCAGAGAAACAAAGCATAAACAAGCTTCGACGAAGAAGCTCAAAAATATATACATACAAATACAGATTTGTCCTGCCATTATACATATGTTGCAACTATTTGCAACATACAAATCCATCCATGTGCTAGCAGCAAAATTAAGAACAGACCTCCTCCTCTTTTTGGTAAATAAATTGACCACAAACTGAACTTGTTCATATACACCGAGTGCTAATGAGAAAGATAAAGAGCATCTTCTCTCTTTACTGCTGCTACTAGTAGCGCGGGAACATGAAGCAAAATCATACCATTGTGTACAACAGTAGCATTGATCTGCTTGCTACCAACCAACAATTAACCTACATAAACAAAAACAAAAAATGCCTCATTGTTCTTGCTATACTGCTACTAGCACAGTGAGGGAAGAAAAGAAAAGACAATATCCAGCAGCAGAGGAATGAAGACTCTGTGAGCTACAAGAATTGTTGGCTGTAGCAGTACAAGAAATGAGTTGCAGGTTTTCTGCATCATGTTCAGTCCAGTCGCAGAACAGGAGCACTGAGCAACCAACCAAGGGAATAAAGTAGATTAGAGAGCAGAGACCCTGGATTGTACATGTTCTTCTTAACACAAGGAGAGGAGTCACTTTTTCTGACCAGTATCTAGCAGTAACCACGTTTTCTATAGCAGAGTACCAATCACTTTGGAAAAACGAACAAAACAAGGGATGGGATCGACCTTCTTCTGTGGGGAGCCATGGTGGTCCGGGCGGACGACCTATTCCAGCACGTCAGGCTACCATGTGGGATCCATCATGTCCCGTTCATCGTCATCTTCCTCACTGATACCGTCCATGGAGGTGGAGGTGGAGGTGGCCTGGTGCTCTGAATGGAAGAGAAAAATGGAAGAAAGGAAGGCATCCATTATTTTGAGTCCACCACAAACAGAGTGGCTAGTACCTACCTGCTACAGCAAGCTGCTGCACTATGTGACTGTATTTTGAAGGAGCAGAGTGGAGCAAGGCAATCAACTGTGACAAATTTCAGAAAAGGAGAAAAATACATCCAGCATACGTACGTACTAGTGCATCATTTTTGCCAATGATAATAGTCTAGTGCAAAAACAGGGGCACTAAATCTGCTAGTGAATAGTACTAGAGCATACAAAGGGGAAACAGCGAAACATATGATTGTAGTAGAGTAGGAGTAGGAGTAGGTGCATGCATCAGTCATGATGAATTTGTAATGTCTTGCATGGCACAAACAGTCATCATACACACACACACACATCGCACAAGACAAATACAATTGAAGTGCATGAGACAAATAAAGAGCAGGGAATGTTCATTTTATCCTAATGTTGAGGTGATGAAGAATAATGAATGGTCCACTCCAAGATTAGCTAAGCTAGTGTAACAGGACAAAGTTTACATTAAGCTATTACCTAGCAATACATGATGAACCAACAAACTGCCCCTTCAGAAACAAGATTTGACAAGCTATATAAGAAAAGGATGCCCACCATTAGCAAGATCTGGATGAATATTGGGCTCTCTATTAACATCAATCGTCATGACCACACTATCTCCAATACCGACTGCTCTCTCTCATAGCAAACCCACAAACATAATAAAGTAATTTATCAATACCAAGCACAGCCTACAACAATAAGGAGTTTTAAAGTGATGTATGCTGTCCAAAGCTCACATGCCAAATAGAGAGGGACGAAAGCATGGCACATGTATACAACATCACACAAATTTCAGAGCAGAAATTGCATATCCAAGTCGAAGCCATACAAGTTCTTAATCTCTCTGTTCAAACGCAATAAGAGCTATATAGTAACAAATTGTACTGTAGGAACTACTACTACTATCCAGGGTTTTCTTAATCTCTCAGTTCTAAGTTGTAACCATGTGTGCTAGCAGAGTACTAGTATTGCTTAACTGCGATGGCTACTTGTAAGCGGTCAGGAAATTCAAGCTACCAATATAGGGACTTGTGACGTGCTAGTAGATCAATAGTATCCATGTGTAAGCGATCAGGTTGGTCAAACTGAAACCTGTATGTGCAATTGCAACTCAGCCTGGACATACAAAGAAAAACTACCTGCAGGTATAGCAATACAGCCCAAGGTTATATCATAGGCCCGCCCACCAGAAGAATTCAGTGAACATGAGACACATGTGCAGGGAAGCAGAACTCAGTTAAGATGTTCATACAGTACAAACTGAACAATGCTAGTAGTGTGGGTTTTCTGCTTGAACCAAAAAAAGGATGCAGATTCATAGAAAATAAACACCCAGGCAATTTTAGGCAACACCAGTCCAACATAGGTAGTGTTACACCACTAAAACAGAAACACGAAGTTTCCAATCAATTGCCTTACATAATTTTGGTACAAATCTAAAGGATGTTACTAACATAAAAGCAATGATATGGTGGCTCCATTCATGTACATCAACGCTATGAAAAGCATGTCTTGGCACAAAAAGGCAGCATGATAAAATTAAATGTGGATAATTATAAGGTAAAAGAAAAACGAAAAAAGATGAATAGCCATATCTCCATATGGAGTATCATTATAATTAAAATTCATGCACTCAAATTTGTTTCGTAGTGCATCCCCTTCAACTATTCGTTTAGGCTTTGTTCGTTTAACCCCACCCCCGCCAAGATCTGGCCCAAACCCCGTCGATCCCCGTGGGTTTCTCCCCGACCGGGGTCGGATCCCGGTCTGGCTTATAACAGCCTTCGGTTAGACCCGGCCTGGATTAATCCCCTCTCAAATCCCTCCCAAGCCCCGTGGAAACTGCAGGGAAATGAACCACGCGTCCCACGCTGTGGAAGCAAACCCCGTCTCTCTCTCCCCCAAACGCTTTCACTCACCCCGACTCCCTTTCTCGATTCGGCGGCGGCGACTGCGACGGCCACGACGCCGGAGAAGAATGGACAGCAGCAGCGCTACTGGTGGAGACGGCGGCGGCGTCCTTCCCCATCCCCTTCCCCTCCTCCCCCCTTCCCCTTCCTCCTCCCCCTCCCCTTCCTTGTCCAACCGGCGCCACCGCATCCAATCACAGCGGCACGAGCTGGGCGGTGATCCAGAGCAGCCGCGGCGTGAGCTGGGCGGTGATCCAAAGCAGCCACGGCGCAAGTTGTGGCAGCACGAACAAGGCACTGTCGGCATGACTCTCCCCGGACAGTACACCAGTAAGCTGTTAGTCCTCTTCTTGATTGAAAGCTGTAACCGAGCAGAATGAAGACAAGGGATTGTGTGGATCTGTGGGGAAGGGGTTGGCCGGGGATGGGTGACATGAGGGGATTATCAAATCCCTGCAGGTGTTGGTTACCTGTGGTGAAGAAACCCCAACAACCGAACAAAGCCTTGATGGAAGTGCATCCAAAATGAAACCGATGTTAGATATTCTATAGCCATGAATAGACTACCAACACGTGAGTAAGCGGCGAAATCTCCCGTCGCCGCACGCGAACCTGGGGTGGTAGCGAAGATTTAGGGGCGGCGCAACGAGAGAAGGTGGTGGCGGAGACGCCCAATTCGTGAGCGGCGTTGGCCCCGTCGATGACTACGAGGCTCCGACCAGCGGGCAAGTCGCAGGGAGTCCGCCTCTGGGGAAGGGGGTAGAGGGAGGATGTGAAGCAGGGGTCGACGGGGAGAAGGCGAGAGGCCTTCCCAGGCGCGCCATGCCAGCTCCCGCTGTCCGTACCGAAAGTCGCGCCGCGCTCGCCATGGTCCACGTCGGCTGATTGCAGCACCAAGAGCCGCCAATGGACCACGTCCTCCTACCCGGCCCTGGTTCGGAGGGCACGGGTAGCAGCGCCGTCGGAGGGGGAGCCCGAGCAGCAGGCGGGGGGACGACCAAGAGCAGTAGTGCGGGGGGCTGCGAGGTGGGGCTGGCCGGCGACCTAGGAGACGGTTGGCGAGCAACTCGTCCAGCCGCCGCACGCCGAGCTGGCCGTATGGTCGGCGGCCGGGAGAGACGCCTCGTGCAGCGCGTAGGGGGCGGCGGCGGCGGGGGGATTGGTGGGGAGGGAGGGAGGGAGGGAGCAGGGCAAAGCAAAGGCCGCGCGGTGGGCTGGCGGTGGGACCTGTGCCCACGCACGGGGAGGATGAGATGAACCTATGAAGAGCAGATCCCAAAAAGAAAAAACTATGAAGAGCACGGAACTGCATTCATTCGAAAAAAGAGTTTATTTGCTCACTTTAAAAACACCTCAACCAAAAAAATCCCAGTCATACAGATTAGGGAGGTGCTGGGCGCCGGCGCCGGCCGTCACACAGCAGCCGTCGGATCGAGTGTCCTTAACCGTCATATCTCGTCTTCGTCCTCAGCCTCGAGCCACGAATGCGAACGCCTCGTCGGTCATCCTGGTCCAGCGCGCAACGACGTTCCCCCCGCCCCTCCCCTTTCCCCCCGCCCATTGGCGGTCGAGGGGTCCTTCTCCCGTTGCCCCCTCTCGCCGGACGTCATCATCGTCGGTCGTCGTCCTTGCAGAGCCAACAAACGTGAGCGCCTTGTCGGTCCTTCGTTGCAGTTTTTTCATCAACGGTTGTAGCATTTTATGTCAACGGTTGCAGCATTTCGCCTAGCAATGACCGCTTGCAGCTTTTATATGTCTGGTTGCAACCTTTTTCATCAACGATTGTAGCATTTTATGTCAACGGTTGCAGCATTCCGTCATGGCAATGACCGCTTGCAGCTTTTTATATGTATGGTTGCAGCTTTTTTAATCAACGGTTGTAACATTTTATGTCAACGGTTGCAGCATTTCCGCCATGGCAAATGACCGCTTGCAGCTTATCATATGTCTGGTTGAAGCTTTTTATTTTGGGTTTTGAAGCTTTTTCAAATAGTTGTTACATCAATTTTGGGTGACGTTTGTAACACTTGTATACGTGCGCCCGGCATGGCTGCAGGCGACGAGGACGACGGGCAAAGGCTGGATCCGGCGATGCGGACGGTCGACAATGGCGGGAAGTGGCGATACGGGCGGGCCGACGGGGGCAGGGACCGACGCAGCGGCGGCAGCCGCGCAGGGGCGTGCAGATGGTGGGCCCCTTCGATCATGTGACGCACCACACGCGAGCCGTTGGGATGGAGACGAGATCGCAGGATAAAAAACGAAGATCGACGATGTGCGTACGTCCGGCCGAACGTTCGACCGGCGCACGGGCGGAAAATGTTTCCCTACATATTATCATCCTGCAAAAAATAGCAACACGATAAAAAAAACTATACTAATGGGTTTGGCTATAAATGAAGTCTATAGATTGCCAAATATAATAACATGCTAAATATACCTTACCAAAAGTCTTAGGATATGGCACAATCAAGTTTTAATAGTACAATGTATGTATACCAAATCCAAATTAATATGAATTCTCCTGAAACATCTTTTGTTTAAAATGATTAATAGTCTATGACTATTTCGTTTTGCTTATACGGATAAAGCCGATAATAGCAAATGTTCCATTTCCTTCCCAGTCCCTTGGCGGCTAGTACAAGCCCTTCTCCTCCAAGCTTCGTCGGCAAGCATATAGATTAATTTGCATCATCTCTACATACCGCCCCCGCGTCCGATGGAGGGGAGGAGAATCCAGATGCCTCCGCTTTGGTCAGTAATTTAGGTTAGTGTTTTTAGTCCTCGCGTATGTGGTGCTCGGACGGATGGTTGTGCTTCGTCTTTGAGTTTGTCTTCCGGGCTCCCATCCTCCTTGAGTTCATCCGTCTTGATTTAGTCGACGGAATTTCAGTTAAACTCATCTCATCTCTTTGGGGCAATGAGGTTATGTTTTTCGTCATGTGGCGAGATGTGGTGTCAGGTGTTTCAAATATATTCGAGGGTGCTAGTCCGATAGGGGAGTGACGACATCGGCTCATCGACGGCTCGCCTGGCAGTGTTAGTGGTCGTTTGATAGTCTCGGAATCTTGTTGTAAGTTTTATTATGTTTGAGATGCTTTGTACTTCCGATGAGAATTTATAAATCTTTTTCACACATAAAATATAGGGATCAAAAAGCATAAGGAACAGGGTCGAGGCGAGTGACTGAACCCTAGTTGTCACACGTCGATTACCCCTATCACTGTCGCCATGGCAGGTCATCTAGTAAGACCCGCGTGATGGTGGTGGGGGGAGGCCCTAATCGGGGCGACTTGGTGAAGAGGTGTTGGAGGGTTGCTGTAGGTGGTAAAAGATATGAGGGCTCGAATAGCGGTCTCCGTGAGGTGGTTCTCGACGATGGTGTTGGTGGAGCGGTGGTCCCTAGGCATGGGAACCGAGAGGCGCTGGAGCCGAGCTCCTTGAGTTCGACGCAGCCCAGCTCCTGACCATGTGGGGGTCTAGGTTGTGTCTTGACTTGAAACTTCTCGAACAAATTTTCACCGGTTTTTTGTCCCAGATAAATATTAGTTTTGCAAATTCCAAAAACATGTAAAAAAACAATAGCACCACGCACTGGATTAATATGATAGTCCAATAAGTCAATATAAATTTATGCCAAGATGATGCAATAATGGTATAAACATAGCGTGAACATAGGACAAAAAATAGTTTAAGTGTATCGACAGTGTGGTGAATTATTTGATAATTCAACTTATCAAATAGGCTTTTGGCTTTTTTTTTGTTTAAGCTACTTATCTCTTGTTTCCTGGCTATTTGTACACAACAGTGCTAAATAAGAACACAATAGCATAGTTCAATAACCACAAATTGGGTTGTAAAAGAGAGTTAACCAATTGAGCTAGTGATAGTTGAAAGAGTGTGCATCCATGCATCCATGGGTGTGCACGCACTCCTACATGTGTTGACATGCATATCATGTGTAGTCCAATAACGCCTCTACGAGAAAGCTATACTATGCTCGTTGATACAAAATTGGAAGGGTACGTGCTTATGTGCATATCGTGGATAGTCTCGCAATGGCTACATGGTGAAGTTATACTACACCCGTCACCACACCAGTCATGTTGTACTCGGGCCATCATTGGTTTTTGATAATGTTCTCCACCCAAGATCATATTTCCAGGCATGTTCCGTTTGCTTGGTGTCCGGTCAAGATGGGGTGTACACTACACACTACATTGACTATGTCGACTCTTGCTCTTGTAACACTAATCCGGTCGTCCTTAACATTACAACAATATGTCAATTGTGTGGGAGGGGTGGAGGGGTTTTATTAAGCGTAAATTCATCCAAAATGGTAGAGAAAAAGTACACACCCGTATGCCAAAAGATCAAGGTAACAAGCATTAGTACAGTTTAAGTGGATTTTGAATCCCATTAAAATCCAGGGTATTTGCTTGTCAAATATATAACTTTTATAATTAAGACCTCTTAAGGGTATCATAACCCAGTATAACGCAAACCTCATTCAATGCCAACTAGGCATATTGTTCATATGACATAGTATTAATTGAGGAACAATGCATGGTTTATTTTAGTAACATATGTTGATATCGTATCATAATAAGTGATGTGCTGCTATTTTTCATACAAAGGAATAATGTCATCTAGAGTACTACCAACTTATGATACTCCTCACTACAAGCAGTCTAACACAACCCGTAGTGGGGAGTATCATATACTAGTATCATGCATATGATACCACCTCCATACTGCATTGTATGACAATTTAGTGTCTTATATTACATTGTTTATTGTTTTGCATGACACATAATAGCATTATATTTATTATGATAGTGGTATATTCTCTCTCCTCAGTTAACAGTGTGTCATGTCACCAATATGCCTAGTTGACATTGCATGGGCGGCATGATACTACCTATATCTTAGCGTGGTTTCATAGGTAAAAATATGATGTGGCACCCCATTTAATGAAGAAAACGAGAGAAACCATATATTAATATAGATATAAATCTTAGTATCAAATCCAAGATAGCTTATAACTTTCTCTCACGAAAGACAATAAATGAGGGTTGTTTTGGACTACCAACAGCGGGGAGTAACTTGGACTAGTAACATGCATATGTTACTAATCTATGTTACTATCTCTATAGCGGGGAGTAACATATGTGTGATGTAATGCAACACTTCATTATTATGTTGTAGACTCATCTTGTCTTGGTTTGTGTGATGTTACCCAAAGAATGAGTAACTAGCTAAGTTACTCAATTCATCTCTCCCCTCATTAAAACATTGTCACATAGGCAAATTGGGTGAGTTGGACTTTATGTTACTACTAAAGTTACTCCCACTTTGTGTAGTCTTACGTACAACACTAAGGGCACTCCCAATGCATCATATCTTAACGAGTAATCATATATACAGTGAAAAACAATAGAGACGACCACCACTACAATGCATTATCTCTTAGATGTTGTACATAAGTAATATTGCAATAAACTTTTTTAAGGATCATATTAGCATCTCAACCTTATCATTGGTGTTCCATGTGATGCTAGTCGTCCAGGATGATATTGTCAGGGCATGCGTTGTTAACTTGGTTTCCAGTCATGACGGGGTGTACACTACACACTATGTTGACCATGCCTACCTGTGTCATTGTGACACCAACACCATCTCTCTCAACATTACAATAGTATGTCAATTACGAAGAAGGATGGAGGGAGTTTAATTAAGAGCAAATGGTGACAAAAAGGTAGAAAAATACTCACTAGATGGAGAAAGATCATGGTAGCATGCATTAGTGCATTCTAAGTGGATTTTGAATCTTAAGAATCCATAACATTTAGTTGTGACATATTCCACTTCGGTTAAGGTGCATGCATGCAGACATGCATACATATTTGCGAGATAGTGGCCCTATTTGGATCCATGAGTTAGAGTTAGAGTTGGTTAGATTGAACCAATCTAACCCCAAAACATCTAAACAGAAGGGTTAGAGTTGGTTAGATGCATCTAACCCATCCAAAACTAACCCACCCAAGGGATGCTTATTTGGGTTAGAGGTAGGTGGGACCCACAAAAAGTTACTTTTTCCTCTACCTCCACCACACCAAATCCTTGTTAAAGGAGACAAATGATTGAAAAAGGTGCATTTATTGGCAATCTAACTCTTCCATCCAAACACCACTTTGGTTAGAGTTAGTTTAGGGTTAGTCAAGGGTTATAATCTAACTTTAACCTCTAACCGAGTAAGAGTATCCAAGAAACAGGGCCACTGATAGATGAAAGAGAGTCAAAAGGCTACATGCATGCATGCCCAGGATGCATGCATATGTATGTGTTGATGTGTATATGATGTGTGCAGACATGTGTTAACATGCATATGAGCATATCATGTGTACTTTGACGATGGTTCGATGGCAAAACTATACTACGTTTGTCGACACGCCCACCGTCTTGGGGTCGACCTTATCATTGGAGTTCTTGGTGATGCTCGGTGGCCAAGATGATTTTGCGACAACATGTTTCGTCAACTTGGTGTCTGCTCAAGACGGGGTGTACACTACACACTGCATTGACCATGCCGACGTGTGGTATTGACCAACACCGTCTCCCTCAAAATTCCAGCAATATGTTGATTACGTGGGAGGGGTGGAGGGTTTTTAAGAGAAAACGGTGGCCAAACAAGGTAGCGAAAAAGTATACACGCACATGCTGAAAGATTATGGTAACATGCATTAGTGCATTCTAAGTGGATTGAATCTCATTAAATTCCATGGCGTTTAATTGTGGCATACTCCACTCAGTTAAGGTACACGCATGCATGCCATGCATACATACTCCCTCCTTTTCGGTTTATAGGGCTCAAATCTGAAATCTCATCAACCAAGGTGAATTGTGAGTGGATAACACTAGTTTAAACTAGTCAATGAAATATTTCTCACATATTCAATTTCCAAGGCAATAAATGTAGCATCCTTCCTTTTATTGGACGTGCATGGTGCATGTAGAAAACGATGCATGCATAGCCACTCATCTCCTTTCTCTAAACTTTATGAATTAAATATGGCGTGAGACTCAAAGCACTTTAACTCACTTAGACTCAAAATGAGCCTAATACAATGAAAATCTGAAAATTTTGAGATATGCTTTATAAACCGAAAAGGAGGGAGTGTTATTCAAATAACAATAGTTGAAAGGTACAGTCAAAAGGATACATGCATGCATGCAAACATATGTGTTTCGGTCTATATAATGTGTAGTTTGACGACGGTTGCACGACGAAGCTATACTTATCGTCAACACATAGTTGAAAGGTGGTTAGAACTTACTCCTTCGTTTCTAAATATAAGTCTTTTAAGAGGTTCCACTAAAAGACTACATACGTATGTATATAGACATGTTTTAAAAACTAGATTCATCCATTTTATTATGTATGTAGTCCCCTAATCATATCTCTAAAAAGACTTATATTTAGGAACGAAGTAAGTAGAAGGATGCATGCATGCATACATGTGTTAATGTGCATACCATGTGTAGTACGAATTGATACACGACAAAGCTACATTATGCTTGTTTCCATGTAGTTGAAAGGTGGTTAGAAGGGTACATATATGCATACATGCGTTAACGTGCATATCATGTGTAATGTGACGATGGTTGCATGACGGAGCTATACTACGTCCGTTGACACATCTGTTGTCTTGGGATTGACATTAGCATTGGAGTTCCTTGTGATGCTCACCGTCAAAGATGATATTTGGGGCATGTTTGGTTAACTTGGTGTCCGGTCAAGACGAGTCGTTGTTCACTTAACACTACATTGACCATGACGACGTCACCCCTATAACATCAATATGGTCTCCCTCAACTTTACAACAATATGTCGAATGCGTGAAAAGTGTGGAGGGGGTTTAAGAGCAAATGTCGACCAGTAAGATAGAGAAAAAGTACACACCCACACCCAAAAGATCAAGGTAACATGCATTAGTGCAGTCTTGGATTTTGAATCTCATTAAATTCTAAGGGATTTAAGTGTGACATATTCCACATCGGTTAAGGTACATGCGTCCATGTCATGCATACATATTGTTCAGTTAGGGACGGCTGAAAGAGAGTCGATAGGATATATGCATGAATGCCCATGATGCATGCATAAGTATGTTGTTGTCCTTGTCATGTGTACTATTTTTATTGATGCGTGGTTGAAAGGGAGCTGGAAGGTTACATGCATGTATACATGTGCTATTGTGCATATCACGTGTAGACTGTCGATGGATGTACAATGAAGCCATACTACGTCTGTTGACACGCCTGTTGTTTTGCGGTTGACCTCATCGTTGGAGTTCCCAACCCAAGATGATATTGATGTGGCATATCTTTTTAACCAATTTATCTCTTGGGTTGATCTCTCTCAACACTACAACTATAGATATATTGAGTAACAGGGTGGAGTGGGTTTAAGAGCACATTACAATGAAGAAAGTAGAGCAAAATGAGAAATTCATGCATAGAAAGATCAAGGTAACATGAATTAGTGAACTATATGTGCATTTCAAATACCATTAAATTTCATTGCGTTCAATTTTGACATCTTCCACTTTTGTTAAGTATTTTCTTGTTGGAAGAATTTTCGTACGTATACTTTAAATCACGCTCCTCTGCCACGGCGCGCTCGGCCTCCTGCCAGCGCCGTATGCTCGAGGTAGCCGTGTGCTGAGAGCGACCTGCAGACATGACTCGCTGCAGTGGGGCTGTTGCGTGAAGAGGAGGCTGTTGCTGACGAGCTGCTGCTCGGCAGTCCGTAGGGAGGGAGGTAACCAGGGGCAGTCGGAGCAGCTGCTGCTACCGGCTTAGGCTGCTCTGCTCCCGGTGAGAGAGGTGAGCAGGAAATGCTCAGGGTACAAGATAACGAGGCTCTGATACCAGTTGTTAGACCTTTCAGCGTGAGCATTGATAGTTGTGGATGACACTAGGAGAGTTGGAACAGTTTTCGTTGGTTTATTTCTCACACAAGCCATTTCCAACCTGAGGGGTTGGGGATACATATTTATAGGGTGCTAGCCAGCCAAGCATATGCTAAGATGCTAGTCTAAGATGCCAGTCTAAGATGCTATCCTAACTGCCAGTCCTTGGTGGTTAAGGATTCTATCCTAACAGCCACAAGGACCATGTGCTGCAGCCCCACAAAGGACCATGTGCTGCAGCCCCACAAAGACCCTAGTATAGAGACTTATCCATCATTCTCCCCTTAAGTCTTGTACGTCGTCTTGTGGGAGAGTCGAATCATCCCGATCCTCGAGCAGAGTTCGAGGAACTTGATCCTCCCAAGAGGCTTGGTGAGCAGATCTGCGAGTTGGTCCGTGGTGTTGATGTAGCTCGCCTCGATGCTCCCTTCATCCAAACAGCTTCGGATGAAGTGGTACCTCAGTCGAATGTGCTTGCTCCTTTCGTGGAAAACAGGGTTCTTTATCAGGGCCAGGGTGGACGAGAAGATCACCATGCAGTCGAGCGAGCCAGAGCGCCTGAGTGCAGGCGGTGGAGGCCGATAGGTTTAGACTTTTTAGATTTGCAGTGTCAATATCAGAAGTAGCAACAGTGGCACTTTGCTCACTGTGATTTCTTCTTATCCGCAGCACCGCACAGTTGATTGGCCTTTTGTGGGCGTCGACGGTGAGCTGGCCTGAGCCAGCCAGCTCTGGCAGCGGCGCCAGCAACGGCTGCCGCGGCCGCCAACAGCCATTGCTGCAAAGCCGCGCGCCCGCGCCGCTCGGCACCGTCCAAGCCACCCGCTCGCTCCGCGTGTCCCGTCCTCACCTGTGCATGCCGCAAATGTCGTCGCCACGCTTTGGACGGCGTAGAGCGTCCTTTCTGTTGCCGTCGCGCCCGTGGCAAGCCGCGCCATCGAGCCGTGATTCCCGCCAATGACTGCTCGAGCTTAGGCCCAAAATGGAGCCCCCATAGTGAGTTGTCGCTGCCCCCGCCCTGCAACAACCCGCTAATCCCTCTGGCTATTGGAATTTGTCGCCGGAGTTTGGCTCCCGCGGCACCCCCTCTCTGCCGCCTATGAATAGAAGGCCTCGCGCAGCTAGGCAGCCCAGCACCACTCCACCGCTTCTCTGAGCCACGCTCAAGCCACCAGAGGACCTCGGGGAGGTCTCCTTCCCCGACTACGGCCGCCCCGATCCGCTTTGGGTCTCGGCAAAAACCTCTCTGGTGAGTGAACGAGCGCACCCCAAATTTAGTCAGTAGACCCCTGGTGAACCCATTCTTCTAACCCGCGCCTCAATTCGGTGGTAGACCCTCCCTCCGGCAAGATCCAGTTGCACCCAACGCTGCCGTCCGTCGAAGAAGAAGCAGCCGTCGACATGGTGCTCGCCCACGAATGTTTCCACCAGCCACCAACGCGGAAGGACTCTGTGAGTGCTCATGTGCCCTTAGGCACATGCCTTGTCGTGGATCGTCGCCGACGACCGGCGCAAGCTTCTGTCGCTGGAGGCATTTTTAAACCTGACAGGTGGGACCCCCTCGTCAGGGTTCTTTTCTTTTCGAACCTTTTTCTGAAGCGCCTTTCTCGAGAGTGTGTTTTCTCTCTAGGCTTGTGTATTTTCAACCAGGCGTTTTGCTCCTTTGCAGTCTGCCCCTGGGAAGATTCTGTTTCATTATATATCAACCCCTGGTTTCATTTTCTTTATTATTATTAAACTGCAAATTCTTTTCCAATGATTCTTTTTGCAAAAATTTTCCCTTATTGTCCAGTTTATTTTCATATTTATTTAAATATGTTTAGAGACAGTAACTAAGCCCTTAGCACTTACGTTAGTATTCGGTGTATGTGACGTAGATTCTGACGAGGGAAACACCGTTGTCAACTTCAACGAGCTCGATCCCGACTACGTTGAACCAGGCAAGCATGTTTGAACTTTTGATGCGATGTTTGCTGATAATATTGCTTCATCAATTGCTGCATTAACCAACGCATTTGCATACTACTTAACATAATGATATACCCTGGAAATGATGGTCTGATGTGGTGATGACAGGCCATGGACAACCTAATCACGTGGGACGTGATAGGTTGTTGCCTAGTCATGTCGGATGCATGACAGTGATGGAACGAAATTAAATAACTCCAGTGTCGACCTAGATCGAGTCTTGTCAGCTTTTTATTCCGTGTTGCCACAGGTTTTTCGAAAGGGAATGCAGTGTAGTAGGTCGTGAATCTATTACCAGTTACACACCAAGTAGAGGGGCCAGGATGAAGGTATCCATGGCCCTGGAATAAAGCCAGTGATCCGGTCAGGGGGCATGGGTGTTTCCGGTTTGGGACCGAGAGGGAGGGCACTCCCTTGTAGCACGCGGTAGAAATGTGATCCCATTGCTAGTCGAGGATGTGGCCTCCCCGTCATATGGTTTTCCCCTGGCAGCGTAGCCCGGGTGATGCCGAACTTCGCAGGGGGAAAATGGGTGTGTACTGGTTCTGAGTGTTTGCTTCTAAAATACCGTACGCGGGATTAGTCCTAGTGACTATTGGAATCCGTTGGCTGTGGGTAAAGAGTACACCCTATGCAGAGTCCAAACTATTCGAGTAGCCATGTCCACGGTCAAGGATGGCTGCTTGATAGGTCAAGTGTCAGTTTCTGGAGCACAAGTATTGGTTATAAAAATGCTTATGATTGACATCTGACAGTGATGGAGGTTTAACTTGATGATAACTTGGTTGTGTGGAATATCCTGAAGATCGGTTGTACCACCCAGATGTTCCTTTTTTTATGCCCCTTTTCAACGGTGTCGCTGAGACGCCCGACTATGGTGAGTATTTATTTAATTATGCCCCTTGTTGCGGTGTCGCTGAGACACCCGACTGTGGCGAGTATTTATTTTATTATGCCCTTTCTGCGGTGTCGCTGAGACACTTGACTGTGACGAGTATTTATTTTATTATGCCCTTTCTACGGTGTCGCTGAGACGCCCGACTGTGGCAAGTATTTATTTTATTATGCCCTTTCTACGGTGTCGCTGAGACGCCCGACTATGGCTTGTCAATTTATTTTTGCCCTCTATGCGGTGTCGCACAGATGACCGACGGTGGCCATGTTTTTAATTGTTGACCTTTCGAGGCGTCGCTTCAGATACCCGATCGGTATCTTCTTACTTCCTGATACTTCGGGAGGACTATCGCTCGACTTATCAATTCTAACTTAATCTATTGACCATGATAATCTTGATAAATTTAACCATGCAATAGAACTGTTGCATTCATCTTATCTTTTGTACAAACTGTTTGCGAGTACTTTTCAAAATATTCACTAGCTTGTTGATATGGGCAGATATGGATGAAGGAGACCTCAAGGACAAAGAGTTCGATAGCGAGTCCGAAGCCTAGAGAAGTCCTAATCAGTCTTGCGATCTTGGAGTCCGTTGTTGTATTGTTTCCCCGCTTCCGCCTTCCGCCATCATGAATAAATTGTCAGGCCTCACTCTAATGCTTGGCGCGTAGTAGTACTTATGTCATGTCACTTCACTCTGAGGTGACATGCCCACTTTTATGCGAGCAGTAGTATCACCCCTTTGACCACTGTAATATATCCATCCTTATGTCATCTATGGGTGTGTTGTAATAAACTGTTGAGCGACCCCCCCCTCCACCCTGTTTAATATTAAGTACTACTGGTTTTTTGTATCAAGATTGGTCTATCAGTGTGAATAATTTTTCTACACTGGTGACATTCATGGCTGATTTTCAACAAATTTATTTTATTTGGAAACTGGTCCTGACAAAGCGTCGCCCGGCTCGGGCGTTAGAGCCAATTGCATTGTCAGGCCGTGGCGCTCGCTCAGGGTAGGCCACGCAGCCGGCCCGACGAAGGGCAGCAACTTCCGTTGCGCAGGCGGGGCTCGTGGTGTCGGCTGGGGTAAGCACCGCCAGCCGTGTCGTCATGTCGGCTGTCAACAGCCGACCGAGTGGCGTGACTCCTGCTCCGGCTTCCCCGCAGCTGGCTCCCGTACCGTTTGTTGGCGTGGGGAGAGGAGGCATGTTGGGTTCGCCTCGGTCCGCCAGCTCCTCACCCTCCGGGTATTGCATTTCGGCGACGGCCGCCTGCATCGCTTGCATGTTCTTGATCGGGGTGCTGCAAGCGGGTTAGGCTCCGCCCAGAGCCTCGTTGACCAGCCGGCCCTGTTGCCGGACACGCCTCATCGCTAGCCAGCGTGAGGCCGTGGGCGCTGTTGTACTCTCGTTGTGCCAACTCCAGCAGTGTCGCACCGTAGCCAGCATCGTGGCATTGTCAAGAAGGAGCTGGCATTGTGCGTCCAGCTCGGCAGCAGCTGCAGTCGGGTAGGCACCCGGCGTGACGGGGGTGCTGATGCTCTCTGCATCGTGGCATGCAATGAATCCAAGGCGGACGTACCCACCGCGGCCGCTTCCTGCTTCGTAGCCAGCCGATGAGTGAAGGAATTGGAGCTGACGGTGAGCACTTCTGCACGAGTGCAGAGGTCTGCCACCTCGCGAGGGTACTCTTCAAAGACAACCGCGATGTAGATGTGGTGGTCGCAAAAAGGGGCCATGGAGTCGCTTGTAGGGAAGGTGGCGTCCGTGAAGCACGCGGCGTTGTCGTTGACTCAACCGAGGGCGTCGTACCTAATGACCAGCCCATGCACAACGCGCTCGCCGGAGGCAGTGGAAGGTCCCGTCTGAAACGTGACTCTAGCCGACGTCACTATCTACCCCACGATGGACGCTAACTGTCGTGGTATTCTCACGGTAGATGCCATGGTGGACGCCAACTGTCGTGGTATTCTCACGTTAGGTGCTGACGGGCGATGGGGGTGTCTAGAGGCGCTCATGACACGAAGCTACCCAAGTTCAAGGCTCACCGATGGAGGCAAAACCACTAGTTCCGACGAACTGACTATGAGAGATCATGATACACGAGCTCTAACTCACCTTCTCCACCTCACATGCGTGTAAGTGTGTGAAAATGGCCGACGCCCCCCCCCCCCCAAACCTCCTTGGCAGTCCGCTTGTTGGAAAGCGAGAACTGCATCTCGAGCGAGACTGCGGCGATTAGGGCGTCCAACGCCCGTTGATCCTCATGATGGTCGACGTTGCCGTCCTAGACCGCCTCCATAGGTGCCACACCTGGAGCCTGATCTTCATGATCGCGGCCCATTCGACGTAGTTGGTTTTGGTGAGGGTAGGCCACCCAACACCGGGACCAACATCCCTGACCACAATCCAGACCTCGTAGAGGCCGCGGTCCTGGTCGTCGTAGCCGCCGTGTGCTGAGAGCGGCCTACAGACATGGCCCGCCGTTGGGTCACTGGTACGTGGAGAAGAAGCTTCTTCTGACGAGCTGTTGCTCGACAGTCTGGAGGGAGGGAGGTAACCAAGGGCAGTGAGAGCAACTGCTGCTACCGGCTGGGGCTGCTCAACTCCCAAGGAGACAGGTGAGTAGGAAATGCTCAGGCTAGAAGACACACTGGCTCTGATACCACTTGTTTGTCGTTTCAGCCTGAGCATTGATAGAAGTGGATGACACTGGGTATAGGCTGCTAGTCAGCCAAGCATATGCTAAGATGCTAGTCTAAGATGCTATCCTAACTGCCAGTCCTTGATGGTCAAAGATTCTAGCCTAACTGCCAGTCCTTGATGGTCAAAGATGCTATCCTAACAGCCACAAGGACACAAGGACCATGTGCTGCAGCCCCGCAAAGACTTTAGTACAGAGACTTGTCATGTGAAGCGCAGTCGATGGGGCCACCACCACCCGTGGAGGCCACTAAATGTGGCAGTGTAGCATGACCTCAAAGCGGGCAAAAGACACCATGGTTATAATTTTTTATTTATTTTTTACGGATTAACAGACAGAAGTCACTAAAGGGTCCCGATGTAGCCCGGGGAACGAATCAGCCGGTCGACCGTAGGAATTCGGCGGCTGACGAAAGTGCTCGAGACTGAAAAAACATCAAGGCTCATGACGAGCTAGCAACGCATGGCAACCGACGGCTGGACCCAACACGGGCGGGAGCTTGTGGCTGGATTCAAAGCAGGCTGCAGTCAACACCGGCTGGGAAATCAGGTAGGCAACAGCACCCATACAACCACAAGACAGCTGCCAGCCCGACGCAATCCTAGACCAGGACAAGCGATGCGACGGGCGCGATCCGATCAGGAGTAGGAAACTGTTGTGGCGGCTCAATCGGGATGGGCGGCGGAGCGGCGGAGGAGTCCTGCAGAGGCTCAGGACAGACCCGCCGACGCAGGCTGGAAGGCTCGAGGCGAGCTGACTCGAATCGGATCGAGGCGAGGTGGAGACGTAATGGTAGCTTCGGTGACCGGTGTAGTTAGAAGCAGCAGGAGGACTAGAGGAAAACGCAATGGCGACGAGGATCAAACACGAGTTGTGTGTGTTAAAAAAACCTAAGCTCTAATACCATGTTAGAAAATATGCAATTTGTATTCACATAAGGACATAGGCCATTATATACACATATAGGTGCAGGAAATGTGCAGAAGACCCCTTATACGATGGGGTAAATACAAAAAGCTACAGGGGTATATATAGTACTCTAACATATATGAGGAGAAGATCCCTTGTACAATGGAGTCGCTCACACAAAATAACACAGGGACACAACTAGGACATGACCATTTTAATCTAATCGATATATGTCTACTCCAACCGAGCGCACCGCACACTAATCCCATCCCCCCATAGAGGTTGGGTGTGCACTAAGAGAAGAGCAGAAATTATATTTGATAGCATTTTAACAACCAAAACAAACAAACAACCTAGAAAGAAATAAACAATACTCCAAACAAGTTAAATGATGCCTACAAAGACTAAATCACAACATGGCTTCAAGCAAGTCCTAAACTACCATGGTTTAGGGTCATGTTGTGACGATATCTGGTCATGCAAAGGAATGAGTTCAACTAACGACCATCCTAACACATTGAAATGAGAGCCAATTAATGTTTCTAAATCACAAATTACGCTAACGTAGTGTGTTCTATTTTACTAATGATGTTAAAGTTATAGTACTCTTTATGCACGCTACCACATCACATAGCACGGCAAGAGGAGGTAATGGACATACCAACGACGGCACTGAAACCGCCATGGCATGGCACGGCTGGGCCTGCACACCATGATGGGAGCACCGAGGTAGAGTCTTGGATCATCGAAGCAACATCCCAATGAACAAAGGTTAAGATTTAAATGATGTGGTAGCACGATAAATTATATGTCAGCTATCACTAGACTAAATCACCAATTATGCTAAGTTATGTGTCACTAAATCGCCAACTATCTCATGGAGTTCTTTATCTAAGTGAAAACAAGGAGAGGAGGTAAAGTACATACCAGGGCCGAAACCACCATGGTTTGCACGACCAAGACGGGAGGTCCAACGCAAAATCTTCGGTCATCGCAGCAACATATTACTTCCATCACATCAGAAAAATCCCGTTCGAACAAGGTTAAGCAACCTGCTCGCCGTATCTGAATAGTAAGTATAAGATGAAAGTAATATATCCCAATTAACAAGGTTTGATGCAATACATGCATGAACACACGGTAGAACTTTGGCTACTGGCTGAACATAAATATATCAATGACTTTGATCAGAAACATGTGCAAGATTATTATTTACCACAGCTGACAGTATATCAGAAAAATACCACCAAACATCTACTTGGAAACCTAATATGTCATGCATTCTCAAACAGCCTAATGAGGCTAAAACAACAGTATGGTATAGAGTACAAGTGTACGACACAAAGAGGAGAATGGACTATGGTAGAATGCTGCATCTTCCAAATTAAGACGATGTGCTTTTCGAGCTAGCTAGCACAAGGGAGAACTGGAATCAGTCCAGATTTCCAAAAGATGGGTTAGTCTAAACAATCAACATCAATAGAGAGAGAAGACCAAAGCAACACTAGACGGTCAAAAACAGTAGAGGATCAAGTAGCGGTAGTAGATGGTCGATCAGAGCAACAGCCACATCTTTAAAATTTCAAAAAGAATTAACATTGATTTGCCCAAAAAGATTGAAGTTAACCACTATAAATTTGTAGGTGATGACTTGTGGAATGACACGGTATTGTATGGTTACAACACAAATAGAAGAACAGTCAGAGCATCATAAACTAGTAAGTTCTGAATTTTCGAACACACCAATTATGCCATGAAAATAGGCACAAATAAAAACAAGTGGTCCTGAGCTACCATGAAATAGCAATTGTTATTTACCTTGCATCTGAAAAGCATAAGTCCACCAGATGGCACCTCAGCAAAACAGGAAAAGGTGCCAAATTATTTCCTTGGTATTCAGTTCATATTCAAAATCAGCGCTGGAGTTCAGAAATTCAGGGTGACAAAAAAATACATAGCAAAAACCATCAACAAACTGCTAAATTGGAATACATTAGCTCCAGAATTGTTGTGCTCAAGGACAACCCATAAGTGCATTAATCATTCAGTACAAACAAGCAGAAACATCTAATTCAGGCCCTCTAGTTCAGTTTATACTAGAAGTCAGCCCTTGAGTGCAAAAATTCAGGGTTATAAAAAATACATAGCAAAAAACATCAACAAACTACTACATTTCACATAAAAAAACTGCTACACTAGAGATGAAATTGGAGATTATGAATAGCTCCAGAATGATTATGCTCAAGGACTACCCATAAGAGCATTAAACCAGTACAAACAAGCAGAAACATCCAACTATGCCTCCCATGTCTAAACGCATGACTGAGCGGTATGTCATGTTTCCACGGGCAACAACATCAAGAAGTTTTGTTATGGACTAATGGACCTCAGCAGGAACTAAAGCAAAAAAAAAAAGAATATTCTGATCCTTGACACCATTCCCATCAGATTTAAGCACCCCATAAACACTTGTATAAACAGACAAAATGGAAGAACGAGACTATGGTTCATTTTTCTCCTCACATCTGTTCAGAATTTCAGACAACCACTACCAAATGACCACCGTCTAAATTCACCGTGGGGTTGACCCTAAAGGTGCATCACTTGGCTAAACAACCTTCAGGCATCTTAAAACGCAAGAAAAACACTCCTACATGCCTAATAATATAAGAAGTAGTCTTCAGGTTCAGTAGAATTCATTGAAGGAAAATTTAAACCTTCAGATCTGAATTTGCATATTTGCAGACAAATAAACAGAGGAGGGGATCATCATATATATGATTCAGGTATTACTTTCTTTACCTTCCTATTAAAATTATGGGTGTGGCTAAGTCTCAGTCGACTGAGATTTAACCAAGTCTTAGTCAAGTGACATAACATACAAGACAGAAAAATAAAAAATTGAAAAGAAAACTTTGCATGGATCTTAATGTAAGATCTCACGGATATAGCATCGACTGAGACTTAACGAAGTCTCAGTCGACTCAGACTTAGCAAGACTGTAAAGTTATTTAGTGTAACAGTACACTGGAATAGCAATATTCAGACATAATATGTTTTACATTCTAAAGTTTGCTTGGTATGCCAAACATTGAACTAAAGAGTACATATGATGTTATGAATTCAGTTGGTTTGGTTTACTGCACGATAACAAATAAAAAGTGTCTCAAAGAAATAAAGCAATATTGTATGGGTAGATAAACAAACAGAGACATGTTTCTTTCAAGTGAAGTCTGTTGGACATTTGCATTGCTATACCCTAAACCCTACAAAACCAAACTATAAAGGGGAGTGTCTATTAGCAAATTTTGGTCTAAATACAGCATAGAAAGACAAGTGCATGAATTCTACAACACTGAGATCTTCAGAAGGTTCCAAAGAAAAATGGAAAACACCATAAGACTACATGTAGTTGAGCAGCAGAAACAAAGATACTATTTGGTGTCTCAGGTTGAAAGCTATCCTTTGAAATAAATCAGAGAAAACCACATTCTCAAAAATGGACCCCATGAAATGTAAAGTTGTTGCTCCATATAATCCAAAAGATTAAAACGACTGACCATAATATATGAAAATATATACTCAGGATTATGTTTTAAATATTCTTACAAAACACAGTAAGTACCCCAGCATAAGAGCTGACAGACTCTCATGTGACATTAAAAATTAAAGCAGTTGGACAGTCTACCGCATAGTTCAATAACACTAAAATATTAGAGCAGCTGGACGCTCTACCGCATAGTTCGATGAACTGAGGTTAGTATACTGTAAATCATGGCAGACAAGGTATTTCAATTACAAAAGGCCCTGTCTGGAAGCAAATTATTTTGAAAAGCAATGTACTCAAAAAGTACAAAAAAGAATGTTGCAGCTATGGAGTACCAGAGCTGACAAGTACTCCCTCAGTCCCGTAATATAAGAGCGTCTTGACACTAGTGTCAAAACGCTCTTATATTACGGCACGGAGGGAGTAGCTCACATGTAGCACAGTTTTCTGCAGTATTAGCAAATCCAAGGTGACTTTACCAACTTAATTATCCAGGAGAATTGTTTAATTTATCTTAACCAGCAGCAACACAATAATGCTCAGGGTTTGAGCCTTTTGCAACTTATAGCACACCACAAGTGTTAAAATTAAAGCGTTGCAGTGGCAAACCGATGCTAGATTGAAGAATCAACACATTAATAGTCATCATAATTAACAGTCAAGCAATGCCAGATTATAATGAAGAAATAGATAGCAAAGTTAGAAATAACAGTCACACCACAGTTAGGAGATCAACTGTAGAAGATCAACCAGAAAGGAGAATACCATGTGTCTTTTTCCTAGACTAGAGAGAGGCAATTGTGACATGGTTGTTCAATTCCAAATGTAACACCCACAGTTAGGCACTCTGGATTGGGAGACCGTCGTATAATAATGTTGAGATCACGCAGCAACCTTTAAACACAGGTTACTAGACTAGTAGTGCTGGCTTAGGTTAGACTCCGTGTTGCAGCACATATCATGACACCCAATACACATAGGCATGCAATCTAGGATTTGTCTTTTTTCTCATTCAAAATGGTGTTCAGCTTTTGCTAGCAAAAAATGGAATTCATATGTCAGGGGCATTAACAAGTTTGATCCATAAAAGTTGTATTTCATCCAACATCAGATGATATACTAAAAGTGGTATACATGAATTTAGCTTGATACATCAGATCAAACACATCACATGATCATGTAATTGACATCTTAACAAGCAACAAATATGTTTTACTAGGGCAGAACTTACGTTATTTCTGGCCCAGCCCCAAACAAGTAAAACGAACAGCAGAAAAAAAAGATGAAAATTAAATGCCAGGTCTAAGATTTATAGAGCATGAGCAAAGAATAGCAGGCACTAGCTCTGAGCACAAAATATTTACATGACGAACTTACACTTACGTATTACTTTATTAGCAACATGAGTAGTCACAGCATAACAGTTTATATCTGATGGTGCTGTGCTTTGCCTCACATCCTCCTCCCTGCTCTATTATACCCCACCTCTTTTGTGCTCAATGTTGAGTACGTCTGTTATAGAGTTATAAAAGTTAGTGGCTGTCTGCTTGCCTTCTGTAAAGGATGGTTTGAACGATAATGCATGATGCAGCAGAATGCTACGACGATTAAAATAATGCTCACATTCAATTGTCAAGTTTACACTATTTGTGGACTTATTAAATACTTGCTCACTGGTCATGCATCTGTGTGTTTGGGAGAATAAGATGTGCAAATAAAATCAAAGGGATAGATGCTACATATATCATATGGGCACAACAACAAGCAGTTTCAAGGTATGCATGTCTACTGAATAGTTACTTTAATCTGCTGCCACAGTAGGCAGAAGTCAGAACGCCATTTTCCATAGTAAATTCTTTTTTCATCATGTTTCCATCACCAATCATCTAGAAAAAATAATGGTTACCATTTAAACTAATCACCTAACGTCAATATGTTTCTATCATTTATATTTCATAACACTCATGTTCCACAAAAACTCATTGCTTGTAAGACTGAATGTAGTACTTTTGTGCTTTTGCAGGTATTGAATAAAGTGCGACTTCAAGACTGCCCAACAAAAATGAGCACATTCACCTCAGGTCCGCGTACCCATGTACAGTACTTGTTCACACAAATTATCCCTAATATAATCTGTAGTATGACAACCATAAAATGACAGAAGATGAAACAAGCAGAACTTGTATCAAACTCGACCACAAGTCAAAACAGCATTGGATACAGAGCACAACCTAAATTGGGTACAGAGATGTGAGTGATCGATGTTGTCCAAAGTGATTAGCTATCATTCTACTAATTTCCTACCAAGCTGTACATACAGTTTTACTTAACAAAAGAGAATACCAGTGAACATATGCATGTACATCTCTGATGAAAAACATCAGGTTCACAAATGAACATTCATTTGGTACAGAAACAGAGTGAATTGCATGGTCAAGTTGTCCACATTTGCTGCCGTGCAAAAGGATGGAAATTCATTTAACAAGTATGTGTCATGCATGGAAATAAATAAGACCACCTATGATACTACTCTATGATACTATGCACTTAGGATGTAGTATCATACACTGGTATCATATGCATACTACCCATCACGACCAGCCTTAGCCTAAGGCAGTGGAGAGGAGTGAAATGAAATCTTACTTGTGTGCATCCAGCCATTATTCTCCTCGGCACCTGCACCTGCACTCCAACTTGTCTTGCTTGACCAACTTGTCTTCATCACCTTTACCAGTCAGTCGTCTTGCTCGCCCAAGGATCATCTTCACCTACACAAGACCATACAAGTATGATGAAACTTGAAGCATATCGACTACTTCTGCTACGATTTTAAATACTCAGCACATGCAATACAAGCCATCTTGCTAAAGCCAAGGATCAAAGCATGCTTTACCAACACTCAAAGTCTTGAAATTAGTCAAGAGTAATAAAAGAGGCACAATTCTAAGCAGCAGCATTGGATATATATTCGCTCTGCGTTGCACTTCGCAGGGATAAGACTAGGTTCCTATAATCCCTCCCCAGACCCCATCTTGTGTGGGAGCTTCTATGCACTGGGTCTGTCCTTTAGTGTATTGCTGTTGAACATCGTCAGAGTTATCGCTTGGTGACTGTAAATGTTTTGAAGGACATTTATTTATGACTGGAAGTACTCTTAAGGTACATTTTTGTTTTGTGCATAAGCCCGGCTAGATATTAAATGTTCATCTCACATTCCTGCGTCTTTAGGTTTGAAACAAACCGATTGGGCCAGCTAAGATACCTGAGCAGGCGCCATTTTTCTTCCTTGCCCTCGGTTCCATCCCTTTCTGAGGAGATATTGTTTGAGCCTCCTTCCAGTAAAGAAACAGATGGCAGCACTACCGAGGACACAATTCATAAAAAGATGGCTCATGTCTCCTCCCACTTCAGTCAGCTGTTGCTATCCTGTTGAGAACTTGACAACTCTAAGTATCTATAACTATCTTCGGTCAAGCAAACAGAGATTTTGGTTCACTGTCTTTTGATGAGACTGGAAGAAGTTCCAATCTTCATGGTAAGTGCTGACTTGGAATCTATTTTGCAGATTCAGCGATCACGGACTACCTAAAAGGCCTATCTCCGTCATCTTTAGATATGGAACTACGGATGCTACAGATAATAGATGACGACGAGGTGGAAGAGTCGGAGGAACCAAGACCCATCCGAGCTCCAGTTCATCTCATTGCTGCTGGACTGCTTCATTCATGAGCATTCCTGTAGGAACAACTTTGAGTTTGTTCAAGCTGTTCTGAAATTGTTTTTGAAGGTACTGGCCAGGAACCAACTGGGATTTGGAACCCATTTATAACGTGCATTATTAGTATTATGCCATCTTTCATCAACCTAAAACAGCTATCTTCTTGAGGTCTTATCATTAAGCATTACAACAACAACAACAACCAACAACAACCAAGCCTTTCAGTCCCAAACAAGTTGGGGTAGGCTAGAGTTGAAACCCATAAGATCTCGAAACCAAGTCATGGCTCTGGAACGTGGATAGCTAACTTCCACGCACCCCTGGCCATGGCTAAGTCTTTATCGATATTACAAACCTTCAGGTCTCTCTTAACGGACTCCTCCCATGTCAAGTTTGGTCTACCACGACCCCTCTTAACATTCTCAGCACGCTTTATCCGTCCGCTATGCACCGGCGCTTCCGATGGCCTCCGTTGAATATGTCCAAACCATCTGAGACGATGCGGGACCAGCTTCTCTTCAATAGGTGCACCTCTAGACAATAAAGCTACAAGAATATTAATAAAGCTAAAAGGGGCTACAAGTACCAAAACTTAAAAGTACACATTTACCAACCATGATCATTAATAAAGCTACAAGTCTGAAAGGGGCTGCTCACCTCTAGACAATTTTTTATCCTCGGAGGAGTTACAAGCGGGAGTCTGATTTTCATTACATGGCTTGGTGCCTTCATTGGCTGACTGTTTCCCCAGTTTGGTTTATCACTACTGCTCCTTTCCCTTCAAAACTCACAACCTCGATCTCCATTTCTCCAACTATTGTCTCTTCCTCCCCCTCGTCCTCCCCCGATATCCATGAGAGGAACCTAGTGGCAGCATGCAATTCAATCAAGCGGTATATCAACCACAAGAATAGAAACCAGAGCGGAGCATGCATAACTTGGGGAAATAAAACAGACTTGAGAGGGAGGGATCGACCTTCCCTGGTGGTTGGTCGTTGGCTCCTGCTCATCCTCCTCATCTATTTCGTCCATGGACAGCACCCGCCCGCTGCAATTAACCAAAAAGGAAATTATCATCTACAGTTGAGAAATCAGAGGCCCAAGGAAAAACTTTCAGACTAGTAAAATAAATCTGCAGGTGTTCTTAGTAGGCATAAAACTGACTGACAGAAACAAATAAACTTATCAAGCACTTGCAAATAGTAGAGAAGTAAACTTGTTTTACTTAAAGGAACCAGAGTATCCAGAGAAACAAAGCATAAACAAGCTTCGACGAAGAAGCTCAAAAATATATACATACAAATACAGATTTGTCCTGCCATTATACATATGTTGCAACTATTTGCAACATACAAATCCATCCATGTGCTAGCAGCAAAATTAAGAACAGACCTCCTCCTCTTTTTGGTAAATAAATTGACCACAAACTGAACTTGTTCATATACACCGAGTGCTAATGAGAAAGATAAAGAGCATCTTCTCTCTTTACTGCTGCTACTAGTAGCGCGGGAACATGAAGCAAAATCATACCATTGTGTACAACAGTAGCATTGATCTGCTTGCTACCAACCAACAATTAACCTACATAAACAAAAACAAAAAATGCCTCATTGTTCTTGCTATACTGCTACTAGCACAGTGAGGGAAGAAAAGAAAAGACAATATCCAGCAGCAGAGGAATGAAGACTCTGTGAGCTACAAGAATTGTTGGCTGTAGCAGTACAAGAAATGAGTTGCAGGTTTTCTGCATCATGTTCAGTCCAGTCGCAGAACAGGAGCACTGAGCAACCAACCAAGGGAATAAAGTAGATTAGAGAGCAGAGACCCTGGATTGTACATGTTCTTCTTAACACAAGGAGAGGAGTCACTTTTTCTGACCAGTATCTAGCAGTAACCACGTTTTCTATAGCAGAGTGCCAATCACTTTGGAAAAACGAACAAAACAAGGGATGGGATCGACCTTCTTCTGTGGGGAGCCATGGTGGTCCGGGCGGACGACCTATTCCAGCACGTCAGGCTACCATGTGGGATCCATCATGTCCCGTTCATCGTCATCTTCCTCACTGATACCGTCCATGGAGGTGGAGGTGGAGGTGGCCTGGTGCTCTGAATGGAAGAGAAAAATGGAAGAAAGGAAGGCATCCATTATTTTGAGTCCACCACAAACAGAGTGGCTAGTACCTACCTGCTACAGCAAGCTGCTGCACTATGTGACTGTATTTTGAAGGAGCAGAGTGGAGCAAGGCAATCAACTGTGACAAATTTCAGAAAAGGAGAAAAATACATCCAGCATACGTACGTACTAGTGCATCATTTTTGCCAATGATAATAGTCTAGTGCAAAAACAGGGGCACTAAATCTGCTAGTGAATAGTACTAGAGCATACAAAGGGGAAACAGCGAAACATATGATTGTAGTAGAGTAGGAGTAGGAGTAGGTGCATGCATCAGTCATGATGAATTTGTAATGTCTTGCATGGCACAAACAGTCATTATACACACACACACACACATCGCACAAGACAAATACAATTGAAGTGCATGAGACAAATAAAGAGCAGGGAATGTTCATTTTATCCTAATGTTGAGGTGATGAAGAATAATGAATGGTCCACTCCAAGATTAGCTAAGCTAGTGTAACAGGACAAAGTTTACACTAAGCTATTACCTAGCAATACATGATGAACCAACAAACTGCCCCTTCAGAAACAAGATTTGACAAGCTATATAAGAAAAGGATGCCCACCATTAGCAAGATCTGGATGAATATTGGGCTCTCTATTAACATCAATCGTCATGACCACACTATCTCCAATACCGACTGCTCTCTCTCATAGCAAACCCACAAACATAATAAAGTAATTTATCAATACCAAGCACAGCCTACAACAATAAGGAGTTTTAAAGTGATGTATGCTGTCCAAAGCTCACATGCCAAATAGAGAGGGACGAAAGCATGGCACATGTATACAACATCACACAAATTTCAGAGCAGAAATTGCATATCCAAGTCGAAGCCATACAAGTTCTTAATCTCTCTGTTCAAACGCAATAAGAGCTATATAGTAACAAATTGTACTGTAGGAACTACTACTACTATCCAGGGTTTTCTTAATCTCTCAGTTCTAAGTTGTAACCATGTGTGCTAGCAGAGTACTAGTATTGCTTAACTGCGATGGCTACTTGTAAGCGGTCAGGAAATTCAAGCTACCAATATAGGGACTTGTGACGTGCTAGTAGATCAATAGTATCCATGTGTAAGCGATCAGGTTGATCAAACTGAAACCTGTATGTGCAATTGCAACTCAGCCTGGACATACAAAGAAAAACTACCTGCAGGTATAGCAATACAGCCCAAGGTTATATCATAGGCCCGCCCACCAGAAGAATTCAGTGAACATGAGACACATGTGCAGGGAAGCAGAACTCAGTTAAGATGTTCATACAGTACAAACTGAACAATGCTAGTAGTGTGGGTTTTCTGCTTGAACCAAAAAAAGGATGCAGATTCATAGAAAATAAACACCCAGGCAATTTTAGGCAACACCAGTCCAACATAGGTAGTGTTACACCACTAAAACAGAAACACGAAGTTTCCAATCAATTGCCTTACATAATTTTGGTACAAATCTAAAGGATGTTACTAACATAAAAGCAATGATATGGTGGCTCCATTCATGTACATCAACGCTATGAAAAGCATGTCTTGGCACAAAAAGGCAGCATGATAAAATTAAATGTGGATAATTATAAGGTAAAAGAAAAACGAAAAAAGATGAATAGCCATATCTCCATATGGAGTATCATTATAATTAAAATTCATGCACTCAAATTTGTTTCGTAGTGCATCCCCTTCAACTATTCGTTTAGGCTTTGTTCGTTTAACCCCACCCCCGCCAAGATCTGGCCCAAACCCCGTCGATCCCCGTGGGTTTCTCCCCGACCGGGGTCGGATCCCGGTCTGGCTTATAACAGCCTTCGGTTAGACCCGGCCTGGATTAATCCCCTCTCAAATCCCTCCCAAGCCCCGTGGAAACTGCAGGGAAATGAACCACGCGTCCCACGCTGTGGAAGCAAACCCCGTCTCTCTCTCCCCCAAACGCTTTCACTCACCCCGACTCCCTTTCTCGATTCGGCGGCGGCGACTGCGACGGCCACGACGCCGGAGAAGAATGGACAGCAGCAGCGCTACTGGTGGAGACGGCGGCGGCGTCCTTCCCCATCCCCTTCCCCTCCTCCCCCCTTCCCCTTCCTTGTCCAACCGGCGCCACCGCATCCAATCACAGCGGCACGAGCTGGGCGGTGATCCAGAGCAGCCGCGGCGTGAGCTGGGCGGTGATCCGAAGCAGCCACGGCGCAAGTTGTGGCAGCACGAACAAGGCACTGTCGGCATGACTCTCCCCGGACAGTACACCAGTAAGCTGTTAGTCCTCTTCTTGATTGAAAGCTGTAACCGAGCAGAATGAAGACAAGGGATTGTGTGGATCTGTGGGGAAGGGGTTGGCCGGGGATGGGTGACATGAGGGGATTATCAAATCCCTGCAGGTGTTGGTTACCTGTGGTGAAGAAACCCCAACAACCGAACAAAGCCTTGATGGAAGTGCATCCAAAATGAAACCGATGTTAGATATTCTATAGCCATGAATAGACTACCAACACGTGAGTAAGCGGCGAAATCTCCCGTCGCCGCACGCGAACCTGGGGTGGTAGCGAAGATTTAGGGGCGGCGCAACGAGAGAAGGTGGTGGCGGAGACGCCCAATTCGTGAGCGGCGTTGGCCCCGTCGATGACTACGAGGCTCCGACCAGCGGGCAAGTCGCAGGGAGTCCGCCTCTGGGGAAGGGGGTAGAGGGAGGATGTGAAGCAGGGGTCGACGGTGAGAAGGCGAGAGGCCTTCCCAGGCGCGCCATGCCAGCTCCCGCTGTCCGTACCGAAAGTCGCGCCGCGCTCGCCATGGTCCACGTCGGCTGATTGCAGCACCAAGAGCCGCCAATGGACCACGTCCTCCTACCCGGCCCTGGTTCGGAGGGCACGGGTAGCAGCGCCGTCGGAGGGGGAGCCCGAGCAGCAGGCGGGGGGACGACCAAGAGCAGTAGTGCGGGGGGCTGCGAGGTGGGGCTGGCCGGCGACCTAGGAGACGGTTGGCGAGCAACTCGTCCAGCCGCCGCACGCCGAGCTGGCCGTATGGTCGGCGGCCGGGAGAGACGCCTCGTGCAGCGCGTAGGGGGCGGCGGCGGCGGGGGGATTGGTGGGGAGGGAGGGAGGGAGGGAGCAGGGCAAAGCAAAGGCCGCGCGGTGGGCTGGCGGTGGGACCTGTGCCCACGCACGGGGAGGATGAGATGAACCTATGAAGAGCAGATCCCAAAAAGAAAAAACTATGAAGAGCACGGAACTGCATTCATTCGAAAAAAGAGTTTATTTGCTCACTTTAAAAACACCTCAACCAAAAAAATCCCAGTCATACAGATTAGGGAGGTGCTGGGCGCCGGCGCCGGCCGTCACACAGCAGCCGTCGGATCGAGTGTCCTTAACCGTCATATCTCGTCTTCGTCCTCAGCCTCGAGCCACGAATGTGAACGCCTCGTCGGTCATCCTGGTCCAGCGCGCAACGACGTTCCCCCCGCCCCTCCCCTTTCCCCCCGCCCATTGGCGGTCGAGGGGTCCTTCTCCCGTTGCCCCCTCTCGCCGGACGTCATCATCGTCGGTCGTCGTCCTTGCAGAGCCAACAAACGTGAGCGCCTTGTCGGTCCTTCGTTGCAGTTTTTTCATCAACGGTTGTAGCATTTTATGTCAACGGTTGCAGCATTTCGCCTAGCAATGACCGCTTGCAGCTTTTATATGTCTGGTTGCAACCTTTTTCATCAACGATTGTAGCATTTTATGTCAACGGTTGCAGCATTCCGTCATGGCAATGACCGCTTGCAGCTTTTTATATGTATGGTTGCAGCTTTTTTAATCAACGGTTGTAACATTTTATGTCAACGGTTGCAGCATTTCCGCCATGGCAAATGACCGCTTGCAGCTTATCATATGTCTGGTTGAAGCTTTTTATTTTGGGTTTTGAAGCTTTTTCAAATAGTTGTTACATCAATTTTGGGTGACGTTTGTAACACTTGTATACGTGCGCCCGGCATGGCTGCAGGCGACGAGGACGACGGGCAAAGGCTGGATCCGGCGATGCGGACGGTCGACAATGGCGGGAAGTGGCGATACGGGCGGGCCGACGGGGGCAGGGACCGACGCAGCGGCGGCAGCCGCGCAGGGGCGTGCAGATGGTGGGCCCCTTCGATCATGTGACGCACCACACGCGAGCCGTTGGGATGGAGACGAGATCGCAGGATAAAAAACGAAGATCGACGATGTGCGTACGTCCGGCCGAACGTTCGACCGGCGCACGGGCGGAAAATGTTTCCCTACATATTATCATCCTGCAAAAAATAGCAACACGATAAAAAAAACTATACTAATGGGTTTGGCTATAAATGAAGTCTATAGATTGCCAAATATAATAACATGCTAAATATACCTTACCAAAAGTCTTAGGATATGGCACAATCAAGTTTTAATAGTACAATGTATGTATACCAAATCCAAATTAATATGAATTCTCCTGAAACATCTTTTGTTTAAAATGATTAATAGTCTATGACTATTTCGTTTTGCTTATACGGATAAAGCCGATAATAGCAAATGTTCCATTTCCTTCCCAGTCCCTTGGCGGCTAGTACAAGCCCTTCTCCTCCAAGCTTCGTCGGCAAGCATATAGATTAATTTGCATCATCTCTACATACCGCCCCCGCGTCCGATGGAGGGGAGGAGAATCCAGATGCCTCCGCTTTGGTCAGTAATTTAGGTTAGTGTTTTTAGTCCTCGCGTATGTGGTGCTCGGACGGATGGTTGTGCTTCGTCTTTGAGTTTGTCTTCCGGGCTCCCATCCTCCTTGAGTTCATCCGTCTTGATTTAGTCGACGGAATTTCAGTTAAACTCATCTCATCTCTTTGGGGCAATGAGGTTATGTTTTTCGTCATGTGGCGAGATGTGGTGTCAGGTGTTTCAAATATATTCGAGGGTGCTAGTCCGATAGGGGAGTGACGACATCGGCTCATCGACGGCTCGCCCGGCAGTGTTAGTGGTCGTTTGATAGTCTCGGAATCTTGTTGTAAGTTTTATTATGTTTGAGATGCTTTGTACTTCCGATGAGAATTTATAAATCTTTTTCACACATAAAATATAGGGATCAAAAAGCATAAGGAACAGGGTCGAGGCGAGTGACTGAACCCTAGTTGTCACACGTCGATTACCCCTATCACTGTCGCCATGGCAGGTCATCTAGTAAGACCCGCGTGATGGTGGTGGGGGGAGGCCCTAATCGGGGCGACTTGGTGAAGAGGTGTTGGAGGGTTGCTGTAGGTGGTAAAAGATATGAGGGCTCGAATAGCGGTCTCCGTGAGGTGGTTCTCGACGATGGTGTTGGTGGAGCGGCGGTCCCTAGGCATGGGAACCGAGAGGCGCTGGAGCCGAGCTCCTTGAGTTCGACGCAGCCCAGCTCCTGACCATGTGGGGGTCTAGGTTGTGTCTTGACTTGAAACTTCTCGAACAAATTTTCACCGGTTTTTTGTCCCAGATAAATATTAGTTTTGCAAATTCCAAAAACATGTAAAAAAACAATAGCACCACACACTGGATTAATATGATAGTCCAATAAGTCAATATAAATTTATGCCAAGATGATGCAATAATGGTATAAACATAGCGTGAACATAGGACAAAAAATAGTTTAAGTGTATCGACAGTGTGGTGAATTATTTGATAATTCAACTTATCAAATAGGCTTTTGGCTTTTTTTTTTGTTTAAGCTACTTATCTCTTGTTTCCTGGCTATTTGTACACAACAGTGCTAAATAAGAACACAATAGCATAGTTCAATAACCACAAATTGGGTTGTAAAAGAGAGTTAACCAATTGAGCTAGTGATAGTTGAAAGAGTGTGCATCCATGCATCCATGGGTGTGCACGCACTCCTACATGTGTTGACATGCATATCATGTGTAGTCCAATAACGCCTCTACGAGAAAGCTATACTATGCTCGTTGATACAAAATTGGAAGGGTACGTGCTTATGTGCATATCGTGGATAGTCTCGCAATGGCTACATGGTGAAGTTATACTACACCCGTCACCACACCAGTCATGTTGTACTCGGGCCATCATTGGTTTTTGATAATGTTCTCCACCCAAGATCATATTTCCAGGCATGTTCCGTTTGCTTGGTGTCCGGTCAAGATGGGGTGTACACTACACACTACATTGACTATGTCGACTCTTGCTCTTGTAACACTAATCCGGTCGTCCTTAACATTACAACAATATGTCAATTGTGTGGGAGGGGTGGAGGGGTTTTATTAAGCGCAAATTCATCCAAAATGGTAGAGAAAAAGTACACACCCGTATGCCAAAAGATCAAGGTAACAAGCATTAGTACAGTTTAAGTGGATTTTGAATCCCATTAAAATCCAGGGTATTTGCTTGTCAAATATATAACTTTTATAATTAAGACCTCTTAAGGGTATCATAACCCAGTATAACGCAAACCTCATTCAATGCCAACTAGGCATATTGTTCATATGACATAGTATTAATTGAGGAACAATGCATGGTTTATTTTAGTAACATATGTTGATATCGTATCATAATAAGTGATGTGCTGCTATTTTTCATACAAAGGAATAATGTCATCTAGAGTACTACCAACTTATGATACTCCTCACTACAAGCAGTCTAACACAACCCGTAGTGGGGAGTATCATATACTAGTATCATGCATATGATACCACCTCCATACTGCATTGTATGACAATTTAGTGTCTTATATTACATTGTTTATTGTTTTGCATGACACATAATAGCATTATATTTATTATGATACTGGTATATTCTCTCTCCTCAGTTAACAGTGTGTCATGTCACCAATATGCCTAGTTGACATTGCATGGGCGGCATGATACTACCTATATCTTAGCGTGGTTTCATAGGTAAAAATATGATGTGGCACCCCATTTAATGAAGAAAACGAGAGAAACCATATATTAATATAGATATAAATCTTAGTATCAAATCCAAGATAGCTTATAACTTTCTCTCACGAAAGACAATAAATGAGGGTTGTTTTGGACTACCAACAGCGGGGAGTAACTTGGACTAGTAACATGCATATGTTACTAATCTATGTTACTATCTCTATAGCGGGGAGTAACATATGTGTGATGTAATGCAACACTTCATTATTATGTTGTAGACTCATCTTGTCTTGGTTTGTGTGATGTTACCCAAAGAATGAGTAACTAGCTAAGTTACTCAATTCATCTCTCCCCTCATTAAAACATTGTCACATAGGCAAATTGGGTGAGTTGGACTTTATGTTACTACTAAAGTTACTCCCACTTTGTGTAGTCTTACGTACAACACTAAGGGCACTCCCAATGCATCATATCTTAACGAGTAATCATATATACAGTGAAAAACAATAGAGACGACCACCACTACAATGCATTATCTCTTAGATGTTGTACATAAGTAATATTGCAATAAACTTTTTTAAGGATCATATTAGCATCTCAACCTTATCATTGGTGTTCCATGTGATGCTAGTCGTCCAGGATGATATTGTCAGGGCATGCGTTGTTAACTTGGTTTCCAGTCATGACGGGGTGTACACTACACACTATGTTGACCATGCCTACCTGTGTCATTGTGACACCAACACCATCTCTCTCAACATTACAATAGTATGTCAATTACGAAGAAGGATGGAGGGAGTTTAATTAAGAGCAAATGGTGACAAAAAGGTAGAAAAATACTCACTAGATGGAGAAAGATCATGGTAGCATGCATTAGTGCATTCTAAGTGGATTTTGAATCTTAAGAATCCATAACATTTAGTTGTGACATATTCCACTTCGGTTAAGGTGCATGCATGCAGACATGCATACATATTTGCGAGATAGTGGCCCTATTTGGATCCATGAGTTAGAGTTAGAGTTGGTTAGATTGAACCAATCTAACCCCAAAACATCTAAACAGAAGGGTTAGAGTTGGTTAGATGCATCTAACCCATCCAAAACTAACCCACCCAAGGGATGCTTATTTGGGTTAGAGGTAGGTGGGACCCACAAAAAGTTACTTTTTCCTCTACCTCCACCACACCAAATCCTTGTTAAAGGAGACAAATGATTGAAAAAGGTGCATTTATTGGCAATCTAACTCTTCCATCCAAACACCACTTTGGTTAGAGTTAGTTTAGGGTTAGTCAAGGGTTATAATCTAACTTTAACCTCTAACCGAGTAAGAGTATCCAAGAAACAGGGCCACTGATAGATGAAAGAGAGTCAAAAGGCTACATGCATGCATGCCCAGGATGCATGCATATGTATGTGTTGATGTGTATATCATGTGTGCAGACATGTGTTAACATGCATATGAGCATATCATGTGTACTTTGACGATGGTTCGATGGCAAAACTATACTACGTCTGTCGACACGCCCACCGTCTTGGGGTCGACCTTATCATTGGAGTTCTTGGTGATGCTCGGTGGCCAAGATGATTTTGCGACAACATGTTTCGTCAACTTGGTGTCTGCTCAAGACGGGGTGTACACTACACACTGCATTGACCATGCCGACGTGTGGTATTGACCAACACCGTCTCCCTCAAAATTCCAGCAATATGTTGATTACGTGGGAGGGGTGGAGGGTTTTTAAGAGAAAACGGTGGCCAAACAAGGTAGCGAAAAAGTATACACGCACATGCTGAAAGATTATGGTAACATGCATTAGTGCATTCTAAGTGGATTGAATCTCATTAAATTCCATGGCGTTTAATTGTGGCATACTCCACTCAGTTAAGGTACACGCATGCATGCCATGCATACATACTCCCTCCTTTTCGGTTTATAGGGCTCAAATCTGAAATCTCATCAACCAAGGTGAATTGTGAGTGGATAACACTAGTTTAAACTAGCCAATGAAATATTTCTCACATATTCAATTTCCAAGGCAATAAATGTAGCATCCTTCCTTTTATTGGACGTGCATGGTGCATGTAGAAAACGATGCATGCATAGCCACTCATCTCCTTTCTCTAAACTTTATGAATTAAATATGGCGTGAGACTCAAAGCACTTTAACTCACTTAGACTCAAAATGAGCCTAATACAATGAAAATCTGAAAATTTTGAGATATGCTTTATAAACCGAAAAGGAGGGAGTGTTATTCAAATAACAATAGTTGAAAGGTACAGTCAAAAGGATACATGCATGCATGCAAACATATGTGTTTCGGTCTATATAATGTGTAGTTTGACGACGGTTGCACGACGAAGCTATACTTATCGTCAACACATAGTTGAAAGGTGGTTAGAACTTACTCCTTCGTTTCTAAATATAAGTCTTTTAAGAGGTTCCACTAAAAGACTACATACGTATGTATATAGACATGTTTTAAAAACTAGATTCATCCATTTTATTATGTATGTAGTCCCCTAATCATATCTCTAAAAAGACTTATATTTAGGAACGAAGTAAGTAGAAGGATGCATGCATGCATACATGTGTTAATGTGCATACCATGTGTAGTACGAATTGATACACGACAAAGCTACATTATGCTTGTTTCCATGTAGTTGAAAGGTGGTTAGAAGGGTACATATATGCATACATGCGTTAACGTGCATATCATGTGTAATGTGACGATGGTTGCATGACGGAGCTATACTACGTCCGTTGACACATCTGTTGTCTTGGGGTTGACATTAGCATTGGAGTTCCTTGTGATGCTCACCGTCAAAGATGATATTTGGGGCATGTTTGGTTAACTTGGTGTCCGGTCAAGACGAGTCGTTGTTCACTTAACACTACATTGACCATGACGACGTCACCCCTATAACATCAATATGGTCTCCCTCAACTTTACAACAATATGTCGAATGCGTGAAAAGTGTGGAGGGGGTTTAAGAGCAAATGTCGACCAGTAAGATAGAGAAAAAGTACACACCCACACCCAAAAGATCAAGGTAACATGCATTAGTGCAGTCTTGGATTTTGAATCTCATTAAATTCTAAGGGATTTAAGTGTGACATATTCCACATCGGTTAAGGTACATGCGTCCATGTCATGCATACATATTGTTCAGTTAGGGACGGCTGAAAGAGAGTCGATAGGATATATGCATGAATGCCCATGATGCATGCATAAGTATGTTGTTGTCCTTGTCATGTGTACTATTTTTATTGATGCGTGGTTGAAAGGGAGCTGGAAGGTTACATGCATGTATACATGTGCTATTGTGCATATCACGTGTAGACTGTCGATGGATGTACAATGAAGCCATACTACGTCTGTTGACACGCCTGTTGTTTTGCGGTTGACCTCATCGTTGGAGTTCCCAACCCAAGATGATATTGATGTGGCATATCTTTTTAACCAATTTATCTCTTGGGTTGATCTCTCTCAACACTACAACTATAGATATATTGAGTAACAGGGTGGAGTGGGTTTAAGAGCACATTACAATGAAGAAAGTAGAGCAAAATGAGAAATTCATGCATAGAAAGATCAAGGTAACATGAATTAGTGAACTATATGTGCATTTCAAATACCATTAAATTTCATTGCGTTCAATTTTGACATCTTCCACTTTTGTTAAGTATTTTCTTGTTGGAAGAATTTTCGTACGTATACTTTAAATCATACTCCGTATTAAAAACCACGTGCTGCCTTCGCTGCGGAGTGCCTTGGCATCCGCCGTAGCCTCACGTGCTGCCTTCGCTGCTGCTGCTGCGTCTACCTCCGCTCTAGCTGCTGCCAGCTCCGCCGCAGCCAGCCTCGACGCCCTTGCTGCCACAACAGCTGCTGCTATAGCTGCTCGCTCACGCTCCTCTGCCACGGCGCGCTCGGCCTCCTGCCAGCGCCGTATGCTCGAGGTAGCCGTGTGCTGAGAGCGACCTGCAGACATGACTCGCTGCAGTGGGGCTGTTGCGTGAAGAGGAGGCTGTTGCTGACGAGCTGCTGCTCGGCAGTCCGTAGGGAGGGAGGTAACCAGGGGCAGTCGGAGCAGCTGCTGCTACCGGCTTAGGCTGCTCTGCTCCCGGTGAGAGAGGTGAGCAGGAAATGCTCAGGGTACAAGATAACGAGGCTCTGATACCAGTTGTTAGACCTTTCAGCGTGAGCATTGATAGTTGTGGATGACACTATGAGAGTTGGAACAGTTTTCGTTGGTTTATTTCTCACACAATGCCATTGCCAACCTGAGGGGTTGGGGATACATATTTATAGGGTGCTAGCCAGCCAAGCATATGCTAAGATGCTAGTCTAAGATGCCAGTCTAAGATGCTATCCTAACTGCCAGTCCTTGGTGGTTAAGGATTCTATCCTAACAGCCACAAGGACCATGTGCTGGTCTGCGAGTTGGTCCGTGGTGTTGATGTAGCTCGCCTCGATGCTCCCTTCATCCAAACAGCTTCGGATGAAGTGGTACCTCAGTCGAATGTGCTTGCTCCTTTCGTGGAAAACAGGGTTCTTTATCAGGGCCAGGGTGGACGAGAAGATCACCATGCAGTCGAGCGAGCCAGAGCGCCTGAGTGCAGGCGGTGGAGGCCGATAGGTTTAGACTTTTTAGATTTGCAGTGTCAATATCAGCAGTAGCAACAGTGGCACTTTGCTCACTGTGATTTCTTCTTATCCGCAGCACCACACAGTTGATTGGCCTTTTGTGGGCGTCGACGGTGAGCTGGCCTGAGCCAGCCAGCTCTGGCAGCGGCGCCAGCAACGGCTGCCGCGGCCGCCAACAGCCATTGCTGCAATGCCGCGCGCCCGCGCCGCTCGGCACCGTCCAAGCCACCCGCTCGCTCCGCGTGTCCCGTCCTCACCTGTGCATGCCGCAAATGTCGTCGCCACGCTTTGGACGGCGTAGAGCGTCCTTTCTGTTGCCGTCGCGCCCGTGGCAAGCCGCGCCATCGAGCCGTGATTCCCGCCAATGACTGCTCGAGCTTAGGCCCAAAATGGAGCCCCCGTAGTGAGTTGTCGCTGCCCCCGCCCTGCAACAACCCGCTAATCCCTCTGGCTATTGGAATTTGTCGCCGGAGTTTGGCTCCCGCGGCACCCCCTCTCTGCCGCCTATGAATAGAAGGCCTCGCGCAGCTAGGCAGCCCAGCACCACTCCACCGCTCCTCTGAGCCACGCTCAAGCCACCAGAGGACCTCGGGGAGGTCTCCTTCCCCGACTACGGCCGCCCCGATCCGCTTTGGGTCTCGGCAAAATCCTCTCTGGTGAGTGAACGAGCGCACCCCAAATTTAGTCAGTAGACCCCTGGTGAACCCATTCTTCTAACCCGCGCCTCAATTCGGTGGTAGACCCTCCCTCCGGCGAGATCCAGTTGCACCCAACGCTGCCGTCCGTCGAAGAAGAAGCAGCCGTCGACATGGTGCTCGCCCACGAATGTTTCCACCAGCCACCAACGCGGAAGGACTCTGTGAGTGCTCATGTGCCCTTAGGCACATGCCTTGTCGTGGATCGTCGCCGACGACCGCCGCAAGCTTCTCTCGCTGGAGGCATTTTTAAACCTGACAGGTGGGACCCCCTCGTCAGGGTTCTTTTCTTTTTGAACCTTTTTCTGAAGCGCCTTTCTCGAGAGTGTGTTTTCTCTCTAGGCTTGGGTATTTTCAACCAGGCGTTTTGCTCCTTTGCAGTCTGCCCCTGGGAAGATTCTGTTTCATTATATATCAACCCCTGGTTTCATTTTCTTTATAATTATTAAACTGCAAATTCTTTTCCAATGATTCTTTTTGCAAAATTTTGCCCTTATTGTCCAGTTTATTTTCATATTTATTTAAATATGTTTAGAGACAGTAACTAAGCCCTTAGCACTTACGTTAGTATTCGGTGTATGTGACGTAGATTCTGACGAGGGAAACACCGTTGTCAACTTCAACGAGCTCGATCCCGACTACGTTGAACCAGGCAAGCATGTTTGAACTTTTGATGCGATGTTTGCTGATAATATTGCTTCATCAATTGCTGCATTAACCAACGCATTTGCATACTACTTAACATAATGATATACCCTGGAAATGATGGTCTGATGTGGTGATGACAGGCCATGGACAACCTAATCACGTGGGACGTGATAGGTTGTTGCCTAGTCATGTCGGATGCATGACAGTGATGGAACGAAATTAAATAACTCCAGTGTCGACCTAGATCGAGTCTTGTCAGCTTTTTATTCCGTGTTGCCACAGGTTTTTCGAAAGGGAATGCAGTGTAGTAGGTCGTGAATCTATTACCAGTTACACACCAAGTAGAGGGGCCAGGATGAAGGTATCCATGGCCCTGGAATAAAGCCAGTGATCCGGTCAGGGGGCATGGGTGTTTCCGGTTTGGGACCGAGAGGGAGGGCACTCCCTTGTAGCACGCGGTAGAAATGTGATCCCATTGCTAGTCGAGGATGTGGCCTCCCCGTCATATGGTTTTCCCCTGGCAGCGTAGCCCGGGTGATGCCGAACTTCGCAGGGGGAAAATGGGTGTGTACTGGTTCTGAGTGTTTGCTTCTAAAATACCGTACGCGGGATTAGTCCTAGTGACTATTGGAATCCGTTGGCTGTGGGTAAAGAGTACACCCTATGCAGAGTCCAAACTATTCGAGTAGCCATGTCCACGGTCAAGGATGGCTGCTTGATAGGTCAAGTGTCAGTTTCTGGAGCACAAGTATTGGTTATAAAAATGCTTATGATTGACATCTGACAGTGATGGAGGTTTAACTTGATGATAACTTGGTTGTGTGGAATATCCTGAAGATTGGTTGTACCACCCAGATGTTCCTTTTTTTATGCCCCTTTTCAACGGTGTCGCTGAGACGCCCGACTATGGTGAGTATTTATTTAATTATGCCCCTTGTTGCGGTGTCGCTGAGACACCCGACTGTGGCGAGTATTTATTTTATCATGCCCTTTCTGCGGTGTCGCTGAGACACTTGACTGTGGCGAGTATTTATTTTATTATGCCCTTTCTACGGTGTCGCTGAGACGCCCGACTGTGGCAAGTATTTATTTTATTATGCCCTTTCTACGGTGTCGCTGAGACGCCCGACTATGGCTTGTCAATTTATTTTTGCCCTCTATGCGGTGTCGCACAGATGACCGACGGTGGCCATGTTTTTAATTGTTGACCTTTCGAGGCGTCGCTTCAGATACCCGATCGGTATCTTCTTACTTCCTGATACTTCGGGAGGACTATCGCTCGACTTATCAATTCTAACTTAATCTATTGACCATGATAATCTTGATAAATTTAACCATGCAATAGAACTGTTGCATTCATCTTATCTTTTGTACAAACTGTTTGCGAGTACTTTTCAAAATATTCACTAGCTTGTTGATATGGGCAGATATGGATGAAGGAGACCTCAAGGACAAAGAGTTCGATAGCGAGTCCGAAGCCTAGAGAAGTCCTAATCAGTCTTGCGATCTTGGAGTCCGTTGTTGTATTGTTTCCCCGCTTCCGCCTTCCGCCATCATGAATAAATTGTCAGGCCTCACTCTAATGCTTGGCGCGTAGTAGTACTTATGTCATGTCACTTCACTCTGAGGTGACATGCCCACTTTTATGCGAGCAGTAGTATCACCCCTTTGACCACTGTAATATATCCATCCTTATGTCATCTATGGGTGTGTTGTAATAAACTGTTGAGCGACCCCCCCCCCCCTCCACCCTGTTTAATATTAAGTACTACTGGTTTTTTGTATCAAGATTGGTCTATCAGTGTGAATAATTTTTCTACACTGGTGACATTCATGGCTGATTTTCAACAAATTTATTTTATTTGGAAACTGGTCCTGACAAAGCGTCGCCCGGCTCGGGCGTTAGAGCCAATTGCATTGTCAGGCCGTGGCGCTCACTCAGGGTAGGCCACGCAGCCGGCCCGACGAAGGGCAGCAACTTCCGTTGCGCAGGCGGGGCTCGTGGTGTCGGCTGGGGTAAGCACCGCCAGCCGTGTCGTCATGTCGGCTGTCAACAGCCGACCGAGTGGCGTGACTCCTGCTCCGGCTTCCCCGCAGCTGGCTCCCGTACCGTTTGTTGGCGTGGGGAGAGGAGGCATGTTGGGTTCGCCTCGGTCCGCCAGCTCCTCACCCTCCGGGTATTGCATTTCGGCGACGGCCGCCTGCATCGCTTGCATGTTCTTGATCGGGGTGCTGCAAGCGGGTTAGGCTCCGCCCAGAGCCTCGTTGACCAGCCGGCCCTGTTGCCGGACACGCCTCATCGCTAGCCAGCGTGAGGCCGTGGGCGCTGTTGTACTCTCGTTGTGCCAACTCCAGCAGCGTCGCACCGTAGCCAGCATCGTGGCATTGTCAAGAAGGAGCTGGCATTGTGCGTCCAGCTCGGCAGCAGCTGCAGTCGGGTAGGCACCCGGCGTGACGGGGGTGCTGATGCTCTCTGCATCGTGGCATGCAATGAATCCAAGGCGGACGTACCCACCGCGGCCGCTTCCTGCTTCGTAGCCAGCCGATGAGTGAAGGAATTGGAGCTGACGGTGAGCACTTCTGCACGAGTGCAGAGGTCTGCCACCTCGCGAGGGTACTCTTCAAAGACAACCGCGATGTAGATGTGGTGGTCGCAAAAAGGGGCGATGGAGTCGCTTGTAGGGAAGGTGGCGTCCGTGAAGCACGCGGCGTTGTCGTTGACTCAACCGAGGGCGTCGTACCTAATGACCAGCCCATGCACGACGCGCTCGCCGGAGGCAGTGGAAGGTCCCGTCTGAAACGTGACTCTAGCCGACGTCACTATCTACCCCACGATGGACGCTAACTGTCGTGGTATTCTCACGGTAGATGCCATGGTGGACGCCAACTGTCGTGGTATTCTCACGTTAGGTGCTGACGGGCGCTGGGGGTGTCTAGAGGCGCTCATGACACGAAGCTACCCAAGTTCAAGGCTCACCGATGGAGGCAAAACCACTAGTTCCGACGAACTGACTATGAGAGATCATGATACACGAGCTCTAACTCACCTTCTCCACCTCACATGCGTGTAAGTGTGTGAAAATGGCCGACGCCCCCCCCCCCAAACCTCCTTGGCAGTCCGCTTGTTGGAAAGCGAGAACTGCATCTCGAGCGAGACTGCGGCGATTAGGGCGTCCAACGCCCGTTGATCCTCATGATGGTCGACGTTGCCGTCCTAGACCGCCTCCATAGGTGCCACACCTGGAGCCTGATCTTCATGATCGCGGCCCATTCGACGTAGTTGGTTTTGGTGAGGGTAGGCCACCCAACACCGGGACCAACATCCCTGACCACAATCCAGACCTCGTAGAGGCCGCGGTCCTGGTCGTCGTAGCCGCCGTGTGCTGAGAGCGGCCTACAGACATGGCCCGCCGTTGGGTCACTGTTACGTGGAGAAGAAGCTTCTTCTGACGAGCTGTTGCTCGACAGTCTGGAGGGAGGGAGGTAACCAAGGGCAGTGAGAGCAACTGCTGCTACCGGCTGGGGCTGCTCAGCTCCCAAGGAGACAGGTGAGTAGGAAATGCTCAGGCTACAAGACACACTGGCTCTGATACCACTTGTTAGTCGTTTCAGCCTGAGCATTGATAGAAGTGGATGACACTGGGTATAGGCTGCTAGTCAGCCAAGCATATGCTAAGATGCTAGTCTAAGATGCTATCCTAACTGCCAGTCCTTGATGGTCAAAGATTCTAGCCTAACTGCCAGTCCTTGATGGTCAAAGATGCTATCTTAGCAGCCACAAGGACACAAGGACCATGTGCTGCAGCCCCGCAAAGACTTTAGTACAGAGACTTGTCATGTGAAGCGCAGTCGATGGGGCCACCACCACCCGTGGAGGCCACTAAATGTGGCAGTGTAGCATGACCTCAAAGCGGGCAAAAGACACCATGGTTATAATTTTTTATTTATTTTTTACGGATCAACAGACAGAAGTCACTAAAGGGTCCCGATGTAGCCCGAGGAACGAATCAGCCGGTCGACCGTAGGAATTCGGCGGCTGACGAAAGTGCTCGAGACTGAAAAAACATCAAGGCTCATGACGAGCTAGCAACGCATGGCAACCGACGGCTGGACCCAACACGGGCGGGAGCTTGTGGCTGGATTCAAAGCAGGCTGCAGTCAACACCGGCTGGGAAATCAGGTAGGCAACAGCACCCATACAACCACAAGACAGCTGCCAGCCCGACGCAATCCTAGACCAGGACAAGCGATGCGACGGGCGCGATCCGATCAGGAGTAGGAAACTGTTGTGGCGGCTCAATCGGGATGGGCGGCGGAGCGGCGGAGGAGTCCTGCAGAGGCTCAGGACAGACCCGCCGACGCAGGCTGGAAGGCTCGAGGCGAGCTGACTCGAATCGGATCGAGGCGAGGTGGAGACGTAATGGTAGCTTCGGTGACCGGTGTAGTTAGAAGCAGCCGGAGGACTAGAGGAAAACGCAATGGCGACGAGGATCAAACACGAGTTGTGTGTGTTAAAAAAACCTAAGCTCTAATACCATGTTAGAAAATATGCAATTTGTATTCACATAAGGACATAGGCCATTATATACACATATAGGTGCAGGAAATGTGCAGAAGACCCCTTATACGATGGGGTAAATACAAAAAGCTACAGGGCTATATATAGTACTCTAACATATATGAGGAGAAGATCCCTTGTACAATGGAGTCGCTCACACAAAATAACACAGGGACACAACTAGGACATGACCATTTTAATCTAATCGATATATGTCTACTCCAACCGAGCGCACCGCACACTAATCCCATCCCCCCATAGAGGTTGGGTGTGCACTAAGAGAAGAGCATAAATTATATTTGATAGCATTTTAACAACCAAAACAAACAAACAACCTAGAAAGAAATAAACAATACTCCAAACAAGTTAAATGATGCCTACAAAGACTAAATCACAACATGGCTTCAAGCAAGTCCTAAACTACCATGGTTTAGGGTCATGTTGTGACGATATCTGGTCATGCAAAGGAATGAGTTCAACTAACGACCATCCTAACACATTGAAATGAGAGCCAATTAATGTTTCTAAATCACAAATTACGCTAACGTAGTGTGTTCTATTTTACTAATGATGTTAAAGTTATAGTACTCTTTATGCACGCTACCACATCACATAGCACGGCAAGAGGAGGTAATGGACATACCAACGACGGCACTGAAACCGCCATAGCATGGCACGGCTGGGCCTGCACACCATGATGGGAGCACCGAGGTAGAGTCTTGGATCATCGAAGCAACATCCCAATGAACAAAGGTTAAGATTTAAATGATGTGGTAGCACGATAAATTATATGTCAGCTATCACTAGACTAAATCACCAATTATGCTAAGTTATGTGTCACTAAATCGCCAACTATCCCATGGAGTTCTTTATCTAAGTGAAAACAAGGAGAGGAGGTAAAGTACATACCAGGGCCGAAACCACCATGGTTTGCACGACCAAGACGGGAGGTCCAACGCAAAATCTTCGGTCATCGCAGCAACATATTACTTCCATCACATCAGAAAAATCCCGTTCGAACAAGGTTAAGCAACCTGCTCGCCGTATCTGAATAGTAAGTATAAGATGAAAGTAATATATCCCAATTAACAAGGTTTGATGCAATACATGCATGAACACACGGTAGAACTTTGGCTACTGGCTGAACATAAATATATCAATGACTTTGATCAGAAACATGTGCAAGATTATTATTTACCACAGCTGACAGTACATCAGAAAAATACCACCAAACATCTACTTGGAAACCTAATATGTCATGCATTCTCAAACAGCCTAATGAGGCTAAAACAATAGTATGGTATAGAGTACAAGTGTACGACACAAAGAGGAGAATGGACTACGGTAGAATGCTGCATCTTCCAAATTAAGACGATGTGCTTTTCGAGCTAGCTAGCACAAGGGAGAACTGGAATCAGTCCAGATTTCCAAAAGATGGGTTAGTCTAAACAATCAACATCAATAGAGAGAGAAGACCAAAGCAACACTAGACGGTCAAAAACAGTAGAGGATCAAGTAGCGGTAGTAGATGGTCGATCAGAGCAACAGCCACATCTTTAAAATTTCAAAAATAATTAACATTGATTTGCCCAGAAAGAGTGAAGTTAACCACTATAAATTTGTAGGTGATGACTTGTGGAATGACACGGTATTGTATGGTTACAACACAAATAGAAGAACAGTCAGAGCATCATAAACTAGTAAGTTCTGAATTTTCGAACACACCAATTATGCCATGAAAATAGGCACAAATAAAAACAAGTGGTCCTGAGCTACCATGAAATAGCAATTGTTATTTACCTTGCATCTGAAAAGCATAAGTCCACCAGATGGCACCTCAGCAAAACAGGAAAAGGTGCCAAATTATTTCCTTGGTATTCAGTTCATATTCAAAATCAGCGCTGGAGTTCAGAAATTCAGGGTGACAAAAAAATACATAGCAAAAACCATCAACAAACTGCTAAATTGGAATACATTAGCTCCAGAATTGTTGTGCTCAAGGACAACCCATAAGTGCATTAATCATTCAGTACAAACAAGCAGAAACATCTAATTCAGGCCCTTTAGTTCAGTTTATACTAGAAGTCAGCCCTTGAGTGCAAAAATTCAGGGTTATAAAAAATACATAGCAAAAAACATCAACAAACTACTACATTTCACATAAAAAAACTGCTACACTAGAGATGAAATTGGACATTATGAATAGCTCCAGAATGATTATGCTCAAGGACTACCCATAAGAGCATTAAACCAGTACAAACAAGCAGAAACATCCAACTATGCCTCCCATGTCTAAACGCATGACTAAGCGGTATGTCATGTTTCCACGGGCAACAACATCAAGAAGTTTTGTTATAGACTAATGGACCTCAGCATGAACTAAAGCAAAAAAAAAGAATATTCTGATCCTTGACACCATTCCCATCAGATTTAAGCACCCCATAAACACTTGTATAAACAGACAAAATGGAAGATAGAGACTATGGTTCATTTTTCTCTTCACATCTGTTCAGAATTTCAGACAACCACTACCAAATGACCACCATCTAAATTCACCGTGGGGTTGACCCTAAAGGTGCAGCACTTGGCTAAACAACCTTCAGGAATCTTAAAACGCAAGAAAAACACTCCTACATGCCTAATAATGTAAGAAGTAGTCTTCAGGTTCAGTAGAATTCATTGAAGGAAAATTTAAACCTTCAGATCTGAATTTGCATATTAGCAGACAAATAAACAGAGGAGGGGATCATCATATATATGCTTCAGGTATTACTTTCTTTACCTTCCTATTAAAATTATGGGTGTGGCTAAGTCTCAGTCGACTGAGATTTAACCAAGTCTCAGTCAAGTGACATAACATACAAGACAGAAAAATAAAAAATTGAAAAGAAAACTTTGCATGGATCTTAATGTAAGATCTCACGGATATAGCATCGACTAAGACTTAAGGAAGTCTCAGTCGACTGAGACATAGCAAGACTGTAAAGTTATTTAGTGTAACAGTACACTGGAATAGCAATATTCAGACATAATATGTTTTACGTTCTAAAGTTTGCTTGGTATGCCAAACATTGAACTAAAGAGTACATATGATGTTATGAATTCAGTTGGTTTGGTTTACTGCACGATAACAAATAAAAAGTGTCTCAAAGAAATAAAGCAATATTGTATGGGTAGATAAACAAACAGAGACATGTTTCTTTCAAGTGAAGTCTGTTGGACATTTGCATTGCTATACCCTAAACCCTACAAAACCAAACTATAAAGGGGAGTGTCTATTAGCAAATTTTGGTCTAAATACAGCATAGAAAGACAAGTGCATGAATTCTACAACACTAAGATCTTCAGAAGGTTCCAAAGAAAAATGGAAAACACCATATGACTACATGTGGTTGAGCAGCAGAAACAAAGATACTATTTGGTGTCTCAGGTTGAAAGCTATCCTTTGAAATAAATCAGAGAAAACCACATTCTCAAAAATGAACCCCATGAAATGTAAAGTTGTTGCTCCATATAATCCAAAAGATTAAAACGACTGACCATAATATATGAAAATATATACTCAGGATTATGTTTTAAATATTCTTACAAAACACAGTAAGTACCCCAGCATAAGAGCTGACACACTCTCATGTGACACTAAAAAATTAAAGTAGTTGGACAGTCTACCGCATAGTTCAATAACACTAAAATATTAGAGCAGCTGGACGCTCTACCGCATAGTTCGATGAACTGAGGTTAGTATACTGTAAATCATGGCAGACAAGGTATTTCAATTACAAAAGGCCCTGTCTGGAAGCAAATTATTTTGAAAAGCAATGTACTCAAAAATTGCAAAAAAGAATGTTGCAGCTATGGAGTACCAGAGCTGACAAGTACTCCCTCAGTCCCGTAATATAAGAGCGTTTTGACACTAGTGTCAAAACGCTCTTATATTACGGCACGGAGGGAGTAGCTCACATGTAGCACAGTTTTCTGCAGTATTAGCAAATCCAAGGTGACTTTACCAACTTAATTATCCAGGAGAATTGTTTAATTTATCTTAACCAGCAGCAACACAATAATGCTCAGGGTTTGAGTCTTTTGCAACTTATAGCACACCATAAGTGTTAAAATTAAAGCGTTGCAGTGGCAAACCGATGCTAGATTGAAGAATCAACACATTAATAGTCATCATAATTAACAGTCAAGCAATGCCAGATTATAATGAAGAAATAGATAGCAAAGTTAGAAATAACAGTCACACCACAGTTAGGAGATCAACTGTAGAAGATCAACCAGAAAGGAGAATACCATGTGTCTTTTTCCTAGACTAGAGAGAGGCAATTGTGACATGGTTGTTCAATTCCAAATGTAACACCCACAGTTAGGCACTCTGGATTGGGAGACCGTCGTATAATAATGTTGAGATCACGCAGCAACCTTTAAACACAGGTTACTAGACTAGTAGTGCTGGCTTAGGTTAGACTCCGTGTTGCAACACATATCATGACACCCAATACACATAGGCATGCAATCTAGGATTTGTCTTTTTTCTCTTTCAAAATGGTGTTCAGCTTTTGCTAGCAAAAAATGGAATTCATATGTCAGGGGCATTAACAAGTTTGATCCATAAAAGTTGTATTTCATCCAACATCAGATGATATACTAAAAGTGGTATACATGAATTTAGCTTGATACATCAGATCAAACACATCACATGATCATGTAATTGACATCTTAACAAGCAACATATATGTTTTACTAGGGCAGAACTTACGTTATTTCTGGCCCAGCCCCAAACAAGTAAAACGAACAGCAGAAAAAAAAGATGAAAATTAAATGCCAGGTCTAAGATTTATAGAGCATGAGCAAAGAATAGCAGGCACTAGCTCTGAGCACAAAATATTTACATGACGAACTTACACTTACGTATTACTTTATTAGCAACATGAGTAGTCACAACATAACAGTTTATATCTGATGGTGCTGTGCTTTGCCTCACATCCTCCTCCCTGCTCTATTATACCCCACCTCTTTTGTGCTCAATGTTGAGTACGTCTGTTATAGAGTTATAAAAGTTAGTGGCTGTCTGCTTGCCTTCTGTAAAGGATGGTTTGAACGATAATGCATGATGCAGCAGAATGCTACGACGATTAAAATAATGCTCACATTCAATTGTCAAGTTTACACTATTTGTGGACTTATTAAATACTTGCTCACTGGTCATGCATCTGTGTGTTTGGGAGAATAAGATGTGCAAATAAAATCAAAGGGATAGATGCTACATATATCATATGGGCACAACAACAAGCAGTTTCAAGGTATGCATGTCTACTGAATAGTTACTTTAATCTGCTGCCACAGTAGGCAGAAGTCAGAACGCCATTTTCCATAGTAAATTCTTTTTTCATCATGTTTCCATCACCAATCATCTAGAAAAAATAATGGTTACCATTTAAACTAATCACCTAACGTCAATATGTTTCTATCATTTATATTTCATAACACTCATGTTCCACAAAAACTCATTGCTTGTAAGACTGAATGTAGTACTTTTGTGCTTTTGCAGGTATTGAATAAAGTGCGACTTCAAGACTGCCCAACAAAAATGAGCACATTCACCTCAGGTCCGCGTACCCATGTACAGTACTTGTTCACACAAATTATCCCTAATATAATCTGTAGTATGACAACCATAAAATGACAGAAGATGAAACAAGCAGAACTTGTATCAAACTCGACCACAAGTCAAAACAGCATTGGATACAGAGCACAACCTAAATTGGGTACAGAGATGTGAGTGATCGATGTTGTCCAAAGTGATTAGCTATCATTCTACTAATTTCCTACCAAGCTGTACATACAGTTTTACTTAACAAAAGAGAATACCAGTGAACATATGCATGTACATCTCTGATGAAAAACATCAGGTTCACAAATGAACATTCATTTGGTACAGAAACAGAGTGAATTGCATGGTCAAGTTGTCCACATTTGCTGCCGTGCAAAAGGATGGAAATTCATTTAACAAGTATGTGTCATGCATGGCAATAAATAAGACCACCTATGATACTACTCTATGATACTATGCACTTAGGATGTAGTATCATACACTGGTATCATATGCATACTACCCATCACGACCAGCCTTAGCCTAAGGCAGTGGAGAGGAGTGAAATGAAATCTTACTTGTGTTCATCCAGCCATTATTCTCCTCGGCACATGCACCTGCACTCCAACTTGTCTTGCTTGACCAACTTGTCTTCATCACCTTTACCAGTCAGTCGTCTTGCTCGCCCAAGGATCATCTTCTTCACCTACACAAGACCATACAAGTATGATGAAACTTGAAGCATATCGACTACTTCTGCTACGATTTTAAATACTCAGCACATGCAATACAAGCCATCTTGCTAAAGCCAAGGATCAAAGCATGCTTTACCAACACTCAAAGTCTTGAAATTAGTCAAGAGTAATAAAAGAGGGACAATTCTAAGCAGCAGCATTGGATATATATTCGCTCTGCGTTGCACTTCGCAGGGATAAGACTAGGTTCCTATAATCCCTCCCCAGACCCCATCTTGTGTGGGAGCTTCTATGCACTGGGTCTGTCCTTTAGTGTATTGCTGTTGAACATCGTCAGAGTTATCGCTTGGTGACTGTAAATGTTTTGAAGGACATTTATTTATGACTGGAAGTACTCTTAAGGTACATTTTTGTTTTGTGCATAAGCCCGGCTAGATATTAAATGTTCATCTCACATTCCTGCGTCTTTAGGTTTGAAACAAACCGATTGGGCCAGCTAAGATACCTGAGCAAGCGCCATTTTTATTCCTTGCCCTCGGTTCCATCCCTTTCTGAGGAGATATTGTTTGAGCCTCCTTCCAGTAAAGAAACAGATGGCAGCACTACCGAGGACACAATTCATAAAAAGATGGCTCATGTCTCCTCCCACTTCAGTCAGCTGTTGCTATCCTGTTGAGAACTTGACAACTCTAAGTATCTATAACTATCTTCGGTCAAGCAAACAGAGATTTTGGTTCACTGTCTTTTGATGAGACTGGAAGAAGTTCCAATCTTCATGGTAAGTGCTGACTTGGAATCTATTTTGCAGATTCAGCGATCACGGACTACCTAAAAGGCCTATCTCCGTCATCTTTAGATATGGAACTACGGATGCTACAGATAATAGATGACGACGAGGTGGAAGAGTCGGAGGAACCAAGACCCATCCGAGCTCCAGTTCATCTCATTGCTGCTGGACTGCTTCATTCATGAGCATTCCTGTAGGAACAACTTTGAGTTTGTTCAAGCTGTTCTGAAATTGTTTCTGAAGGTACTGGCCAGGAACCAACTGGGATTTGGAACCCATTTATAACGTGCATTATTAGTATTATGCCATCTTTCATCAACCTAAAACAGCTATCTTCTTGAGGTCTTATCATTAAGCATTACAACAACAACAACAACCAACAACAACCAAGCCTTTCAGTCCCAAACAAGTTGGGGTAGGCTAGAGTTGAAACCCATAAGATCTCGAAACCAAGTCATGGCTCTGGAACGTGGATAGCTAACTTCCACGCACCCCTGGCCATGGCTAAGTCTTTATCGATATTACAAACCTTCAGGTCTCTCTTAACGGACTCCTCCCATGTCAAGTTTGGTCTACCACGACCCCTCTTAACATTCTCAGCACGCTTTATCCGTCCGCTATGCACCGGCGCTTCTGATGGCCTCCGTTGAATATGTCCAAACCATCTGAGACGATGCTGGACCAGCTTCTCTTCAATCGGTGCTACCCCAAGTCTCTCTCGTATATCGTCATTCCATACCCGATCCTTCCTTGTGTGGCCACATATCCATCTCAACATGCGCATCTCTGCTACACCTAACAGTTGGATATGTCGTCTCTTGGTTGGCCAACACTCCGCGCCATACAACATCGCAGGTCGGATAGTTGTCCTATAAAACCTGCCTTTTAGCTTTTGTGGCACTCTCTTGTCACAGAGTACGTCAGAAGCTTGGCGCCACCCACCCAGCCTTGATTCGGTGGCCCACGTCTTCATCGATATCGCCATCCTTCTCCAACATGGACCCCAAATATCGAAACGTGTCTCTCTCGGTACCACCTGCCCACCAAGGCTAACCTCTCCATCCTCGTGCCTAGTAGCACTAAACTGCACCTCATGTATTCAGTTTTAGTTCTACTAAGCCTAAAACCTTTCGATTCTAGAGTCCGTCTCCATAACTCTAACTTATCATTAAGCATTAAAGATTAAAAAAGAAGAAAAACCAAAACATTTACAACGTTGACGGAAAAGGGAGTGCCAAACATGCCTAAGAAAAAAAGGAAACCTAAAGTGTTTCCTGATCCAAATACACTTGTTTGCTAGTACATACGTATTTCTGGAGAATACCGTGGTCAACAAAGGAAACGTGAAATTGCCTTTCATGTGACACAGTATACCATAAGCAATTACCTCTTTAAGCGATCTCCTCTTGGAAATTCTGACACCCAAACAGAACGCACGATAGTCACATCTAGATAGAACAATCTTATCGGGATCTTCTTTCAAAAACTATCTTAACTCGGAGCAAAAAATTGAGTAGGATCAACAAACATCCATGCAGAAAGTGTATCATGTAACTAATCAACAAATTTTCGCAAATCATTGTTAAGGTATAAAGTTAAAGAACAGCATGCTCCATTGCAACAAGGTACTTACCATAAGACCAGCATATCTACCATTGGCCCCTAACGGCTGTGTAGCTTGCCTGTTGATAACCCGAACAGGACTACCTGAGAAAACAAATAATTTCCAAAACGAATAGTTCAGATCTAGATGAATGAACCCACAATGCAATGAGGAAGAACAGTTTTAGCTGCCACAACATGTTCCATGTAACCAAGCTGGTAAAGACTCGATCACACCTATATGGTTGGAATTATGCAGAACTCAAAAGTATCAAATTCCTGAACTGACAACATAGTTGCATGCTAAAGTAGCACAAGATTAAAATATGCATGGTATTTACTAAGGTCTTGATTGAAATATAAAATTGAAATGGGATTCAAAACTTACGAATGTAAATTTACCAACCAATTTACTAGTGTGTTCCTGTTGAACATCATTAAGGTAGCACAACATTAAAAGAGATATGGCATTTACGGAGTTGTTGATGGAAAACATCAAATTGATATATGGGATCCAAAACTTAAAAGTACACATTTACCAACCATGATCATTAATAAAGCTACAAGTCTGAAAGGGGCTGCTCACCTCTAGACAATTTTTTATCCTCGGAGGAGTTACAAGCGGGAGTCTGATTTTCATCACATGGCTTGGTGCCTTCATTGGCTGACTGTTTCCCCAGTTTGGTGTATCACTACTGCTCCTTTCCCTTCAAAACTCACAACCTCGATCTCCATTTCTCCAACTATTGTCTCTTCCTCCCCCTCGTCCTCCCCCGATATCCATGAGAGGAACCTAGTGGCAGCATGCAATTCAATCAAGCGGTATATCAACCACAAGAATAGAAACCAGAGCGGAGCATGCATAACTTGGGGAAATAAAACAGACTTGAGAGGGAGGGATCGACCTTCCCTGGTGGTTGGTCGTTGGCTCCTGCTCATCCTCCTCATCTATTTCGTCCATGGACAGCACCCGCCCGCTGCAATTAACCAAAAAGGAAATTATCATCTACAGTTGAGAAATCAGAGGCCCAAGGAAAAACTTTCAGACTAGTAAAATAAATCTGCAGGTGTTCTTAGTAGGCATAAAACTGACTGACAGAAACAAATAAACTTATCAAGCACTTGCAAATAGTAGAGAAGTAAACTTGTTTTACTTAAAGGAACCAGAGTATCCAGAGAAACAAAGCATAAACAAGCTTCGACGAAGAAGCTCAAAAATATATACATACAAATACAGATTTGTCCTGCCATTATACATATGTTGCAACTATTTGCAACATACAAATCCATCCATGTGCTAGCAGCAAAATTAAGAACAGACCTCCTCCTCTTTTTGGTAAATAAATTGACCACAAACTGAACTTGTTCATATACACCGAGTGCTAATGAGAAAGATAAAGAGTATCTTCTCTCTTTACTGCTGCTACTAGTAGCGCGGGAACATGAAGCAAAATCATACCATTGTGTACAACAGTAGCATTGATCTGCTTGCTACCAACCAACAATTAACCTACATAAACAAAAACAAAAAATGCCTCATTGTTCTTGCTATACTGCTACTAGCACAGTGAGGGAAGAAAAGAAAAGACAATATCCAGCAGCAGAGGAATGAAGACTCTGTGAGCTACAAGAATTGTTGGCTGTAGCAGTACAAGAAATGAGTTGCAGGTTTTCTGCATCATGTTCAGTCCAGTCGCAGAACAGGAGCACTGAGCAACCAACCAAGGGAATAAAGTAGATTAGAGAGCAGAGACCCTGGATTGTACATGTTCTTCTTAACACAAGGAGAGGAGTCACTTTTTCTGACCAGTATCTAGCAGTAACCACGTTTTCTATAGCAGAGTGCCAATCACTTTGGAAAAACGAACAAAACAAGGGATGGGATCGACCTTCTTCTGTGGGGAGCCATGGTGGTCCGGGCGGACGACCTATTCCAGCACGTCAGGCTACCATGTGGGATCCATCATGTCCCGTTCATCGTCATCTTCCTCACTGATACCGTCCATGGAGGTGGAGGTGGAGGTGGCCTGGTGCTCTGAATGGAAGAGAAAAATGGAAGAAAGGAAGGCATCCATTATTTTGAGTCCACCACAAACAGAGTGGCTAGTACCTACCTGCTACAGCAAGCTGCTGCACTATGTGACTGTATTTTGAAGGAGCAGAGTGGAGCAAGGCAATCAACTGTGACAAATTTCAGAAAAGGAGAAAAATACATCCAGCATACGTACGTACTAGTGCATCATTTTTGCCAATGATAATAGTCTAGTGCAAAAACAGGGGCACTAAATCTGCTAGTGAATAGTACTAGAGCATACAAAGGGGAAACAACGAAACATATGATTGTAGTAGAGTAGGAGTAGGAGTAGGTGCATGCATCAGTCATGATGAATTTATAATGTCTTGCATGGCACAAACAGTCATCATACACACACACACACACATCGCACAAGACAAATACAATTGAAGTGCATGAGACAAATAAAGAGCAGGGAATGTTCATTTTATCCTAATGTTGAGGTGATGAAGAATAATGAATGGTCCACTCCAAGATTAGCTAAGCTAGTGTAATAGGACAAAGTTTACATTAAGCTATTACCTAGCAATACATGATGAACCAACAAACTGCCCCTTCAGAAACAAGATTTGACAAGCTATATAAGAAAAGGATGCCCACCATTAGCAAGATCTGGATGAATATTGGGCTCTCTATTAACATCAATCGTCATGACCACACTATCTCCAATACCGACTGCTCTCTCTCATAGCAAACCCACAAACATAATAAAGTAATTTATCAATACCAAGCACAGCCTACAACAATAAGGAGTTTTAAAGTGATGTATGCTGTCCAAAGCTCACATGCCAAATAGAGAGGGACGAAAGCATGGCACATGTATACAACATCACACAAATTTCAGAGCAGAAATTGCATATCCAAGTCGAAGCCATACAAGTTCTTAATCTCTCTGTTCAAATGCAATAAGAGCTATATAGTAACAAATTGTACTGTAGGAACTACTACTACTATCCAGGGTTTTCTTAATCTCTCAGTTCTAAGTTGTAACCATGTGTGCTAGCAGAGTACTAGTATTGCTTAACTGCGATGGCTACTTGTAAGCGGTCAGGAAATTCAAGCTACCAATATAGAGACTTGTGACGTGCTAGTAGATCAATAGTATCCATGTGTAAGCGATCAGGTTGATCAAACTGAAACCTGTATGTGCAATTGCAACTCAGCCTGGACATACAAAGAAAAACTACCTGCAGGTATAGCAATACAGCGCAAGGTTATATCATAGGCCCGCCCACCAGAAGAATTCAGTGAACATGAGACACATGTGCAGGGAAGCAGAACTCAGTTAAGATGTTCATACAGTACAAACTGAACAATGCTAGTAGTGTGGGTTTTCTGCTTGAACCAAAAAAAGGATGCAGATTCATAGAAAATAAACACCCAGGCAATTTTAGGCAACAACAGTCCAACATAGGTAGTGTTACACCACTAAAACAGAAACACGAAGTTTCCAATCAATTGCCTTACATAATTTTGGTACAAATCTAAAGGATGTTACTAACATAAAAGCAATGATATGGTGGCTCCATTCATGTACATCAACGCTATGAAAAGCATGTCTTGGCACAAAAAGGCAGCATGATAAAATTAAATGTGGATAATTATAAGGTAAAAGAAAAACGAAAAAAGATGAATAGCCATATCTCCATATGGAGTATCATTATAATTAAAATTCATGCACTCAAATTTGTTTCGTAGTGCATCCCCTTCAACTATTCGTTTAGGCTTTGTTCGTTTAACCCCACCCCCGCCAAGATCTGGCCCAAACCCCGTCGATCCCCGTGGGTTTCTCCCCGACCGGGGTCGGATCCCGGTCTGGCTTATAACAGCCTTCGGTTAGACCCGGCCTGGATTAATCCCCTCTCAAATCCCTCCCAAGCCCCGTGGAAACTGCAGGGAAATGAACCACGCGTCCCACGCTGTGGAAGCAAACCCCGTCTCTCTCTCCCCCAAACGCTTTCACTCACCCCGACTCCCTTTCTCGATTTGGCGGCGGCGACTGCGACGGCGACGACGCCGGAGAAGAATGGACAGCAGCAGCGCTACTGGTGGAGACGGCGGCGGCGTCCTTCCCCATCCCCTTCCCCTCCTCCCCCCTTCCCCTTCCTCCTCCCCCTCCCCTTCCTTGTCCAACCGGCGCCACCGCATCCAATCACAGCGGCACGAGCTGGGCGGTGATCCGGAGCAGCCGCGGCGTGAGCTGGGCGGTGATCCGAAGCAGCCACGGCGCAAGTTGTGGCAGCACGAACAAGGCACTGTCGGCATGACTCTCCCCGGACAGTACACCAGTAAGCTGTTAGTCCTCTTCTTGATTGAAAGCTGTAACCGAGCAGAATGAAGACAAGGGATTGTGTGGATCTGTGGGGAAGGGGTTGGCCGGGGATGGGTGACATGAGGGGATTATCAAATCCCTGCAGGTGTTGGTTACCTGTGGTGAAGAAACCCCAACAACCGAACAAAGCCTTGATGGAAGTGCATCCAAAATGAAACCGATGTTACATATTCTATAGCCATGAATAGACTACCAACACGTGAGTAAGCGGCGAAATCTCCCGTCGCCGCACGCGAACCTGGGGTGGTAGCGAAGATTTAGGGGCAGCGCAACAAGAGAAGGTGGTGGCGGAGATGCCCAATTCGTGAGCGGCGTTGGCCCCGTCGATGACTACGAGGCTCCGACCAGCGGGCAAGTCGCAGGGAGTCCGCCTCTGGGGAAGGGGGTAGAGGGAGGATGTGAAGCAGGGGTCGACGGCGAGAAGGCGAGAGGCCTTCCCAGCCGCGCCATGCCAGCTCCCGCTGTCCGTACCGAAAGTCGCGCCGCGCTCGCCATGGTCCACGTCGGCTGATTGCAGCACCAAGAGCCGCCAATGGACCACGTCCTCCTACCCGGCCCTGGTTCGGAGGGCACGGGTAGCAGCGCCGTCGGAGGGGGAGCCCGAGCAGCAGGCGGTGGGACGACCAAGAGCAGTAGTGCGGGGGGCTGCGAGGTGGGGCTGGCCGGCGACCTAGGAGACGGTTGGCGAGCAACTCGTCCAGCCGCCGCACGCCGAGCTGGCCGTATGGTCGGCGGCCGGGAGAGACGCCTCGTGCAGCGCGTAGGGGGCGGCGGCGGCGGGGGGGTTGGTGGGGAGGGAGGGAGGGAGGGAGCAGGGCAAAGCAAAGGCCGCGCGGTGGGCTGGCGGTGGGACCTGTGCCCACGCACGGGGAGGATAAGATGAACCTATGAAGAGCAGATCCCAAAAAGAAAAAACTATGAAGAGCACGGAACTGCATTCATTCGAAAAAAGAGTTTATTTGCTCACTTTAAAAACACCTCAACCAAAAAAATCCCAGTCATACAGATTAGGGAGGTGCTGGGCGCCGGCGCCGGCCGTCACACAGCAGCCGTCGGATCGAGTGTCCTTAACCGTCATATCTCGTCTTCGTCCTCAGCCTCGAGCCACGAATGCGAACGCCTCGTCGGTCATCCTGGTCCAGCGCGCAACGATGTTCCCCCCGCCCCTCCCCTTTCCCCCTGCCCATTGGCGGTCGAGGGGTCCTTCTCCCGTTGCCCCCTCTCGCCGGACGTCATCATCGTCGGTCGTCGTCCTTGCAGAGCCAACAAACGTGAGCGCCTTGTCGGTCCTTCGTTGCAGTTTTTTCATCAACGGTTGTAGCATTTTATGTCAACGGTTGCAGCATTTCGCCTAGCAATGACCGCTTGCAGCTTTTATATGTCTGGTTGCAACTTTTTTCATCAACGATTGTAGCATTTTATGTCAACGGTTGCAGCATTCCGTCATGGCAATGACCGCTTGCAGCTTTTTATATGTATGGTTGCAGCTTTTTTAATCAACGGTTGTAACATTTTATGTCGACGGTTGCAGCATTTCCGCCATGGCAAATGACCGCTTGCAGCTTATCATATGTCTGGTTGAAGCTTTTTATTTTGGGTTTTGAAGCTTTTTCAAATAGTTGTTACATCAATTTTGGGTGACGTTTGTAACACTTGTATACGTGCGCCCGGCATGGCGGCAGGCGACGAGGACGACGGGCAAAGGCTGGATCCGGCGATGCGGACGGTCGACAATGGCGGGAAGTGGCGATACGGGCGGGCCGACGGGGGCAGGGACCGACGCAGCGGCGGCAGCCGCGCAGGGGCGTGCAGATGGTGGGCCCCTTCGATCATGTGACGCACCACACGCGAGCCGTTGGGATGGAGACGAGATCGCAGGATAAAAAACGAAGATCGACGATGTGCGTACGTCCGGCCGAACGTTCGACCGGCGCACGGGCGGAAAATGTTTCCCTACATATTATCATCCTGCAAAAAATAGCAACACGATAAAAAAAAACTATACTAATGGGTTTGGCTATAAATGAAGTCTATAGATTGCCAAATATAATAACATGCTAAATATACCTTACCAAAAGTCTTAGGATATGGCACAATCAAGTTTTAATAGTACAATGTATGTATACCAAATCCAAATTAATATGAATTCTCCTGAAACATCTTTTGTTTAAAATGATTAATAGTCTATGACTATTTCGTTTTGCTTATACGGATAAAGCCGATAATAGCAAATGTTCCATTTTCTTCCCAGTCCCTTGGCGGCTAGTACAAGCCCTTCTCCTCCAAGCTTCGTCGGCAAGCATATAGATTAATTTGCATCATCTCTACATACCGCCCCCGCGTCCGATGGAGGGGAGGAGAATCCAGATGCCTCCGCTTTGGTCAGTAATTTAGGTTAGTGTTTTTAGTCCTCGCGTATGTGGTGCTCGGACGGATGGTTGTGCTTCGTCTTTGAGTTTGTCTTCCGGGCTCCCATCCTCCTTGAGTTCATCCGTCTTGATTTAGTCGACGGAATTTCAGTTAAACTCATCTCATCTCTTTGGGGCAATGAGGTTAGGTTTTTCGTCATGTGGCGAGATGTGGTGTCAGGTGTTTCAAATATATTCGAGGGTGCTAGTCCGATAGGGGAGTGACGACATCGGCGCATCGACGGCTCGCCTGGCAGTGTTAGTGGTCGTTTGATAGTCTCGGAATCTTGTTGTAAGTTTTATTATGTTTGAGATGCTTTGTACTTCCGATGAGAATTTATAAATCTTTTTCACACATAAAATATAGGGATCAAAAAGCATAAGGAACAGGGTCGAGGCGAGTGACTGAACCCTAGTTGTCACACGTCGATTACCCCTATCACTGTCGCCATGGCAGGTCATCTAGTAAGACCCGCGTGATGGTGGTGGGGGGAGGCCCTAATCGGGGCGACTTGGTGAAGAGGTGTTGGAGGGTTGCTGTAGGTGGTAAAAGATATGAGGGCTCGAATAGCGGTCTCCGTGAGGTGGTTCTCGAAGATGGTGTTGGTGGAGCGGTGGTCCCTAGGCATGGGAACCGAGAGGCGCTGGAGCCGAGCTCCTTGAGTTCGACGCAGCCCAGCTCCTGACCATGTGGGGGTCTAGGTTGTGTCTTGACTTGAAACTTCTCGAACAAATTTTCACCGGTTTTTTGTCCCAGATAAATATTAGTTTTGCAAATTCCAAAAACATGTAAAAAAAACAATAGCACCACGCACTGGATTAATATGATAGTCCAATAAGTCAATATAAATTTATGCCAAGATGATGCAATAATGGTATAAACATAGCGTGAACATAGGACAAAAAATAGTTTAAGTGTATCGACAATGTGGTGAATTATTTGATAATTCAACTTATCAAATAGGCTTTTGGCTTTTTTTTTTGTTTAAGCTACTTATCTCTTGTTTCCTGGCTATTTGTACACAACAGTGCTAAATAAGAACACAATAGCATAGTTCAATAACCACAAATTGGGTTGTAAAAGAGAGTTAACCAATTGAGCTAGTGATAGTTGAAAGAGTGTGCATCCATGCATCCATGGGTGTGCACGCACTCCTACATGTGTTGACATGCATATCATGTGTAGTCCAATAACGCCTCTACGAGAAAGCTATACTATGCTCGTTGATACAAAATTGGAAGGGTACGTGCTTATGTGCATATCGTGCATAGTCTCGCAATGGCTACATGGTGAAGTTATACTACACCCGTCACCACACCAGTCATGTTGTACTCGGGCCATCATTGGTTTTTGATAATGTTCTCCACCCAAGATCATATTTCCAGGCATGTTCCGTTTGCTTGGTGTCCGGTCAAGATGGGGTGTACACTACACACTACATTGACTATGTCGACTCTTGCTCTTGTAACACTAATCCGGTCGTCCTTAACATTACAACAATATGTCAATTGTGTGGGAGGGGTGGAGGGGTTTTATTAAGCGCAAATTCATCCAAAATGGTAGAGAAAAAGTACACACCCGTATGCCAAAAGATCAAGGTAACAAGCATTAGTACAGTTTAAGTGGATTTTGAATCCCATTAAAATCCAGGGTATTTGCTTGTCAAATATATAACTTTTATAATTAAGACCTCTTAAGGGTATCATAACCCAGTATAACGCAAACCTCATTCAATGCCAACTAGGCATATTGTTCATATGACATAGTATTAATTGAGGAACAATGCATGGTTTATTTTAGTAACATATGTTGATATCGTATCATAATAAGTGATGTGCTGCTATTTTTCATACAAAGGAATAATGTCATCTAGAGTACTACCAACTTATGATACTCCTCACTACAAGCAGTCTAACACAACCCGTAGTGGGGAGTATCATATACTAGTATCATGCATATGATACCACCTCCATACTGCATTGTATGACAATTTAGTGTCTTATATTACATTGTTTATTGTTTTGCATGACACATAATAGCATTATATTTATTATGATACTGGTATATTCTCTCTCCTCAGTTAATAGTGTGTCATGTCACCAATATGCCTAGTTGACATTGCATGGGCGGCATGATACTACCTATATCTTAGCGTGGTTTCATAGGTAAAAATATGATGTGGCACCCCATTTAATGAAGAAAACGAGAGAAACCATATATTAATATAGATATAAATCTTAGTATCAAATCCAAGATAGCTTATAACTTTCTCTCACGAAAGACAATAAATGAGGGTTGTTTTGGACTACCAACAGCGGGGAGTAACTTGGACTAGTAACATGCATATGTTACTAATCTATGTTACTATCTCTATAGCGGGGAGTAACATATGTGTGATGTAATGCAACACTTCATTATTATGTTGTAGACTCATCTTGTCTTGGTTTGTGTGATGTTACCCAAAGAATGAGTAACTAGCTAAGTTACTCAATTCATCTCTCCCCTCATTAAATCATTGTCACATAGGCAAATTGGGTGAGTTGGACTTTATGTTACTACTAAAGTTACTCCCACTTTGTGTAGTCTTACGTACAACACTAAGGGCACTCCCAATGCATCATATCTTAACGAGTAATCATATATACAGTGAAAAACAATAGAGACGACCACCACTACAATGCATTATCTCTTAGATGTTGTACATAAGTAATATTGCAATAAACTTTTTTAAGGATCATATTAGCATCTCAACCTTATCATTGGTGTTCCATGTGATGCTAGTCGTCCAGGATGATATTGTCAGGGCATGCGTTGTTAACTTGGTTTCCATCATGACGGGGTGTACACTACACACTATGTTGACCATGCCTACCTGTGTCATTGTGACACCAACACCATCTCTCTCAACATTACAATAGTATGTCAATTACGAAGAAGGATGGAGGGAGTTTAATTAAGAGCAAATGGTGACAAAAAGGTAGAAAAATACTCACTAGATGGAGAAAGATCATGGTAGCATGCATTAGTGCATTCTAAGTGGATTTTGAATCTTAAGAATCCATAACATTTAGTTGTGACATATTCCACTTCGGTTAAGGTGCATGCATGCAGACATGCATACATATTTGCGAGATAGTGGCCCTATTTGGATCCATGAGTTAGAGTTAGAGTTGGTTAGATTGAACCAATCTAACCCCAAAACATCTAAACAGAAGGGTTAGAGTTGGTTAGATGCATCTAACCCATCCAAAACTAACCCACCCAAGGGATGCTTATTTGGGTTAGAGGTAGGTGGGACCCACAAAAAGTTACTTTTTCCTCTACCTCCACCACACCAAATCCTTGTTAAAGGAGACAAATGATTGAAAAAGGTGCATTTATTGGCAATCTAACTCTTCCATCCAAACACCACTTTGGTTAGAGTTAGTTTAGGGTTAGTCAAGGGTTATAATCTAACTTTAACCTCTAACCGAGTAAGAGTATCCAAGAAACAGGGCCAGTGATAGATGAAAGAGAGTCAAAAGGCTACATGCATGCATGCCCAGGATGCATGCATATGTATGTGTTGATGTGTATATCATGTGTGCAGACATGTGTTAACATGCATATGAGCATATCATGTGTACTTTGACGATGGTTCGATGGCAAAACTATACTACGTTTGTCGACACGCCCACCGTCTTGGGGTCGACCTTATCATTGGAGTTCTTGGTGATGCTCGGTGGCCAAGATGATTTTGCCACAACATGTTTCGTCAACTTGGTGTCTGCTCAAGACGGGGTGTACACTACACACTGCATTGACCATGCCGACGTGTGGTATTGACCAACACCGTCTCCCTCAAAATTCCAGCAATATGTTGATTACGTGGGAGGGGTGGAGGGTTTTTAAGAGAAAACGGTGGCCAAACAAGGTAGCGAAAAAGTATACACGCACATGCTGAAAGATTATGGTAACATGCATTAGTGCATTCTAAGTGGATTGAATCTCATTAAATTCCATGGCGTTTAATTGTGGCATACTCCACTCAGTTAAGGTACACGCATGCATGCCATGCATACATACTCCCTCCTTTTCGGTTTATAGGGCTCAAATCTGAAATCTCATCAACCAAGGTGAATTGTGAGTGGATAACACTAGTTTAAACTAGCCAATGAAATATTTCTCACATATTCAATTTCCAAGGCAATAAATGTAGCATCCTTCCTTTTATTGGACGTGCATGGTGCATGTAGAAAACGATGCATGCATAGCCACTCATCTCCTTTCTCTAAACTTTATGAATTAAATATGGCGTGAGACTCAAAGCACTTTAACTCACTTAGACTCAAAATGAGCCTAATACAATGAAAATCTGAAAATTTTGAGATATGCTTTATAAACCGAAAAGGAGGGAGTGTTATTCAAATAACAATAGTTGAAAGGTACAGTCAAAAGGATACATGCATGCATGCAAACATATGTGTTTCGGTCTATATAATGTGTAGTTTGACGACGGTTGCACGACGAAGCTATACTTATCGTCAACACATAGTTGAAAGGTGGTTAGAACTTACTCCTTCGTTTCTAAATATAAGTCTTTTAAGAGGTTCCACTAAAAGACTACATACGTATGTATATAGACATGTTTTAAAAACTAGATTCATCCATTTTATTATGTATGTAGTCCCCTAATCATATCTCTAAAAAGACTTATATTTAGGAACGAAGTAAGTAGAAGGATGCATGCATGCATACATGTGTTAATGTGCATACCATGTGTAGTACGAATTGATACACGACAAAGCTACATTATGCTTGTTTCCATGTAGTTGAAAGGTGGTTAGAAGGGTACATATATGCATACATGCGTTAACGTGCATATCATGTGTAATGTGACGATGGTTGCATGACGGAGCTATACTACGTCCGTTGACACATCTGTTATCTTGGGATTGACATTAGCATTGGAGTTCCCTGTGATGCTCACCATCAAAGATGATATTTGGGGCATGTTTGGTTAACTTGGTGTCCGGTCAAGACGAGTCGTTGTTCACTTAACACTACATTGACCATGACGACGTCACCCCTATAACATCAATATGGTCTCCCTCAACTTTACAACAATATGTCGAATGCGTGAAAAGTGTGGAGGGGGTTTAAGAGCAAATGTCGACAAGTAAGATAGAGAAAAAGTACACACCCACACCCAAAAGATCAAGGTAACATGCATTAGTGCAGTCTTGGATTTTGAATCTCATTAAATTCTAAGGGATTTAAGTGTGACATATTCCACATCGGTTAAGGTACATGCGTCCATGTCATGCATACATATTGTTCAGTTAGGGACGGCTGAAAGAGAGTCGATAGGATATATGCATGAATGCCCATGATGCATGCATAAGTATGTTGTTGTCCTTGTCATGTGTACTATTTTTATTGATGCGTGGTTGAAAGGGAGCTGGAAGGTTACATGCATGTATACATGTGCTATTGTGCATATCACGTGTAGACTGTCGATGGATGTACGATGAAGCCATACTACGTCTGTTGACACGCCTGTTGTTTTGCGGTTGACCTCATCGTTGGAGTTCCCAACCCAAGATGATATTGATGTGGCATATCTTTTTAACCAATTTATCTCTTGGGTTGATCTCTCTCAACACTACAACTATAGATATATTGAGTAACAGGGTGGAGTGGGTTTAAGAGCACATTACAATGAAGAAAGTAGAGCAAAATGAGAAATTCATGCATAGAAAGATCAAGGTAACATGAATTAGTGAACTATATGTGCATTTCAAATACCATTAAATTTCATTGCGTTCAATTTTGACATCTTCCACTTTTGTTAAGTATTTTCTTGTTGGAAGAATTTTCGTACGTATACTTTAAATCATACTCCGTATTAAAAACCACGTGCTGCCTTCGCTGCGGAGTGCCTTGGCATCCGCCGTAGCCTCACGTGCTGCCTTCGCTGCTGCTGCTGCTTCTACCTCCGCTCTAGCTGCTGCCAGCTCCGCTGCAGCCAGCCTCGACACCCTTGCTGCCACAACAGCTGCTGCTATAGCTGCTCGCTCATGCTCCTCTGCCACGGCGCGCTCGGCCTCCTGCCAGCGCCGTATGCTCGAGGTAGCCGTGTGCTGAGAGCGACCTGCAGACATGACTCGCTGCAGTGGGGCTGTTGCGTGAAGAGGGGGCTGTTGCTGACGAGCTGCTGCTCGGCAGTCCGTAGGGAGGGAGGTAACCAGGGGCAGTCGGAGCAGCTGCTGCTACCAGCTTAGGCTGCTCTGCTCCCGGTGAGAGAGGTGAGCAGGAAATGCTCAGGGTACAAGATAACGAGGCTCTGATACCAGTTGTTAGACCTTTCAGCGTGAGCATTGATAGTTGTGGATGACACTAGGAGAGTTGGAACAGTTTTCGTTGGTTTATTTCTCACACAATGCCATTGCCAACCTGAGGGGTTGGGGATACATATTTATAGGGTGCTAGCCAGCCAAGCATATGCTAAGATGCTAGTCTAAGATGCCAGTCTAAGATGCTATCCTAACTGCCAGTCCTTGGTGGTTAAGGATTCTATCCTAACAGCCACAAGGACCATGTGCTGCAGCCCCACAAAGGACCATGTGCTGCAGCCCCACAAAGACCCTAGTACAGAGACTTATCCATCATTCTCCCCTTAAGTCTTGTACGTCGTCTAGTGGGAGCGTCGAATCATCCCGATCCTCGAGCAGAGTTCGAGGAACTTGATCCTCCCAAGAGGCTTGGTGAGCAGATCTGCGAGTTGGTCCGTGGTGTTGATGTAGCTCGCCTCGATGCTCCCTTCATCCAAACAGCTTCGGATGAAGTGGTACCTCAGTCGAATGTGCTTGCTCCTTTCGTGGAAAACAGGGTTCTTTATCAGGGCCAGGGTGGACGAGAAGATCACCATGCAGTCGAGCGAGCCAGAGCGCCTGAGTGCAGGCGGTGGAGGCCGATAGGTTTAGACTTTTTAGATTTGCAGTGTCAATATCAGCAGTAGCAACAGTGGCACTTTGCTCACTGTGATTTCTTCTTATCCGCAGCACCGCACAGTTGATTGGCCTTTTGTGGGCGTCGACGGTGAGCTGGCCTGAGCCAGCCAGCTCTGGCAGCGGCGCCAACAACGGCTGCCGCGGCCGCCAACAGCCATTGCTGCAAAGCCGCGCGCCCGCGCCGCTCGGCACCGTCCAAGCCACCCGCTCGCTCCGCGTGTCCCGTCCTCACCTGTGCATGCCGCAAATGTCGTCGCCACGCTTTGGACGGCGTAGAGCGTCCTTTCTGTTGCCGTCGCGCCCGTGGCAAGCCGCGCCATCGAGCCGTGATTCCCGCCAATGACTGCTCGAGCTTAGGCCCAAAATGGAGCCCCCGTAGTGAGTTGTCACTGCCCCCGCCCTGCAACAACCCGCTAATCCCTCTGGCTATTGGAATTTGTCGCCGGAGTTTGGCTCCCGCGGCACCCCCTCTCTGCCGCCTATGAATAGAAGGCCTCGCGCAGCTAGGCAGCCCAGCACCACTCCACCGCTTCTCTGAGCCACGCTCAAGACACCAGAGGACCTCGGGGAGGTCTCCTTCCCCGACTACGGCCGCCCCGATCCGCTTTGGGTCTCGGCAAAATCCTCTCTGGTGAGTGAACGAGCGCACCCCAAATTTAGTCAGTAGACCCCTGGTGAACCCATTCTTCTAACCCGCGCCTCAATTCGGTGGTAGACCCTCCCTCCGGCGAGATCCAGTTGTCCAAACCATCTGAGACGATGCTGCACCAGCTTCTCTTCAATCGGTGCTACCCCAAGTCTCTCTCGTATATCGTCATTCCGTACCCGATCCTTCCTTGTGTGGCCACATATCCATCTCAACATGCGCATCTCTGCTACACCTAACTGTTGGATATGCCGTCTCCTGGTTGGCCAACACTCCGCGCCATACAACATCGCAGGTCGGATAGTTGTCCTATAAAACCTGCCTTTTAGCTTTTGTGGCACTCTCTTGTCACAGAGTACGCCAGAAGCTTGGCGCCACTTCATCCACCCAGCCTTGATTCGGTGGCCCATGTCTTCATCGATATCGCCATCCTTCTGCAACATGGACCCCAAATATCGAAACGTGTCTCTCTCGGTACCACCTGCCCACCAAGGCTAACCTCTCCATCCCCGTGCCTAGTAGCACTAAAACTGCACCTCATGTATTCAGTTTTAGTTCTACTAAGCCTAAAATCTTTCGATTCTAGAGTCCGTCTCCATAACTCTAACTTATCATTAAGCATTAAAGATTAAAGAAGAAGAAAAACCAAAACATTTACAGCGTTGACGGAAAAGGGAGTGCCAAACATGCCTAAGAAAAAAAGGAAACCTAAAGTGTTTCCTGATCCAAATACACTTGTTTGCTAGTACATACGTATTTCTGGAGAATACCATGGTCAACAAAGGAAACGTGAAATTGCCTTTCATGTGACACAGTATACCATAAGCAATTACCTCTTTAAGTGATCTCCTCTTGGAAATTCTGACACCCAAACAGAACGCACGATAGTCACATCTAGATAGAACAATCTTATCGGGACCTTCTTTCAAAAACGGTCTTAACTCGGAGCAAAAAATTGAGTAGGATGAACAAACATCCATGCAGAAAGTGTATCATATAACTAATCAACAAATTCTGGCAAATCATTGTTAAGGTATAAAGTTAAAGAACAGCATGCTCCATTGCAACAAGGTACTTACCATAAGACCAGCATATCTACCATTGGCCCCTAACGGCTGTGTAGCTTGCCTGTTGATAACCCGAACAGGAATACCTGAGAAAACAAATAATTTCCAAAACGAATAGTTCAGATCAAGATGAATGAACCCACAATGCAAAGACGAAGAACAGTTTTAGCTGCCACAGCATGTTCCATGTAACCAAGCTGGTAAAGACTCGATCACACCTATATGGTTGGAATTATGCAGAACTCAAAAGTATCAAATTCCTGAACTGACAACATAGTGGCATGCTAAAGTAGCACAAGATTAAAATATGCATGGTATTTACTAAGGTCTTGATTGAAATGGGATTCAAAACTTACGAATGTAAATTTACCAACCAATTTACTAGTGTGTTCCTGTTGAACATCATTAAGGTAGCACAACACTAAAATAGATATGGCATTTACGGAGTTGTTGATGGAAAACATCAAATTGATATATGGGATCCAAAACTTAAGAGTACACATTTACCAACCATGATCATTAATAAAGCTACAAGTCTGAAAGGGGCTGCTCACCTCCAGACAGTTTTTTATCCTCCGAGGAGTTACAAGCGGGAGTCTGATTTTCATCACATGGCTTGGTGCCTTCATTGGCTGACTGTTTCCCCAGTTTGGTGTATCACTACTGCTCCTTTCCCTTCAAAACTCACAACCTCGATCTCCATTTCTCCAACTATTGTCTCTTCCTCCCCCTCGTCCTCCCCCGATATCCATGAGAGGAACCTAGTGGCATATCTTTTTAACCAATTTATCTCTTGGGTTGATCTCTCTCAACACTACAACTATAGATATATTGAGTAACAGGGTGGAGTGGGTTTAAGAGCACATTACATTGAAGAAAGTAGAGCAAAATGAGAAATTCATGCATAGAAAGATCAAGGTAACATGCATTAGTGAACTATATGTGCATTTCAAATACCATTAAATTTCATTGCGTTCAATTTTGACATCTTCCACTTTTGTTAAGTATTTTCTTGTTGGAAGAATTTTCGTACGTATACTTTAAATCATACTCCGTATTAAAAACCAACTTTTTATTGTTTACAATATCTAGAGGTTTAAGAAGGTAGGTTCCTAACACCTGAGAAGGTAGGGATCTAGAGGTAGGGCCAAGACAATTCATCGTAGGAGTCGGCTCAAGCAGGACGTGGTAAATTGATGGGGTTGGTGGGAGGAACATGACTACCATAAAATTGACTAACGCTAAGGCTAGAACTCACTCTATTGTGAAATAACTGTTTTTCAATTAGCTAGCATTACCATAGGATGTTATTTTTCTAACCTCAAAAAGAGAAGGATATGCACAAATAATTGCAAAGGTCTGATGGTTTAGGAACTATTTGAGATCTAGGCACACAGATACTATCATACAAAGCCATTTATAAAACCAATAGAAGGTATATGTAACACACCTAAACGTTTTATGTAGTGATAAGGCCAACTCCAACACAGGGACTCAAATGCCTTTTGTCCATTTGGATTGGCCAAACACACACGAGTGTCTGTTTGCGTCCTTCGGCCCATAGGTGCGTCCAAGGGGCACAAGCATTTCACACATTCAACTTAAACTAAAATTTAAAATATATACATTGCCTCCAAAAGTCGCCGCCATACATTAAACTTGAACTTAGAAAAAAAAATATCTTAAACTAAATGAATCCTAGATCTAGTCCTAGTTGTCGCCATCGTCCTCGCTGTCACTTTCGTTCGTGGTGAAGTCATAGATGGGCGGTGGTTGCCACACGTGCGAGAGCGTCGTCTATTGTGGATCTAGTGGATCTTGCACCACCGACTGACATGACGGGGACGGGGACCATGTCTTCGCCCCTAGCCACATGGTCAGGGGTCGACACATACTCCAGCGTGACGAGCATGGTCGACGTCCACGATAAGGACTGACCCACCAGCTAACAGCGGGTTCCAGGACAACTCCTCCTTCACCTCTTCGTCCACCACCCCTTCCTCTGGCATGGGGATGGGGACATACCAGGCGACAGACAAAGCGAGCTGCATCGCCAGGCCGTCCCACTCCCTAAATTTGTCAAGCTTGGAGTCCTCGAGCGCCTTCTTGAAGGCATCGTCCTCTTTGTCGATGATCATGGCTTCTAGTGGAAATGGCGGTGGGGACGGCGATGGTGAGGGTGCATGTGTGCACCCACGCACGCACATGCAAACAGGGTGAACCGGGAGAACACACACGTGCCCTTGGGTGGGGGTGGGGGTAGGGGCACGCACATGGGCAGCAAAGAAGGACTAGCACGCCATGTTGTGATCATTTCAGCACCATGTATCCCACATTGGCGATTCGACGACGTACCTTGGGTCATGAAGGAGGTATGAATGCAGCTGGGCTCGACGACGACTGATCTCCATAAGGCTCGTGCGGCCGCTGTCCGGGACGAGAGGCATGGGCACTTGCTCTGAGATTGAGGTGCCATCCATCCGACAGGTGCATGCCGAGCCAAGACAGCCGGGTGGCGGTATCCTAGTAGCGCTGGCACGTCTCCACGCTAACATAGATCCACTGCCATGACGTAGCGGGCGGCGAAATGGCGAAGGGCGCCACATTCCTCCTCGGCCCCGATTAGCCAGATGATGACCCGACATCATGGTCTGGCTTCCCTGGCTTCCTCGGGATACACTTCCACACCAATGTGGCTGGCGGGCGGTGTTGGCTAGGGTTTGTCGGGTGTCCCACGCACATGGATTAGACGAGGCCGGTGGGAGATTGTTGACGGTCTGATGAGGACGACGAGCGGCATCAGTTCCGTGTTCGCCTGAATGGAAATCAGGCCCAAAATTACGTCAAAAATGCGTTCAGACGGATCGCTCCCGCATTAGGCCATGCTTGGACCCAAACCGAAAAAAATGGTTGGAGTTTTTTTTCCAGGGAAATTCAATGCTTATATTATATTTAACCAAGGTTGTACAAAAGATGTGCTAAAAAAAATTATACTCCAGATTATGTGTACGGAGGCGCGGGTGATGCGTGTGATAAAGCCGGAGGGCAAACGAATTCCAGCTGGCATTCGTATCGCCGTCTATTTAAGTGCGCTCCCACAGCTGCACTGCCGTCGCCATACGTCTCATCCTTTTCACTTCTCCTCCTCTCTCACTCCACCTCGCCAAAACCCACCAAATCTGACCCGCAGACACAGATCACCGCGGCGGTCGGCGGGGACCTCCGCAGTCCGGCAGGTGAGCCCCGAATGCAGATCCGCTCCCTCCCTCCCTCCCTCCCTCCTCCCTCCTCGGCTCCTCCCTCCTCCCTCCCCCGTCGCTGCGACCCGGCTGGGTGGCCGTGGCCGATTTTGTGGTGCGCCGCTGTTTCGTGCTTTGGTCGATCCATTTGTCGCATCTACATGCGCGCGGCGAGATCGGATTTAGTACTAGTGTCGTGCGGCGTTGCCGATTTCATTCGATTCGCGCTGTGATTCTTTTTGCAAGCGGCGCGGTGGCTTGGGGCGTGCGCGCGCCGGTGGACTAATCGGCGACGTGGAGACGCGGGGGCGCGCGGATCCATCGCGCCTCCTCTCCACGGGCGCCGCAGAGTTGCTCTTGATAGTTGATTCGTGCTTGTTGCCGCTGCCAGGCCTTGTCATCTCGGCGCCGCATGCTACTGGTAAAACCCGTTTCGCTTCTCTGCTTCGCCGCGCCGCCATACGCTTGGTTCTCGAGGCGCTTGAGCAAGATGTACATCCTACCGCGCGCTTAGTAATTACTAGAGGTCAACGCCGGCCATCGTGTCTCATGAACAGTTGTGATTTGTTTTCCTTGGTTCCTTTCCTGCGCTGTGTCCCTTTTTTTGCTTCCGTTTACAGGCAAGCAACTCCGGTGTCCACTGTTTCAATTTAGTGTAATTGATTAATGCGACTTGATTTCAATTCATCTCGTTTCCTGCTACTCCAGTACGTACGTACGCTACTCCTAGATACGTAGATCCCGCCTATTTGCCTTCTGGAGTGGAAATGCACTTTGACATGTAGAAATTGATGATGCTCAGGTGTTCCATATGTGCTGCCTGGCTCATGATTGCTAGTGTACCTATGTAGTACTAGTTTCCAGATCTTCGGCGGCGTTAGCAGTTCTGTATACCCTTGTCCATTCCCTTTTCTTTCTTTCTTTCTTTCTTTTTCCCTTATGATCTCATGTTATAATGTACGTGCAACTGTGATGTCAGGACATGAAACCCGTAATAGCTGTCGTTTGGAATCTTGGGGAACCGTTCATTCATCGGGTGATCAAAGAATTGTACCAGAGGATCGGCAAGGAGATTCTCAAGGGCAAAAGGAGGCTGCGATTCCGCTGCGGGACGGTACGCTACGCCCTGGCCGGCCCGCTGCCAAACTAAGCTCGCGGCATCTAGACGCCCCCGAGCCTCCTGGACGCGATGATGGCCAGGGCGCCCCCTCGACTTGGCCCGGTACTCGTGTGCACTCCCACGTTCGAGACGGTGCCACCTCCTCTGGTCATCGTCAAGCCCACACCACCCGCCGTTGAGCACATCGAGGACATCACCACCACCGACACCGACGGTCACTGGGCAGACCTCCTCCTCTTCCTCGCCGGCGCCGCTTTTCTGGTGTTCATCGCCCACAAGTTGCACCAGCACCGCCTCGCCAACGGCACCCCGGTCGACGACTCCGACGACAACAATTCCCCGACCCCGGCTGACTCGACCCCGATCGCGACCGACTTGACGGCTGCCCCGGTTGACGACTCCGACAACAACGATTCCCCGACCCCGGCTGACTCGACCCCGATCGCGACCGACTCGACGGCTGCCCCCGTCACTCCGACCGAGTCCGACAAGTCAGATCTTTGGTTCGTATACTTGGCCGTTTTCATGGTTCTCTCGATCGTTTAGTTTGTCTCCCACCAACTCCTACTCGGTAAGTATTACCTGGACAAAAGTTATGTGTGCCGTCAATATGTGGAGCTTCTACTCTGTAACTATTACCTGGACAAAAGTTATGAGTGCCGCCAATGTGTGGAGCTTCTATTCTGTAACTATTACCTGGACAAAAGTTATGTGAATGTGTGGAGCTTCTACTCTGTAACTATTACCTGGACCATAATTATGTGTGTCCGCAATATGTGGAGCTTCTACTCTGTAACTATTACCAGGACGAAAATTATCTGCTCATGTTCTCAAGTACTATAGCTGGGATATTTTCGCACAGTCATACTTATATTCGATTTGTTCTTTTGTGAGAATTTTGCACTAGTGGTAGCTAAACGAGAGTTAGTTTTCGATATTCTACAATCGAGAACCACGTATGCGATACCAAAAGGCACTTATATTACGCGATGGGGTAAGCTGGCTCACGTTTGCAAAGAAATGCGACTGGTGGTCCATCCCCTCCACGCCGCTCGGTGCGTGCGCGCATACGTACGTACTACAGTACATTGCATGGCTCGGTCGGACGGGGGTTGGGTCGACGAATCCGGTCGTGGCTCCGTTCGTCTGAGCTCCCAAGGTCTCGTTCGCGCGCCTACCTTACCTTACCTTTGGCAGTAATTAAAAACAAGCAGAAGCAGACAGAAACCCTCAAAACGTGTGCTACCATGCATGTCAATTGATTGGCAATGTACGTGTGCTACCATGCACATGCCAAGAAAAAAAAGGACGTACGCGTCTTTCTAACTTTTTTTTCTAGAGCACCTAACCCGTCTCAAACGGCCGGAGATGTCTTCTTGTCATTGACCGGTCATTAAAAAAAATCCAACCGGACCTCTTAGATCGCGGACAAACGCCCGGACCGACTCTCATCTCTCATATCCAACCCAAATTTATGATATATACGAGGCGGTCCAGGCGCTTCTGTACGGCCCACCACTGGCCCACCCTGACCCCAGAAAATCACCTCCGGAGCAAACTTAGGCTCACTGCGCTCCGCTCCGCTCCCCGACGCACCCCTTTTCCCAACCCGTCCAATCCCGAGCGTCGATGACCATGTCAAGCACCAACAGCCACTCCGACGTCAGCTCGGGAGACGACGACGAGTTGGCGCTCTGTATCGTGCTGGAGCGCTCAAGGGTCGATACGGGCAACATGTTCGGTTCAAGTGCGATGTCACATGTCGCCCATCGCTACAGTGTCGACGCCGATGCCGACCCTTCCCGCCGCGTGCGGATCTGCGAGGTCAGACTGATCTTGAGATGATAAAGTCAACACAGGCACCTCATAGTTAACGAGTATGTTGAAAATGCAAACACATCTGCAAAAGTCTAAGACTTGAAGCCTGGTGAGTTGGTTCCACAATAACAAACCTAACCATCTGAGCTACGCTTGGTTCACCGTGTGACACATTCATATTGTACCGCCTTTGTAGAATGGAACATAGTTGATGCCTAACCGCTCGCTCCGTGGATCTAGCACCACGATACACCGTCGCCGCCGCTCGCCGTCAATGCTCGTTGCACGGATTGCACGGCCGACGACCACCAGTAAAACGACATTGAATGGATGTAGCAAAATACATCGCCGGTAGTAGCAAAAAAACACCAAAGGTTGTAGCAAAAAAAAGGTAATCGCCGTCGCGGGTCGCAGCTCTGTTACCATGCATGTAGCAAAACCCCTCGCCGGAAGTAGCAAAAGCCAATGACAGTTGCAACAAAAATGTCATCGTCGTTCGCGGGGTTACAACTCCGCTGTGATGGATGTAATAAAATCGTTTACTGATGGCAGCAAATCTGACGGCAGTTGTAGCAAATAAGTCGACACCGTCGCGGGTTGCAACTCCACCGTGATGGATGTAGCAAAAAACATGAGCTGTAGTAGACAAAACAGACAACGATTGTAGCCAATTGCGATGCCGGTTGAAGCATATAGCAAAATAATGACGTCGGTTAATTCCCTGGAGCAGCGCCGCCACGTCCTCGCCGCCCCGCGGTCACCACTCTCCCTGACACTGGTTGCAGCTTCCCTTGACATTGGTTGAAGCTCCTAAGCTTGTCGCCTCCATGTCGGCTATGGGGTCGCATACCTCACAGTCACCGACCACAGCGTTCAGAGGCTGCTGGTCAACGGTGGGGCGATGGGCGAGGGCATGCGAGCTCATCGGGCGGGTGGTGGTTCGCAGGAGAGTGAGAAAAAAAAAGAAGAACTGGGAAAGGGCCGCACGTTTTGCTTTGATCCAATCCAACTATGTCAAGGGAAAGGATGGAAAAGTTTTCCTTGATGTGTTGTCCTGCTGCATAAACCAGCAAGGAACACCAACTACCGGAAGAAAATCTGACCCGCCCAGAAAGCGTAAAGTTTAGACGATGAGTCGCATTTAATCATCGATCGAGCAAGAGCTGTCTTTTACTCCAGCATGGTTGAGCAAATACTTCCTCTCTTTTCGGTTTATAGGGCTTAAATAAAAAATAATACGTAGAGTAGTACAATAAATAATAGTAGCAACGGCAGAGGATTTTTCGATTCAAAAGAAAACGATACGTAGACACCTGGCAGGCCACACGTGTTGACGGCGGGCATGTGGACCATGGATGTACTAGTCCCAGGAGTCCAGCATTGTGAACCTAAAAAAATAGGAGTCCAGCATGCACGTACGACGGCGAGCCGCAGTCCGAACCCGCCAGTGCGTAATCACATGGTCTGTCCTACGGAGTACTAATGACAGTTACGTGCGTCCTCTTTTGTAGTATTCAGATGGTGGCCGATCGGATGGAACGATCCACTCCACGATCCGCCCAGTTGCTGTCGGCCGATCGGACAAAGGAGAAGAAGATCCGGCCCCCTCTCTCTCTCTCCAGATCCAAATTCGGACGTGAAGGGTTGCATGGTCATTCTACGTTCATGAATATTCGTGCTGGCCTGTTCCAAAGGACCGATCGTTTGCATGCTTTTTGCAACTGTTTGTTATTATTAATTGCCAATCATTTGCTCGCTTCCGCAACCAACTGTTGTTTGGTTGTTTGTCAATAATGGCCAATCATACTTTCATAGTTATACTGTAGCTTTCAAAACCATCCTTTCATAGTTAGCATTAATGGTGAATCAATTTTCTATTTCGCTAATCTGACAAGGTAGTCCTTGTCATGCGGTCCGTATTTATATTGATTTGTTCTTGCAGTTAATGATATACTTTCTTCATTTATATTTACTGAGTCCTTCTTATTTTATGTTAAAATTTGATCTCCACAAACCAAATATGAAGTCTATATATGTTATAAAATGTATACTAATGGATTTGTATTCGAAAGAGGTTTCTCGTAATATAATTTATGTGACATACAACTTATATTATATTATTAGTTAATTTTATAGTACCTACGTCACGGTTTAGAAGGCACAGTTAAATTTACGTGCATTTCCATAATAGACAAGGTTTAAAGCGCACTGCATTTACTCCTAACAGCTAATTAGTACTCCGCTATACTATTTCTATATGTGTGTATAGTGTGAATACTATTTTTTACTCCATCTCACAGCCAATCAATAACCATCTAGGTTCCAGAGAATTTCCAAACACGCCTTCTAAACCGTGACATAAGTTTCTTTAATTTGGTGAAACCAATGTTTTGAAATAAGTGAAATTGAATTTTTTACATGATTTTTATTGAAATAAGTTTCTTTAATTCAGTGAAACCAATGTTTTGAAATAAGTGAAATTGAATTTTTACTTGCTTTTTTGTTGAAATAAGTTTCTTTAATTCAGTGAAACCAATGTTTTGAAATAAGTGAAATTTAATTTTTAAATAATTTTTTTCTTATTATGAATTTTATATAGTATCACATAACTAGAAACAAAGTTCAGTTCTATTATCTATTTCCAAAAAAAAGACTTGATTCCACACAATTGAATAAAAAACAATTGGATTCGTTTATCACCTTATCAATGAATACAATTAATTTCACTGGATTCCACAATTCATAAATCATGTCTTACAAACCATGTTTCAATGGATAGCATTTTAACATCCCCCATAGAGGTTGGGTGTGCACTAAGAGAAGAGGAGAAATTATATTTGATAGCATTTTAACAACCAAAACAAACAAACAACCTAGAAAGAAATAAACAATACTCCAAACAAGTTAAATGATGCCTACAAAGACTAAATCACAACATGGCTTCGAGCAAGTCCTAAACTACCATGGTTTAGGGTCATGTTGTGACGATATCTGGTCATGCAAAGGAATGAGTTCAACTAACGACCATCCTAACACATTGAAATGAGAGCCAATTAATGTTTCTAAATCACAAATTACGCTAACCTAGTGTGTTCTATTTTACTAATGATGTTAAAGTTATAGTACTCTTTATGCACGCTACCACATCACATAGCACGACAAGAGGAGGTAATGGACATACCAACGACGGCACTGAAACCTCCATGGCATGGCACGGCTGGGCCTGCACACCATGATGGGAGCACCGAGGTAGAGTATTGGATCATCGAAGCAACATCCCAATGAACAAAGGTTAAGATTTAAATGATGTGGTAGCACGATAAATTATATGTCAGCTATCACTAGACTAAATCACCAATTATGCTAAGTTATGTGTCACTAAATCGCCAACTATCTCATGGAGTTCTTTATCTAAGTGAAAACAAGGAGAGGAGGTAAAGTACATACCAGGGCCGAAAACACCATGGTTTGGGCGACCAAGACGGGAGGTCCAACACAAAATCTTCGGTCATCGCAGCAACATATTACTTCCATCACATCAGAAAAATCCCGTTCGAACAAGGTTAAGCAACCTGCTCGCCGTATCTGAATAGTAAGTATAAGATGGAAGTAATATATCCCAATTAACAAGGTTTGATGCAATACATGCATGAACACACGGTAGAACTTTGGCTACTGGCTGAACATAAATATATCAATGACTTTGACCAGAAACATGTGCAAGATTATTATTTACCACAGCTGACAGTATATCAGAAAAATATCACCAAACATCTACTTGGAAACCTAATATGTCATGCATTCTCAAACAGCCTAATGAGGCTAAAACAACAGTATGGTATAGAGTACAAGTGTAAGACACAAAGAGGAGAATGGACTACGGTAGAATGCTGCATCTTCCAAATTAAGACTATGTGCTTTTCGAGCTAGCTAGCACAAGGGAGAACTGGAATCAGTCCAGATTTCCAAAAGATGGGTTAGTCTAAACAATCAACATCAATAGAGAGAGAAGACCAAAGCAACACTAGACGGTCAAAAACAGTAGAGGATCAAGTAGCGGTAGTAGATGGTCGATCAGAGCAACAGCCACATCTTTAAAATTTCAAAAAGAATTAACATTGATTTGCCCAGGAAGATTGAAGTTAACCACTATAAATTTGTAGGTGATGACTTGTGGAATGACACGGTATTGTATGGTTACAACACAAATAGAAGAACAGTCAGAGCATCATAAACTAGTAAGTTCTGAATTTTCGAACACACCAATTATGCCATGAAAATAGGCACAAATAAAAACAAGTGGTCCTGAGCTACCATGAAATAGCAATTGTTATTTACCTTGCATCTGAAAAGCATAAGTCCACCAGATGGCACCTCAGCAAAACAGGAAAAGGTGCCAAATTATTTCCTTGGTATTCAGTTCATATTCAAAATCAGCGCTGGAGTTCAGAAATTCAGGGTGACAAAAAAATACATAGCAAAAACCATCAACAAACTGCTAAATTGGAATACATTAGCTCCAGAATTGTTATGCTCAAGGACAACCCATAAGTGCATTAATCATTCAGTACAAACAAGCAGAAACATCTAATTCAGGCCCTTTAGTTCAGTTTATACTAGAAGTCAGCCCTTGAGTGCAAAAATTCAGGGTTATAAAAAATACATAGCAAAAAACATCAACAAACTACTACATTTCACATTAAAAAACTGCTACACTGGAGATGAAATTGGACATTATGAATAGCTCCAGAATGATTATGCTCAAGGACTACCCATAAGAGCATTAAACCAGTACAAACAAGCAGAAACATCCAACTATGCCTCCCATGTCTAAACGCATGACTGAGCGGTATGTCATGTTTCCACGGGCAACAACATCAAGAAGTTTTGTTATGGACTAATGGACCTCAGCATGAACTAAAGCAAAAAAAAAAGAATATTCTGATCCTTGACACCATTCCCATCAGATTTAAGCACCCCATAAACACTTGTATAAACAGACAAAATGGAAGATAGAGACTATGGTTCATTTTTCTCCTCACATCTGTTCAGAATTTCAGACAACCACTACCAAATGACCACCGTCTAAATTCACCGTGGGGTTGACCCTAAAGGTGCATCACTTGGCTAAACAACCTTCAGGCATCTTAAAACGCAAGAAAAACACTCCTACATGCCTAATAATATAAGAAGTAGTCTTCAGGTTCAGTAGAATTCATTGAAGGAAAATTTAAACCTTCAGATCTGAATTTGCATATTTGCAGACAAATAAACAGAGGAGGGGATCATCATATATATGCTTCAGGTATTACTTTCTTTACCTTCCTATTAAAATTATGGGTGTGGCTAAGTCTCAGTCGATTGAGATTTAACCAAGTCTTAGTCAAGTGACATAACATACAAGACAGAAAAATAAAAAATTGAAAAGAAAACTTTGCATGGATCTTAATGTAAGACCTCACGGATATAGCATCGACTGAGACTTAACGAAGTCTCAGTCGACTCAGACTTAGCAAGACTGTAAAGTTATTTAGTGTAACAGTACACTGGAATAGCAATATTCAGACATAATATGTTTTACATTCTAAAGTTTGCTTGGTATGCCAAACATTGAACTAAAGAGTACATATGATGTTATGAATTCAGTTGGTTTGGTTTACTGCACGATAACAAATAAAAAGTGTCTCAAAGAAATAAAGCAATATTGTATGGGTAGATAAACAAACAGAGACATGTTTCTTTCAAGTGAAGTCTGTTGGACATTTGCATTGCTATACCCTAAACCCTACAAAACCAAACTATAAAGGGGAGTGTCTATTAGCAAATTTTGGTCTAAATACAGCATAGAAAGACAAGTGCACGAATTCTACAACACTGAGATCTTCAGAAGGTTCCAAAGAAAAATGGAAAACACCATAAGACTACATGTAGTTGAGCAGCAGAAACAAAGATACTATTTGGTGTCTCAGGTTGAAAGCTATCCTTTGAAATAAATCAGAGAAAACCACATTCTCAAAAATGGACCCCATGAAATGTAAAGTTGTTGCTCCATATAATCCAAAAGATTAAAACGACTGACCATAATATATGAAAATATATACTCAGGATTATGTTTTGAATATTCTTACAAAACACAGTAAGTACCACAGCATAAGAGCTGACAGACTCTCATGTGACACTAAAAATTAAAGCAGTTGGACAGTCTACCGCATAGTTCAATAACACTAAAATATTAGAGCAGCTGGACGCTCTACCGCATAGTTCGATGAACTGAGGTTAGTATACTGTAAATCATGGCAGACAAGGTATTTCAATTACAAAAGGCCCTGTCTGGAAGCAAATTATTTTGAAAAGCAATGTACTCAAAAAGTACAAAAAAGAATGTTGCAGCTATGGAGTACCAGAGCTGACAAGTACTCCCTCAGTCCCGTAATATAAGAGCGTCTTGACACTAGTGTCAAAACGCTCTTATATTACGGCACGGAGGGAGTAGCTCACATGTAGCACAGTTTTCTGCAGTATTAGCAAATCCAAGGTGCCTTTACCAACTTAATTATCCAGGAGAATTGTTTAATTTATCTTAACCAGCAGCAACACAATAATGCTCAGGGTTTGAGCCTTTTGCAACTTATAGCACACCACAAGTGTTAAAATTAAAGCGTTGAAGTGGCAAACCGATGCTAGATTGAAGAATCAACACATTAATAGTCATCATAATTAACAGTCAAGCAATGCCAGATTATAATGAAGAAATAGATAGCAAAGTTAGAAATAACAGTCACACCACAGTTAGGAGATCAAATGTAGAAGATCAACCAGAAAGGAGAATACCATGTGTCTTTTTCCTAAACTAGAGAGAGGCAATTGTGACATGGTTGTTCAATTCCAAATGTAACACCCACAGTTAGGCACTCTGGATTGGGGGACCGTCGTATAATAATGTTGAGATCACGCAGCAACCTTTAAACACAGGTTACTAGACTAGTAGTGCTGGCTTAGGTTAGATACCGTGTTGCAGCACATATCATGACACCCAATACACATAGGCATGCAATCTAGGATTTGTCTTTTTTCTCATTCAAAATGGTGTTCAGCTTTTGCTAGCAAAAAATGAAATTCATATGTCAGGGACATTAACAAGTTTGATCCATAAAAGTTGTATTTCATCCAACATCAGATGATATACTAAAAGTGGTATACATGAATTTAGCTTGATACATCAGATCAAACACATCACAGGATCATGTAATTTACATCTTAACAAGCAACAGATATGTTTTACTAGGGCAGAACTTACGTTATTTCTGGCCCAGCCCCAAACAAGTAAAACGAACAGCAGAAAAAAAAAGATGAAAATTAAATGTCAGGTCTAAGATTTATAGAGCATGAGCAAAGAATAGCAGGCACTAGCTCTGAGCACAAAATATTTACATGACGAACTTACACTTACGTATTACTTTATTAGCAACATGAGTAGTCACAGCATAACAGTTTATATCTGATGGTGCTGTGCTTTGCCTCACATCCTTCTCCCTGCTCTATTTTACCCCACCTCTTTTGTGCTCAATGTTGAGTACGTCTGTTATAGAGTTATAAAAGTTAGTGGCTGGCTGCTTGCCTTCTGTAAAGGATGGTTTGAACGATAATGCATGATGCAGCAGAATGCTACGACGATTAAAATAATGCTCACATTCAATTGTCAAGTTTACACTATTTGTGGACTTATTAAATACTTGCTCACTGGTCATGCATCTGTGTGTTTGGGAGAATAACATGTGCAAATAAAATCAAAAGGATAGATGCTACATATATCATATGGCCACAGCAACAAGCAGTTTCAAGGTATGCATGTCTACTGAATAGTTACTTTAATCTGCTGCCACAGTAGGCAGAAGTCAGAACACCATTTTCCATAGTAAATTCTTTTTTCATCATGTTCCCATCACCAACCATCTAGAAAAAATAATGGTTACCATTTAAACTAATCACCTAACGTCAATATGTTTCTATCATTTATATTTCATAACACTCATGTTCCACAAAAACTCATTGCTTGTAAGACTGAATGTAGTACTTTTGTGCTTTTGCAGGTATTGAATAAAGTGCGACTTCAAGACTGCCCAACAAAAATGAGCACATTCACCTCAGGTCCGCGTACCCATGTACAATACTTGTTCACACAAATTATCCCTAATATAATCTGTAGTATGACAACCATAAAATGACAGAAGATAAAACAGAAAATTTGGCTAAAGAATAAAGGCCATGGGAATGTTTAATGCATGAAAAGAAGAGAAGGATCTCTTCTTCTAAGGTTAACAGGAGGAAAGAAGCACCAAACAGAAAATGGATGCTTCTGAAACAACCAGAACTTGTATCAAACTCGACCACAAGTCAAAACAGCATTGGATACAGAGCACAACCTAAATTGGGTACAGAGATGTGAGTGATCGATGTTGTACAAAGTGATTAGCTATCATTCTACTAATTTCCTACCAAGCTGTACATACAGTTTTACTTAACAAAAGAGAATACCAGTGAACATATGCATGTACATCTCTGATGGAAAACATCAGGTTCACAAATGAACATTCATTTGGTATAGAAACAGAGTGAATTGCATGGTCAAGTTGTCCACATTTGCTGCCGTGCAAAAGGATGGAAATTCATTTAACAAGTATGTGTCATGCATGGCAATAAATAAGACCACCTATGATACTACTCTATGATACTATGCACTTAGGATGTAGTATCATACACTGGTATCATATGCATACTACCCATCACGACCAGCCTTAGCCTAAGGCAGTGGAGAGGAGTGAAATGAAATCTTACTTGTGTGCATCCAGCCATTATTCTCCTCGGCACCTGCACCTGCACTCCAACTTGTCTTGCTTGACCAACTTGTCTTCATCACCTTTACCAGTCAGTCGTCTTGCTCGCCCAAGGATCATCTTCTTCACCTACACAAGACCATACAAGTATGATGAAACTTGCAGCATATCGACTACTTCTGCTACGATTGTAAATACTCAGCACATGCAATACAAGCCATCTTGCTAAAGCCAAGGATCAAAGCATCCTTTACCAACACTCAAAGTCTTGAAATTAGTCAAGAGTAATAAAAGAGGCACAATTCTAAGCAGCAGCATTGGATATATATTCGCTCTGCGTTGCACTTCGCAGCGATAAGACTAGGTTCCTATAATCCCTCCCCAGACCCCACCTTGTGTGGGAGCTTCTATGCACTGGGTCTGTCCTTTAGTGTATTGTTGTTGAACATCGTCAGAGTTATCGCTTGGTGACTGTAAATGTTTTGAAGGACATTTATTTATGACTGGAAGTACTCTTAAGGTACATTTTTGTTTTGTGCATAAGCCCGGCTAGATATTAAATGTTCATCTCACATTCCTGCGTCTTTAGGTTTGAAACAAACCGATTGGGCCAGCTAAGATACCTGAGCAGGCGCCATTTTTCTTCCTTGCCCTCGGTTCCATCCCTTTCAGAGGAGATATTGTTTGAGCCTCCTTCCAGTAAAGAAACAGATGGCAACACTACCGAGGACACAATTCATAAAAAGATGGCTCATGTCTCCTCCCACTTCAGTCAGCTGTTGCTATCCTGTGGAGAACTTGACAACTCTTAGTATCTATAACTATATTCGGTCAAGCAAACAGAGATTTTGGTTCACTTTCTTTTGATGAGACTGGAAGAAGTTCCAATCTTCATGGTAAGTGCTGACTTGGAATCTATTTTGCAGATTCAGCGATCACGGACTACCTAAAAGGCCTATCTCCGTCATCTTTAGATATGGAACTACGGATGCTACAGATAATAGATGACGACGAGGTGGAAGAGTCGGAGGAACCAAGACCCATCCGAGCTCCAGTTCATCTCATTGCTGCTGGACTGCTTCATTCATGAGCATTCCTGCAGGAACAACTTTGAGTTTGTTCAAGCTGTTCTGAAATTGTTTCTGAAGGTACTGGCCAGGAACCAACTGGGATTTGGAACCCATTTATAACGTGCATTATTAGTATTATGCCATCTTTCATCAACCTAAAACAGCTATCTTCTTGAGGTCTTATCATTAAGCATTACAACAACAACAACCAAGCCTTTCAGTCCCAAACAAGTTGGGGTAGGCTAGAGTTGAAACCCATAAGATCTCGAAACCAAGTCATGGCTCTGGAACGTTGATAGCTAACTTCCACGCACCCCTGGCCATGGCTAAGTCTTTATCGATATTCCAAACCTTCAGGTCTCTCTTAACGGATTCCTCCCATGTCAAGTTTGGTCTACCACGACCCCTCTTAACATTCTCAGCACGCTTTATCCGTCCGCTATGCACCGGCGCTTCCGATGGCCTCCGTTGAATATGTCCAAACCATCTGAGACGATGCTGGACTAGCTTCTCTTCAATCGGTGCTACCCCAAGTCTCTCTCGTATATCGTCATTCCGTACCCGATCCTTCCTTATGTGGCCACATATCCATCTCAACATGCGCATCTCTGCTACACCTAATTGTTGGATATGCCGTCTCTTGGTTGGCCAACACTCCGCGCCGTACAACACCGCAGGTCGGATAGTTGTCCTATAAAACCTGCCTTTTAGCTTTTGTGGCACTCTCTTGTCACAGAGTACGCCAGAAGCTTGGCGCCACTTCATCCACCCAGCCTTGATTCGGTGGCCCACGTCTTCATCGATATCGCCATCCTTCTGCAACATGGACCCCAAATATCGAAACGTGTCTCTCTCGGTACCACCTGCCCACCAAGGCTAACCTCTCCATCCTCGTGCCTAGTAGCACTAAAACTGCACCTCATGTATTCAGTTTTAGTTCTACTAAGCCAAAAACCTTTCGATTCTAGAGTTGGTCTCCATAACTCTAACTTATCATTAAGCATTAAAGATTAAAAAAGAAGAAAAACCAAAACATCTACAGCGTTGACGGAAAAGGGAGTGCCAAACATGCCTAAGAAAAAAAGGAAACCTAAAGTGTTTCCTGATCCAAATACACTTGTTTGCTAGTACATACGTATTTCTGGAGAATACCGTGGTCAACAAAGGAAACGTGAAATTGCCTTTCATGTGACACAGTATACCATAAGCAATTACCTCTTTAAGTGATCTCCTCTTGGAAATTCTGACACCCAAACAGAACGCACGATAGTCACATCTAGATAGAACAATCTTATCGGGACCTTCTTTCAAAAACGGTCTTAACTCGGAGCAAAAAATTGAGTAGGATCAACAAACATCCATGCAGAAAGTGTATCATGTAACTAATCAACAAATTCTGGCAAATCATTGTTAAGGTATAAAGTTAAAGAACAGCATGCTCCATTGCAACAAGGTACTTACCATAAGACCAGCATATCTACCATTGGCCCCTAACGGCTGTGTAGCTTGCCTGTTGATAACCCGAACAGGAATACCTGAGAAAACAAATAATTTCCAAAACGAATAGTTCAGATCTAGATGAATGAACCCACAATGCAATGACGAAGAACAGTTTTAGCTGCCACAGCATGTTCCATGTAACCAAGCTGGTAAAGACTCGATCACACCTATATGGTTGGAATTATGCAGAACTCAAAAGTATCAAATTCCTGAACTGACAACATAGTGGCATGCTAAAGTAGCACAAGATTAAAATATGCATGGTATTTACTAAGGTCTTGATTGAAATATAAAATTGAAATGGGATACAAAACTTACGAATGTAAATTTACCAACCAATTTACTAGTGTGTTCCTGTTGAACATCATTAAGGTAGCACAACATTAAAATAGATATGGCATTTACGGAGTTGTTGATGGAAAACATCAAATTGATATATGGGATCCAAAACTTAAGAGTACACATTTACCAACCATGATCATTAATAAAGCTACAAGTCTGAAAGGGGCTGCTCACCTCCAGACAGTTTTTTATCCTCCGAGGAGTTACAAGCGGGAGTCTGATATTCATCACATGGCTTGGTGCCTTCATTGGCTGACTGTTTCCCCAGTTTGGTGTATCACTACTGCTCCTTTCCCTTCAAAACTCACAACCTCGATCTCCATTTCTCCAACTATTGTCTCTTCCTCCCCCTCGTCCTCCCCCGATATCCATGAGAGGAACCTAGTGGCATATCTTTTTAACCAATTTATCTCTTGGGTTGATCTCTCTCAACACTACAACTATAGATATATTGAGTAACAGGGTGGAGTGGGTTTAAGAGCACATTACAATAAAGAAAGTAGAGCAAAATGAGAAATTCATGCATAGAAAGATCAAGGTAACATGCATTAGTGAACTATATGTGCATTTCAAATACCATTAAATTTCATTGCGTTCAATTTTGACATCTTCCACTTTTGTTAAGTATTTTCTTGTTGGAAGAATTTTCGTACGTATACTTTAAATCATACTCCGTATTAAAAACCAACTTTATATTGTTTACAATATCTAGAGGTTTAAGAAGGTAGGTTCCTAACGCCTGAGAAGGTAGGGATCTAGAGGTAGGGCCAAGACAATTCATCGTAGGAGTCGGCTCAAGCAGGACGTGGTAAATTGATGGGGTTGGTGGGAGGAACATGACTACCATAAAATTGACTAACGCTAAGGCTAGAACTCACTCTATTGTGAAATAACTGTTTTTCAATTAGCTAGCATTACCATAGGATGTTATTTTTCTAACCTCAAAAAGAGAAGGATATGCACAAATAATTGCAAAGGTCTGATGGTTTAGGAACTATTTGAGATCTAGGCACACAAATACTATCATACAAAGCCATTTATAAAACCAATAGAAGGTATATGTAACACACCTAAAGGTTTTATGTAGTGATAAGGCCAACTCCAACACAGGGACTCAAATGCCTTTTGTCCATTTGGATTGGCCAAACACACACGAGTGTCTGTTTGCGTCCACCGGCCCATAGGTGCGTCCAAGGGGCACACGCATTTCACACATTGAACTTAAACTAAAATTTAAAATATATACATTGCCTCCAAAAGTCGCCGCCATACATTAAACTTGAACTTAGAAAAAAAAATTATCTTAAACTAAATGAATCCTAGATCTAGTCCTAGTTGTCGCCATCGTCCTTGCTGTCACTTTCGCTCGTGGTGAAGTCATAGATGGGCGGTGGTTGCCACACGTGCGAGAGCGTCGTCTGTTGTGGATCCAGTGGATGTTGCACCACCGACTGACATGACGGGGACGGTGACCATGTCTTCGCCCCTAGCCACACGGTCAGGGGTTGACACATACTCCGGGGTTGACACATACTCCAGCGTGACGAGCATGGTCGACGTCCACGATAAGGACTGACCCACCAGCTAACAGCGGGTTCCAGGACAACTCCTCCTTCACCTCTTCGTCCACCACCCCTTCCTCTGGCATGGGGATGGGGACATACCAGGCGACAGACAAAGCGAGCTGCATCGCCAGGCCGTCCCACTCCCTAAATTTGTCAAGCTTGGAGTCCTCGAGCGCCTTCTTGAAGGCAGCGTCCTCTTTGTCGATGATCATGGCTTCTAGTGGAAATGGCGGTGGGGACGGCGATGGTGAGGGTGCATGTGTGCACCCACGCACGCACATGCAAACAGGGTGAACCGGGAGCACACACACGTGCCCTTGGGTGGGGGTGGGGGTAGGAGCACGCACATGGGCGGCAAAGAAGGACTAGCACGCCATGTTGTGCTCATCTCAGCACCATGTATCCCACATTGGCGATTCGACGACGTACCTTGGGTCATGGAGGAGGTATGAATGCAGCTGAGCTCGACGACGACTGATCTCCATAAGGCTCGTGCGGCCGCTGTCCGGGACGAGAGGCATGGGGACTTGCTCTGAGATTGAGGTGCCATCCATCCGACAGGTGCATGCCGAGCCAAGACAGCCGGGTGGCGGTATCCTAGTAGCGCTGGCACGTCTCCACGCTAACATAGATCCACTGCCATGGCGTAGCGAGCGGCGAAATGGCGAAGGGCGCCACATTCCTCCTCGGCCCCGATTAGCCAGATGATGACCCGACATCATGGTCTGGCTTCCCTGGCTTCCTCGGGATACACTTCCACACCAATGTGGCTGGCGGGCGGTGTTGGCTAGGGTTTGTCGGGTGTCCCACGCACATGGATTAGACGAGGCCGGTGGGAGATTGTTGACGGTCTGATGAGGACGACGAGCGGCATCAGTTCGTGTTCGCCTTAATGGAAATCAGGCCCAAAATTACGTCAAAAATGCGTTCAGACGGATCGCTCCCGCATTAGGCCATGCTTGGACCCAAACCGAAAAAAATGGTTGGAGTTTTTTTTCCAGGGAAATTCAATGCTTATATTATATTTAACCAAGGTTGTACAAAAGATGTGCTAAAAAAAATTATACTCCAGATTATGTGTACGGAGGCGCGGGTGATGCGTGTGATAAAGCCGGAGGGCAAACGAATTCCAGCTGGCATTCGTATCGCCGTCTATTTAAGTGCGCTCCCACAGCTGCACTGCCGTCGCCATACGTCTCATCCTTTTCACTTCTCCTCCTCTCTCACTCCACCTCGCCAAAACCCACCAAATCTGACCCGCAGACACAGATCACCGCGGCGGTCGGCGGGGACCTCCGCAGTCCGGCAGGTGAGCCCCGAATGCAGATCCGCTCCCTCCCTCCCTCCCTCCCTCCTCCCTCCTCGGCTCCTCCCTCCTCCCTCCCCCGTCGCTGCGACCCGGCTGGGTGGCCGTGGCCGATTTTGTGGTGCGCCACTGTTTCGTGCTTTGGTCGATCCATTTGTCGCATCTACATGCGCGCGGCGAGATCGGATTTAGTACTAGTGTCGTGCGGCGTTGCCGATTTCATTCGATTCGCGCTGTGATTCTTTTTGCAAGCGGCGCGGTGGCTTGGGCGTGCGCGCGCCGGTGGACTAATCGGCGACGTGGAGACGCGGGGGCGCGCGGATCCATCGCGCCTCCTCTCCACGGGCGCCGCAGAGTTGCTCTTGATAGTTGATTCGTGCTTGTTGCCGCTGCCAGGCCTTGTCATCTCGGCGCCGCATGCTACTGGTAAAACCCGTTTCGCTTCTCTGCTTCGCCGCGCCGCCATACGCTTGGTTCTCGAGGCGCTTGAGCAAGATGTACATCCTACCGCGCGCTTAGTAATTACTAGAGGTCAACGCCGGCCATCGTGTCTCATGAACAGTTGTGATTTGTTTTCCTTGGTTCCTTTCCTGCGCTGTGTCCCTTTTTTTGCTTCCGTTTACTTGCTTCCGTTTACAGGCAAGCAACTCCGGTGTCCACTGTTTCAATTTAGTGTAATTGATTAATGCGACTTGATTTCAATTCATCTCGTTTCCTGCTACTCCAGTACGTACGTACGCTACTCCTAGATACGTAGATCCCGCCTATTTGCCTTCTGGAGTGGAAATGCACTTTGACATGTAGAAATTGATGATGCTCAGGTGTTCCATATGTGCTGCCTGGCTCATGATTGCTAGTGTACCTATGTAGTACTAGTTTCCAGATCTTCGGCGGGGTTAGCAGTTCTGTATACCCTTGTCCATTCCCTTTTCTTTCTTTCTTTCTTTCTTTTTCCCTTATGATCTCATGTTATAATGTACGTGCAACTGTGATGTCAGGACATGAAACCCGTAATAGCTGTCGTTTGGAATCTTGGGGAACCGTTCATTCATCGGGTGATCAAAGAATTGTACCAGAGGATCGGCAAGGAGATTCTCAAGGGCAAAAGGAGGCTGCGATTCCGCTGCGGGACGGTACGCTACGCCCTGGCCGGCCCGCTGCCAAACTAAGCTCGCGGCATCTAGACGCCCCCGAGCCTCCTGGACGCGATGATGGCCAGGGCGCCCCCTCGACTTGGCCCGGTACTCGTGTGCACTCCCACGTTCGAGACGGTGCCACCTCCTCTGGTCATCGTCAAGCCCACACCACCCGCCGTTGAGCACATCGAGGACATCACCACCACCGACACCGACGGTCACTGGGCAGACCTCCTCCTCTTCCTCGCCGGCGCCGCTTTTCTGGTGTTCATCGCCCACAAGTTGCACCAGCACCGCCTCGCCAACGGCACCCCGGTCGACGACTCCGACGACAACAATTCCCCGACCCCGGCTGACTCGACCCCGATCGCGACCGACTTGACGGCTGCCCCGGTTGACGACTCCGACAACAACGATTCCCCGACCCCGGCTGACTCGACCCCGATCGCGACCGACTCGACGGCTGCCCCCGTCACTCCGACCGAGTCCGACAAGTCAGATCTTTGGTTCGTATACTTGGCCGTTTTCATGGTTCTCTCGATCGTTTAGTTTGTCTCCCACCAACTCCTACTCGGTAAGTATTACCTGGACAAAAGTTATGTGTGCCGTCAATATGTGGAGCTTCTACTCTGTAACTATTACCTGGACAAAAGTTATGAGTGCCGCCAATGTGTGGAGCTTCTATTCTGTAACTATTACCTGGACAAAAGTTATGTGAATGTGTGGAGCTTCTACTCTGTAACTATTACCTGGACCATAATTATGTGTGTCCGCAATGTGTGGAGCTTCTACTCTGTAACTATTACCAGGACGAAAATTATCTGCTCATGTTCTCAAGTACTATAGCTGGGATATTTTCGCACAGTCATACTTATATTCGATTTGTTCTTTTGTGAGAATTTTGCACTAGTGGTAGCTAAACGAGAGTTAGTTTTCGATATTCTACAATCGAGAACCACGTATGCGATACCAAAAGGCACTTATATTACGCGATGGGGTAAGCTGGCTCACGTTTGCAAAGAAATGCGACTGGTGGTCCATCCCCTCCACGCCGCTCGGTGCGTGCGCGCATACGTACGTACTACAGTACATTGCATGGCTCGGTCGGACGGGGGTTGGGTCGACGAATCCGGTCGTGGCTCCGTTCGTCTGAGCTCCCAAGGTCTCGTTCGCGCGCCTACCTTACCTTACCTTTGGCAGTAATTAAAAACAAGCAGAAGCAGACAGAAACCCTCAAAACGTGTGCTACCATGCATGTCAATTGATTGGCAATGTACGTGTGCTACCATGCACATGCCAAGAAAAAAAAGGACGTACGCGTCTTTCTAACTTTTTTTTCTAGAGCACCTAACCCGTCTCAAACGGCCGGAGATGTCT